>NW_020837991.1:7541162-8141162 GCF_003676395.1 Aethalodelphis obliquidens | reverse complement strand
TTTAATCTTTACACCCTGGGAATTAGATACTAGCACCTAGTTTACAGATGAATAAACCAAGATTAACAAAGTGAGTAACTAAGTGATCCAAAGTCATGGAACAACTGAGTACAAGATTTAAATCGTGGTTGATGACTCCAAATCTTGTTCATATTACATTGCATCAAACTAATATCTGCTCTACTTGCTTATTTGGAAGAAATAATGATGTGAAACAGGTGATTATGTCAGGCCAATGAATTTTAACTATAATTACTTCCAGTTGGGGCGCATTTTGATGCTACCAATTTCAGGAGTTTAGAAGTTTGGATTTTCCTCTCTCGGTGTTCTGTTCTCTGACTCATTTTTCTTTTTGACCACCAATTTAACTATTGTTGCAATTGCCTGCAATTTCTATGTGGCTTTATCCTTGCTAAGATGCTTAAGAACTATTTTCAGTTGTGTTAATTCCCCTATTGTGTCATTGTTCACTATATTGTAGGGATTACTTGATACAAGATGAAATAGAAAGATTTACTTAACAGCAGCAACAATAAAGTCTTGACTGAAGAAACAAGAATGCATTTTTCTTATTTTATTTTGTGGTTTTATTCAACTTTTAATACCATAAGTAATACTTGGTTTTAACAGCCAATTTTCTCTCGCGTAAGATAGATGAATATTGTGGTACTGTTAGGACTATGGATTGTGATCAAAAGTTTGAAATAATGTCTTCAAGTCTCATCCATGTTGAGGACATTATGCTAAATGAAATTAGCAAGTAGGAGAAGGACAAATACTGCATGATTCAGTTATATGAGGTCTCTAAGATAGTCAGAATCGTTAAAAGCAGAAAGTAGAATGGTGGCTTCCCAGGGCTGGGGGGTGAAGGAAATGGGGAGATGCATTTCAGTGATGCAAGATGAAAAGTTCTAGAGGTCCACGGTACAATATTGTATGTATAGTTAACAATAATGTGCTGTACATTTAATATTTTATTAAGTGGGTGAACCTCATCCTACGTATTTTTACCACAATAAGAAAAAGTTAAAAATAAGAATCCACATCAGAAAAGTATTCCTTTTAAGAACTTCTATGACAAGTTATGGACATGATGAGTATTTGAAAACAAGTTCAAGGAGATGAGCAGAATTCAAGCTCTCAATTTCTTTAACTTAGAAAAATGTCAGTCATGTCTGTGCCTCTAATGTCTCTGATTGCAAAAGGCATCAACTAATCTGAAACATAAATCCAAAGATAAATAAACAGTATAGATGTTTTAGAAATTAAAAGTTTACCTATTTTATTTTCTGAAATTGACATTAGAGTACTTCAATATAGAGTTCCACTTCTGCTTACAATGTAGGAGCCCACAAGAGAACATTGCTCCTACCCTATCCATTAAAAAAATTACAGTTTTCCTTAAATCCATTAGAGAGTTGAGTCTACAGGGCAACAAACTGCATTAAGTTCTAAAGAGTGCTAGATCTATACAAGGAGACATGGGACACCAAATTGTTTCCCTGTTGACAGAGCACAAAAGAAAGAGGTGGCTGCTGTAAAAATAGGTAAAAGTAAAACAGCCACAATTTTAATGATTTCTTGTAAGTTTATTATGGGCTGGCACGACAGGTTAGAATAACTGAGAACACTGAACCCAAGGGGTGTCTATATTCACACATGAACTATGTTACATTGGCCTCCACTGGCTATTCAAGAGAATGTTTGAGGGCAGAATGGAAGACCTGCTGAGAGCCCTCTAGTGACTTACAGAACCCAAATCCCACTCTTCCCCATGTCCTTCTCTTATATTAATCAAAAGACTTAAGCTGGTGGGGAAGGGGCAGGAAATCTTCCAGCTCCCAAGGCCCAAGCAAACATAGACGACTAAAAGAGGAAAAAAAAATCTCTCTGCCACTGGACGTGGAAATGAGAAAATCTGTGGAGTACATGATTCTGCATGACACAAAGATAAGTCAACTATCAATTATAAATACTACAGGGTGAAGGTCAGGAAACTCTTTCCCTTCAAAACCACCCCCCTTCCCAAACACTAGGCAGACTCTGGCTACAATAAAGAGGAAGAAACACTGAAAAATTCTTATTCCTGTAGTCCAAGATCACAAGACCTCCCTAAGACTGAGATTGGAACTGTAGAACCAAGCAAGAACACTCCCTCTGTATAACTTGATGCAAAGTTATAAGCAGAAGTAGGCTAGTACTAGTACAGGGGCAGTAGAGTAAAGGGAACACCCATGGAGCAGGTACGCAAGGGCAGTCAACAGCTGAGGATGGTAATACAATTCTCAAAAAACTATATTATGGAGCCCCAGGTCCCACTCTAAGCATTACATACTTTCATCCCAACCCTGTAGATGTTTGAAATCTGTGGTGCCCTGAAGGTAGAAAAACAAGTCCCAAATCCAGCTAAAATACTGAATAAAGAGATTCAACTCCCCACATAGAGAGAAGATGGATGAGAAAATTATTTACCTTGGTCTTTACTATTCATCTGAACATAATATCCAGAATTCCATCAAAATAACAAGAAAAAAAAATGAAGAGAAAACAAGGCAGACCCAGATGTCACCTAAATTTTTGAACCATCATAGGAGCTTTAAAATACATATGATCAATATTAAAGGATCTAATGTGATGATAGATCAGCAAACTTGAAGACAGATCATATCTATTATTCAACTTGAAGTATACACAAACCAATGGCTACATTTTTGAAAATAAGGTAAGTTCTAGATTGGGCTATTCTGAGTATCTAGTGGCAGAGACCTTGGGTAGGGTCTTTGAAAGGCCTGCGGGGGTGGGAAGTGGGGGCTGGAGATGAGACATACCTTGTGTTCCGTGCTGCCTGGTATTGTTGCAAGAGCAGCAATAATGAAACAGGAAGTCAAGTGGTCTGAGCACAGCACTTAGTTGTCTTTTTGAAGGAATTGTCTTCCTTCTCCCTCTTTTGGAAAATTGTGAAGTCTTTGACTAACTAAATACTGAGATGGATTTCAGTTTATTGTCTTCCTGGGAGCTGAAATGCACAGTTTGTTTCTTCTTATCTTCAGCTGCTTTTTTGTTTGTTTGTTTGTTTAAAGTCATACACAATTTAATGAAAATAAAAACACCTAATTTCAGAACCTTAGAAAAGTGTTGCCAGGGTGTTTAGTTTAAAATAATAAAACCTACTTGCTCAGTACTATAAAGAGAAAGACTGATACTTGTTTTACTTTTCAAAATTTGCCCACCTCTCTTTTCAGAGCTAATGTTAACCCCCAGAAACCATAAGGGCAGCATGGCTCACCACTCAAGATTGATGGAGTTTTTTGATTTGTTTGTTTGTTTTCAAGTATAGTTGATTTACAATGTTGTGTTAGTTTCAGGTGTACAGCAAAGTGATTCAGTTATACATATATATATTATTTTTCAGATTGTTTTCCCTTACAGGTTATTACAAATTATTGAGTATAGTTCCCTCTGCTATATAGTAGGTCCTTGTTGGTTATCTATTTTATATATGGTAGTATGCATATGTTAGTACCAAACTCCTAATTTATCCCTCCTCCCATCCCCCTTCCCCCTGGTAACCATAACTTTGTTTTCTATGTCTGTGAGTCTGTTTCTGTTTTGTATATAAGTTCATTTGTGTCATCTATTAGATTCCACATATTAGTGATATCATGTGGTATTTGTCTTTCTCTGTCTGACTTACTTCACTCAGTGTGATCTTCTCTAGGTCCATCTATATTACTGCAAATGGCAGGATTGATGGAGGTTTGAACTGAGATAGTCTCAGAACAGGTCTGTAAACCCATTCTATGTTTATCCTCCAGTTCTTAAGCATATATTGATAGTTGGAATAAGTATAGCCAGCATCTAGCAGAATGCTTATCTTGGCTGTAACTCATGAGGTGAGGGTACTTAAATTCATAAGACCCAAGCTTAAAATACCAAAGCTTAAGCCTACAGAGCTTTGGCAACCTACAAAGATATTAAATTAAAGCAAAAGAATTTCATCACTGGGGAAATTAGGGGAAAAAAAGATTGATGTCAAGATTGTGGTAATTCCCAAAGGCTAACTAAGGACTATCATGTAACTAGGAGCTTCAGGAATCTATATATAACATAATTTCATAGTGCCACAAGGTACCTTGGAAGAGGATTTTCTAGCCCAATCTCCTGACTTTTAATTATAAGAAAATCGATGGAAGTTTTTAGCAGAGACTGGACCCTTTCATAATTACTGATTTTAAGTCCCTGAGACATGAGTTGGGACAGGAAATATTTTATGATGTAGGTTCTCCCTAGCTCCATTTTATAGACAAGTATATTAAACTCAGATCACAGATTTAGTAAAGCAGGAAGCTGAGATTCAAACTCAGGTCTCTTTGACTCTAAAAATCTGGGCTTATTCCTTTGCATCATACAGGGACCTCTTGGCAGTATGGAACAAAATTGAAAGTTTTCCTTTTTTTCCCTCTTAGTCTTGTATTCTTATGGTTGGGGAGTGAGCAAGGATGTCATTCTTCTTGTCTTCAGGTACAGGGATGTACATTAACCCCTTTGTGAATGGGTCATTGTGGAATCTTTCAGTTGGATTTCTCTGAGTGTAAATGTGAATGGTGGGTTGTTGTTCTGCCAGCATGCAGGTGTGTGTGTGTTTTGGTGGTGGCACTGGGATAGCCGACAGGTCTCAATGGGGGAATGAGAGGGCAAATATCAATTAATATTCATAATAGCAATGATGACAGCGAACATTTATTGAACATTTCCTATGTGCAAGAAGAGAGAAAATCGCCCCCTCTTTGTAATCTCTGCACTAGTCTTAGGTTTCATTACTTTGGAACTCTCAGAAGATAAGACCATGAGTAAATTTGTGACTCTAATAATATTTTAACAGTACTCAGAGAAAGTGATTGTTGCATTAGTTCAACAGAATTAATGAGTAAGTATGAAAGCAAGGCTTAGAATAAGTATAAAAGGAGCCTTTCCACAAGACCAGAATAGATGATTCACATCTGTACTTAGTTTTTACCTAATAAAATCCCATTTGTCTTGGATGAAGGTCTCTATTAAATAATAGCAGAAAATAAAATGACAGCCATACATCTCTTTTCCCTTATCTGTGCTCAAGAGAGAGGATTAGTACGGAAGCAATGCCTGAAAGCATCTAGCTCCTGTTTGATGTAGCAATTTCCCCCCTGCAATAAGTTGCTACAGTAAAGTTAGCTATGATCATCTTTTCTTCTCCTTCTTTGTATTGTTAAATGCTGAAAAAGCACCTCTGCCCCAGTTCCCAAGAGCTAAAGAAAGCCCTTCTTCCTTGTATCTCCTCTTTGAAGCCAGTGAGAGGTCTGCAGAAAAGAAAAAGAATGAGAGATTTGGCCTCAGACAAAAACCGTAGTCTCAGTGGTTTAGTAACAAAGTTGACAGCTTGAGGGATAAAAAATCCCATGTGGCAGATCCATATGTGGCAAAGTCTTCCCAGAATGAATGAATGTATTATAAATCATTTCTGGAGTTGTTCCACATGTTGATTTAAAAGGGATTTCATTTCACTTTTATTTTAATATACTTTAGTGTATCTAGTGGATAATTAAAATAGAACATGAAACAATGACACTCAGAGAAACACCTGAAGGTAGAATATTTTTCTTCTTGATAAAAAAAATGTATTTGGAAAAAAGCTCAAACCCATTACAGTAGTAAACCTTGTTTCAGGGTGAGGGGGTATGGCAGGTGGAGGACCCATAAGACCATGATCAGCCCACTTTTAAATGAATTTACCTTTAGGAGGCTTTCTGATTTTCTACTGACCCACTTCCAGAATCTCTTTTTCAATTTTCAATCATGTAAAATAAGCATCTTATCCGGGAACATGAACAGGAGGTGGAGGATTTTCTTCTCTGCAATGTATGCAAGTTTCTAGTTCAAATGATAATATCTGCTTATAAAGATTTTTTTAAATAAAGGTAATGATATTCTTGGCAAATATTTGAATACAAAGATTAATTGTATTTAATTATGTGTTGTGATGGCTAAATTTATATGTCAACTTGACTGAGCCACAGGGTGCCCAGACAATTGGTCAAACATTACTCTGGATGTGTCTCTGAAGGTGTTTCCGGATGAGATTAGCATTTCAATCAGTGCTCTAAGTTAAGGAGATTGGCCTTTCGGTTTTGAGTGAGCCTCTTACTAAGTAACAAGACCTGAATAGGACAAAAAGTCTGAGTAAGAAAAACTCCTGCCTGAATGCCTTCACTGGGAAATCAGTCATTTCCTGGCTTTGCCCTGGAACTGAAACATTGGATCCTCTCTTGTGGGGTCTCCAGTCTGTTGGCTTTCAGACTGGAGCTACACCATCAGCTCTCCTAGTTCTCTAACTTGGTGACTGCAGATCTTGAGACTTCTCAGTTTCCATAATCATATGAGTCAATTCCTTATTCCAAAGGATATATACACACACACACACACATACACACACACACACACACACACACACATATATATATATATGTAAATATATATGTATGTAATTATGTTATACACAAGTATATTATAATATACTTCTGACTTGTACGGATATTGAGAAACATGTTTTTCTACCCCATGAGAATCTTCTCTGCCCTGGTCGTAGTTTTCATGGGAGCAAGTGGAAAAACCACAGCCCAGGTGTCCCAGGCATTTCTTTAAGTAAAAGCAGAGGCAGAGGTGAAGATGCTCACCAGGGTTTCAAGTTACTCCTCACCAAGGTTAACAGAACTGGCACACGCTACTTGCTTAGAACAGCCAACAGTCTCCTTGGAGAAAAGGCCTGTGATTTCCTCTCATCTTTCAGAGTTTCCTGTTGCAAATTCTACCAAGCAGAGATGGAAGAGTCGACTTGAGCAACATTTCAGAGAAGACCAGAAACCACATAAACACCTGGGTACCCAAAAGTTAAAAGGTAAAATTATAGAGTTGCTGTCTCCAAATTCAGTTAATTCAGTGACTAATCTGATTCCTGTGAATGCCATCTAATTCAAAGGAAACTGGGCTCATCAACTTAGCAAAGTGCAGACCAAAGAAAGACAATGGAAACTCAGCAAGAATGAAGACAAGCCTGTGCAAATGATGTTTAAGGAATATACCTTTAAAAAGACCTATATAGGAGAACTATTCACCAAAATTTTGGCGCTTCCCCATATTGGCAAGTAGCTGAATATGTTCATCATGCTTCCAGATGAAAAGACCAGTTGGAAAAGGGTGGAAAAATAACTTACTTACGAGAAAATCATAGAATGGACAAAACTAGACATGATGAATGAAGAAGAGGTGGAAGGTTTCCTCCTGAGATTTAAGCTGGTGGAGAAATAGGACAGGCAGGATGCTCTTTGCAGTATGGGAATGATGGATGCCTTGGAGCAGACCAGGGCAACTCTTCTGGAGTGTCATCCAAGAGAGACCTCTTTCTGCCCAAGGTCCTGCACAGTTCCTTCGTGAATGTCAATGAAGAAGGCATGGAGATAATGGCCACCACTGCTGCCATCATGATGATGCCACCTGTAAGAATGATCACCAGGTTCTGTGAGGACCACCCCTTCCTTTTGTTTATCCAGCACAACAAAACCAATTTTATTCTTTGTGTGGCTGATTTTCTTCCCTATAAGGAAATGGTTGGTGCAGCTGATAGACATTCTCCTGTCTCTTACTAACCCACTTTTCCTCTGAAACTTCACAGTGTGTCTCCAAGCCAAAATGATTTTGGTGACAATCCAAACATAAAGAGTAAAATTTTTTTTAAAAAAATCTAAATAATTAAATATAAGTGATTCTGTTTCTCTGGAGAGCCCTGACTAATACATGTGTGGATTCACTTAAAAATAAAATGGGTGTGTTTAAGTGTATACAGATAATTATTTACCCACATTCATATATATTATGCATACTGTAATAAATATTTTAACCACATCATATATTATATACAGAGGACAGAACAATAGAGAAAGGAAGAGGAATTAAAAGGTGATAACTAAAAAGTCATCAGAAGTTACAAGAAAAGTAGAGAAGGAACATTAGTCTGGAAGTCACATTTCTGGATTCCATTCTTAGTTTAACATTTACTAGTAATCAAAACTCAGGGAAGTTGTGGGGAGTCTGGGCAGGGTGTATAGAGTCAGCTTTTTCAATTCTATGTCAAAGTAGGACATTTAAAGGAATTCAAGTTGTTGGAGGATTCCAGCATTGGGAAACTGAATAGTGAGAACATCTTGGGCAGTGAACATTGCTCATCATTTTCCACATATAGTAGGATCCAGGTGGGAATCCACAGAAGAAATAAAGTAGACACAGGAGAAACAAGAGGGCAGGGACTCCCCATCACCAACTGAGGTCAGAATAAGGCTTTGATTCCAGAGGAAACCAAGAAAAGCAGAAAGGTTTCACAACTTAATTACACTGCTTGGGATAAAAGTGAGTCCTGAAGCCTGGATTCAATGTTTAGCTAATTGGGAGAATAATAAAAAATTGCAGAGTTTACTAGATTCCAGATGTGACCAATTCCAGGTCGTGATTTTGACTCATAATTATTATCTTTTTCATGAAGAACTTCTCTTTATTTCTGGCTAGAATTGACCATTTATTTCTATTTAAGATGCAGCTTCACAACAAATGCTAAGGGAACTTCTCTAGGCAGGAAAGAGAAGAGAAGAAAAAGACCTACAAAAACAAACCCAAAGCAATTAAGAAAATGGTAACAGGAACATACATATCAATAATCACCTTAAGGGCTTCCCTGGTGGCACAGTGGTTGAGAGTCCGCCCGCTGATGCAGCGGACACAGGTTTGTGCCCCGGTCTGGGAAGATCCCTCATGCCGTGGAACAGCTA
This sequence comes from Aethalodelphis obliquidens, assembly GCF_003676395.1. NCBI lineage: Eukaryota > Metazoa > Chordata > Mammalia > Artiodactyla > Delphinidae > Aethalodelphis > Aethalodelphis obliquidens. The sequence continues at coordinate 8,132,310 of NW_020837991.1, read as the reverse complement.
GGCCCATGAGCCATGGCCACTGAGCTTGCATGTCCGGAGCCTGTGCTCCACAATGGGAGAGGCCACAACAGAGAGAGGCCCACGTACCACAAATAAATAAATAAATACCTTAAATTTAAATGGATTAAATGCTCCAACCAAAAGATATAGGCTGGCTGAATGGATACAAAAACAAGACCCACATATATGCTGTCTACAACAAACCCACTTCAGACGTAGGGACACATACAGACTGAAACTAAGGGCATGGAAAAAGATATTCCATGCAAATGGAAATCAAAAGAAAGCTGGAGTAGCAATTCTCATATCACACAAAATAGACATTAAAATAAAGACTATTACAGGGTACAAAGAAGGACACTATGTAATGATCAAGGGATCAATCCAAGAAGAAGATATAAAAATTGTAAAAATTTATGCACCCGCCATAGGAGAACCACAATACATAAGGCAAATGTTAACAGCCATAAAAGGGGAAATTGACAGCAACACAATCATAGTAGGGGACTTTTAACATCTCACTTTCACTAATGGACAGATCATCCAAAATGAAAATAAATAAGGAAACACAATCATTAACTGACACATAAAACAAGATGGACTTAATAGATATTTATAGGACATTCCATCCAAAACAACAGAATACAATTTCTTCTCAAGGGCTCATGGAACATTCTCCAGGATAGACCATATCTTGGGTCACAAAACAAGCTTTGATAAATTTAAGGAAATTGAAATCATATCAAGTACCTTTTCCAATCACTATGCTATGAGACTAGATATCAATTACAAGAAAAAATCTGTAAAAAATGCAAACACATGGAGGCTAAACAATACACTACTAAACAGCCAAGAGGTAACTGAAGAAATCAAAGAGGAATCAAAAAATACCTAGAAACAAATGACAATGAAAACACGATGATCCAAAACCTATGGGATGCAGCAAAAGCAGTTCTAAGAGGGAACTTAATTGCAATACAATACTAGCTCAAGGAACAAGAAACATCTCAAATAAACAACCTAACCTTACACCTAAAGCAATTAGAGAAAAAAGAACAAAAACAACAAAACCCAAATATAGCAGAAGGAAAGAACTCATAAAGATCAGATGAGAAATAAATGAAAAAGAAATGAAGGAAACAACAGCAAAGATGAAAAAAACTAACAGCTGGTTCTTTGAGAAGATACATAAAATTGATAAACCATTAGCCAGATTTATCAAGACAAAAAAGGAGAAGACTCAAATCCACAGAATTAGAAATGAAAAAGCAGAAGTAACAACTGACATTGCAGAAATACAAAGGATCATGAGAGATTACTACAAGCAACAATATGCCAATAAAAATGACAACCTGGAAGAAATGCACAAATTCTTACAAAAGCACAAACTGCTGAGACTGAACCAGGAAGAAAGAGAAAATATAAACAGAACAATCACAAGCACTGAAATGGAGACTGTGATTAAAAATCTTCCAACAAACAAAAGCCCAGGACAAGATGGCTTCACAGGCGTATTCTATCAAACATTTAGAGAAGAGCTAACATTTATCCTTCTCAAACTCTTCCAAAGTATAACAGAGGGAGGAACACTCCCAAACTGATTCCACATGACCACCATCATCTTGATACCAAAACCAGACAAAGAGGTAACAAAAAAAAGAAAACTACAGGCCAATATCACTGATGAACATAGATGCAAAAATGCTCAACAAAATACTAGCAAAGAGAATCCAACAGCACATTAAAAGGGTCATACACCATGATCAAGTGAGGTTTATTCCAGGAATGCAAGGATTCTTCAATATAAGCAAATCAATCAATGTGACACACCATATTAACAAATTGAAGGATAAAAAGTATATGATCATCTCAATAGATGTAGAAAAAGCTTTTGACAAAATTCAACACCCATTTATGATAAAAACCCTCAAGAAAGTAGGCATAGAGGGAATCTACCTCAACATAATAAAAGCCATATATGACAACCCACAGCTAACATTGTTCTCAATGGTGAAAAACTTAAGCCATTACATCTAAGATCAGGAAAAAGACAAGTTTGCCCACTCTCACTGCTATTATTCAACATAGTTTTGGAAGTTTTAGCCACAGCAATCAGAGAAGAAAAAGAAATAAAAGGAATCCAAATCAGAAAGGAGTAAAACTGTCATTGTTTGCAGATGACATGCTACTCTACATGGAGAACCATAAAGATGCTACAGAAAACTACTAGAGCTAATCAAAGAATTTGGTAAAGTAGCAGGATGCAAAATTAATGTACAGAAATCTTTTGCATTCCTATACAACAATGATGAATAAAATGAAACAAAAATTAAGGAAACATTCCTCTTTACCACTGCAACAAAAAGAATCAAAAACCTAGGAATAAACCTACCTAAGAAAACAAAAGACCTGTATGCAGTAAATTAAGACACTGATGAAAGAAATTAAAGATGATACAAACAGATGGAGAGATATACCATGTTCGTGGATTGGAAGAATCAACATTGTGAAGATGACTATACTACCCAAAGCAATCTACAGATTCAATGCAATCCCTATCAAACTACCAGCGGCATCTTTCATAAAACTAGAACAAAAAATTTCACAGTTTTTATGGAAACACAAAAGAACCCAAATAGACAAAGCAATCTTGAGAAAGAAAAACATAGCTGGAGGAATCAGGCTCCTGCTCTTCAGACTATACTACAAAGCTACAGTAATCAAGACAGTATGGTACTGGCACAAAAACAGAATTACAGATCAATTGAACAGGATAGAAAGGACAGAGATAAACCCATGCACATATGGTCACCTTATATTTGATAAAGAGGCAAGGATATACAATGGAGAAAAGACAGCCTCTTCAATAAGTGGTGCTGGGAAAACTGGACAGCTACATGTAAAATAATGAAATTACAATGCTCCCTAACACCATGCACAAAAATAAACTCAAAATGGATTAAAGATCTCAATGTAAGGCCAGACACTATAAAACTCTTAGAGGAAAACATAAGAAGAACACTCTATGACATAAATCACAGCAAGATCCTTTTCGACCCACCTCCTAGAGAAATGGAAATAAAAACAAAAATAAACAAATGGGACCTAATGAAACTTAAAAGTTTTTGCACAGCAAAGGAAACCATAAACAAGACAAAAAGACAACCCTCAGAATGGGAGAAAATATTTGCAAATGACGCAACTGACAAAAGATTAATCTCCAATATTTACAAGCAGCTCATGCAGCTCAATATCAAAAAACCAAAAAACCCAATCCAAAAATGGGAAGAAGACCTAAACAGACATTTCTCCAAAGAAGATATACAGATTGCCAACAAACACATGAAAGGATGCTCAACATCACTAATCATTAGAGAAATGCAAATCAAAACTACAGTGAGGTATCACCTCACCCCAGTCAGAATGTCCATCATCAAAAAATCTACAAACAATAAATTCTGGAGAGAGTGTGGAGAAAAGGGAACCCTCTTTCGCTCTTGGTGGGAATATAAATTGGTACAGCAACTATGGAGAACAGTATGGAGGTTCCTTAAAGAACTAAAATTAGAACTTCCATATGACCCAGCAATCCTACTACTGGCCATATACCCTGAGAGAACCATCATTCAAAAAGAGACATGTACCACAATGTTCACTGCAGCGCTATTTACAATAGCCAGGACAGGGAAGCAACCTAAGTGTCCATCGACAGATGAATGGAGTAAGAAGGTGTGGCACATATATACAATGGAATATTACTCAGCCATAAAAAGAAATGAAATTGAGTTACTTGTAGTGAAGTGGATGGACTTAGTGTCTGTCATACAGAGGGAAGTAAGTCAGATAGAGAAAAAAATGCTGTATGGTAACACATATATATGGAATCTAAAGAAACAAAATGGTTCTGATGAACCTAAGGGGAGGACAGGAATAAAGATGCAGATGTAGAGACTGGGCTTGAAGACACAGGTGGGGGGAAGGGTAACCTGGACAAGTGAGAGAGTAACATTGACATATATACACTACCAAATGTAAAATAGCTAGCTAGTGGGAAGAAGCTGCATAGCATAGGGAGATCAACTGCTGCATTGTGACCACCTAGAGGGATGGGATAGGGAGGGTAAGTGGGAGACGCAAGAGGGAGGGGATGTGGGATTACATGTATACATATAGCTGATTCACTTTGTTTTACAGCAGAAACTAACACAACATTGTAAAGCAATTATACTCTAATAAAGATGTTTAAAAAAGAAAACACAATTCTTGGAATTCTATCAGTTAGAAAAAAACACAATTTCCTGAATTGGCTTTCTCTCCTAATTACCTCTGTAACTGCCTTCTCCTATTATTTTGTACCTTTGTAATAAAATACCCTCTTAAGTGGTGTCTCTAACTTTCGTGTCTCCCTTCCCCAGTCTTTATTCCACATAGCAAATAAAAAACTATGTTTGTGAAGCGCACACACACATACACACACAAGATATGTACCTTAGAATCCATATGTGTGGATTTTATAATATATAATAGTCTATGTTGTAACAGCATGTATTTATTCTATTACATATCTCATGACATGACTCTCACTCTGGAAACATTTTATTTTTATTTTGCATTTGTTTTCCTTACACTTTCCTACACTTTACTGTAAGTCACAAAGAACAAATATTATCATATATATATACATATGTCACCTTCTTTACCCTATCAACGTGCTTCTAAAATTTTATTTTATCCAACAGTTACATGAATGGCTTAATAAAGCTTAGGTTGCTGGGCCCCACCTCCAGAGTTTCTCATTCAGTAGGTATGGGACAAAGGGACTGTGGAATTTACATTTCTGAAAATTTCCCAGTCATCTCAGTGACCACACACTGAGAATGACTGTCTGTCAATACCTGACAATTAGTAAGATCAAAATTATACTCCTAATAAATGCATAGAGAAATGATAATCCCGGTAAAACTTGTTCTTTGGATCTAGGCTCAGAAACCAAGGTCAGTGTGTGTTATTGAGCAGAGAACCTTTGAACATTATTTGAAGGAGCTTGACTAGAACAGAGAAGGGAAATTGGTTAAGGAGTGAAGCAGTCATTGATAATAATACTTTCATATTATCTATTAATTTTATTAACACCTTGAATTTGTGCTGCAAATTTTTACCAGTGAATCAGTAAATAATTTTTGGAGCACCTGTTCTGAGAAACAACTAGTATTATACCCACTTCAGGGTATGGCTAATTTTCTACTAGTCAGACAGCTTTTGTATTGTTTTTCTTGCATGTTAACTTGCTTGCATCTTCTAACATTGAGTCCTCTGGTTATACACTACTGCAAATAAGAATGATCATACTTTTTAAATCTTGCTGATTAATGCAGTGGCTGTAATTTATAAGAAATTTAGGATTTTTTTAACAGCCTCTGATTTGTGCATTTACCTAGAGCATTAAACAGAAAAAAAGAATTCATATGCTGGGGGCAGTGGTCACTGTAGAAACAGCAGGTGAAAAAATAAAACAGAAATTGGTAAAAGAAATTGCTTCTGGAGAGTGAGGCTAAGGTGGGGAGAGATGGAAAAACATTAGAAGACATTTTAAATGTTCATTTTGTAAACATGTGCATGCATTGTTTTGATGATACAAATACAAAAGTAGATACACCCAACACTTTGAACATATATAAATATTTATGCCAATTTTCATCTACTTTGGAGGTTCCATGATCACTTCCTTTGTGGAAAAATTGGTATTTTTCTTTACCACCTATTTACCATTTAATCATATTACTTGTCATTTTATTTTCATTGATGTAAATTTTTAAGATTTTTATCTTGCAAACATTTTTGGAAATATTTATTAATGTCAAAAGAATGGATACTTGTATGGGTACAACTGAATCACTTTGCTGTACACCTGTAACTAGCACATCACTGTTAATCAACTATACTCCACTATAAAATAAAATTATTTTTAAAAATTCTGAACAATAGGACAATGAAAACCCATTTACCTTTAACCTAGATTCATGAATTACAAACTTTCAACACATTTAATTTTCTTCCCCCTCTATTCACATATAATTTGCATGCACACATGTGCATGCGTGTATTTAGTGTTATATTTTAAGTTGCAGATATTACATTTTACCTTTTATACTTCCATGTGTTCCTTTTAAGAATAACTTCCTACATAACCACAGTAACATCATCACACCACTAACATTTCAATTAAATTCTGTTCTCACCAAATATAAATTCCACATTCGCATTTCCTCATTTACTCTGAAAGTGAATTTCATTGTCTTTTTTAAAAATTCAGTATTCAATAAAGGATTATATGTTGTATTTGATGATTGTCTCTAAATTTCTTTAATTCTAGAACATTCCCTATGCTTCTCATTATGTGACTCTTTTGAAGTTTCAAAGCCCATTATTCTGTGTAATCAGTCATATTCTGAATTTGTCAGATTATTTACCCAAGGTTAGTTTCATATTAAACATTTTTTGGCAAGAAAATTATGTAGAGTTTTCTTTTTGATGTAGAGTACACTTTTTGAATTGTGTCAGGAGACATGATTTCAGATTGTCCCAAAATTGGTGATGCTAAATTTGATAAATTGGTTAAGCTGGTAAACACCAGATATCTCCATTTTAAAGGTATACTGTCCCTTCATAAGCACAATTTGTAAGCAGTTTATGGGGTGATATTTTTTAGATAACATAATTGTCTTGTTCTCTACCTATTTTAAACAAGTGATTTTGCATGCATGAAGATTCTTGCCTAAGTATTACTTTAATGGTTACAAAATCATGGTTTTCTTATTACAGCATATTTTCCTTTTAGGTATGACCTCATTAGTGTTTGTGTACCTGCTTGCTTTATGGCCAAACAAGGAGCTTGAAGCTGGTACTATATTTTTCCTGTCCCATACTCAAAATGACCTACTTTTGTACTGGCTCAGTAACTTTTAGAAGGAAATGATACTTAGAACAAACATCTGTGTTATGTGAAAATTCTAATGTTTCATTGGGTAGAATTAGAAAAAAATATGTATTTTTATACTTATAAATATTTGAGTTCATTTTGGCATTTCTAATTCAGATTTACATTTCTTCACTTTTTAATTTTTCTTACAGAGGAAACCTTGGTTCCTATGAATATTAATATATTTACCAACCTATTTCATATTACAATGTTCATAAAATAATTACAGAATTACAATACCAGTATCACTTTTACAAATAAACCAACTAATTGAAGTTTAAGATTTCTTCATAGTTATGTTTGTCCTTAGGGTACATCCCACTAAGGATATGAAATCATTATGCCATTTTAAAAAATTAGTTGAGAGGAAGTTTTCACCTCAGAGATGTAGAGAAGGCAAGCAAAAGCATTGCTGTCACCTTTAAAATAAGAAAAAAGCTGGACAAAATGCAAATAATTCCGCTTCTGGAATCCATCAGAAAAGTAAGGTTGAAGGGTAAACAACTAACATGAAATCTGGGAAGAGACAGGAACCTGCAGGGAGATACAAGACCTGAGAATTTGCTTGCTTGGGCAGATGCTGCCAGATATGCAAGCTAATAAGGAGATTAACCTAGAATTTGTTTTTTAAACACCTTTATTGGAGTATAAGTGCTTTACAATGGTGGGTTAGTCCCTGATTTATAACAAAGTGAATAACCTATACATATACATGTATCCCCATATATCCTCCCACTTGCGTCTCCCTCACACCCTCTGTATCCCACCCCTCTAGGTGGACATAAAACACTGAGTTGATCTCTCTGTGCTATGAGGCTGCTTCCCACTAGCTACCTATTTTACATTCGGTAGTGTATATATGTGTATGTCACTCACTCACTTCATCCCAGCTTACACTTCCCCCTCCCCGTGTCCTCAAGTCCATTCTCTACGTCTGCATCTTTATTCCTGTCCTGCCCGTAGGTTCTTCAAAATCATTTTTTTTTAGGTTCCATATATATGTTAGCATACGGTATTTGTTTTTCTCTTTCTGACTTATTTCACTCCATATGACAGTCTCTAGGTCCATCCACCTCACTACAAATAACTCAATTTCATTCCTTTTTATGGCTGAGTAATATTCCATTGTATATATGTGCCACATCTTCTTTATCCATTCATCTGTCGATGGACACTTAGGTTGCTCCCATGTCCTGGCTATTGTAAATAGAGCTGCAATGAACATTGTGTACATGACTCTTTGAATTATGGTTTTCTAATGGTTTATGCCCAGTAGTGGGATTGCTGGGTTATATGGATGTTCTATTTATAGTTTTTTAACCTTTTTTTTTTACAGCCACTATGGAGAACCTCCATACTGTTCTCCATAGTGGCTGTATCAATTTACATTCCCACCAACAGTGCAAGAGGGTCCCCTTTTCTCCACACCCTCTCCAGCATTTATTGTTTGTAGATTTTTTGATGATGGCCATTCTGACTGGTGTGAGGTGATACCTCAGTGTAGCTTTAGCATTTCTCTAATGATTAGTGATGTTCAGCATTCTTTCATATGCTTGTTGGCAATCTGTATATCTTCTCTGGAGAAATGTCCGTTTAGATTTTCTGACCATTTGGGATTGGGTTGTTTGTTTTTTGTGATATAGAGCTGCATGAGGTGCCTCTATATTTTGGAGATTAATTTTTTCTCAGTTATTTATTTTGCACATATTTTCTCCCATTCTGATTACTGTCTTTTCATCTTGTTTGTGGTTTGCTGTGCAAATCTTTTAAGTTTCGTTAGGTCCCATTTGTTTATTTTTGCTTTTATTTCTATTTCTCAAGGAGGTGGATCAAAAAGGATCTTGCAGTGATTTATGTCACAGAATGTTCTGCCTATGTTTTCCTCTAAGAGTTTTATAGAGTCTGATCTTACATTGAGGTCTTTAATCCATTTTGAGTTTATTTTTGTGTATGGTGTTAGGGAATGTCCTCCTTTCATTATTTTACATGTAGCTTCCCGTTTTCCCAGCACCACTTATTAAAGAGGCTGTCCTTTCTCCATTGTATATTGTTGCCTCCTTTATCAAAGATAAGGTGACCATATGTGTGTGGATTTACCTCTGGGCTTTCTATGCTGTTCCATTGATCTATATTTCTGTTTTTGTGCCAGTACCATACTGTCTTGATTACTGTAGGTTTGTAGTATAGTCTGAAGTCAGGGAGCCTAATATCTCCAGCTCCGTTTTTCTTTCTCAAGATTGCTTTGGCTATTCAGGGTCTTTTTTGTTTCCATAAAAATTGTGAGATTTTTTGTTCTAGTTCTGTGAAAAATGTCATTGGTAGTTTGATAGACATTGCATGGAATATGTAGATTGCTTTGGGTGGTATAGTCATTTTCACAATGATGATTCTTCCAATGCCAGAACATGGTATATCTTTCCATTTGTTTGTATCATCTTTAATTTTTTTCATCACTGTCTTATAATTTTCTGCATACAGGTCTTTGATCTCCTTAAGTAGGTTTATTCCTACGTATTATATTCTTTTAGTAGCAGGTGTAAATGGAAGTGTTTCCTAAATTTCACTTTCAGATTTTTCATCATTAGTGTGTAAGAATGCAAGAGATTTCTGAGCATTAATTTTGCATCCTGCTACTTTACCAAATTCATTGTTTAGCTTTTGTAGTTTTCTGGTAGCATCTATGGGATTCTCTATGTATAATATCTTGTCATCTGCAAACAATGACAGTGTTACTTCTTCCTTTCCAGTTTGGATTCCATTTATTTCTTTCTCTACTCTGATTGCTGTGGCTAAAACTTCCAAGTCTATCTTCAATAATAGCAGTGAGAGTGGGCAACCTAGCCTTTTCCTAATCTTAGAGGAAACAGTTTCAGTTTTTCACCATTGAGAACGATGTTGGCTGTGGGTTTCTCATATATTGAATTTATTATGTTGAGGTAAGTTCCCTCTATGCCTACTTTCTGGAGGGTTTTTATCATAAATCGGTGTTGAATTTTGTCAAAAGCATTTTCTGCAGCTACTGAGATGATCATAACGTTTTTCTCCTTCAATTTTATAACATAGTTTCTCACATTGATTGATTTGCATATGTTGAAGAATACTTGCATTCCTGGGATAAACCCCACTTGATCATGGTGTATGATCCTTTTAATGTGCTGTTGGATTCTGTTTGCTAGTATTTTTCTGAGGATTTTTGCCTCTATGTTCATCAGGGATATTGACCTGTAGTTTTCTTTTTTTGTGACATCGTTGTCTGGTTTTTGTATCAGGGTGATGGTGGCTTCATAGAATGAGTTTGGGAGTGTTCCTCCCTCTGCTATATTTTGGAAGAGTTTGAGAAGGATAGGTGTTAGCTCTTCTCTAAATGTTTGATAGAATTCACCTGTGAAGCCATCTTGTCCTGGGCTTTTGTTTGTTGGAAGATTTTTAATCACAGTCTCAATTTCAGTGCTTGTGCTTGTTCTGTTTATATTTTCTATTTCTTCCTGGTTCAGTCTCTGCAGTTTGTTATTTTCTAAGAATTTTCTCATTTCTTCCAGGTTGTTGTTTTTATTGGCATATAGTTGCTTGTAGTAATCTCTCATGATCCTTTGTATTTCTGCAATGTCAGTTGTTACTTCTGCTTTTTCATTTCTAGTTCTGTGCATTTGAGTCTTCTCCCTTTTTTCTTGATAAATCTGGCTAATGGTTTATCAATTTTGTTTATCTTCTCAAAGAACCACCTCTTAGTTTTTTTGATCATTGCTGTTGTTTCCTTCATTTCTTTTTCATTTATTTCTCATGTAATCTTTATGATTTCTTTCCTTCTGCTAACTTTGGGGGTGTTGTTTTTGTTCTTTTTTCTCTAATTGCTTTAGGTGTAAGGTTAGTTGTTTATTTGAGATGTTTCCTGTTTCTTGAGCTAGGATTGTATTGCAATAAAGTTCTCTCTTAGAACTGCTTTTGCTGCATCCCATAGGTTTTGGATCATCATGTTTTCATTGTCATTTGTTTCTAGGTATTTTTTTGATTTCCTCTTTGATTTCTTCAGAAACCTCTTGGTTATTTAGTAGCGTATTATTTAGCCTCCGTGTGTTTGCATTTTTTACAGATTTTTTCCTGTAATTGATATCTAATCTCATAGCATTGTATTCAGAAAACACACTTGATATGATTTCAGTTTTCTTAAATTAATCAAGGCTTGATTTGTAACCCGAGATATGGTTTATCCTGGAGAATGTTCCATGAGCACTTGAAAAGAAAGTGTATTCTGTTGTTTTTGGACTGAATGTCCTATAAATATCAATTAAGTCCATCTTGTTTCATGTGTCACTTAAAGCTTGTGTTTCCTTATTTATTTTCATTTTGGATGATCTGTCCATTGGTGAAAGTAGGATGTTAAAGTCACCTACTATGATTGTGTTACTGTCAATTTCCCCTCTTATGGCTGTTAACTTTTGCCTTATGTATTGTGGTACTCCTATGGTAGGTGCATAAATATTTACAATTGTTATATCTTCTTCTTGGATTGATCCCTTGATCATTATGTAGTGTCCTTCTTTGTCTCTTGTAATAATCTTTATTTTAAAGTCTATTTTGTCTGATATGAGAATTGCTACTCCAGCTTTCTTTTGATTTCCATGTTTATGGTATATCTTTTTCCATCCCCTCACTTTCAGTCTGTATGTGTCCCTAAGTGTGAAGTGGGTCTCTTGTTGACAGCATTTATACAGGTCTTGTTTTGTAACCACTCAGCCAGTCTATGTCTTTTGGTTGGAGGATTTAATCCATTAACATTTAATGTAGTTATCCATATATATGGTCCTATTCTCATTTTCTCAACTGTTTTGAGTTTGTTATTGTAGGCCTTTCCTTCTCTTGTGTCTCCTGCCTAGAAAAGTTCCTTTAGCATTTGTTGTAAAGCTGGTTTGGTAGTTCTCTATTCTCTTAGCTTTTGTTTGTCTGTAAAGTTTTTAATTTTTCTGTTGAATCTGAATGAGATCCTTGCTGGGTAGAGTAACATTGCTTGTATGTTTTCCTCTTTCATCACTTGAAATATGTCCTGCCACTCCCTTTTGGCTTGCAGAGTTTCTGCTGAAAGATCAGCTGTTAACATCATGGGGATTCCCTTTTATGTTTTTTGTTGTTTTTTCCTTGTTGCTTTTAATATTTTTCTTTGTATTTAATTTTTGATAGTTTGATTAATATGTGTCTTGGCATGTTTCTCCTTGGATTTATCCTGTATAGGACTCTCTGTACTTCCTGGACTTGATTAATTATTTCTTTTCCCATATTAGAGAAGTTTTCAACTATAATCTCTTCAAATATTTTCTCAGTCCCTTTCTTTTTCTGTTCCTCTTCTGGGTCCCCTATAATTCCAATGTTGGTGTGTTTAATGTTGTCTGAGAAGTCTCTGAGACTGTCTTCAATTCTTTTCATTCTTTTTTCTTTATTCTGCTCTGCAGTAGTTATTTCCACTCTTTTATCTTCCAGGTCACTTATCCATTCTTCTGCCTCTGGTATTCAGTTATTGTTTGCTTCTAGAGAATTTTTAATTTCATTTATTTTGTTGTTCATCATTGTTTGTTTGCTCTTTAGTTCTTCTAGTTCCTTTTTAAACATTTCTTGTATTTTCACCATTCTATTTCCAAGATTTTGGGTCATCTTTAATATCATTGCTCTGAATTCTTTATCAGGTAGACTGCTTATTTCTTCTTCATTTGTTTGGTCTAGTGGTTTTTTTACCTTGCTCCTTCATCTGCTTTGTATTTCTCTGTCTTCTCATTTTGGTTAACTTAATGTGTTTGAGGTCTCCTTTCACAGGCTTCATGTTTGCCATTCCTGTTGTTTTTGGTGTCTGCCCCCAGTGGGTAAGGTGTGTTCAGTGGGTTGTGTAGGCTTCCTGGTGGAGGGGACTGATGCCTGTGTTCTGGTGGATGAGGCTGGATCTTGTCTTTCTGGTGGGCAAAACCACGTCCAGTGGTGTGTTTTGTGGTGTCTGTGAACTTATTATGATTTTAGGCGGCCTCTCTGCTAATGGACAGGGTTGTGTTTCTCTCTTGCTAGCTATTTGGCATAAGATGTCCAGCACTGTAGCTTGCTGGTTGTCAAGTGGAGTTGGGTCTTAGCATTGAGATGGAGATCTCTGAGAGAGCTTTCGCCAGTTCATATTACATGCAGCTAGGAGGTCACTGGTGGATCAATGTCCTGAACTCGGCTCTCCCTCCTGGAGCACCAAGACTCTGAGGCTCTGTCAGCCACCCACCTCAGAAGAAAAGGGAGAAAAAAAAAAAGAAAGAAAGAAAGATAAATAAATAAATATAATAAATTATTAAAATAAAAAAATAAAAATATTATTAAAAATCAAAAAATACAAAAGTAGTAAAAAAAAAAAAAAAGAAAGAGATCAACCAAACCAAAAGACAAATCCACCAATAATAACAAGCGCTGAAAGCTATACCAAAAAAAAAAAGCAGATAGATTGAACCCTAGGACAAATGGTAAAAGCAAATCTATACAGACAAAATCACACAAAGAAGCATACACATACACACTCACAGAAGGAGAAAAGTGAAATAATATATATATATTTTAAAAAAAGGAAGAGAACAACCAAATCAATAAACACATCTACCAATGATAATAAGCTCTAAATACTAAACTAAGATAAACATAAAACAGAAAGAAATTAGACTCAGAAAGCAAACCCCAAGTCTACAGTTGATCCCAAAGTCCACCACCTCAATTTTGGGATGTTGCATTGTCTACTCAGGTATTCCACAGATGCAGGTACATCAAGTTGATTGTGAAGATTTAATCTGCTGCTCCTGAGGCTGCTGGGAGAGATTTCCCTTTCCCTTCTTTGTTCGCACAACTCCTGGGGTCCAGCTTTGTATTTGGCCCCACCTCTGCGTGTAGGTCACCTGAAGGCGTATTTTCCCCTCCCAGTCAGGACTGAATTAAAGTAGCAGCTGATTATGGGGCTCTGGCTCACTCAGGCCGTGGGGAGGGAAGGGTACAGAACGCAGGGCAAGCCTGCAGCAGCAGAGGCCAGCATGACGTTGTAATAGCCTGAGGCGTGCCGTGTGTTCTCCTGGGGAACCTGTCCCTGGATCACGGGACCCTGGCAGTGCTGGGTTGCAGACTTCCGGGTGGAAGTGGTTGTGTGGATAGTGACCTGTCCTTGCACACAGGCTTCCTAGTGGCTTCAGCAGCAACCTTAACGTCTCATGCCCATCTCTGGTGTCTGCACTGATAGCCACAGCTCGCGTCCATCTCTGGAGCTCATTTAGGTGGTGCTCTGAATCCCCTCTCCTCATGCACCCTGAAACAATGGTCTCTTGCCTCTTAGGCAGTTCCAGACATTTTCCTGGACTCCCTCCTGGCTAGCTCTGGTGCACTAACCCCTTCAGGCTGTGTTCACGCAGCCACCCCCAGTCTTCTCCCTGGGATCTGACCTCCAAAGCCAGAGCCTCAGGTCCCAACCCCCACCCATCCCGGTGGCTGAGCAGACAAGACTGTCAGGCTGGTGAGAACTGGTTGGCACCAATCCTCTGTGTGGGAATCTCTCCACTTTGCTCTCTGTTCCCCTGTTGCTGCATTCTCCTCTGTGGCTCCAAAATTTCCCTCCCACTCACCCCCCATCTCTGCCAGTGAAGGGGCTTCCTAGTGTGTGGAACTTTTCTTCCTTCACAGCACCCTACCAGAGGTGCAGGCCCCGTCCCTATTCTTTGTCTCTCTTTTTTCTTTTTTATTTTGCCCTACCGAGGTACGTGGGGAATTTCTCACCTTTGGGGAACTCTTAGATCTTCTTCCAGTGTTCAGTAGGTGTTCTGTAGGAGTTGTTCCACATGTAGATGTATTTTTTATGTATTTGTGGGGAGGAAGGTGATCTCCATATCTTACTCCTCTGCCATCTTGAAGCTATCCCCCTAGAAATTTTTAATAAATTGCTAAAGCCCAATTGGTGGCTCACATGGAGACCTTGGATAAAGAGGAGTTTGATCCTCTCATAGGCTTTCTCTTAAAGGGAAAATTGGTAAGAATTTTGAGAAAGATTCTCTCACCATGATGGCTGGGAGTGGATTTCAGCCCAGATCAATCTTGTTTCTATCTGTGAACCAAAAACCTTACTCTGCAGAGGAAGGCTAAAATAAAAATAGTAGCTTGGGGATCCAGAGGAAACACATTGCCATTAAGGTATGGTGAATAGGGAAAGAAAAATAAGAAAACTCTACCCACAAGGCAATGCAGGAATATATGCTATGACCAGCATCCCAACTGAGGGAGGGGTAAGAGTGTGCTCAAATGCCGCAAGCCCAAAGTTTCACAGTGCCTGCCTTAATTTAAGACTTGGTAAAAATACCACAGAATGCTTCTCTGTGCCACACCACCACATTGGCAAGAAATAAAGGAAATAACAAGAAAAAGTTACTGTGAATGCAGCTTTGGGAAAAGCAACAGGTCAATTCTATTTGAGAAGCAATACAAAAGAAAAATCCAAAGCAAAGCAAAGATGCTCAAAGACAAGAAGGAAGAAAACTTTGATACAAATTCTCTGACAAATTAGTACACAAACTAACACAAGGTATCGTGAGCACAGATAACACAAATAAATCACAAGCAGCATATGAAGCCTGGAGTGCACTTAGGATAATGTGATCAATCTCAAATTTTACACTCAGCTGAACTACTGATTATACTGAATATTAATATAAATTTCCATAATAAAGCCCTGGGAGAAAGAAAGGCTAGCTTAACTTCAATCATAGTGGTATCTAATGTTCTCTACCACATGTCCAGCTTTTAATAATTAAAAAAAATTAAACCTAGAGGAAAAAACTACAGGATAAAACAGAGTATGAAGAAATAACACCATCATTGGAACAAAATTAAGACATAAATTTGTAAGAGGGATAGATATTATAAGAAAGAATTTTTTAAAAATCTGTAATGTGATAGTCTTTTGACAGAATCATCAATAGATTCAATACAGCTAAGAAAAGAGTTATTGAAATTAAGGGATAGGTCAATAGAAATTACTCAATGCAAAAAGTAAAGATAACATAGGTGAAAAGCAGTACACAAGAGCTATATAAACCATCCTAAAATCCATGTAGTTGGAATTCCCAAAGAAGAAAAGAAAACGGAACAGAAGAAATATTAAAGAAACTATCCCCAAATTTTTCCTAAATTAATGTAGATTCTAAACCAAAAATTCAAAAAGTTAATAGAACACTAAGAAAAATAAACATAATATTTTTTGCATAGATATATTCAGACTACTAGAAAATGAAGAAAAATTCTTGAAATATAATGGAGTTGGATTCATTATTTACAATGGAATAAGATGGAATAAGAATTATAAGTAACTTATAGTCATAACTTATGTAAGAAGAAATTTTTTAAAAAATTAAGTACTGAAGGAAAAAACACTGTCAATCCAGAATCATATATCCAAAGAAGGTAGTCTTAAAAAATTAAGGAAAAATAAAGATTTTCTAAGACAAATAAAGAAAAAGAAATCTTAGGAAATCCACTAACAGTAGGCTACTCTACAAAGAAGGCTTAAGGAAGTTGTACAGGGAGAAGGAATATAATATAGATCAGAAACTTGGATTCATACAGTGAATGACATGAAATGAACATATTGATAAGTAGGTCAATTCTTCAAGAATATATGACAATACTAAATTGTTGTACCTACCTAACAATAAAGCTTCATATATGATTCCTATAATAGATCTGAAAAGTGATATAGACATATGCACAGTATAGTTGGAGGTTGCTATACTCTTCTCTCTGTAACAATCTTCTTAAATGTACAAAAAACATGGATCCATATAGTTGATACTGTGAACCATGAAACAAATCATAGCGAATTTGAAAGGAATTAAATGATATGAATTAATTTTTAGTTCATAACAGAATTAAAATAGAAATCATAGCAGAAACATATCTGGAAAATCCCCAAACAGTTGGAAATTAAGTGACACACTTTAAAATAACTCATAAGTCAAAGAGAATCTCTCAAGGGAAATAAAATTTAGTTTGAACTTAATGAAATGAAAATATATCATGTCAAACTATTTGAACTTCAGGTAAAGCAGTGCTTAGAGGAAAACTGCATGCACTAAATTACTATAGTAGAAAAAAACACAATTTAAAGTAAATAACCTAGGCATTTACCTTAAGAAATAGGAGAAAGAAAAGCAAATTAAATTCAGAGCAAGTAGACAATAAAAACAAGAGCAAAAATACATGAAATTCAAAACAAAACAATAGATAAAATGTTTGAAAGAATCAATACAATGTATGAACTTCTACCAAGGTTGACCAGGAAAAAAGATAAAGACACAAATTTCAAATATCAAGAAGAAAAGATATCAATACTAACCATACAGATATTCAAAGGGTAAGAATTAAATACTACACACAATTCTATGTCATTAAGTTCAATAAATTCAATGAAATGGAAGAAATCCTTAAAATACACAAGTTAGAAACTCAAGAAGAAATAGGTAACCTGAATTATCTATAATTATTTTTAAAATTTGAATTTGTAGTTTAAACCATGCTCAAATACATGCTTCCACCTATCAATTTCACTATACTTGTAAGAAAAAATATTAACAATCCATAAAATATTTGAAAAGAATGCAAAGATTTTTTAAAATTGAGAAAGGTACCATAATTATGAGATAGAAGATACAATATTGTTAAAATGTCAATTATCTCCAATTTGATCTAGAGGAGTAGTAGACTACTATTCAAATTCCTACAATTTTTTGTGTGTACTTTAACAACCAATTTTAAAGTATACATGGGAAGGCAAAGAAACTAAAATAGTCAGATAATTCTAAAAGGAAAACAATATTCGGGACCCACACTATCCTTCCATAGGTATTAATATGAAGCTACCATAATAAAGATTATGGCTTTGGTGAAAGGATAGATCCATAGATTAAGTAGAACAGAATAAGGAGGCCAGAATTTGACCCACAAAAATAGTGAACAGATTTATGATAAAGGTGCCAAGACAGTTTAACAGAGGAAATGTACTATTTTCAGCAACTGTTACTAGAATAATTGGACATCTATATGCAATAAGTGAGTAAATATAAATAAAGCAAACATCTTTGTCTTATATTTCACATATTATACAAAACTTCACTCATAATTGATCATAGACGTAAATGCAAAGCATTCAGCTATAGAAACCCTAAAGAAATGATGAGAGCAAATCTGATGACCTTGAATTTGACAATAAGTTATTACAACAAAAGCATTATCCATAAGAGAAAAAAAATGACAAGCTGGATGTATCAAATTTAGGAGATTTTACTCTTTAAAAGAAATTGTTACAGTTGAAAAGAAAAGCCAAGACTGGGAGAAAACATTTGCAAGTTATATCTTAAAAAAGACATATCTAGAATATTGTCTTAAAAACCTAAATCCCAACAATAAAAAAGTAAACAACTCACTAAAAATTGGACAAACACTTCACCAACAATTAAATTTGTGTGGAAGATAACTATGTTAATTGATTCTCAGCACCATTTATCATTAGGGAAATGTAAATTTAAATTCCAAGTAAATGTCATAGACACCAACTAAAGCAGCAAAAGCAAAAGAAAACAAAAGATACAACAACATAAAACATTCACAACATCAAATGCCGGTGAGGATGCAGAGCAACATAAACTCTTACTCATTTCTGGTTCCACTGGAAAATGTCACTGTCATTTTAGAGAATAATTTGACAATTACTTATAAAGTTACATTTACACTTACCATAGGACCCAGCAATACCACCTCTAAATTGTTTTTTATTTTTATTTTTTAATTAATTAATTAATTTACTTATTTACTTTTGGCTGAGTTGGGTCTTCAGTGCTGCACCCTGTGCTTTCTCTAGCTGTGGTGAGCAGGGGTTACTCTTCGTTGCGGTGTGTGGGCTTCTCATTGAGGTGGCTCCTCTTGTTGCGGAGCATGGGTTCTAGGTGCTTGGGCTTCAGTAGTTGTGGCACATGGGCTCATTTGTTGTGGCTCACGGGCTCTAGAGTGCAGGCTCAGTAGTTGTGGCACATGGGCTTAGTTGCTCTGCAGCATGTGGGATCTTCCCAGACCAGGGCTCTAACCCATATTCCCTGCATTGGCAGGTGGACTCTTAACCACTGTGCCACCAGGGAAGTCACCCACCCCTGAATTTCTTTCCAAGTGAACTAAAACGTATGCATACCAAGACCTATCTGAAAGCATTTATAACAGCTTTATTCGTAATGACCAAAAACTGGAAACAACCTAGATGATTTTCAGCAAGTGAACGTATATACAAACTGTGGTACATCCATACAACAAAACACCAGTCAGCAATAAAAAAGAATAGACAAATACATTTTTATTAATCTACACAGTTATATTGGTAAATGCATTTGATGAGTGAAAGAGCAAGCTCCAAAGCCTTGCTGTTCGTGCTGTGGAGTATGTGAGTCATTTAGAGAAATATAAATTGAGCAGTGCTGTGATAGGTATTGTGTGATCCCCTTTATCTGGTATTCTGGAAAGGTACAACCATAACCAACAGAAACAAAGATCAGTTGTCACCAAGGATCAGGGAAATGGAAAGAGATTTCAACAGAGATCACAGAAGGAGATTTTTGTGTGATTGAATGAACCATTTTTATGTTACCAAGGTGGTAGGCAAATGACTCTATACATTTTTAAAACCAAGAAAAGGGTGAACTTTATGCAAATTTTAAGAAATCAACCAGGGTGTTGTGGAATCCCAGGATGAAATGTGAACTGTGACAAGTGAATCTGCTCTTTGTACATACATGGCACATCCACATGTACCATGGGGAGGTAAGTAAAAAGGAGCTGGCTTGGTAACTTTGGAAAAGAGTGTTTTGACTGTATTCTGTAAGACAGACAATAAAAACAACTGTACATAAACTCTCTGCTTAATAGATAACTTTGTTTCTCACAGGGATATGGGTTAGAAGTTTTGAAAATGCTTTGCATGTATACCAGAAATGATCAAATCATCAAATAAATTATGGAAAAAAGGAGCCAGGTATCCTATTACATAAAAGTTATAAATAAACAAGGGGGGAGGAGGCTAGAACAAATACTGTGGTACTGAATTAGAATCAGAAATCAGCATGCACTCCATTTTATTTTGTTCTACATACATATAGAGATATAAATAAAGATCTGTCTACATGGTTTTTTATATACATGTTCTATTTCACATACATATAACATGTTAAAATTACATGCATGTTATATGTATGTAAAATGACCCATGATCTCTCTGCAGAGGTGGTCTAGAAACAGATATAACAAAATAGTAGTGAGCAAAACTTGGGGCACAGATTTGGTTTCTAAACACTATTCACCAATAAAAGGAACTGAACTATTTAGAGAAATGGCTAATTAGCAAATGAGCAAGGAAAATATGAGTCTGGCACATCTAGTTCTAGAATGTAGGAAAGAAAAAAAAAGAGACATGTGAGACAGCTCATAGTGGTTGAAATTGGAACAGTCTGAGTAGCAATATAAATAATAATTGAATTATAATCAAAATAACAAAACAAGTATCAGGGAGTTGATGCTGATATAAATAAATAGTAGCATAAGTAAATAAATGAATGGGGAGAAGGGATGCATTGCCTGGAGAAAAAGTCCCAATTATAAATGGAGAATGAGTGAGGGATACAGAAAATCACTGTAATTACTGCTGCAGGCAAAATGCACTGATGAATGTTATAAAAAGTGTGGGAAACTTTATGATGAAGAAAAAGGCTATTTGAATAGAATTCAAATATCCCTTAAAATTATCTATTAATTGATGTGTTGATTTTAATGTATGTCCACTAATTGTTCGGTAACCATCCCTCTAAAAATGAAGTTTAATTCACTCCTCTTGGGTGTGGACTGTATCTCACTTGTAACAAATAGCTTCTGGCAAGAGAAAAATATTTTTTTTTCAGTAGAGAAACTTGGCAGGTACCACATTAACCAAGTGTTCAATATCAATATCACCATAATTAACTCATACTGAGATCATATACCCCCTGTTTGATACAGCAAGGAGGGCACTTGACGTTTGTGCCAAACGTCTTCCCCAAAATCCATAGTCTCAGTTGAATCATCACAAACCCAACTTAAACAAAGTTTAAGTTTGTAAACCCAAACAAACAAACTTAAACAAACCCAAATTGAAGGATATTGTAAAAAATAGCTGACCAGTACCTTTCAAAACTGACAAGGTCATGAAAAACAGGGGAAGACCAAAAAAACGTCACACATTAACCTTGAATACAGAGTCATGAAGGCAAACTGCAATGGGTATCATGGATTGGATTCTATGAAAAAGGGCATAAATAGAAAAACCTGTGAAATTTGCATAAAACTGTTGATAGTATTCTGAAAATATTATTTTCACAGTTTTTGTAAATATATGATTATTATATGAGAAAACACTAGGGGAAGTGGGGGAAAAGAAATACTATTTTGTAACTTCTCTGTAAATCTAAAATGATTTCAAAATTAAATACTTAAAAAATCAGCAAAAATTTTGTTAGGTTAATTTTTCTGTTCTGTAGTTTTATTATCTGTTTTACACACGTAGGTCTCTTATTTTCCAATTTCATCTTCATAATTTAATTTTTATTTTTAAAATTGTAAATAATTTATATGCTTCAAAACGCAAAACTATAAAAAGTAATATGTAAATCGTATGTCTAGTTCTCTCTCTTTTACCCTGTTCCCACCTATCCCCTCAATGTAATGATTTTTATTAATTTCTGGTTGATCCTTCAAGTATTACTTTTTTTCTTTACTGTTTTGTTTAGTTTTCTGGTATTCTGGTATTTAGAAAAATTTAATTTTATAGTTTCATGTTTAATTTTCTATGACAACCTTTTACCAATATAAAACAGTTAAAGTTTCCCTTGGCCTTTGATTGGAAAAGTCATCTTTGTTAGATTTCTTAGGATGGGTTAATAAATATAATATTCTATAAATAGTTGCATGTTTAAAATTGTTATTGTACAACTTGGATGATTTAAATCAATTCATCTGGATATGACATGTATTTTTAATTAAATTCATTTCTTACTCATCTTTTCTCCCTGTTTTTTATTGTCCCTGCTACAAGCATATCACACCATGGCACAATGCAGAACCGTCAGTTTCTCCTTGAACATCATTGAACTAAGTGCCTTTATTTTATTTTCATTGTACTGAATCATGTCCTGCAGAATGCATCTCTTATGTTGTTACATACAAGCTGTTCATTATGTAAGGGTTATTATGGATGACCAAGATGAGGGTGGGCATTGGACCAGGTGTCTACCATCACACCTCGTGTATTTCAGTTTTTCATTTTCCTCCTTCCTTCCTCCCATTTCTCCACATTCTTATTTTTAAAAAATATATATTCCTTTTGTTTCAGCCTCACTTTTTCTTCCCAAACTCCAGAATTAGAAGTTTATCTCACTGTAGTTCTTTGTAACTTGTAATGCTCAAAATACATTCCTGTTTAGTTAAACAATATTAGCTGTCCTGTAAATGTTTATTATAGAAATCAAGCAAATGTACCATGACTCAATCAATCAATGGATTACTTAATTTAAAAAGTGTACAACAGGGCTTCCCTGGTGGCGCAGTGGTTGAGAGTCCACCTGCCTATGCAGGGGACACGGGTTCGTGCCCCGGTCTGGGAAGATCCCACATGCCGCAGAGCGGCTAGGCCCGTGAGTCATGGCCGCTGAGCCTGTGCGTCCGGAGCCTGTGCTCCGCAACGGGAGAGGCCACAGCAGTGAGAGGCCCGCATACTGCCAAAAAAAAAAAAAAAGTGTACAACATTGTAAGTCAAAGATACTTCAATAAAAAAATTTTTTTAAAACATAGTCACGTTAAAAGAAAAAGAAAACAAGTTGTGGTGAAGCCATTCACCTCTGTTTTTCTTTGACACCTGTGTATCCTCCAGAGACCCAATAAAAAGCATCTTACATTTTGTTAGAATCTATCAAAAATTTTGTCTAATTCCTTAATTAGTTGATACATATTTATGCATCCAGTCATTGAAAATTTTATTGTGTTTTCTTAATATGTTCTACAACCAGGGGATACGGCAGTGAACAAAAGGAAATACAACAGCAACTTAACCTCATAAAGGGAAGCAGCACATGTCAAAAATGAAATCAGGTGAAGTCAACACTGAAAGCAGAGCATTTTAGAGATACAAACTATGTATTAGGTTCCCATGCAAAACTCCTATTTTTAAAACAAAGGAGCAGAGGAGAAAGCTCAGGAATGAACAGGGGTCCTGTAGTAAGAGCATGTGTAAGGAAAGTAGAGTCCACGTATTACCATACCTCCAGATGGGTGTGGATTCATGAAGAATCTTCACATGCACTGGTTGGACAATAAAAAATAGATAAGAGCCTCTCTCTTCACATTGTCATATATGTTGATTGGTAAGTCAATATACTTTACATGGGCCCATTAAATCTATTATATATATAAAATGTATTTATATTATATACATATTATTTATAACATATATATGTATATAATGCACATACATATAATATTTATGTATATAATGTATACCCATATACTTTTTTATTTTGAAATAATAGCAGTTTTGTAGAAAGTTATAAAACTGTACAGAGGGGTCTCCTCTACCCTTCATCCAATTTCCCCCAAGTGTTACATTTTGCATAATTATAGTTCAATATCAAATCCAGGAATTTGACTTCAATGGATTGTAGGTCCAATTTTCTTTTCATTACATGCGTATGTTCATGTAACCACCACCACACTATGTCAAGACACCGAACTATTCCATCACCAGAAAAGTTTCCCTCATAATATCTCTTTATTGTCAAACACACACTCTACCCCCAACATCTCATAACTTGGCAAACACTAATCTGTTGCCATCTCTATAATTTTGTTGTTTCGAGAATGTTATGTAAATAGAATGACACATTTTGACCATTTTGAGACTGGCTTTTTTCATTCAACACAATGCCCTTGAGATACTTTCAAGTTGGTGGATGCATCAACAGTTCAGTCCACTTTATTTCTAAGTAGAATTCCAGGGTATCACAGGGACTTCCCTGGTGGTCCAGTGCTTAAGAATCCATCTTGCAATGCAAGGGACACTGTTTAATCCCTGGTCAAGGAACTAAGATCCAACATGTCAGGAGGCAACAAAGCCTGTGTGCCACGACTAGAGAGAAGCCTGTGCGCTACAACGAAGAGTCCACATGCCACAACTAAGACCCAATGCAGCCAAAAAATAAATAAATATAAAAAGGCATTAAAAAACAAAAGAATTCCAGGGTATCACAGATGTTTAACCATTCACTTATGGGTTGTTTCTAGCTTTGGCTACTCCAAATAGAACTGCTATGAACAATCATGTATAAGTTTTTATGTGGACATAGATTTCATTTTGTTGGGATAACTGCCCAGTAGTATAATTGTTGGTCACATGTTAAGTGTAAGTTTAATATTGTTTTTAAGAAACTGCCAAAGTATTTTCCAGAATGGTACTGCTATTTCACATTCCCACCAGCAATGTATGAGAAAGCCAGTTTCTCTGTATCCTTGCCAGCATTTTGTATATAGTCATTCTTGATAATTTTAGTTGTTCTACAAGGTCTGTGGTGGTATCTCATTGTGGTATAAATTTGCCATTCTCTAATGGCTAATGATGTTGAACATCTTTTCCTGTTCTTATTTACCATCTATGAATCCTCTTCAATGAAATGTCTCTTCATTTCTTTTCCCATTTCCTAATTGGATTAGGTTTTTAATTTTGATAAAGTCAGATATCTATTGTTTCATTAATGGATTGTGGTTAATGCCCTAAGTCTAGAATATTTTTTCCTATGTTATGTCTTAAAAGTTTTATGTTTTTACAATTGTACATTTAAATCTATCATCCATTTTGAGTTAATTTTTTTGTGTAAGTTTTGAGGTTCAAGCTTGAGATATAATTTTTTACTGTGAATATCCACTGCTCCAGCAGAAATAGTTGAAAAGTCTTTTCACCTTTGTCAAAAATCCATTGGTTGTATGTGTATGGATCTGTTTCTGAATTCTCTACTCTGCTCAATATATGTGTCTGTCTATCCCATTGTGAATACTACACAGTCTTGACTCCTGAAGCTATGTAATAAATCTTAAATAACCCTGTTATTCCACTTTTTCAGAATAATGGCTATTCTAGTTCCTTTGAATTTCCATAGAAATTTTAGAATAAACTGTCCTATATCCAAAAAATAAACAAACAAATTTGCTCAGATTTTGATAGGAATTATATTAAACCTGATAATTTGCAAAGAGTTGACATCTTTACTATGTTGAGTCCTTCAATCCATGGTATGTCTCATCATTTATTTAGGTCAATTTTGAGACAAAATGTATCTCATCATTTAGATCCTGTTTTGTTTCCTTCATTAGCATTTTATAGTTTTTAGTTTACAAGTTTTGTTAGATTTAAACCTCTGTGATTTTTTTTTGAATTGTTGTAAATGGTATTGCCTTTTTATTTTCGGATTCCACAAGTTTATTGCTAGTATATAAAAATGCAATTAACTTTTATGTGTTGATCTTATGTCTTGAGGTCTTGCTGGACTCATTATTAATACCTGAGATTTCTTTTTTTTTTAATGGGTTCCTGAGGGATTCTTATGTAGACCAAATTCCCATCTAAGCAGCCACTTATATCAATCTGGCTAGGAAAGGGCAGAGAAGCCTTTTTACTGTTCTGCATGTGGCCTCCACTGATACCATGGAGAAGGTAGCACTGTTCTCACTAAGTGTTAGTAAACATTTGACTCTCCATAAGACATCCTCCAACATCCCTCCAAGCAGGCAGGGAAGAGGCTTCTTGTTACCTATGGGTAATGTGTACAGTTCCCATATGGTATCATGGTATCCACTTAGTCTGAACAGAGGGGTAAGCTTATTAAGACTCCTTGGTGATGAGAGTGCTGGCTCTCTACTATGTCTTCTCTGACATCACCCTGACTATGAGTTTGGGACTCCTTGTACAATTTTGGATTTCCACTCAGTTTTGCTGGTGGAGTTGAGAGTGGAATTCCTGTTTTTTGCTTTGTTTTGTTTTGCTTTTTTGTTTTCTTTTCCTGTGGTGTTTGGCTGGAGTACAGTAGTTATTTCCAAAAGTTTCTGTCCTGCTAGGCTGCCTTTTTTTGGTCCTTTAGCAAAGAAAGCAGGCTTTTCTTGTTGTTTATTTTTAATTTATTTTTCTTAAATCTGTGCCCACTGATATTTCCAGGTTGCTGGCTTCACAGTCTGGGATATATGAGAAAAAAAGAAAACCCAGGAAACTACTACCTCGCCATCCCTCCAATACCAATATTCCTAGCCAGGCTGTCTACTTTTCTTCACCATTTAGCATCTTTCTATGTTTGTTTTATATAATAACCAGTATTTTCAGTTGCATTCACCAGGAGAAATAGGAAAAATATGTCTAATGTATCACACTGGAAGTCTGTAATATATTTTTCATCAAACAATTTATAGAGAGAGGCCCACAAAAATATTTGCCTGGATCCCTGAATGACTGAGGTGTGGCCCAGTCCGGAACTGTGCAATATTGCCATACCTAGCAGCCAGATAGGCTGGAAGAATGCATATTTTTAGCAAAGTATAATGCCACCCTAATTAGAACTGGGGTTCTCTTAGTAAGCACAAAGAGAAAATGGGTATTTAATAGGCAACCTGCTGTGTCTGCTACAAACTCCTACTATTTAACAACTTACTTAAAAATAGCAAGTGCTATAGGAGGCCCCAAAGAACTTCAGTTTGAAATTTGAAAAAAATATATATATATATACATTTTTTTAGAAAATACACATATATAAAACAGGTTTATGCCATGTTGTAATGTGAAATAACCCAAACTAAAATGTTGGAAAAGTCTAAGAGATCCAGTGTATGTGTTTGAGCAGCAAGAATGACAGGGATGATCTCAGTCTCAGAGTCCAGGTGACCTAGATGGAGAGATGCATGGTTAACTGTGCAAGGTTAACTGAGGTAGAGCCCTTGGGTTTATGAGCCTCAGAAACCCCCCACTTCACTCAAGTGTAGGATAGTCATAAAGGAAGCAGAGAATGTCATTCTGAGCTTAGCAAACTATAGGAAAAATGGAAGGAATTGTAGAAATATTGGAAAATTGGAAGACACTTGATAAATATGTTTGGTTTGTATGTAGATCAATGAATCTTTCTGACACCCTAAGGGAGTTCCAGAAATTCACCAAGAATTTTGGAATGGTGATAGTAATAAATAAGAAGTTTGACTGACTGATGGATCTTTAGAAGGAACTCTTTAATTAAATGATACTAACCATTAATTAGGTTGCTTTAAAAAATTAGTTAACCTTTATTGAATGACTACTCTGTATACATTTTACATCAAAATACTTTGTCAACAAAATTTTCCAATATTATGTTTTCACTATGTTATTAAAATTCAAAATAGACATAATCTAAAAAATGGAAAATATTTTTAAAGATTTACATTGAAAAGCAAATCTCCCTTTTGTTCCTATAACCCAGTAATGCAGTCTCTTTCCTCAAGGATAAAAACTGTTTATGTTTTTTTTTACATTATCTTTCCAATAATAATCATACATGTTTGCATGAGTATATTTCATTTTACTCAAAAGGCAGCATAATCAATATACAATCATTTATATCTCTATAGCTTCATAACAATGTATCTTGGAAATTTTTCTTACCCCAGCATCGAGGAGCTCTCATTTTTTTTTAACATTTTCCTTTTTTTTTTCATATTTAAGAAAAACTTCATGTGGATAGTATGAGGTAACATACACAAGGCAATGGCCTTTCTTTTCTACCTTCACATTCAGTGACATGTGTTATATTAAAGTTTCTACAGTTATTGTGTTATAATTCAATAATCTGGTTACAATGTGGTTACATAATGTTTTTTCACTAGCATGTTTCCCTACTCGGTTTCTTGCGACTTGATATTGTGTTTTCATTATGGTTCATTTCCCTAGCATGTGATATAATACTGGAATATAATAATGACATAAATTGCCATTTACTGAGCATCATGCACTAGAAACATGGTGAGGTGCTTTGTAAATGCTATCTTATATAACCTGCCAAACAAATCTAACAAAGAGGAAAGTTATTATCCTATTTTTAGAGATGATGAAAACAAGGTTTACGGAGGTCAATCACTCTTTTATAAATGATGAGCATTTATGTTTGTTGTACCTCTTCCCTTCAAAAGTTTAATCCTAAACCCTGATCCTTCTGGAATTTCACTGTACTTCCTACATCATTTAAAAAACAAATAAATAAAATATTGAAGGGCCAGAATCAGTTTCTGTCAAATCATGAAAACTCCATTTACATGTGTCATTTTATTTCTCATCTGTATTTTTTAGTAAAGATAATTTTTAAAATAACTATGTGATAAATATCATAGCAGTAAAATTTACTCAAAAAGTTCTAGGGAAACTTTTTCTATAGATTCACATAATATCCAGTTTATCTGAAAGTTAAGTTCGGGACTTCCCTGGCAGTCCAGTGGTAAAAAAAACCTACCTTCCAATGTAGGGGATGTGGGTTCAATCCCTGGTCAGGGAACTAAGATCCCACATGCTGCAGGACAAATAAGCCCATGCGCCACAACTGCTGAGCCCACATACCTCAACTACTGGGCCCACATGCCTCAACTAGAGAGCCTGTGTGCTGCAAATTACAGAGCCCATGTGCTCTGGAGTCACGTGTCACAACTAGAGAGAGAAAATCCACATGCCACAACAAGAGAGAAGCCATGCCACAGTGAAGAGCCCACACCACAATGAAAGATCCCACCTGCCACAATGAAGATCCCGTGTGCTGCAACTAAGACCTGACACAGCCAAAAATAATACATAAATAAATAAACAAATAAATATTTTAAAAAGAAAGAAAGTTAAGTTCAAGAAGAAGCTTTTTCTATAGAGTTACGTAATTCCAGTTTATCTGGTTCCTAGTAATTCAAAAAAGAGGCTAATTTTCCTCACACAGTACATTTCAATTTAAATCTTATATTTTTTATTAAATTTCCATAAAGTTTGTATGATTAGTTTATTGCATGAATCCAAAGATTTTATGAAATCAAATACGTCACATAGAACTCTAATTTACAATTTTTCATTTTGTCGTAACTCTTCTTATCATCACAGGAAAAACTACATGGAATTATGTTCCTTTCAGCCAAGTATGCCCTCCTTAGCCTGTCCTTCCTGCTAAGCAACTGGACAAGTTGATGCAAAAAATCAACTCTCTGAGGACACTTACAAGTAAATTGTAGATAAAAGTCAAAAAATAGAGAACCACCTGGTATGTGGGTGAGGTTCTCATTATTTTTGTTTCTTTTACAGCTTTGCTTTGAGGGAACTCTCCAGTCATGAGGCTATGGAGCAGTAGGCATGCTGTCAGCTAAATCTCCAATTGAAATCCCATCTTTCTAGCCATAGGAATAAAGAAAATGAGACTGCCTGTTCCGAAGAGGGCAGCGGGTATCCATATTTGATATGTGCCATTTTGTGCCATTTCCACTGGGGAAACTCAATTAGGGAGCTCCATGACTTGGGTGGTAAATATTTGGCTAAATATATGACTATTTTTTCTTAAGTTCCTTAAATATACAAATAAATATTAAAAATAAAAATTACCACATTTTCAGTAGATTTTTATTGTATATAGATGTAATATATTTGACAACTATAAAATAAAGGAGAGTGGTAATGGTAAACAGTCTTAGATGTTTTTAAGACGTAAGTTTAATGTGAAGTACTAAAATATTAAACTAAATAGGCTGTAAAAGGCTAGGCACATGTATGTTGTAATCCCTAAAGCAACCACTGAAACAATAAAAAAAAGTATATCACCAAAAAGCAGTATATAAATTAAAATGAAATGCTAAAATTTATTTATATAATCAAAAATAATAAAGAGGGAACAGAGGGACAAAAAACAGAAAGCAAAAAAAGAAATGAGTAATAAAATGATCTAAAGATTTTGATATAAATCACTGCATTAAAAGTAAATGATCTTTAAATGATCTTTAATATCTTGCTGTGATTTATGTCAAAGAGTGTCCTTCCTATGTTTTCCTCTAAGAGGTTCATAGTGTCTGGCCTTACATTTAGGTCTTTAATCCATTTTTAGTTTATTTTTGTGTATGGTGTTAGGGAGTGTTCTAATTTCAATCTTTCACATGTAGCTGTCCAGTTTTCCCAGCACCACTTATTGAAGAGGCTGACTTTTCTCCACTGTATATCCTTGCCTCTTTATCAAACATAAGGTGACCATATGTGTGTGGGTTTATCTCTGGCTTTCTATCCTGTTCCATTGATCTATATTTTTGTTTTTGTGCCAGTACCATACTGCCTTGATTACTGTAGCTTTGTACTATAGTCTGAAGTCAGGGAACCTGATGCCTACAGCTACGTTTTTCTTTCTCAATATTGCTTTGGCTATTCAGGGTATTTTGTGTTTCTATGCAAATTGTGAATTTTTTTGTTCTAGTTCTGTGAAAAATGCCATTGGTAGTTTGATAGGGATTGCATTG
The DNA here is from genome assembly GCF_003676395.1 of Aethalodelphis obliquidens. Lineage (NCBI taxonomy): Eukaryota > Metazoa > Chordata > Mammalia > Artiodactyla > Delphinidae > Aethalodelphis > Aethalodelphis obliquidens. Next base: position 8,101,703 of record NW_020837991.1, on the reverse strand, counting down.
AATCCATAGATTGCTTTGGGTAGTAATGTTGATTCTTCCAATCCAAGAACATGGTATATCTATCCATCTATATCATCTTTAATTTCTTTCATTAGTGTCTTATAGTTTTCTGAATAAAAGTCTTTTTTCTCTTTAGGTACGTTTATTCCTGGGTATTTTATTCTTTTTTTTTTTGCAATGGTAAATGGGAGTGTTTCTTGATTTCTCTTTCAGAATTTTCATCATTAGTGTATAGGAATGCAAGACATATTGGTCCATTAATTTTGTATCCTACTACTTTACCACATTCATTGATTAGCTCTAGAAGTTTTCTGGTAGCATCTTTAGGATTCTTTATGTATAGTATCATGTTATCTGCAAGCAGTGACAGCTTTACTTCTTCTTTTCTGATTTGGATTCCTTTTATTTCTTTTTCTTCTCTCATTGCTTTGGCTAAAGGCCTAAATGTAAGGCAAGACACTATAAAACTCTTAGAGGAAAACATAGACAGAACACTCTATGACATAAATCACAGCAAGATCCTTTTCGACCCACCTCCTAGAGAAATGGAAATAAAAACAAAAATAAACAAATGGGACCTAATGAAACTTAAAACCTTTTGCAGAGCAAAGGAAACCATAAACAAGATGAAAAGACAACCATCAGAATGGGAGAAAATATTTTCAAGTGAAGCAACCGACAAAGGATGAACCTCCAAAATTTCCAAGCAGCTCATGCTACTCAATATCAAATAAACAAACAACACAATCCAAAAATGGGTAGAAGACTTAAGTAGACATTTCTCCAAAGAAGATATACAGATTGCTAACAAACACATGAAAGAATGCTCAACATCACTAATCATTAGAGAAATACAAATCAAAACTACAATGAGGTATCACTTCACACCAGTCAGAATGGCCATCATCAAAAAATCTACAAACAATAAATGCTGGAGAGGGTGTGGAGAAAAGGGAACCCTCTTGCACTGTTGGTGGGAATGTAAATTGACACAGCCACTATGGAGAACAGTATGGAGGTTCCTTAAAAAACTAAATATAGAACTACCATACAACCCAGCAATCCCACTACTGGGCATATACCCTGAGAAAACCATAATTCAAAAAGACTCATGCACCACAATGTTCATTGCAACTCTATTTAAAATAGCCAGGACATGGAAGCAACCTAAGTGTCCATCAACAGATGAAAAGATAAAGAAGATGTGGCAACTATATATAATGGAATATTACTCAGCCATAAAAAGAAACGAAATTAAGTTAGTTGTAGTGAGGTGGATGGACCTAGAATCTGTCATACAGAATGAAGTAAGTCAGAAAGAGATAAACAAATAACATATGCTAACACATATATATGGAATCTAAAAATTTATTTTAAAAATGCTTCTGAGGAACCTAGGGGCAACACAGGAATAAAGACGCAGACATAGAGAATGGACTTGAGGACACAGGGTGGGGGAAGTGTAAGCTGGGATGAAGTGAGAAAGTGGCATAGACTTATATATACTACCAACTGTAAAATAGATAGCTAGAGGGAAGCAGCAGCATAGCACAGGGAGATCAGCTCGGTGCTTTGTGACCACCTAGAGGAGTGGGATAGGGAAGGAGGGAGGGAGACGCAAGAGGGAGGAGATTTGGGGATATATGTATATGTATAGATGATTCACTTTGTTATAAAGCAGAAAATAACACACCATTGGAAAGCAATTATAAGTCAATAAAGGTGTTAAAAAAAAGTAAGTGGTCTAAATAGCAATCTAAAGACAGATCTTATCTGATTGTGTAAAGAATAAAAAAGGCTAAACTATATGTTGTATAAAATAAACTCAGTTATAATATAAAGACATATATATGCCAAAATTCAAAGAAAATGTAAAAATCCATACCATGCAAATAATAATCAAAAGAAAGCTGGAATGACTATGTTAATATGAGAAATAGTAGGCTTCAAAACAATGAATATTACCAAGGATAACAAGAGACATAAACAAGGATGAAAAATCAATTCTCCAATAAATGTCATGATTCCCAAATAACATCTAATAACAGAGTTTCAAAATAAATGACAGAAATCTGATAGAACTATAATAAGAAATAAACAATTCCACAATTATAGTTGGAAACTTCAACATCTCTTTTCACAATCAATAGAGTGAGTAGAGAGAAAATTAGTAAAGGTATGGAAGTTTGAATAACACTATCAACCAACTGAACTAAATTGACATTTATACAACGTGACAATGACATCAAAATAAAAATTCTTTTCATGTACACTTGGGACATTCACCAAGATAAATAATATTCCGGGACATGAAAAATACTAATGAATTTAACAGGCTAGAAACTATACGAAGTGTTTTCTTAGACTATAATCTGTAATAATACTAATACAAATCTAATATCTGCTAAAGCCTAAAATATTGGGGGATTAAATAATTCATTTCTAGGGCTTCCCTGGTGGCGCAGTGGTTGAGAGTCCGCCTTCCGATGCAGGGGACACGGGTTCGTGCCCCGGTCCGGGAAGATCCCACATGCCGTGGGGCAGCTGGGCCCATGGGCCATGGCCGCTGAGCCTGCATGTCCGGAGCCTGTGCTCCGCAACAGGAGAGGCCACAACAGTGAGAGGCCCACGTACCACAAAAAAAAAAAAAAAAAAAAAAAATTCATTTCTAAATCACTGAAGGGTTAGAAAGGAAGTCACAAGGGAAATTACAAAATAATTTAAACCAAATGAAAATGAAAACTCTATATATCAAAAATGTGGAATATAACAGAAGCAGTGATTAAAGGGAAATTTATAACATTAAATACTTAACTTAGAAAAGAAAAAGGGTATTAAATCAATGATCTAAGCTCCCAACTAAGAAACTAGGAATAGAAGAAAAAGCTCAATACAGAAAAAGAAAATATTAAAAGAACAAAACCTTATAAAATTAGGTGAAGGGGGTCAGCATAGGAAGACCCTGAACTCACCTCTTCCCATGGACACACCAAATCTACAGGTACATGTGAATTATTCCTCTCTGAAAAATAGATGAACTGCTTCTCCACAAGAAAGGGATAAAGAACCACATCCAGACGAGTAGGAAATGTAGAGACACAGTCTCACTAAAATCCCCACACCATAGGGAGGGATCTCACCAGTCTGGTGCTTCCCCTAGAATAATGAGGCATTGATGCCCCATATCAGGCAACCCATCTCCTGGGATCTGTACTGGGAAGATGAGCTCTCAAGACATCTGACTTAGAAAACCAACAGAGTTGATGTTCAAGGGACCAAGAGTGCTTTTAAAGGGCTCATATGCAGTCTCACTCACCATGAGACTCAGTGAAAACAATAGTTTGAAAAGTGCCTAGACTATATGTGAAGGAGACTCATTTGCTGAATTAAAAGCATCTCTGGAAGGGCAGGGGACAGTTGAAACTCTCCTTGGAGACAGAGCTGCTGGCAGGTGTCATTATTTCACTCTCCACCTGTCTTACTAGCATAGGTGGATGAGCTCAGAGGCAACACCCTTTCACAGCCTTGCTAAGACAGGGAGGGGTGAGCGATTGGGACACAATCCTGCTGCCTTACTGAAGCTGGAGAGCACCCACAGTTGCATCACTTACCCACTCCCTGGCTGGAGCTGTCCAGCATGCACGGTCATGGCATTCTCCTAAAATCCACATCCAGCCTAAAATCTGCATGTGCACAGGCAAAGCACTCACCCACTGCTGCATTACTGAAACCCACAGGTGCACAACAGTCAAGACATTTTCCTGCTGTCTTTCTGAAGCTGGGGAGCATACCCCACCCCCTGCACCCTCCAGCTGCCTTGCTAAAACCAGTGGACACATGCAACCCATACAGAGGACATTAGACTGCCTGGGTCTGGTGGCCAAGAAAGCTGACATTCCTGAGCTCCTCAGAATGTCACAATTAGAAAGTCAATTCTTGGCAAGCTACAACCTCCAGGGTACTGCACAGACAGCAGACTGAAACACAATGTCAGTCTTCCTATGAAAAAGGCCTGTTTGCTTAGCCTGGAGCTTCAGCCTGAGGAGAAAGCTTCAGTTTTCCCATCCATATAGAGGCTAAGGAGGCACTCCAGAGAATGTAAGCAGCAAGATACCATCCTTGTGCACCACTGTGCCCTCACTAGAGCTCAACAAGACCTCTCAGAAAGGCACTCATCTATTTGTTTGGAGTCAAAACTTTTGCAACTACCATCCAGGGGACACTTCCAGATCTCCTGGGCTGAAGGCCAGTAGGGATTGCAACTGAAACTCCACAAGACTGTATGTACTTCATACTTTAAAAGCTGATGCCTGAGGATATGGCTTCTAATCAGCCTGAAACTAAATGCTAGATGAGATTCCTCCTCTTGGAGAACTGACACGTCTTAGCCCACCGTCAACAAGAGGGACATATCAAAAATAATCAAGAAATTTAAACAATCACAAAGGTTTCAAAAACAATCAAGAGCTATGGCAAGTTTGAACAAGAAGGTTCATCTCCTACGTAAGACCACTCCTTCAAGACTAAGAGAGGTAGCTGTTTTGCCTAATACATAGAAGAAGAAAAAAAGAGAGAGCCAAGCAAAATAAGGAAACATAATAATGTTCCAAAAGAATGAATTTTAAAAATCTCAAAAAAAGACCTTGAGGGCTTCCCTGGTGACGCAGTGGTTGAGAGTCCACCTGCCGATGCAGGGGATGCGGGTTCGTGCCCCGGTCTGGGAGGATCCCACGTGCTGCAGAGCAGCTGGGCCCGTGAGCCTATGGCCGTTGAGCCTGCGCTCCGCAACGGGAGAGGCCACAACAGTGAGAGCCCTGCGTACCGCAAAAAAAAAAAAAAAAAAAAGACCTTGATACAGAGATAGGTAATACACTTGATAAAATTCAAAACAATGTTCACAGGGATACTCAACTTGGGAGAAGGCTAGATGAACACAGAGACAATTTCAACAAAGAAATACAAAATATAAGAAAGTATAAAACAGAAGTCACAGAGCTGATGAATACAATAACTGAACTGAAAAATAGAGGGGTTCAAAATTGGACTGGATGAAGCAGAACAGATCAGCAAGTTGGAAGACAAAACAATAGAACTCACCTAGACAGAGCAGCAAAAAGAAAAAAAAATTTTTTTAAATGAGGATAACTTATGGGACAGCTTCAAGTGGAGTGACATTAGCATAAGTGTCCCAAAAGGAGAAGAGAGAAATACAGGGGAAGACAACTTATTTGAAGAAATAATGGCTGAAAGCTTTCTTAATCGAGGGAAAGAAATAGACATCCAGGTTCAGAAAGCACAGAGGGTTCCAAGTAGGGACTTCCCTGGCGGTCCGGTGGTCAAGAATCTGAGCTTCCACTGCAGAGGCCACAGGTTCGATCCCTGGTTGGGGAACTAAGATTCTGCATGCTGTGCAGTGTGGCAAAAAAGAAAAAAAGTTGTACAGACCAAATAAAATGACCCCAAAGAGATCAACACCAAGGCACATTATAATTAAAATGTCAAAAGTTAAAGAGAGAATCTGAAAAGTAGAAAGAGAAAAACAAAGTTTCACATACAAGACAAACCCCAATAAGTCTATCAGCACATTTCTCAGCAGAAATTTTGCAGGCCGGAGGGAGTGGCATGACCTGTTCAAAGTGCTGAAATGGCAAAAACAAACAAATTTCCAACCAAAATACACTGTCTGGCAAGGTTATCATTCAGAATTAAAGGAACAATAATTTTCCAGACAAGCAAACACTAAAGGAGTTCAATACTATAAACCAGCCTTACAAAATTGATAAAGGGACTTCTTTAAACTGAAAAGAAATGGCACTAATTAATTACAGTAAAATATACGGAAGTGAAAATGTAAATATACAGTAAAGTAGTGGATTGATCACATAAAGTTACTATGAAGATTAAAAGACAAAAACAGTAAAATTAACTAAAACTACAGTAATGTCATAGGGATGCATAAAAGAAAAAGATGTAAAATATGACATTGAAAACGTAAAACACAGGGAAGAGTAAAAGTGTAGAATTTGGGGATGTGTTAAAATTTAAGTTACTTTCAACTTAAAATAGCCTGTTATATACATGGAATGATATATGGGAATCTCACCATAACCAAAAAGCAAAAACTTATAGTAAACACATTAAAAATGAGAAAAAAAAAAGTCTAAACACAACACTAAAGAAATTCATCAAACAAGAAGGGAAGAGAAAGAGATAAAAAGAAAGGAAAAGAGAAACTACAAAAACAGCCAGAAAAAAATTAACAAAATGGCAATAAGTACAAACCTATTCATAATTATTTTAAATGTAAATGGACTAAATTTACTGAAAGGATAAAACACAAAGATACATCTATGTATAGCCTACCAGTGACTCATTTCAGAAGTAAGGACACACACAGGGTGAAAGTGAAAAATGGAAAAAGATATTCCATATAAATGGAAATGGAAAGAAAGCTGGTGTAGCTATACTCTCATAAGATGAAATAGTCTTTAAAAACAAAGATTGTAATAAAAGAGAAAGAGGGGCACTACATAATGATAAAGGGGTCAATTCAGCAAGAAATAAAACATTTATGAATGTATATGCACCCAAAAAAAGGACACCAAAATATATAAATATTAACAGATTAAGGAAAAATTTGACAGCAATACAGTAACCACACTTACATCAGTAGATAGATCAGCCATACAGAAAATCAATAAGAAAACTTTGACCTTAAATGACACATTAGATCAAATGAACTTAAGGACATTCCACCTAAAAGTAACAGAATACATATTCTTTTTAAGTTCGTATGAACATTCTTCAGGATAGATCACATGTTATACCACAAAATAAGTCTCAATGAACTCAAGCTGATTGAAATCATATCAAGCATCCCTTTCAACTAAATAGTATGACACTAAAAATCCATTACAAGAAGAAAACTAGAAATATGTAGAGATTAAACAACATGTTACTGAACAAATATGGGGTCATAAAAAAATCAAAGAAAAAATAAAATATACCTAGAGACAAATGCAAACAGAAATACTACATACTAAAATCTATGGGTTGCAGCAAAAGTGGTTCTAAGAGGTATATTCAAGGCCTACATCAAGAAACAAGAAACATCTCAAATATTAAAGGAACTAGAAAAGGACAAAAGCACCCAAAATTAGAAGAAGGAAGGAAATAGTAAAGATCACAGCAAAAATAAATGAAATGAAGACTAAAATGACAATAGACAAGATTAACTAAACTAAGAGTTGGTTCTTTGAAAAGATTTAAGAAAATTAACAAAACTTTAGCTAGATTCACCAAGAAAAGTCAGAAGACTCAAATAAATAAAATCATAAATGAAAGAGAAGTTAAAACTGATAACACAGAAATACAAAGAATCATAAGAGACTACTATGGACAATTATATGTCAACAAATTGGACAACCTAGGGTACATAGATAAAGTCTTAGAAACAAAAAATCTTCTAAAACCATATCATAAACAAATAGAAAATCTGAATACATTGATTATTAGTAAGGAGATTGAAATAGTAATCAAAACCTCCCAACAAACAAAAGCACAGAACAAGACAATTTCACTGGTAAATTCTACCAAACATTCAAGATGAGGAAAAAAAGGCACAAGGTGGTTATGTAATGTGTCCAAGTTCATACAACCAGAAGTGGTTGTGCTGGAATGCAAGCCCAGAATCTAAGTCCAAAGTCTTTACCACAAGATACTCACTGGAGGAATTCCCCTGTGAACTCACTCATGATTTTTCCCATTCAGATGTGCCACTTATTTTGGAAATCTGTTATATAGACTTGTGATCTGTATCTGCAGTGTCCTCTTGCATGACCTTCCTGTGTTCCATTTGAACACTACTACCTTTAGAAACTCTTCCATATTGGTTATCCATTTAAAATATAACAGTGTGTACATGAACTCCCAAACTCCCTAACTATCCCTTCCCACCACGCTTCCCCCTGGTAACCATAAGTTCATTCTCTAAGTCTGTGAGTCTCTTTCTGTTTTGTAAATTTGTTCATTTGTATCATTTCTTTTTAGATTCTGCATATAGGCCATATCATAGGATATTTCCCTTTCTCTGCCTGACTTACTTCACTCAGTATGACAATCTCTAGGTCCATAGCACAGGGAACCCTGCTCAATATTATGTAACAAACTAAGTGGGAAAAGAACTTGAAAAAAAATAGATACATGTATATGTATAACTGAATCTCTTTGCTGTATGCCTGAAACAAACACAACATTGTAAATCAATTATACTCCAATATAAAATAAAAAGTTTTTAAAAAAAAGGAAGAATAAAAGCTCTTCCACACACTCCATCAGGGCTGGTTTTATCAGCATTGTGCCCATCCAGAGCACAGGGCTCCAAGCTTTAAAATGCCTGGTTTTTGCTTCAATGCTATGCTGCTACTATCTTGAAATTCACAATAATTTTCAAAAAGGCATCTCACATTCTCATTTTGCACTGGACCCCACAAATTATACAACCAGTCTTGTGTATTATGTCTCATGGGTCTTCCTGTCTTTTGTGTTATCAGTGCTAGAAATAGGTTTTTCCCCTTTCTTGTTTCTTTTATTTGATTCAGAGATTTAAAAAAAGTAACATGGCATTCTACTTTGCTATTTTTAAAACAAATCTAAAAGTTTAAATAGTTTCTCTATGGTCAGAAAATTATAGGTGAGGATCCAAACCAGAGGGCTTTGTTCCAGAGATCTTGCTCTTTTCACTTTACCATGATGCTGTCCTAAGTATAAAGACCTTGTAGAATTTAAAAACTGACTCTGGAAAAGTAGCCATGTCAAAATAATATATAAAATTAAGTCATAGCTTTGACCCAGATGACTGACTGAGTACACACACATGTCTTTCCAAATCCACCACATTGAGATGCTGAATAAATTAAAATGACAAAAATTATTACATCGCTGAGCTTGAAAGATAGGCAGGGAAAATCTTCCTGAGCTAGAGAATAAAAAAATAATTAATAGCTATATAAGTGTCACCCAATGCTGTCCATGCTTAAGACGTTGTCATACTACATATTTAGCCCAAGACTGGGGTCCGAGGGCTGGAACAGGAGACTCTGGTGGACCACCCAACACAAGGAAGCTACACCTAGGTACCTCTCAGAATCTGAAGCCTCAAAAAGATATTCATTTCTCGTAGAATAGAAAATTCTCAACTCAAAGTTAGAGAAATACTAAGAAATCTTGACACTTTTCCACAGCTCTGTGTAGAAAAATAAAATGTTATCAATGAGAAATTGAAAACCCAAGCATTTCTTCATTAAGGTTTATAATCCAAATAGAGAATGATTTTATTATGCATGTATCCCAAGCCTCCACATTACATGATCCTGGATTATTACAATGTCTGGAGGTTTGACTTGGAATAAACTTCAAAGTGCTTCATAATAAACTGTTCATTTTCTAGGCTTTGTAACACTCCACAGAATGATCAAATTCCAGTGAAGTAAGTTCACAACAAAATAAAATCATAAATGAAAATGAAATTTTATTTGGAAGGGTTAGTGGGCTAAATAAACAGAATTAATGCACCAAAAGAATGAGAAATAATGAAATCATTTGGAGAAGCTACAAAATCATGGCTTAAATGATTAAATAGGCAAAAGAAAAAGAAATAGCATGCATAATGAAGGAATAGGATGTGATATGAGAAAGAAAAGTTTAATTGGAAATGAATCAACTAGAACAATTACAAAATGAAAATTCAGCATTTGAATATATAAAACACATTAAATGGGATAACCACTGATTACACTCAGCTGAAGAAAGAATTCAAGAACTGACTGATTCAAAGAAATTATTGTAAGTAGCCAAAGAAATGGAAATTATTAGAAAAGGTGTTAAGAGACATGAAGGATGGAATCAGAGGAGTGGTTAAGGACAATGAAATGAAACAAATGCAATATTAAAGAGTTCAAGCCTAGGGATAATTCAGAATTTAAGAAAGAGATAAATATCCAGATTAAAGATGTACACCATATACAGGCAAAATAAATTTAATGAACACCTAAACACATCTCACTAAAATTGCAGAACACCATAGACAAAGACAAAATATTGAAACAAAACTGTCAGATTCCACATTCTAGTCTGACATGTAAAGACTTTGTAGGCATAAATTCCATACTCAAATAAGAAAAAAATCTGAAAAATTTAAAATCAACATCTCTTCTTAAATTTTTCAGAGAATTGAGGTAACAGTGTAAACCACTACTCCCAAACCTGGAAAGACAGAACAGAGAATCACAGCTTTCTGGGATCAGAACTTGCTGCTGGAACATAGTAAGAACACTTAAATGGTAACTGACTAATTTCTGGAGATTAAGCATAGAGTTGGAAGGATAAAAGCTCCTGGGGGGCCAGCCTTAAGAGGATCGCCACACTGTCATGAATTTTACCTTTAGCAGCCCTACCAGGTTCTCAGGGTGAAGATCAGAGAAAAATTCCTTCCTGCTTCCAGGTGAAGGAGGGATAAAAAAAATTGAAGTACATACAGCACACTCTATTCTTACCAAACGCCTGACTTCAAAGGAAACTATTTTCCCAAAGCCTAACTGACTTGGAAGAATGGATATACCCAACTCCAGTCCCTTCCACCTTTCCTGTCTCACCTTAGGATGAAGGGAAGGGAATCTCAGAAGCATTTGTGAAAGTCACAGCCCAGGGACCCAGGCTCACTAAAAGATTTATACCAAATTACAGGAGTAGAAAATACTTATCCTTCCACAACTTACCACCACATCAACAGGATTCCTGTATAATAATAACTAGGGATGAATTGCAAGGCTCAGACCTTATTTTAGAGATTCTGTAGACATGCCCAAAGACAACAGAGGAGACAAAAAAAAGACACAAGTGAAAGTTTTAGCCTCTGACACAACAGCTACGGTAAACAGTTAATGCTGCCAGACTTCTAGCCAGATAAACATACAATCTCATAGTAAGATCAATTTACCTCAGTTTATTTACTTGATATTTTATTTCTGGCTTGCAACAAAAACTTACAAGGCATAAAAAGGCAAAATATAGTCTGCCATTTGCAAAAAATAATAAAAGTTTGAAGAAACAGAACAAGTATCAGAATCAGATATGGCAGGAATTTTGGTTATCATACTGGTTATTTAAAATAGTTCTGTTTCTTTTTTTCAGTAAAGTTACATGTACCTTTATTATATTAAGGAAGAACGCATCTGTTCCTAATGAGTTTTTTAAATCAAAAATAAGTATCCTATGTTAACTAATGGCTTTCAGCAACTATGAAAATGCATGCTTTTTCTCCTTTGAGATATTATAATGATAAACTATATTAGTAGATTCCTAATACTAACCTGTCCTTGCATTCCTGAAACACAAGCTACGGGCTCTAATAGGGAAAGTGGGCAACATACAAGAATAGGTGGGTAACATAAGCAGATGGATAATGAAAACACTAAGAATAGAAAGGAAATGCTAAAGATTAAAAAAAAAAGTAACCTAAAGAATGTCTTGAATGGGCTTCTCAGTATATTGAATGAGAACAAGGAAAGAATTAGGGAGCTTGCAAATATGTCAGTAGAAATTTCTCAAACTGAAAAATAAATGTAAAGAAGAATAAAATAAATAGAAACAGAATACCCAGGAACAGTGAGACAATTACAGAGGTTGTAACAGACACATAGTGGGAATACAAGAATAAGATAGAACAGGGCTTCCCTGGTGCCGCAGTGGTTGAGAGTCTGCCTGCCGATGCAGGCTGGGCCCGTGAGCCATGGCCACTGAGCCTGCGCGTCTGGAGCCTGTGCTCTGCAATGGGAGAGACCACAACAGTGAGAGGCCCGCGTACTGCAAAAAAAATAAAATAAAAAATAAGATAGAGCAAAGGGAACAGAGGAAATATTTGAAAGAAAAATGGCTGAGGTTTTTCTAAATTAATGACAGACACCAAATAATATCCAAAAAGTTCAGAGAATACCAAGAGGATAAATACGTTTTAAAAATCTATGTTAGGCATGTCATGTTCAAACTGCAGAAAACCAAAGACAAAGAGAAAATCTAGAAAGAAGCCAGAGAAGAAAAAAACATTTTACATAGAACACCTTACTGAGGAACAAAGATGAAAATTACAGCAGACTGTTCTTTAAAATCCACGCAAGCAAAAGGAAAGTGCAGAAAATATTTAACATGTTGAGAGAAAAACAGAACACCAACCTAGAATTTTTGTATCTAGCAAGTTATCCTCCAATGTGAAACAAAAATAAAGACATTCTCAGCCAAATACAAAATGAGGAAAGTTTTTACCAATAAACCTCTCTTGCAGGAAATGTTAAGAGAAGTTCTTCTCAGAGAAGTAAAAGGATATATGTCAGAAATTTTTTTGTGTGTGTGTGTATATATATATATAAAGGAAGAACATTAGAGAAGAAATAAAGGTAAAATAAAATTTTTAATTTTTCTCTTCTTTTTTTTAGTTTAATTTGTATTTTATATTATAGTCGATTTACAATGTTGTGGTATTTTTCCTAATCTTTATTAATCTAAAGGTAGGGTTTGTTCAAATAATAATAGCAACAATGCATTTGGTGATTATAGCTTGTGGATAAGTGAAGTGACTGACAGCAGTGTTGTAAAGGATGAGGGAAGGAATTGGGAATACCACATTATATGGTACATGCTCTATCTGCAGAGTGGCGTAGTCTTATTTGAAACTGATTTTAGATTAGTTGTAAATGTGCACTGTAAAATCTAAGCCAACCACTAAATACATTTTTTAAAAGCAGAATACTCTATGTGGTAGGAAAGGGGAGAATATTGAATTATATAAAATCATCAGTGTGGGTTGTGTGCCAGCCCACTGCAGAGTAAGTATGGATCCCCACATAGATGTCTGTGTGACCTGAGGTGGCCCAGGCCTGGTGACAGCCCTCTAGTGGGCAGGTAAGCCCAAGTTCTAATAGGCTAGAAGGGGGATTCCAGAAAGACTCAGACCAGCATTCTCAGTAGACCAATCTCCCCCAAATGACTGCGATCAGAATCTCTATTCTCAGGGGGAATCCAGTTTCCTCCTGTCCCTTCAGGAGGCTCTCCAAGACCAGCAGGTGGGTCTGACCAAGTCTCTTTTCAAATGACTGCTGGTGCCCTGGGACTCAGAGTGTGGGAGATTTTGTGTGTGCCCTTTAAGAATGAAGTCTCTGTTTCCTATTGACCTCCTGTTCTTCCATACACAAGCCCTGCTGGTCTTTAAGCCAGATGTTCTGGGGGCTCATCTTCTTGGTGCAGGACCCCCAGGGTGGGGAATCTGATGTGGAGCTTGGACAACTCATTCCTTGGGGAGGACTCTGAGATTGTAATATTCCTCCTATTTGTGGGTCGCCTACCTAGGAGTGTGGGTTCTGACTATACAGTGTCTCCACCCCTTTTACATGGCTCACTGTGGTTCCTTCCTTAAGTCTTTAGTTGTGAGAAATACTTTCTGCTCGTCTTCCGGTTCTTCACATAGATAGTTGTTCTGTAGCTAGTTATAACTTGGGTGTGTCTGTAGTAACACAGAGTCTTGCTACTCTGCCACTTAGGTCAGCTCTCTCCAAAATTCTACATTTTATTAAAGTAGAGAAAATCTAAATAAAGCTATATTCTGACAAAACTCTGCAGGTTTACCACACATAGACCCTTTTGGAAACAATTATTAAAGGATATATTTCAATCAGGGGTAAATTAAACCCAGAAAGCAGAAGCAGGATGCAAGCCATAATGTGTAAAGTATTAGCAACACTCTAAATCAAAAATTGTAATGTCTCAAGCTTGTTTTAACAACATAATAGCAAAAGCCATTCTTTTTTGTCCTTTCAGAGTAACAAAACCAGGATTTAATTAGTTAAAAAATAACAACCCCAAATTTCATATGTCTAGAGTATGATAGACTTTAGATATGTGAATATACACACTCTACAAATTAGTTGTTAATTTCCTATATCATTAGCTACTACCAAGTTTATATTAAACTTCCATGCAGAGTAGAAATTATCCAGAGGATTTTATTTGAGTCATTTTATAAATACCAGCACTGGGTCCCATCTTGTGATAAATTCCAGCTGCTTTTGATTTAATCCAGAACAGGAAGATACGTTAAAGAGCAGAATATCACTCACATATGTGTGTTCCTTCGTTTATAGTGTCATATCACACCTACAACGTTTGTCCCTACTGGCTAAATGTGACAAAATAGTAATGGCCCCCATTGTCTGGGCATATTAGCCATAGCAGACAAATTACTCAACTTGGGTCCAACAGGCAGCACAATGAGTCATTTTCTTTGGCACAGCAGAAGACTTGTCAAGAATAAACAAAACAGAAGGCGGCCATACAAAGGCTTCTTCACAGATGTGCTTGCGTGTGGGTTGAACAGCACATATTGAAAATACTTAATTATTATCTGACACAGCAAATTAATTGCTCTGCAGCCATGAAGACACCTTGGAGGTGGAAAATGCCTGGAGGGCATAAGATCTTATGGAAAAACCCGAGCCAACTTTCAGGCTAGCCCCAAAACATGGTTTTGCAATTCCCTTCAGCCCTTCCCTAATGAAGAGGCAGTCACAAGTACCCTTATAAATCTCCACTTTCTAGGGCTTACTTCAAAATCATTTCTTGTCTGAAAATTGTCATATGCTCATGGGCCAGAGATTTGTTTTTAACCTAATTTATTTAAAGCCAATTTGGCCGCTATAAGCATGTTACCAAGATTTATCTTCCTATTCTGAAAGATACAGTATATTATCTTGTAAAGATCTGGGGAAAAATCAGAAACAAAACCATGAGGGAAAAAAGTAAGAAGAAAAAAAAGAGCAAGGGTGTATTAAGAAGGTAGCCGTTTGGGAGCAAGTTTAGTTCTGGCTCCACACTCACTAAGGGTTCCCCGGCAATTTATTTAATTTTTTTTCCTACTCAGTCTCCTTATGTGTCATGAATGAATTATATAGCTTCTTTAGCCATTTCACAGCATGGGTTGAGAGTCCAATATGTACTGTAATAAAAAAAAAACTCTTTGAAAGTATGAATTATCATATGAATGTTGTCATCATTATACTTATTTTGCTAATGAATGTATCTTGGAAGTATTCAAGTTTTCCAGTGGTTTGGTGACAGCCATCATTTTTCATTATCTCATTTTACTGACTGCCTCCAAATCGCTTGCGTAAGGGAACATGCACAAACACTCAACACAGAGGAATGTACACACTAGGTTCACACATTTATCTCCCTGCTTGCTTACCTCTTGTCCTGGTTTGCTCTGTAGAGAAGGTTGGTGTTTAGAAGCCAGAAAGGTAGAGATTTTCTGGAGAAAGCAAATGGGAAAAGATGAAATTGGAAGATAACTGAATAGAAAACAGAAGAAAAGTCCTAGGGAAGAAACATAAAAGCTAATGCTACCCAGTAAAGATTTTCATGCTCCTCTCCCCTCAAAATGAGCAAGCTCTTGTAGATCAGAAGCAATGATTCAAAAGCCAGGAAAAGTCTCCTATGCTAAATTGTTCTTGGCCTCAAAAAGTTCAGAAAAATGCAACTGTAGCAGATTTTAGCAAAAGATTTATGATGCTGACACAGGAGTGGGCAGTGGTGGATACAGAATTGCTGCATGGGTATAAGTTTGGGTGGAGGGGAAAATGTAGTTGTGCAGTAGGGCTTTGGGACTAGGAGTTGAAAGCATTTTTACTTAGAATTTTGCATAAGATTTAGAAAATAGCTGTCTACATCAAGAAAAAAAGATGCATCTCAAAGATGGAGATGGTATGTGTGAGGAAAGGGGGGCTGGAGTGTGGAGAAGACATTGTCATAGATATAGTCAGGGCCCCAGAATCCCACAGAACAATATCCATATTTCCCTATAATTTGTGGGGTTTTGCTTCTGTGAAAATGATCAAAAAATACAATTTGGGTGATACAAACAAACTTTATTGAACACTCCTTGAAGGGGACATTGTCCACATGGAGAACTGCAAGGTAAGGAAGAATGTGGGAAGATTTTATAGAGGAAAGAACAAGGAATACAAAAGAGAAAAATAGAAAACGAAAAAGGAACAAGGAAATAAGTACAGATCTTCCTAGACTCACCATGGAGTTATGTGCCAATAAACCCACTGTAAGCTAAAAATATCCTAAGTCAAGTATGCATTTAATTCACTTAACCTATCAAACATCATAGCTTAGCCCAGCTTACCTTAAACATGCTCAGAACACTTAGATTAGGCTACAGTGGGGTAAAATCATCTAACACAAAGATTATTTTATGATAAAGTGTTGAATATCTCACATAATTTATTGGATACTGCACTGAAAAAGAAAAACAGAATGCTTGTATGGATGCAGAATGGTTTTAAGTGTATGGATTGAGTACCCTTGCAATCATATGGCTGACTGAGAGCATGGTTCACTATCACTGCCCAGTGTCCTGAGACAGTGTTGTACCACATATCACTGGCCCAGAAAAAGATCATAGCTCAAGATGCGAAATATGGTTTCTACTGAATGCGTATTGCTTTCACAACATTATAAAGTAGGGAATCATAAGTTGAACCATCATAGGTCAGGAATGTCTGCATAAAGTCCAGAGTTGTCTTGGTATATGGGGATTGGTTGACTGGATATAGTGCATTTCTGGTCAAGCAGAGCATTTATTATTGAAGTATAATTGACTAATAACAGAAAATATTACTGTCATAATCTCTCGGGAAGACAGTTGTTGATTGCATGTTTTTCTTCTATATTTATTTTTCCATAATAAGGTAATTCTCTTAGACTTAATAATGAACATTCTAGGCCCCCTAGAATACTCTTTGAGTCTAGAAATGGCCTATTTCAATATTTTGGGTGGTCTCACACTTTAAGAATTGCTAGATCTACAAAGAGAAATGAAGAATTTTTCTCTTTTGTTTTCCAGACATACCACCCTATCTGATTTCTTAGGTGCTTAGATGACATCCACTCAATGAATACATAGATAGATGGATGATTGATTAGTTATAGAATCTGTTCCCCAGGGTGAATTACACAACAAAGGAAACTGAACTATACAGGAACCATGATGAATGCCAGACATGACAAATATATCTTTTTTAATGGCTGATAAATCTTAAAATTTTCCACAGAAAAAAAGTGCAAAGATTTTAAAACATAGCAATAAAAATCCTTAAGAATGTAAATTTATAAGAAGATAAATGTTACCATAAAATTATGTTTATTAAATCCATATTATTCTCTCATATTCACTAGAAATTCACACACTGCTACATATACACAAACACATTAGATTATGTCTGTGAAATGTAAAAGAGTAAATATCATTCCATAGCTTTCTGCTCATTTTTCTACAAAAGATACCCTGAATGAATATAAATAAAGGAACATTCCTCCATCTGCCAATTTGACCATTCATGAAAAATAAAGAAAATTGAGTTTTATAGAACTAGTGCCACTGAATTTCTGTTGCATTTCCCATTTCAGTGAAAGGCTAACAGTCTTCTCAACTGGCCTCTCCATGAGCCATGATACTAATCTAAACACCTGCATTTTTCACACTTGTTAAACTATAGACCGAATTTTTTAAATAATTATTACTGAACAGAGAAAAGTTTATTTCCTATTTCAAAGCTAATAAGTTTTTAAAAGTTAAGACATATAGATGCTGTCTTTTCAACTGTGCCTAAATTTGATGCTTACCCTGTATTTACCTAATAAATAAGAGGTATTGATTTAGTAAATGAGCTCCTGGCCCCTGGACCATGGAAACAGTGGGTGGTAACGTGTGCAAACACCATTCTTGATACAGCCTCAGTTACACCACCAGGTGGGGCTTAATTGCAAATAAAGCATTCTGGATTTAGAAGCTCTAACTACCCCTAATAATACACACTAAAACTAAAAATAGAACTACCATATGACCCAGCAATCCCACTCCTGGACATATACCAGGAAAAAAACATTATTCAAAAAGATACATACACTCCTGTGTTCATTGCAGCACTATTTACAATAGCCAAGACATGGAAGCAACCTAAGTGTCAATCAACAGAGGAATGGATAAAGAAGATGTGGTACTTATATACAATAGAATATTACTCAGCCATTAAAAAAAATGAAATAATGCCATTTGCAATGACATGGATGGACCTAGAGATTGTCATACTAAATGAAGTAAGTCAGACACAGAAAGACAAATATCATATAATATCACTTATATGTAGAATCTAAAAAAAAAAGGGTACAAATGAACTTATTTACAAAACAGAAGTAGAGTCACGGTTGTAGAACACAAACATGGTTAACAGGGTTAAGGGAGGGGGGATAAATTGGGAGATTTGGATTGACATATGCGAACTACTATATATAAAATAAATAACTAATAAGAACCTGCTGTATAGCACAGGGAAATATAATCAATATTTTGTAATAACCTGTAAGGGAAAAGAATCTGAAAAAAATATATATGTGTGTGTATAACTGAATCACTTTGCCATACACCTGAAACTAACAACATTGTTAATCAAGGATACTGCAATAAAATTTTTTTTAACATCTTTATTAGAGTACAATTGCTTTACAGTGTTGCGTTAGTTTCTGCTGCATAACAAAGTGAATCAGCTATACATATATATTCCCATATCCCCTCCCTCTTGCGTCTCCCTCCCACGCTCCCTATCCCACCCCTCTAGGTGGTCACAAAGCACCGAGCTGATCTCCCTGTGCTATGCAGCTGCTTCCTACTAGCTATCTATTTTACATTTGGTAGTGTATATAAGTCCATGCCACTTTCTCACTTCATCCCAGCTTACCCTTCCCCCTCCCCGTGTCCTCAAGTCCATCCTCTACGTCTGCGTCTTTATTCCTGTCCTGCCCCTAGGTTCTTCAGAGCCACCCTTTTTCCTTATTTTAGATTCCGTATATATGTGTTAGCATATGGTATTTCTTTTTCTCTTTCTGACTTACTTCACTCTGTATGACAGACTCTAGGTCCATCCACCTCACTACAAATAACTCAAGTTCATTTCTTTTTATGGCTGAGCAATATTCCACTGTATATATGTGCCACATCTTCTTTAACCATTCATCTGTCGATGGACACTTAGGTTGCTCCATAAAATATTCAACTCAATTCACTGTTATTAATACCTACTATGTGCCTAAACCATGCAGGTTCTGGAAATAAAGGAAGGTTACCACATGGCCCTGTGAACTTTGCATTTACAGAAAAGTTGTGAACTTTAGAGGGAAACGTGTCTTCTATTGTTCTGTGCTTCACCACACATATAACATCTAAGTGTATAAGTGGTCCTTGTCACATTTGTGCAAAGTAATACATATGAACATATATTCATATATATGTATGTATAGATAGGTAGATGTAGATATAGACATATAGATATATTGATCTAGATTAGTGGAAAGAGAGGGAGAGACAGCAGGAGCGTCGGCCCTGAGTAGCCCCATCTGCTACTGTCAAATTCTGATGCCAATTTCACCTTCTCACCTGTTATCATTCTCCAGGCCCCTGCTGCCCTCCAAACCTAGGCTTCCAATGAACTGAACAGCATACAGGCTTTGAAAGTGAGAAGCTTTCTATGCATTCTGGTTTGGGCACAGAATGGCTTTTAGTAGGAACAGGAAGCGGAGCAGAAGCAGTAGTTTTATTCATAATCATCTCTGCACTCTCTCTGCTTCTCTTAGATCACTGCTGCTCTAATCTTTATTTATTTTTCTTTTTAATTTTTTAAAATTTTTTTGCGGTACGCGGGCCTCTCACTATTGTGGCCTCTCCCATTGCGGAGCACAGGCTCCGGATGTGCAGGCTCAGCGGCCATGGCTCACGGGCCCAGCCGCTCCACGGCATGTGGGATGCTCCCGGACCGGGGCATGAACCCGCGTCCCCTGCATCGGCAGGCAGACTCTCAACCACTACACCACCAGGGAAGCCCATGCTCTAATCTTTAGATTAAGCTAAGATGTAGGTTTTATTTTTGCCAAATATGATTCTCAACCAGAAGTCATTCAGCTTTCTCAAGCAAGCAACTGAAAACGCAAGGGTATATTTTTGGTTGGCCCAATGAGTGGGAAATTCTCCTGCCATTTGGTGAGCACAGGCAGGGCTGCTAAACGCATTGGAGTGTGCCATACAACAGAAAACTGCCCCATCCAGTATGTTGATGGTGTGCCCTTTGAAAACCCCTGAGGATTTGGGGAAGGCCAGTCCACACAGAAGGACCAGCATCTATCAGACCTCTCTGAGGCTAAAACATCAAAACTGTTGTATCCTGATATTCTCTAGCTCCTGCCATACAATAGACTTTCACAAAAGGCTTGTAGAATGAACAGGTGAATGAACGAATTTGGTTACTTTCCCTGACCCCTTCATAGTGCTAGGTGTCCCTACGTTGGCCTCTGCAGGTACCAGGTGCTTACCCTTAAATATAACTTTTTTTTTAGAAGTACACCCAGCTAGCTATAGCATTTTTTAAGGTGATACAAAGAGTCATGGCAGAAATATAATTAAATACATAAATACATTTCACATCCAAGGAAGATCTATTTAGGAATGTATATACTTTGTACCTTACACTCAGAAATGTTTATCAAGTACTAATTCTGAGACAGGCACATTTTATAACTGCCTGAGAATATCAATGATAAAACTGACACCATGTGAGATTGGTTTTTATGCGTGTCGTTTGAATCCTGGACTCCTTGATGAGCCAGAATTACTTCAAACACCGCTGGAGCTTCACCATACAATGAAATCTTCTCTAATTTTCCAGGTTCGATGTAGATGCCTCACCTCTGTGTGCTCACAGCATTGTGCGCACCCTCCTCTTGCAAAATTTCATGTTAAACTGTTTTTAGCAGAACTTCATCACCAGATTACTGCATCTGGTAAAATCCATCCTTCCATCTTGCTGCGCTAAACCAATCCTCAGACATTTCAAACAGTGGGAGCATGATGAGTTTTGCTTTTTTTTTTCTTTTTTACCATATGCCAGGGACAAGGTGAGAGCTAGATTTGGCCCCAACTTGTGTGAGTGACTGCTACTGTGTTGAAGAAACCTTCACATTCGTGAGGTCCATGAATACGTAGTGTCCTGTGAATGAACTAGCTACACTGGATTTTGCTCAACAGATTTTACAAAACCTTCCCTAGTTTTGAAAGGAATAATTGATTTTGAAATTTCTGGATGAGTGGACTTTCAAGCTTGCCAGCCCCATTTTCTGATATTGTCTTTAGAGTGTAGAATTTAAAGTCTGACAGACTTGGGTGTGAATTACGATTCTGATGTTGACTTTGTAATCTTGGACATACAGCACAATGAGTCCCTGCTTTTTATTTATAAAAATGAAAATAATGCTTTATCAATTGAACAAGGCTGGAGGGCGTTCTCAGCTTTGAGTTGCAGTCAAGCCAAGACTTCACAGAAAATATAAACTTGTGTATTAATCTCTGACATGAAATTGGTATGAACGTTTTAAGTTTCAGATGTACAACATTATAATTTGACATCTATATACACTACAAAGTGCTACTTACGCTTCAGACTGTGTTTGATTCATAGACATAACTGTGACGTCCCGTGAAACTCTAAAATACATATAATTAGAAAACTATATTAGTATTATATTTAGGCTATACTGTGGAATAACTATCTAGGAAGCAAATCTCTTTCTATAACTTTGCTTTTATGAAATAGTGTAATATCAGCTTTTGATACACCTTTAAAATACAAAATGGCCATAATTGGTTATTTTCCTGACCATTAAAAAGCACCTTTAGGGCTTCCCTGGTGGCGCAGTGGTTGAGGGTCCGCCTGCCGATGCAGGGGACACGGGTTCGTGCCCCGGTCCGGGAAAATCCCACATGCCGCGGAGAGGCTGGGCCCGTGAGCCATGGCCGCTGAGCCTCCGCGTCCGGAGCCTGTGCTCCGCAACGGGAGAGGTCACAGCAGTGCGAGGCCCGCGTACCGCTAAAAAAAAAAAAAAAAAAAAAGCCACCTTTAATAGAACATGATTGTTAAAATATCTTAGTATCTGAGTTAACTTCTCCTTCATGAACAGTGTCAGTGACTACATTTTCTAAAAAAAAGTTTGCAGGTATTCTGGACCCAGACTGGCCAAGTTAGAATTATGGTTCTGTTTACTACTAGCTCTGTGATGCTGAGCAAGTCATTAACAATCTCTGTGTCTCAGTTCCCCTCTCTGCTAACTGGGTAAGGACAGTAAGTAGCAGCTACATCACAGTGTGTTATAAGAATTAACTATAGAGCATTTAGAAGAGTGTCTGACACTTAGTGAATGCTCATTACTTTCTAAGGACACCTCATTTTGTGGTATTTCTGCAAATATTTCAGAATGACCCACAGATGCATTTTGGAAATCTACAATCGTCATAACCTGTGCTTTGCCCCGTTGTGACTTAGTCTGGACTAGGTGCAAGTAACCTTCACCAAAAGGAAAGAATATATGCCTTATTTGTGTGTTCTCAAGATCTAATGAAAGCATGTTATTTGAAGCACATAACAGTGCTTTATACATAAGAACTACACATGAAAAAAGAAAAGTATAGAAAACCAATTTCCTCTTTTTCTTCCCATATTTTTCCATGAGGCTGGCATGGCTTCTGAATGTTGGTCCAGTTTTCTATTACTCATTGGTTACCATATCTTATAGCAGGTATTCATATTGACCTAGTTTATTTAAGAAATGAGGCAGAGTTCAGAAAATGGCTATGCTTGGTGGCCCAGCTGAGTTGCTCTGAAGGACGGCCAGCACTCAACTGTTTCCGAGAGATCTAACTTCCTCCACCTACCTTCTCCTTTCCAGTCTTCCCAATAACAACATCAACAAAGGGTGGGGAGGGGGCTCTGGGGCATAAACAGCAGGAACAGATCCTGTTTTCACTCTTTTGTCTTGGTTGAATTTCAGAGTTCAAGATCTAGAAGTTCTTGGCACAAAGTGTTCATTTAGCTTCCTAAAACCTTTATATTGGAAAACTTCACCTTCTCACTATGCCTGGTTACAAGACAGATGGGGAGTGTGGTGAGCTGAGGGCAAAACTCTTTGACAAGCATATACAGGTATATATTCAAGCTCAGAATAGGGAAGCTGCATGATTGATTTCCACCAGAAATTGATATGGTGGAACAGTGGGTTGATTTGCTGGGATATAGTCAAATAAAACATTTGTGATTTAGGTAGGCAGACCTGTTGAGGGTGAAAACTAATCTGGAGAGATTTAACGGTTGTCAAGATTAAGTGAAAGAACAGAAGCGAGCAGGTGTCTCATTGGCTTAGAGAATGTTTTCAGTCATGCTGTCTTTACTGCCTGTTTGGGGGGAAAAAATAGAGGGAGCCTCCTGGGTTAACTGACTGTTTAATATATCAGCTGCTAATCCCACCTCTTTCATCATCACCCTTTTTGCATAAGTCCTGTGTTAGAGATCACTGAAATGGACAAGGCAGAAACTTGATTAAAACTGGAAAGGGGAATTTCAAGTGCATTAGTAGTGACTGTTCTAGTTTGCAAATGTTAGAACCCCAGTTTGAACTAGTACATGCAAAAGGGAAATTTATCAGCTCGTTGTCTCTGTGCTGGACCTCTTGCGTTTGTCCCTCTTGATCCATTCCTGGATTTTTCTACCTGCTCTTTTCTCAGGATGTTAACCCATATGAATTATACCAGTGGGATCCCTTGTTCTTTGGTCTCTCATTTTGGCATTGGCAGGAGATTACAGAGATGAGGAAGGTGAGGTCAGAGTACTCCTTCTTCTTGCATCACCTGGTTTTGGCTACAGTTCTCTAACAAAGGTTAGAGTTACTGTCATAAATCCTTCTCTATAGAATTTTCTCTCTGCCTTCTGGTAGTCTTTCCCTCCCCTTGCTGCTTAGGAGAGGCAATGGCTCTCTACTCTTACTGCCCCATGCCTTGTGTTTCCCCTGCTCTCATCTTTGTAAATAGTCTCTTCATTAAAATTTCTTCAATTACTCAGCTTGAAGGAAGCATGACCCACTCACCTGTTTGGATTTGGTTTGATCAGCATCATCTTGATTGTTTTATAAGTACAGTTAATCTTCAGTTCCCGGGTCACTTTGTTCCCATTTCCTTGAGGCCAGTTCTCAGAACTGTGAAAGATGGAGCAGCTTATGTCAGGGCTGTAGTCTGGTCATCAAGTAGTTAACTTCTTCCACCTGGTGGGAGTCTCAGTATCTGCAGAACAGCTCAAAGGATATGGCTCAGAATATTATCTGTAGCCCTTGAGGAGGAACTAAAGATCCTTAACTTTGCTTAATATCTGAACTATTATTATTTTGTCTTGTTGACTATTTTCCTTTGTTTCTGCACTTTCGCACTTCTCTCATTAAATTTATTCTTTGGATATAGGGGAAGAACTAGGAGGCTAAAGTTTTTCTACAAACAAGAGGTAGGCGGAGGACATGGTAGGAGGGTATCTGTTCCAGGAAGGCCCCATAGGGTCCTGCTCAGTGACATCTCATCAGCCATATCTATTTATAGGAGACCAGAAATACCTAGTGTCCTTCCTCATAGCCTCTACCATTGTCCTGGCTTCTGTGTCCCTGTGTCCTGCATCACTGCTTATTAAGTCTTACCTATTTTCTCTGGGCTGGATCAAGTCCAAACTTTTCCTGCTCTCTCTAGATCATAGTGTTCTCTCCTGCTGAGGTCTTATAGTGCTTGTTATCTGGATCTGTAAATTTCTACTAACATTATGCTTTGAACTTTTTATCTTTTTTTTTTTTTTTTTTTGCGGTATGCGGGCCTCTCACTGTTGTGGTCTCTTCCGTTGCAGAGCACAGGCTCCGGATGCGCAGGCTCGGCGGCCATGGCTCGCGGGCCCAGCCGCTCCGCGGCATGTGGGATCTTCCCGGACCGGGGCACAAACCCGTGTCCCCTGCAGCGGCAGGCTGACTCTCAACAACTGTGCCACCAGGGAAGCCCTGAACTTTTTATCTTTTTATTTTTATCCCCAAATCTAGATTTTTAGGTATTTGAGTAGAAAATTAGTCATTCGTGTTTTTCTCATATTATAACTTCCTTGCATTGTACCCCTCCAACTATCTATGGATACACATTAGCGATCAATCAGTATTTACTGCCATGACTTGGAAAGCTGATGCAGGTGATACAAAACAAAACAAAAAAATTCTGCACAGGAACCTAGTCCCTGCACTGCCCCAGATTCCCTTGTTTCCGTAAGTCTCAGCTCCATGTTCAGTGAAAAGTCTTGTTCACTGCTGCTGTTGCCTGCTCTCCTGAGACTGTATTCCTATTCCATCATCAGAGGCAATTCACTCTCCTTTTCTTCTAGACAATGATTTCACACCATTCCCTTCTTATGCAAACATCTAACACAAACACACACATTGTCATCCTGAGCTGATGACCTCATTCCTATTTCCAAACAGAAGCAAACTGTAGAAATTCCACAGGCTCTCACGAGCATACCTAACCAATTTTTGCAAGGAAATTTCCCAAAGCCACTCTAGTATGGCTTCCGCTGACCCCAATGAGGCAAGAACCTCAGCAATTGCAGGAATACAGAAGGTCTGGCTCCTCTCTACTTCTGAAATCCGATAAGGCAGGTGGCTCAAATGAAACTTTGGCCTTGGAATTCACTTTCTGGAAGCTATATGGAGGGACTGGGTGACCTAACCTAAAACGGAGGGGAATCAATCACTTGGGAGTAAACCTTGTCAGATGAAACATTAGGAGGTGTGCAGGACCCAGCAGATAAATCCTCAACCCTTTTTTTTTCTTTAAAGGACTGTTTCTAGTCCCAGTGGCTTCACAGGGCCTGTCTGGAGGATGTACCATGGAATCAAGCAATGGTTTGTGTTGTCTCAAGACTGTGTACCCACATTATTTGTAAACCACATTGAGACTCATAATTAAAGGGATTTTCTCAAAGTATCATCATTTGAATTCAAAATTTACTAACCCTTGACATACTTCATTGCAAGCAATACTTCCATGATTGAAAAGATAAAACTTCCTCTAATTACTTGCATATCATTAGGGATTTTATGGCACATGGTTCTTACACTCTATCAGGGATGCAGGAGATGCTTCCTGGATGAGTGTCTTTCCCAGAGGACTACAGGGCAGCCCAGGCCACTTTATATAGCCTTACATGCTTAAGTACCTTTCAGCAGTTGGGGAGGGTATCCTGACATTATCCTCAGGGCCCTACAGGCCTCCAGATTTATGGCCATTCTCACAAACTGTCCAATCAGTGTGCTTTACAGAAGATTTAGAGGCTTGAAACAGTCAGGATATAATTGTATACAACTTAAGAATCATCCTCCTTCTCTTCTCCAGACAGTTAAAAATTTCTAAATCATCACAGGCACACTTAGCCTTTTATGAAAGATCTCTAGGGAAGATGACTTCAAAGCTTTCTCAGCAGCTAATTCAGAGGCTAATAACCTTCCCAGTCAGTTTTTCCTGCACTTGAAACTGAATTTCTGTGACAATCAAAACTCATTTCTCTTTGGCATCTCTGCTGGGACACAACATAAACTTGCAAAGTATTATAATAGATTATCTGGCAGATAGATTTCAAAAACACCAATAGTAATAGACTTATAATTTAATAATAAGACCAGGAAAAAAATAAGTACTTGAAGCAATAGCTTGTGAAAAGCTGCTAATTGGAACTAGTGCCCCAGAAGGCACTCACTGAAATGGGAAATATGCAAGATTAAGTATTGGGAGAGAAAGGGGCGAGAGAGAAGGGAAATGTCGCTACAAATAACAAGAGTTCATAACTGCAATGCTTTGGGGCTGACACAGACCATACAGGGCAAAGAAATTGTCCAAATCCCTCTGCTATATAGATACAGAAATAACAGGAGAAAACCCTCTTCCTAGCAAGCCCAAGGTAAAGCACTCCACAATGATTGCACTCAGCAATCCATAATAGAGAAAGAACAACAAGAGAAATTAGGTCAATGGGAAATTTGGGGTGAAATTATCACTTCTGTGACATATCCCACTCCAGCCCTGAGAGGGCCATGGCAGACACTGTCGGCTCGCAGGGCAGCCGGTATTTTTTGTCTTCCTTTGAAAGAGAATCTTAATTATTTTCATGTATTCATGTCCAGCCCAGGGGTAAATTTGGATTCATCTAAGATAATCTAGGTCATTCTACCTTCCACAGTAGGATTTGGGATGATCTTGGGGTGAAGTTTGGGCCAATAAGACAAAAAGTAAAGTCCCCAAGAAACACTTCTATCCATCTTAAAAGCTAGTCGAGGGTGACATTTGTTTTTCCTTATCTTGTCCCTGGACTTGGTTTCATGAGACTGTGGTATCTGGAAGAGTAGCAACCATCATACAACCATAGGAACATATGCCTGAAAGCCATGCCATCAACTTGAATAGGCAGGGTGAAAATATGGGACCACACTTGCTGGTTTATGAATTAACTACAGTGGGAACCACTGGACCTCCAGATTGAGAAAAGAGCTGCATTAAATGTTGAGTCTCTGAAACATGGCTTTGGTAAATAGAGCCAATAGAAAAATTAGCTAATTTTTTTCTTTCCATTCTCCTTTCCTTCCTTCCTTCTTTCCTCCCTCCCTTCCTTCCTGCTTCCCTGCCTTCTTTCTGTTCATCCTTTTAGTGATGGGAAAGTTGTATATTAAGGTATGTGAGTATTCTGCATCAGCTCATTCAGTCCAAAATATGTTTTATAAGCATAGGGTTAGAAAGGAAGATGATGCTAATATATGAAGTAGTAAAAAGAAAAAAAAAAGTTAGACAGTGGCTGAGCAGCAATGACCTAGAAATAAACACTGAAGAGAGCTCCTTTTATAAGGGAGTTATGTTTAATGACATGGGAGACATGAAAATCTTTGAAGAACACACAGAATTACACAGAAAGAGATAGAAGTATGATGCACTTATGAATCAATTTATTAGAAGAAAGAAAGATGCAGGAGAAAAAGAACCAAACTAGGAGGAAGGAGTGATTGACCTTTGTCCTCTTTCTCTCATGCAATCATAAGCCAGGACAGATCTTCCTCTCTGCACATGGTAATAATAATGCATGTTCTATTCATCCTCAAAGTATCATTAATGGTAAAATAAAATAATGGGGAAATGCTTTGAAAAGAATAAAATAAATTCTCATCATAGTAATAACATGACAAAGTATATTATGACAAAATATGTTCCATTTATAGGATACCGAGTTTATCACATTTGATACATTCTTGCAAAGAAATTATATGGATGTCATTTTCAGATAAGAAAACTGAGGCTTAAAGAAATTCTTATTTGTCTGAATGTACACAACTAATCAATGGGAGAACTATATCTAACCTACAATTTCATATATATACAAACTAAGCAAAGATATATCTTTTACCACCCACCCCTTTCCATTTACATTGAGCTTGTCCTAAACTGCTATCTATTGTTTCTATTTACAATAGGGAGGAGAGGGACCTAAAGAGTTTACTTCAAAGTATCCTTGATAAATTCAAGAGTGGTTGACTCAGTGGAGGTTGATCATAGCCAACAAGTGTTTACCCCCTTACCCCTTCAGAGCAGTGAGAGAGGATAACTTTTAAACACACTGGACACACTTCATATTCAGCTAGATCAGAGTGGTCTTCTGCCGGAACTCTTGCACAGGTTTGTAGGAGTGCAAGTCTGTTCATTATTAAGCTTATAACATGGAAAGTAGTTCATTTGTATGGAAATAGTTGAATTGGGATGATGAGTTCCTTGTTCAAAATGAAACACAGATTTCTGATTAAAAGCCAAATCATTCTTTGAAAAGGTCGAAAATGATGACTTCAAGTGAAATTATGTCAGCTCTATTTTATATGGGTTATTGATGAAGCGCCCTCCAAAATACGATCTGGTTCTCTGGTGTTTCTGTGTGATTGCAAATTTTAAAGTCTCCTTTCAGTAGATACATGTTGAATGCCTAGATACATTTTGAATGCACAGATTTTGTGTTTTATGACAAAAATAGACTAAGGGATTATATCAATCAGGGCCCTGGTGGTCATTATACACATTAATTTGTAAAGCTAAACATAAGTTATTTTATGATCCAGCATGTCTTCCCAAAATAGATAGGTGTACATATCTACAAAAATGAGTATATATACCCTAAAAACATGTGTATAAAATGTGTATGGAAATAATATTCATAAGTAAGAACTGAAAACAACCCAAACGTCCATTAACAGTAGAATGAAAAAAAAAAAAAAAAGATGGGTCTCATACATATGACACTATACAAACAAGTTAAACACCAATGAGGGCATATGCATGATTTTATTTCCATAAAGTTTAAGAATAGATAAATTTTACCTTTGGTGTTAGAAGTTAGAAAGTATTTGGAGGCTTTGGAAACATTAAATGGTAGGGCTTATGAGGGCTGCCAGAAATGTTCCCTTTATCCATCCCTGTACTGCATATATCTGTAAAAATTCACAACACTGGACATTTAGGATTTGTGCATGTTACTGTATTAATTGGATACCTAATAAAAAGAATTCAATCAGAGTTCCTGATTCTATATTTCACAATTCTATATTTAAAAGAAAAGCGTTGCACAGATGTTTTAGAGCTTTTAAAAAGCTAGTGAATGGGCAATTCTGACTGGTCTGGTTTATGTTTCCCACAACTAGTTCTGCAGTGACTAGTAGAACCAGTATCCAGCTTCCTGTAAATTACAATAGATAACCAGCAGTAAATTTGAATCCAATTTTTATGCAGATTTATAATAATGAGTTCTTTTTACATTTCACTCCAATAGTTGCCTTATTAAAAGAAAATATACATTCGCCATCCTCTTTATTAGAAAAAAACTATCAAGTTTTGTTTTTTTTTTTGGTTACTATAGGTCTCCTTTATCTGGAATAGGTTTCTAATCTATAATTACATTCCAACAGTAATAATGGTTAAAATGAGACAGCTGAGGTATAATTAACATTGCATTGTGGGCTGCTTTTCTTAATTTTACAGAAAGAAAAACATGAAATCCTTTATGACTTCTTTTATGAAAACATTGGCTTTTATGTACATCATTTTGTATTCTTGGTTTGTAGTGTACAGTGTATAAGGAGATCTTTGAATCAAGCTCTTTTTCACAGTTTTCTTTCTTTTTTTTTTTGAAAAGCTGTGCTTTGAGGGATAATGGTTTTATTTAGGAAGTTACTGTTAAATTACTGTATTCCTTTATTTTTTTTCCAATGTCCTTAACTGTATTTTAATGATTTTGATTTCCAGATAATGATATTCATTCTCACAGACCAGAGAACTCCAATTTTAACCAAATATTTTATGCGTCACCCTTTCTTATTGCATTACCTTTTAATTTAGAAAAGTTTTCTTTTTAAGGGCATTGACTCTTGATTATGTAAGGACCATTCTAGTTGAGTTAGCTTACTTGATTAGAGTGTGTACTACTAAAGTCAAGTTTTGAGGTTTCATACCTGAAGGGAAAATAGACTTTACCCGTAAGTCAGATTGAGCTGCCCTGTAAGTACCTTGCAGGGGCCCAGTGACTTAGGTGTCTGGATTCTTTCATCTATAAATGAATGAATGAATACGAATTAATAGAAGGATAAATGACAGATAAAATTAAACCACTTTCTCAGTTGATAAGAGGATTAGCTGCAAATAGCTGATTTTTCAGAATTTCGACAACACTGGTAAAGTGTTATGCATTGAAATATATATTTTCCACTCTTCAACTTATTATTCCAAAACTAAACTCAAATTAACAGCCTAAAATATGGCAGGCACTTTGCACAAGGCTTAACATGTAGGAACAAATATGACACAGTCGAATACTCAGGTAATTCATAGCTATTTGAGGGAGGGGACTGTGTGTGAAGATGCTTTAATCAACAATTAGCATTTAGAGTGTGCTAGAAAAAATGTATAAGCAAGAAGAGATGACCGGGCTTCCCTGGTGACGCAGTGGTTGAGGGTCCGCCTGCCGATGCAAGGGACGCGGGTTCGTGCCCCGGTCTGGGAGGATCCCACGTGCCGCGGAGTGGCTGCGCCTGTGGGCCATGGCCGCTGAGCCTGCACGTCCGGAGCCTGTTGCTCCGCGGCGGGAGAGGCCACAGCAGTGGGTGGCCCACGTACCGCAAAAAAAAAGAAGAGATGACAGAAAGAAGAAAGTGAATAACTTTATAGGAATACTTATGGGTGGGTGTGGACATCAGGGGAAGCTTTTTGAGAAAATCAAAGTCTTTGTGATAGAAGACCTTCCCATTTCTCTACTTATCCTGCTCATCCTTCTGTTTTCTTTCTATCCTGTTGGAATAAGCATCTTTTTATGTTCTTCCCACATTCTAGCGAATGTGCCTCTTCTTTTTATATGCATGAAGTCCCTTCTATATCTACCCTCTTTCTTCACATATGCTATTATTTTTCTTCATCCAGAAAATTCTGGCTTTTCTCATACCTTTGAAACAACTATAGTGAAACCCTTTCTTGTTTCCATCCTTGACTCTATTCTTTGTTCTATTTAATTCCGTCCTTACTCAAGAAGTTTAAATTAGCCTGTCTACTCAGTTTGTACATCTTCCCCTTCCCTTTACTTATTAGTCCACTGTAGAACAGATGTTGTTTTAACTAGGGTCACCAATAAGTTTCATTTTCAAAATATTTTGAGACATCTCTGCATTTTCTGGACCTCTCTGGTGCTTTGATAGTGCTGGATTATCCTTCTTTCTTGAAAGAGTCACTTCCTTTCACTTCTGTGCTGAGAACTTCTCCAGGATTTTCTCCTATGTCACTGAGAAGTTTCTTTCATTTTCTTCTAATTTTTTTTGTTTTGTTTCTTCCTAAATGTGAATAATACACTTTGGTTTTAACCCTTCTCAATCTACACATTCTCAATTTAAATGACTATCCCTATGATTCCCAAAAGCTTGTCTTCAACATAAGCCTTGCCAATGATTTCAGATTTAACTTTGGAAAATGTTTTTGAAACACACATGCACACACTCATTTGATGGAGAAACGTTGAATCCAAGTTTTGAAAGATAAATAAGAAGTTGGCAAATGGAACGAGGATACAGATACACATATACTTAAGTATAATATACTTAACTGAGAAACAGCATATGGAAAAGGGGTCGGGCCCTGAATCATGAAATAATATTTTCGGGTGGAGAACAAGTTTGACTGTTAGTGTTAAAAAAAAAAAAAAAAATCAGGGGCATGGAAAGAAAAAAAAAATCAGGAAGACAAGGAGAACAAAACTAAAATAAAAACAAAACAAAACAAAACGTGTATAGCATCCTTATGAGTTTTTTTTTCTTCTTCTTTTTATCCTGCAATAGACACAGCATATGAATTCAGGGTTTGGGGAAGAAAGTAAGTATAACCTGCTCTGGTAGTTATGTGGACCACGAGGTGAGATGTGTAATAGATGCAAATAAGACAAGTGTAAAGGGGCCCAGAAACAGTTGAAAGGTGTTTTTGCCTCCAATGCTGTCACTAACCTCCCCTGTGAGGACCATGTGTTATCTTCTGTCTTTTATATCTCTCACTTAAGGCTTAGAGAAATGGTCTCCAAACTTTTGGATAGCACACCCTGTCAGTAAAGCAAACCAAGAAATACAACTTTAGGGGACGCTGATAGAGTTATATTTGTTTGTATTATATATGCATGTCCTGTTGCACTCATATGCAATAAACATGCACAAGAGAAAATTTTAAATTATAAGACAAAGCTGAAACTAAATGTTTTGAAATGATTAATGTGTTTTAGTTCAAAAATCCTTTTAGCTTGAATGGATGTGTGTGTATAAGCATTGTTTTCACACAGATATGATTACTTCATATATATGTAACACATATATCCGCATATATGATCGTTTATGCCTAATTATTTTTTAAAACATTGGTTTAACGTTTTTTATATAGCATTTCAAAGAGCTGGTTCTAGTTTAATTTATAATGATATTGCTTTTAATGATTGTCATAGATTGAAAAAAAAAATCCTCACCAAGGAACAATTTGTACAATATTCACTTAGGTAAAGTTCTTGTTAATAGCAGTGGTTATGGATTTATATCCATAGTTCAAGTAGATTTTATGACTTCATGTACTTGTGCTGACTTTATTGTTATATCTGATTACATCCTCATTTTTTTAACCTCTATGTTTCAAGTGAAGAATTCATTTTAGAATTTAAAATGTCAGCTCTGCCAATTTTTATTTTTGGTTTACCTTGTTGGTTTAGATCATTAATATGATTTTTAATTTACAGTTTCCTTGAAGGTGTTTTTTGAAATTACCTATTTTGTGAGACTTATTTTAGTTGAAGTTAGATTACTTCCTTTGTAAATTCATTTAACCACACAAAAGCTGAAATAAGTTGCAATATACTAGATGTAGATACCAGAATGAGGACCACATTCTGAAACTTTTTGACCTTCTGACTAATAGACCCCAGCTAAAAGGAGGGGATTTAAAATATAATTTCAAAAAAGTTTTGAAAAATTTCCTACAAATACAAAATAAACACTTGTCAAAGATGTTATTCAATTCATTAATTAATGACATAAATAGTAAAAAAGGGAATGGTGCTTCAAAGAACAGTTAAGGAGCTGAGTACTTATAGGCAATTTAGTAAAGAATGTTAGACTAAGATAAGATCTCTTTGCTACATGTCCTACAGGGCAATAAACCACATCCTTTAGGGTTATCTTCTGTGCCTGGCATGTGCATTTCTATTAGAAAAACAGTTGACAAACAAACATGCAATTTCACTAAGTCTGACATCTCTACTTTTAAAAAATAGTGATTTGATCAAAGTATATTTCAGTAAATGGTAATTCTGAGGTGTACTTGTGCTTTCGGTTGATCAACTTTAGTCCAATTTCTAAGTTATTTTTCTTAACATTTTGAAATGTGTTGTTTTCAACACTGTTCATAATAAGGATAAAATGCATGAACAAAGCTGACCTAACCTAAGAAATCAATGCACAGTTTGACATAATCAAAACCACTAATGATCAGTGTTCTATTTCCCTCGGGGCTGTTATCTGGAACAGCATGATCACAAAAGATATTCTATAGCATGTATTATTGAGACAAACAGAGAAAGAAATGCAGTGTGCAACTGTTTTTATTGTATCTGTCATAAGATTTGACTGTGTGTACACCGAGAGCAAAGAGCTCTCTTATGTACAGAAATATAAGGACAAAGGACAAAAAAAATCCATAACTCCCTGGAAGATAATTCAGGAAGCGCAGAGAAGAAAAGTTGAGGCAATGTACAGAATTCTGTTTTTCAGATTTCTATTGTTTTATCAACAATTTATTGTGAATCTATCTTGTGTTTGTTTGGAAATCAGATCTTAATCTGTGTCCTTACTAATTTTATTTATGTTGGAGAGAGAGATGCAATGAACTGTAAAGTCATAGAAGTATGTAGGGCTAGAGTAGAATATGTATAAATATTCCTGGGCAAGTGTTAGGAGAGAGTTCATAGGGAAGGGGACACTTAAGCTCTAAATCTTGAAAGATTAGAAAACATTTTCCAGGTGGACAAGGTGGAGAAAGGCTTGCCAATTGGACCTGGCAGTGTACACAGGCATGGGACTATAAACAGCATTACTTTGGAGGGATGAATGTGGTTTGGGGTGTGAGGTAGAGTATGAGGGAAAAGGAGGCTGGAAATCACAGAGGGCAGAGTAATGAGTCTTCTAAATCATACAAGCTATTTTGTACTTTATCAATGACAAACCTCTCCTACACACTGCCGGCCTTGGTCAGGAAGAATGGAAAAGCAAAAGCATCTACTTCCATTAGAATCACTGGTAAATTTCCACTATGATAATGGAAGTAATGCCCAGATTGGCCTCTGAGGTATAGGTTCCTACCAATGCTATTAGCTTGGATCCTTCTACTTTCCTATCAATTATTATCAGTAACGATATTCATTATTGCTCTAAGCTAGTAGACAGGTTGTAAATTGACCTCAAAATTTATTTATTTTATGCCCTTAGTAGTTGAAAATTGGAACTATATGTTACCGAGAGTTTGCCGTGGGACAGTGTGAGACAGTGGTTTTAAAAAGTGGTTCTATAAAAACTGGATTGGATTCTACTCCGGACTGAATCACTTTGGATGAGTCATTCTTCTCTTCTTGCCATCATTTTCTTCATGAATGCAGTGGAAGTTAGAACACCATGCCAAGCCCCTCATATTTGCCCTTAAGAGTTAAGCTCTAAAGGCTACATATACACACAAGAGAAAGTGCCTGCTCTGAGTAAGAATGGGCTTTAACCTAACCTAATGATAACAGCTATTTAGCTAAAAGCAAAACCCTTAAAAAAGGCGGGGAGGGGGACAAGCAAAGGGAAAGCAAATCTTTAATAGCCAACGTGCTAAGTTCTTCTCCAAGGACTGACCAGGAGAGGTGAGAGCGTTATTGTGAGTGGAGGCATCAGGCCTTCAGAACCTGAAGCAGGCAAATATTTTAAACATATGTCCATTAGCTTTTGTTCTAAAGCCTCTGTTACCCTGCACCTTTGAGATATAACGTGATTTCTCAACATTCCTTCTACATGGAGAGAGAAAGTATGAGCCCAAGGGTAGACTATGAAATCCAAAACAGCTACATTTCTCATGTAAAGTTACAAAACTGGCAGTCTGAGCTTAAATCTTGGCCCCTATGAGCCTCCCATTGTGATTTTATCTTGCTGTATTAACACAACCAAGTCTTTCTGCTTGTTCGTGAAGACTAGACTATTGCTGATAAATGAACCACATGAATTTTGTGGTGAATTATCTTGGTGGCAGACTTACCTCAAAGACTATATACATATTTTCTTTCCCATTTCAGGAGCAATTATATCTGTATTCATTATTTCACATGATTGATAGAGGGACAAGTATATTGAACAGTAACACATAGATGAAGTTATGACTCTCACTGGTTTTCAAATTTCATTTAAGATATTATAATTTGTATATTACAACAACTAAATCACTATTATTCACAATTTCAAAGAACTGACGATTATTCTACTACTGTAATAAATATTTGTCCATTAAAGAAGTTTCCTACAAGCTTAAATGCTAAAATTGAAAAAAAAAATCTATTGTGCAATTTTAATCACCATATTAGTGAGTTGATATGAGGAAAATAAGTGACATGATCAGGTACAATTTGATTTACTTAATGGTTTAACCCAGGTTCCATCCAAGTTCTGCAATCTTTCAGTTTTACAGAAGAATATACTTTTTGGAAAAGCTTGTATTGCATATATAACAGAAATACAATCCCATCACTAATACTTTTGAAAATTCTTAAGAAAAATTACCCCAAATTTGGAAATAAGGTAGTGATGGATAGAAGAAAACTCTTTAAATATCAGATAGTAGTACCATATAGTAGGCGCAATAAAACATTATTTCTTTAGGAGAATGTACTTGGGTTTGATTTTATAATTTACTCTTTGATTAGAGCTCAGTATTGTGAAGCTGCATGTTTACTCACAAATTTCTTTTCAGTAGTAAAGATAAGCTCCAAGATTATAGTTTTATGGCCTTATATTGGATTACCTACTTTTATTCTAACATTCTTTTTTTTTTCTTTTTTTAATGCTGCAAATCCCCAGTTCCTCCTCAAATGCTCTTGGAACTAGGTCTATCATTTTTACTGGTTCCTTCACTGTTGATTTGAATAAATGTTTGACCTGTGCATTTTTTTTCTGGTTGTTGTCGAAGATCATGTTTCTATGTATTTTTTAAAATTCTAAGTTAATATATGTAAAACACTCATATTTGTGTTTGGAACACAAAATGTCAGCTATTAGTATCATTCTCTTGGTAATATAATTTAGAGTTAAGGATATGGAATTTAGAGTGAGAGATATTGGATTAAAAATCTGACTTTGTATGATATTAATTATATGAATTTGGACCCATCCCTTAATCTCTCCAAATTCCCATGACTATATTACACATAGTAATAGCAACTACATACTTTGTTGTAAAGACTAAATAACATAGAGCATTTTAAAGTTCTTGGCAAATGTCTGACACTAAGTGCACAATAGTCACTGGCTACTGTAATTCGATTAAATAAACTTGTTCTGGGAATGTGAATGAATAAACATGGCCATGATGGATTGTGCAGCTCCATATTTGCAAGAGGGTGGAGGAGGACAAAGCACCCACTTACACATTTATTGCTATAACGACTAGAGTCAAATTGCCTGTGTTTTACTGGAGGATTGCCCCATCAAATGCCAGTGAAATTGGTAAAGAAACAGTTCCCATTTCCTTAATGTGTGAATTGCTGAAATGAATTTACTTAAGTGAAAGATTTCTACTCCTAAATCCTTTTAAGTGTGTCCTAGTTCCCAGAAGACAGCTTGGAAATTGCTCCCAAGCACCAGACACGCATTTCAAAGTGCAGTATTCAGTGAACCCTTCAGAATCTGCTTAATAATGAACCCTTGTGTGTTGACATGAGACTCATATAGGTGATATATTGATTATAGTCTCATTGAAATATGAACTTTTTCTGCATAACCAAGGGTGTGCAAGTCAGAAATGTGGATTCTCTGCCTGGACCAATTAGCAGGTGCATGAATTTCATTTGCCCTATTACCTCCCAGAGTTAATATTAATGAAAGGATTGGAGATGCTCACTGAATGTTCATTTTTTATTTTCTTTTTTGCTTTGCCCTTGTGCAAAGCAAGTAAAAGTTAAGTAGCCAAGGGCCAGTGTCCACGGCTGTGATTAACTGGTGACAAACATTTATAAGAGCATTGCTAATCAGTGGGGGCTCACATAGTTCAAATAAATAATTTTTGACCCACACTACAAAAAGTTAGAGCCAAAACGAGGACGGTATAAAGAAAGAAAGAGCAACCTCATCATTCATAGACTGCCATTGCCATGCTTGGAGAATTCTTAAACCTGAAATGGTTTCCATCGACCACCCAGCAAGCTCGCTGCCAGCTGGTGAATGCGCAAGAAATGTCAGCTTTTACATTCTCCTAACAATAGGAACAGTCAGGAAGGTAACCTACCAGCAAACATGTGTACATGTGTGGGACAGAAAGCACATGTTATTGGAGACAATTCCATGAAGAAAATGCTGTATGAGAGAATGTTTTAAAAAGTGAATGAGATTTTGAAAGAGACAGGCTTTATTTTACACGACTGTGCTGTCACATATGCTCATTGCAACTTTGGCAACTCTTTAAATAGTCCAGGCTCAGTTTTCTCATCTGTAAAATGGGAATAAACCCACAAAAACTTGCAGGGATGCTGTTAAGTCTAAACAAGAGTAGACGTATTGAGATGATTCAGTGAAATAATGGATGCGAAAAAACACAGTTCCTGACACTAAGTATACAGCTAATTGTTGTTAGTTTCCTTCATGAATCTGTTAGTAACCCCCTACTATTAGTCTTAATCGATACACATTGTTGTTCCCTAATAATTAGCATAGACCTTACTGTGGTCTTTTGTTGAATATTTGCTCCTTGAAAGAGGTCTTTCAAGATGTTTGGTGATCTAACACATCTAATTCTTCCCCCTTTGAGAGACTCAAAATGGAAATATTTCATAAAGCAGTAGTGAGTTTTTCTATGTTGATGACAATCTTGACTTATCTAGAACAGAAATATTTCTGGAAGCACCACCATCAAGTCTTCTTTATAACAACTGAAACCGTGGTCTCAGATGGATTTATTTTTGCCTTTAAGAATAATTTGCAAGCTGAGTGTTACAGGAGCGATTGGGAGTCTAAGTGGAACATAGCCCATTGGAGAATGCCACATCATGCAAATTCCTGGTTCTATCTCAACAAAAGGCCAGGTTAGACTGAATTATCTAATGCATTTCTGCTCAATAATTCAATAAAGGAAGGTCTGCAGCCATATTTGGGGAAGAATTCTACTCTGGCCCTCCAAGTTCCTTCATCTCCTTTGGTTGAACCACAAACAAGTTCCAGTGCAATTAACTTGAACCAGTTCCAAAAGGGTCATTCGCCATTGTTTCCCAAAACTCTCTCACTTAAACTAAATATCTTTGCTACATCAAGGATGAGCCCATAATCCTGCATCTGAAATTTTAGTAGTCCTCATCCGCATGGATGTATTCTTTTAAATTTTGTACTTTTTTACTTATTACATGTATTGACTGGGTTTTATGAAATATTCTGGGTGCAATAAGTCAAACAGGGAAAGACAAATACTGTCCGATCTCACTTATACTGCTGATCATATGACAGTTCCATTTTTAATTTTTTGAAGAACCTCCATCCAGCTTTCAATAATGGCTGAACCAATGTATATTCAACCAACAGTGTACAAGGTTTCCCTTGACACTGAATCCTTGCCAAAAGTTATATTTCTTGTCTTTTTTTTTAACTTTTTATTTTATACTGGAGTACAGTTGGTTAACAATGTTGCATTCATTTCAGGTGTACAGAAAAGCGATTCAGTTATACACATGTATGTATTTTTCAAATTCTTTTCTCATTTAGGTTGTTATATAATATCAAGGAGAGTTCCCGGTGCTATACAGGAGGTCCTTGTTGGTTATCCGTTTTAAATATTATTTCTTGTCTTTTTTTTTTTAATATTTCTTGTCTTTTTGATAATAGCTAATCTAAAAAGTGTGGGGTGATATCTTGTGGTTTTGATTTGCATTTTCCTGGTGATTAGTGATTTTGAGCATATTTTTATGTACCTGGCAGCCATCTGTATGTCTTCTCAAAAAAAAAAAAAAAGTATATTCGGATCCTCTGCCCATTTTTAAAATGGATTATTTGGGTTTTTAAAATTTTACTATTAAGTTGTATGATCTCCCTTCTGAGAGTTGGTGCTCTGGAGCACAGCAGAGGGAAAGTGCAAAGATAATGCCTACCTTCTGAGGTCTCGGGATAGGTTTACAGAATGTGTATTTAATTAGAAGCCTGCCCCTCAGGCTGCAGCTATGATAATAATCTAATAAGGCTTCCTTCCAGATGGATGGAGCTCCTCTATCTGTTGCCTGGTGTCCTGCTACAGGGCGGTAGCCTTTCAAGAACCCTTTCTCTATTGGATAGAGTCCTGTGGAGCCTGTGAGCAGTGGTCTCACTGTCCATCAGAGTCAGGCAGCATAGAGTTGTCTGTCCCCTGGTATCAGCCCCCAAATCAGGGCACCAGAGAAGGGTATAAGCTTCTTTCTGCAAGATACTGGTGAGCTGGAGTGAGGCAGAAGGAGTGCACAAAGATTGCATTCACCAGCCCCCATGCCTTCCCAGCCCCTTCATAGGCCCCTGGGGGTGGGAGTCTTCTAAGTCTTCTACTATCTCTCTGATGGTTACAATCCCAGGGGACTCAGGAAAGCAAGCGCCTCTGGCCTCCAGAGCCAGGTGATTAAGTGGTGTCCCCTGCATGGCAGCCACAAAAAGTAAGATCACCAGATACAAAAACTAGGGCACCAGACGTGTATGAAATCTCCCCCAAGGTGATACTGGGCCAAAGATGGCAACCACAGGCTGGAGCAAGGCATAAGGGGAGTACAAAGATGGCAAAAAATATATAAATAAATAAAAAGGAAAAAAGAAAGAAAAAGAGAAAAAAGGAAAATAAAAATATAAGTAGAAAAAAAAAGAAAAGACAATGTAAAAAAAAAAAAAAAAAGGTACCTGCAGCTTCAACAAGAATGAAGGTGGCCCCCACTGGCTGGAGAAAGGAAGAAGGGGAGTGCAAAGATGGTAATAAATAAATAAATAGTAAAAAGAAAAGAAAAGAATAAAAAAGAAGGAAAAGAAGAAATAAGAAAAAAAAGAAAATAAACATTTTAAAACAATACATAGAAAAAAGAAAATAAAAATTTTTCAAAAATACAAAAAAGGAAAATTAAGAAAAAAAAGAAAAGGTAGTGTCCACCAGCTGGAGCATAAATATGGCACCTTTGGAGCAGTGCAGGGGGCAGCAGGAGATGGTTGGCCCCTGCGGTTTTAGCAGGGATGAAGGAGAGGTGCCCGCCAGCCTCACGTCCAGCAGGTCCCCCTGCCCTTAGATCAATGCTTTACAATTAGGAAATAAGACTCTTTCACATACAGTCTGGGTGCTTTTCTAAGGGCTGCTTCTGCACTGGGCCGTGGGGCAGGTGAGTCCCTACCTGGGCTGTTTAAGAGACATTCCTCAGTTTGCCCAGCCCCCTGGACCTCAGGAGGGTGAGCCCCATCGGTCTTTAAAGTCAGGTGTTTTAGGGGCTCACCTCTCAGGTGATGGTCTTCAAAGTTGGAGTGCCCAGTGTGAGGTAGGAACTCTTTACCTTCAGGGAGAAACTCCAGGTTTTGAGTTTCCTTCCCATGGTGGGTTGCCGCCCTGGGGGTGGGATTTCTGGCAAGATTGCTTACCTGCTTTGATGTGTTTTCCCTCTCACTTCCTGATGTGACAAAGTGCCTCCACAGTGTTTAGGTGTTTTCCAGAGGAGACTGCTCCATCTGTAGCTGTGGATGCAGTGTGTCTGCGGGAAGATGTTAGTTCAGGATCTCCCTTCAACTCCATTGGGAGCCAGAACCCTCGCTGATTTTTCTATAACTTTTCACTTCAAATTTAAGACTTGCAGGATGCTGCAAAAAATAGGACAGAGATAATAGTATGCCCTTCACCCAGATTTCTCCAGCTCATTGATTTTTAAAAATTCAATAACTGTTTTTTCCAACTTTTACAAGTCCACCTATTTTTCCATGATAGTCCACCCTTTCTTTATGTTTTATATACCTTTAATTCTCTATTTCCTTATATCAAATATGTTTATTTTACAGTGGTTTACATTAAAAAAAATTTTTTTGTGGTGTTCATCCTCAAGATTGATGTTATGATTCTCACTAGTCATCTAGTCTGTAATTTCTGAACATGAGTATGTTTACCTGTGGTTTCTTCTTCAGGGTCCCTTCCCTTTGGCTGAGAAAGCGTTTCTACAGCACGAATGTACAATGCCTCTGCTGGGTGCTCTGAGGAATCACTGGTCTGCGTCCAGTTTTTAAAATAATATCTCAAGTTTGGGTATTCCAAAGCATGTGAATAATGCAAAGTTGGATTTTATACGTTTGGAGTTTATATTTCTTAAGGGAGATTTGTTTTGCTACCAGTTACCTGAGGCAGTAAAAAGCTCGCTGCTGATACCCTAGAGCAGTGAACTTCTTTTCAGGCCCCATCCATCCGAGGGCAACTCTTTCTGGTCTCAGCTTTTTTACTGGGATTTCAGTTTCAAATCCCTATTTTGTAGGTACATAAGTCCAAATTTCCTCTCTTTGTAAGGGCATTAATTTATTAGGAAAACACCCATTTCCAATTCATTCCCAGCCTTCCTTTACCTTAGTATGGAAGCTGACTATACTGTCTTCAAGTTTCCTTTTGTCTGATACCTAGAAATCTCTTTTCAGTCTTTAAACTCAGATATGAATTAAATGTTTAAAGTATTTAAGTTTTTTTTTTAGAATTTTTATGTGTTTTATATTTTTTTAGAATTTTATGTGTTTTATAGCAAAACGTATATTTTGCTAACATTCTGAGTCTAACAGTGGGAATGTACAAGGCACTAGAGGTTATTCACTTTAATTCCAGCAAAGTATGATAAGCCATTTACCCATATACTAAGTACTCACGTTGTAGACTGACTTGACACTGCGTGCAAGTCTGAATGTGTGTGTGTGTGTGCGCGTGCGCCTTAGTTGTTTTTTTTTTAATCAAGAATGAGAATCTTGATTTTTCTTTTGGTCACTGTTGAAAGGCCTGGGGAAAATTTTATCTCAAGTCACTCACATTTAAAGAGAAGGAAAATTCCTTCCCCCGTCTTCCTAAGACAGAATCTTGGGTTACTCTCAGTTATTAATCACATAGTGACATCTTTGTGTTCACACCACTGAACCAAGAAATGCTATGAGAGATACAGCAATAGGGCATCATTCTCCCCCTCAAGAGGAAGATGCATAAAGAAGATCCACTTTGGTGAGGGTTCTAATAGAGACAGAGTGCTTTACATGGGCAAGGAACATATTTTCCTAATAGAGAAATGTATCACCAAAGACTGCATGGCAGCATCTAAGAAACATCCTGAGAGAGAAATGGTGTGAAAAGGATTCTAGGAGGCAGAAGGGCAAACAAAAGCTCAGAGGATGGAAAGGGCAACAGGGAGCCTAGGAACAGTGAAGAACACCTAGTGTGGAGCCCAAGTGAATGTGTGGAGTTGGGAGGAGAAGAAAAGGCACCCCAGGTCTTGGTGAACTTTGTTTATTCAAAAGAATGGCTTTAGATCTTAGAGTTAGAGCAGAAAAGACAGGATAGAAACAATAGTAGAAATATGAAGTTGTCTAAGTAAGGTCTGAGGGTTTAGAGACTCATTCCTCTTGGTTTCCTTCAAACAGCATGTATACCATAATAAATAGCTAGTTCCCCACTTACACAACTGGTGGTTGACATCCGACTAGGGAAAATACAATTATCTATTCTACTATAAATGTGAATTCACAAAGAGAGATATTTACCAATACCTGCATCCTGCAAGTCTGGTGTTCAAGAGCAATTATTACTGTTACTTTGCATTTATATAGCTGTATTTTATTTACAAGAGCTTTACAACTATGTTTGTGTGTGTGTTTTTACTTGCATTCTCTTTCTGCAGCCATGTGAAGTGTGTCAAGGTTATTGGCCTTATTGTGTAGATTAAACGTTTGAGGCAATTAAGATCTGAAGGGAGTTTCAATTTATTTTTGGCTTTGGAAGAACAGTTCACAGGTAACAAGAGGTCCATTTAAAAGTGCAAAGGATGGGTTCACAGAATATAGCAATAAAAGAAAAACAAATACATTCTGCTTCCAGTAAATTAAGGTAAGCCCCATTTCACA
This sequence comes from Aethalodelphis obliquidens, assembly GCF_003676395.1. Classification (NCBI taxonomy): domain Eukaryota; kingdom Metazoa; phylum Chordata; class Mammalia; order Artiodactyla; family Delphinidae; genus Aethalodelphis; species Aethalodelphis obliquidens. Next base: position 8,057,768 of record NW_020837991.1, on the reverse strand, counting down.
TTAAAAGCATTTTTAAATTCTGAAGCTTCTTTTTTCATTAATCAGTAGAATATAATGTACCTGTTTAGACCAAAGGATATTGATTCTAGGAGACTTGTGATTAAATGCTAATATTGCTGTTTACTAGCTGTGTGGTTCTGATAAACTCCTTAATCTCATTGAGTTTCCAAGTATAAAGCATAAATAATAATGTGTTCTTAATTAGCTTTTCATGAATATTAACATCTTGCTTGCACAATATCTAACAGGTGTAGAACTATTATAAGGAAAGAATGAATAGCATTCATCTTTAACATAATTATCATGATCAAGTACTTATTAAATATTCAGCTTTTGTGTCCTCAAAAGAATAATATAATAACATAGCAATTTTGCACTAAAATACTCTACAGCATTTTTAAAGATTACATGATATTATTTTATTTAAATATTTGTCTAATGTCTAAAAATGTCAATTATATATATATATATACATATATATCACGGCCTCACTTTTAATGCTTGATTTATCAAAATTTTAGACCACAGGGCTTCCCTGGTGGTGCAGTGGTTGAGAGTCTGCCTGCCGATGCAGGGGACACAAGTTCGTGCCCTGGTCCGGGAAGATCCCACATGCCGCGGAGCGGCTGGGCCCGTGAGCCGTGGCCGCTGAGCCTGCGTGTCCGGAGCCTGTGCTCCACAATGGGAGAGGCCACAACAGTGAGAGGCACGCATACCACACACACACAAAAAAATTTTAGACCACAGTTCAATAAAGTATACCGAGTTACACAAATATGTGCAACAAATATAAGAAAATTTTACTAAGCAATTACTTCTGACTAATCAATTTAAAAAAACCTCAGATACCCCAATTTGAGGAGAATGGTGCTATTAAATAGCTAATTCCCAGCAGAAATGAAATATCAATAACACAAATAGTAATGAGAAAAATAAGACTACAGATTATTTATGTATAAGATTTTGCCATCTATATGAACTGTGCTGTAAGAGGGAGCAGGTGGAGATAGTTGATGACCAATCGTTACATGTATCACAAGCCAATATCAAAGGGTTTCTTTGAGATCTGGGCGCATTCTCCATTATTTACCCCAGCTGGAGTGGTCAGCATGGGAAGCACATTTCAGACCACTCTGAGGAAATGAGTGGTTAATAGACCTCACTCCAGGTCAGCTACCTACATCCAAATCTCCAAATACATTGCATACAAAGCAAACATAAAGGACAGAAAATAAAACTGTGCATAACCCATGCCTAAATAGAACTAGAAGACACAGAATGCTCAGACCTTAATTCACTTACAAATGGATGAATAAAAATATGAAATTACTAGAGCCAGGGCTGGAACACTTCCAGAGGAAAGTTAAGATGACACTACATTTAAAAAGGAACACACTGTGGGGTCTGGGAGGTGGCCCTGATCTTGATAACCTCATACAAGGTCCTCCGAGCGGGAAGATAATTGAAAACAGCTCTGAGACCTGATGAGTCAGAGCATGATCTACTGAGGATAAGAGAATGTGAGGGATGGATGAGGACCTCTGGCAAGTAGAGCTTCTGGGGAAAAGGGTGCAAACTAAATGAGAAAGCTGTGTCTACGGGCTTGGCAGGAAATGGAAAGAAGAAAGCAAGAGGTACAAATTAATGGATCTACCAAAGAAACAAAACAAAAATAAAAATTTCAAAGCCCACATCGATTAAAACACACACACACACACACACACACACACACAAAGTCCCTCATTCCTTCAAATAAATAAATAAATAAATAGATAAATAAATAAATAAAATAATTCAATAAGTAAACTATACTTCACAGTTCCAACACAGAGGACAGATTTTGGCTAAGAAAATAGTAAGTCAACTCATATGTTTGCCAATTCTCATAAATAAATACATTGGATGTTGTTAGTCCAAAAAGAAAAATCCTAAACACTTATGAAAACAAACAGAAAAAGACAAGCAAAATAAGAACAAAAGTTTTCACTCATGAAAATACTCTCCTCAATTATCAACCACAAAATGACCCCAAACATAATAAAACAGGAATTAAATGCTATTGAACAGCTAATTGAAGATATTTCAGAATATCTAAAATAGGAAATTCAAAAAATCAGAATAGAAATGAATAGGAGGAAAAGGTAAAATAAAGTTGATGGAACTAAGAAAAATTAAAGAAGAGAACTGAGTCTTCTGAGATGTGAAGGCTTTGTTACAAGGTATTAAAGAAAGAATAAGTTTAACTGAAAATAAAAGTTGAGGTAGAGAGGATAAAAGAAAACATCTAAAAAATTTAAAGCAAAAATATAAAGGGAATAATAAAGATTGAAAAGAAAGTAAAAGAGAAAATAGGTACACACACACACAGAAATAAAATACCTGGAGAAGAATAGCAACCAACATGTATGTAGAACTATCATTACAAATTATAACATAAAAATAAACTCTGGAAATAGAGGGAGGATGATGATCTACATATTAAAACTGTCCACAATTTACCTGAAAAACTGGACCAAGACTGGCCAACCATAAAACACATCTTAGTAGAACAAATAGCTGTAAGTGTATATTTTTATATCTGTAGAAGCCCACACAAAAAGAACAAGTTACATACGAGTGAAAGAAATGTAGTATAAGATTTTGCAAGAGCATCACAGAAAGCAAGGAAACAGTAGATAAATGTTTTCAAGAAACTCAAAGAAATGTGTGAGGCAAAGGGCTGATGAATCTAGAAGTAGAATAGCAGTGTCATGAGTGGATCCTCCCCATCATTACTCCTGCAAAAGTTAACTACTATCTTGATTTCTACCCCCAGAAATAAATTTTGTCTTTTTTGAGTTTTATATAAATAGAAGCATACAGTATGCAATGTTTTATTTCTGGGTTCTTTTGCTCAACACCATGTTTGTGAGGTTCATTCATGGTTTTTTGTAGCAATAATTTATTTAATTTGCTTTGCTGTATAGTAACAGTTGTGTGATTAGTCACTTATGATTCTTTGTATTTACGTGGTATCAGTTGTTATGTCTCCTTCTCCATTTATAATTTTATTTATTTGGCATATATGGTCAATTAATTTATGACAAAGGAGCCAAGAATGTACATTGGAGAAATGATAGTCTGTTCAATACATGGTGTTGAGAAAACTGCAAAGCCACATGTGAAAGAATGAGACTGCACCCATATTTATACCATACATAAAAATCAACTCAAAATCAATTAAAGACTTAAAGTTTATACCTGAAACCATAAAATTTATACAAGAAGAAGTAGGGATTAAGTTTCTTGACATTGTTCTTGGCAATGATATTTTGGATTTTACACCAAAAGCAAAGGCAACAAAAGCAAAAATAATAAGCATGACTATATTAAACTAAAAAGATGCTTCATCAGCAAATTGAAAATGCATTTTATGGGATGGGAGAAAATATTTGAAATTATTTATCTAATAAGGGATTAGTATTCAAAATACATAAATAACTCACACAAGTCAATAGCAAAAAATAAATAAACAAACAATACAATTAAAAATGGGCCAAACATTTAAATAGACATTATTCTAAAGAAGATACACAAATGGCCAACAGGTACATGAAGAGGTGCCCAACATCACTAATCATCAGGGAAATACAAATCAAAACAACAATGAGGTATGTTGTCACACGTTAGAACCGCTGTCATCGAAAGACAAGGAATAACAAGTATTGAAGAGGGTGTGGAGATACAAAAACCCTGTGCACTGTTGTTGGGGATATAAATTGGTGCAACCACTATATAAAAGAGCATGGAGGCTTCTCAATAATTTAAAAATAGAACTACCATATAATACAGCAATCCCACTTACAATTTATTATAATTATATTTTTATCTGAAGGAGATAAAAACAGGATATGGAAGAGATATCATCAACCTACGTGTCCATCAATAGATGAATGGGTAAAGAAGACATGGTGTAGATAGATAGATACATAGCTCGCTAGATAGATATAGATATAGATTGTACACTAAAAATTAGACAACCTAGAGGAAATAGATAAATTCTTAGAAACATACAACCTACCAGGACCAAATCATGAAGAATAAAAAAATCTTTAAAGATTAATTACTACTAAGGAAATTGAATCAGTAATCAAAAGCCTCCCAATTTTCCTCCCAAAGGAAGTCCAGGACCAGAAGGCATCACTGGTGAATTCCACCAAACATTTAAAGAGGAACTAATATCAATACCAATTCTTCTCATACTCTTCCAACAAAGAGAAGAAATTCTTCCAAACTCATTTTACAAGGCCAGCATTACCATGATACCAAAACCAGACAAGAGATCATAAGAAAAGAAAATTACAGGTGAATATCCCTGATGTACAAAGATGCAACAATCCTCAAAACATATTTGCAAACTAAATTCAATAATACAGTTAACAGATGATACATCTTGATCAAGTGAGATTTATTCTAGGGAATGCAAGGAAGTTTCAACATCCACAAATCAAGCAATGTGATACAGCTATAACCAAAAGAAGGATAAAAATAATATGATCATCTCAATAGATGCAGAAAAAGCATTTGACATCCTTTTCATGATAAACACGCTCAACAAATTAGGTACAGAAGAAACGTTCTGCAACTAATAAAGGTCATATGTGACAAACCCATAGCTAACATTATACTCAACAGCGAAAACCTGAAAGTATTTCCTCTAAGATTAGGAACAAGACAAGGGTGCTCACTCTCACCAATTGTATTCAACACAGTACTGGAAGCCTTAGCCAGAGAAATTAGGCAAAAAAAATAAATAAAAGACATCCCAATCAGAAAGAAAGAAGTAATACTATCTTTATTTGCAGATGACACAACATTATATATAGAAAACATGAAAGACTCCACCAAAAAACTGTTAGAACAAATCAATGAATTGAGTAAAGTTTCAGGATACAAAGTCAATATACAAAAATCTGTTGTATTTCTATCACCTAACAACAAACTATCAGAAAGAGAAATTAAGAAAATAATCCCATTTATAATTGCATCAGAAAGAATAAAAGACCTACGAATAGGTTTAACCTAGGGGAAAGACCTGCCACTGAAAACCATAAGACATTGATGAACAAAACTGAAGGAGACACAAGTAAATGGAAAGATATTCTGTGTTCATATATTTGAAGAATTAATGTTGTTAAAATGTCCATACTACCCTAAGCAATGTACAAATTCGGTGCAATCCCAATCAAAATTTTAATGGCATTTTTCACAGAAATAGAACAATTACTCTTAAATCTGTTTGTAACCACAAAATACCCTGAATAACCAAAGCAATCTTGAGAAAGAAGAGCAAAGCTGGAGGCATTACTCTTCCTGATTTCAAACTGCAATTTTTAAAGTAATTCTAATATTTGACCTACTTGTAATTTGTAGGCTTCCAAATCCTCTGATTAAAATGGTTATTGTTCCTTCTATGAGATGCAAATATGAAAAAATATATGGAAAGCACATAATAACATACTTGTGTAGAAGATTAAATAAATGTTAGTTTATTCATTTTTTCTTCACATATTACTGTATAAAATATGCACCCAAAACTGAATGATACACCTTTAATCACCTTATAAAGTATATGTCTTTCTGCCATAGTTTCAGCTTTACAAAAATGTTATTTTAAATAATGAATTCAAGCAGTTGGCGATTTAGCAGGGTTTCTAAAAGAATTTAATGAAAGAGTTTAAAACATTAACATGGATATTGGAAATCTGCTTTTCCAAGTTAGGATTTTGTCAATGTTATGAATTTCTGTTTGTTGAACACATTCTACAGAAAGTCAATATTCCACATCAAAGTAAATTATAAAAAGTTTACAGCTGCTCAAAGAAATTCAATTTGGGCATATACTACTTAATAAAATTAAAATATAGATAAAATAATAACTATATTTTTAAATTCTTCTTTGAATCACTAAAAGGATTGATTGAATCATTCTATTTTAAAAGGAGAGGATAAAATCAATTTAGATATTGTGATGACAGAAAGGAATCAACAAAAATCACATAATCACCAATGTTACATGGAAAAAGTGAATATTCAAAATGTAAAAAAAATAAAGAGAAGCACATTATATTTTGGGGGGAGTAGCACGTTGTCTTTATTAATTTTGATGACAAATTTTGATATTATTAAAATTATTATTTGATAATACTATATGCCAAGTCTTTTCCCTAGGATTATTACAATAATAAAAGCTATGTTAAAAGGTATGTATTTTTATTTCGTATTATACATAAGGAAACTAAAACTCAAGGAAAGTTAATTAAACTGTCAAGTTTACACAGATTGAACGTGACAAAACAAAAATTACAGCAGCATTTGACTGTCCCCAAACTTGTGTTTTCTCTACTGTCCCTCACTATCATTTATTCCTGAAATTCCAAAAAAAAGATAACCTCAGTCTTTCAATCTGAAAATAAATTATGCTTACATCAAATTATTATTTTAAAAATAAATAGTACATGAAGGGTAAGTAGACACACCTTGCCTTATTCTTCCCATTAAGTACAACTTAAAATCCTGAACATTATGTGAAGAAAAATGTAAGAAGACTGTGAAAGTTAGAGATGAGAAAACATATGGAGACCACATGAAGAGCCTGGAATAAGGTACCCTGGTTCTCTCCTGGATGGGGTGTCATCAGACGTCTAGTCAGGTCTAGACAGGCTGTGTTTCTTTCGATGATGGTATTAAGCAATTGAAGAAATTAATCATCGTATTTGCACCTGAACTTATTTTATTTGACACCACTGAGACAACTGAGGGTGAATTCCAAAGGCAGTTCCTGCTTAAACATAATTATGCAAAAAAGTTCCATCAAAAATCAATTGATGTTGGATATCATATTCAATTTTACGGAAATCCAGGGCTTAGAAAACACATATCCTAGCTACCCAGAGGATAAAGCTAGTGGCAGGAACAGGAAATGTCTTCTTGAATGCTCATATTTATGTTATAGGGTAGAAAGTTTGTGAAGATTACTCTTGGAATATTAGTACCATAGAATCATTCATTATAACTATGTATGTGTGTGTGTGTGTGTGTGTGTGTGTGTGTGTGTGTGTGTGTGTGACTGAATTGTAATTTCATGAGGTATTTTAGCCAAGATTTACATCGTTGCATAGGTGTGTGTTCATTTGTATACATTGTTGTCATATGTATATGTTGGTCGCCATATTAACATTAAATTTAGAGCCAATATCCATTTCCCATTTGGAATAGGAAGAATTCTTTTAACATATTAATGGCTACATATAGCATGAATATTTCAAGAAATCTATATGCCTTCTTTCAGTACCAAACTGAACGCTGACAAAACAAGGAAAAGTTTTTCATTGGTAACACAGGCACACAAACACCCCATAAAAATAAAGACATTATTTTTAAAATATCAGATTAAAAAAGACATGGCATGAAACTCCCATAGGAAAGAAATAACAATCTCAAAGACCAAATCCAAATCCACATACTGTGTTTATGCATGTGTGTGTTAATTAATTCAGGTGTGTAAAGGCCTAAAATATATTCTAGGGTTTCAGATTCCTCATTACTAAATTTGGGCAACTTTTCTAATATTTCAATTCTTTACCATTTATTGTAACTCCACAACTTTTTTCTATTCATATTTTGAATATTTAAATCTATACCATTAACTCTTATTCTCTGAATCTAATCTTATGCCTCTTAAATTTCGTCTGTTTCTATCTAGTTGAAAAGATACATACTCTTAGAATAAATAATAAGCTTTTTGCTGATAAGATCAGCAAGTGAAGGCTTTTTTCTTTATACTCTAACTTTCTAAATAGAAATTTAGGAGGTTAAGATTAGAGTTTAACTGGAGGTTCATTGCATGTTTTCTTATAAGATTATTATTTGTATATATCATAATAATTTGATTCAGGAGAATGAGGCATGACATACATATGATTCCTCTTTTTGAGCTTTAAAAGGCACAGAGGACATTTTTATTCCATCTCCACTGCCTTTTAGTTTAGCATACATCCCTGTGTCCAGTCTCTTAGAGTTTCTGGTCATAAAATATAAAGTTAGAGTCATCTTCCTCAAACCTTGTCTTCAAGTTGACAGTTTCATGCCTAGAGGCCCCTAGTGTTTCCACTGCTTAAAAAAAAAAAAAGAAAAATCCTCAAAATGCTTACCTAGAAAACAGTTCCTTTTTGATTGACATTTAATTAGCTAATGTGGAGGAAGTTTTTCCTAATCCACAGTTTAATTGTAAGCAGCTCTTTGCAGGAAACCTTCCTCAGGAGGAAGCCCCTTTCCTTGTCACTTTAGCAAAGATATACTGTAACTAACTTTTAACAAGGCACCCCCATGTTCTACTCATCTCTGGCCCAAGCACACCTTTCAAGCCTTTTTATTACACAATACCCTGCCTAACTTGTCAGTTCTTTCCGTAGATCAAAGTAGAAATGAAGAATAAGTAATGAATAGATGACCAGATCTCTTCCCTAGCTGCCCCTTCAGTAATCTCTGGAACAAACCGTGTGAACAAGACAGCATCTAAAAAAACATCACAAGGAGTGGATACGCCTGCACTCAAGCCTGAACACAGTGGGGGATGGCAATGACTCTGACCCCCTATCTCAGTGGTGAACTAAAATTACGTCCCTCCTTTTCTTTAAAACTTTCATGGCTGAGCAGAATCTTCAGAGGTGGTTTTGGGGGGACACTGAGTCCACCATCTCCCCAAACTGCCAGCACTCTGATTAAAGACAACTTTCCTTTCTCTCAATATTTCTGAATTTGGTTTTGTAAGTAGCGAGCAGAGGGCTCCAATTAGACAACACCATGTCATGCTTTTAAAAATTCTCATTGCTAAAATTGAAAGTAGATATTTCCCTAACATTTCTCCTGTTCTAAGTTTTGTTTGAACTGGAATTCAAGTTTTAGTTCAAACCAGAAATCTTCCACAAGGCTTGGTCTCAATTTTAAATAATCTTTGCCTTACCCATTCTATTTCTCTTTGCATATTTATTGCAATAGTGGTTAAAACCTACACTGGGGTATATCTACTAGTGTATAACTTTTCCTCCCTCTTCTTTTATGTTTCTAGTCTCTAGGATGCAGGGGTCAGGTATGATCCATTGAGATAATTTTTTGAAGATGAGGAAGACAAGGCCAATGGATTTGATTATGCTTCGCCTGACTCAATTCCAAGTCAAAGTATACCAGAGAGATCTCAGATAGTTCTACCTCATTCCTTTTCAAGGAAAGTAAAGAATTTCCTATTGGGAATGAAGGTTATTACATCAGCCCTAGTGAAAGAAAAACAAACAAAATTACACAATTGTTCCAAAGAAAGCAATGTAGGTTGGAAAGAGACCAGGGTAAGAAAAGTTGGCTGTTAACAACTTACAGGTGGTAGGAAATCACTGGTTTCAGTGGCAGACATTAAGATTTGTCTAAATGATGGTTATCAAATACAGTGTCCTTTCTTGGGCTTGATCAGACCCCCTTCAAGCAGATTAGCCTGGCTGAAGATCCTGTGCAACTTGGAGCCAAGTAAAACCAGCTATTTATGATTGGGAGAAATGAAATACCAATAGGTCACTTGCATAGTTTTCTGTGCAATCTTTTATTGATAATTTAAAATAGTGGTTTGGGACTTTCCTGGCAGTCCGGTGGTTAGGACTCTGTGCTTCCACTGCAGGGGGCACAGGTTCAATCCCTGGTCAGAGAACTATGATCCAGCATACTGCATGGCACGGCCAAAAAAATAAAACATAAAATAAATAAAAATAAAACAGTGGTTTGAATATTATTGTGTTAATGCAATGGTTAGGATCTTGTGTGGATAGATGAGCTGTCCTACAATATTTCACTCCATTGCCAGACAATAGCTTCTCAAAAATATTAAATATATTTAATGTTTGGATTTACAATTTATCAGGCCAAGTATCTTTTTCTCCCAACTTGCCATTTATAAAACTATGAAAATATATGCAATGCTACAGAAATTGTGCAAATGTAAAATTTTTTCACCTATTAGATATATATTCCAAATGAATAGATCACTTTTTGATTTTCAAAGTGTTTTTAATCACTACATTCTCTTATGATAGACACAGAAATCTTGAGCTAATTTTTTGGGGAATGAAAGTTATTATCCTCCTTTTACAAATAAAAAAATAAATAGCCCATTGTCTATTGCCAATGACAAGAATCAGTAGAACTATTTTCCCATTCTAAACTATATCTTTTATTCAGCTATTTTAAAATGAAGTTTTGGAAAAAGGTTTAATAATATTCCTAAATCTTACACCATTCTTTAAAAATTTTTATTTTTTTTAATCCTTCCAATTCTCCTTACTCAAGGTAGTAAGAGAAGAGACTTATTTCTCTTGACTTTCCAAGATGAAATGAAGATAACTTCTTTGCTTACATGAAATTAAAAGTGCTGTAAAATGGAAACTCCCTTGCTATCCCTGGTGCCCTGGTCAGCTGTGGAATTTTTTTGTGTGGTTGTTTTTAACATCTTTATTGGAGTATAATTGCTCTACAATGGTGTGCCAGTTTCTGCTTTATAACAAAGTGAATCAGCAATACATATACATATATCCCCATATCTCCTCCCCCTTGCGTCTCCCTCCCACTTTCCCTATCCCACCCCTCTAGGTGTTCACAAAGCTAATCTCTCTGTGCTATGTGGCTGCTTCCCACTAGCTATCGATTCTACATTTGGTAGTGTATATATGTCCATGCCACTCCCTACCTTCGTCCCAGCTTACCCTTACCCTTCCCTGTGTCCTCAAGTCCATTCTCTATGTCTGTGTCTTTATTCCTGTCCTGCCCCTAGGTTCATCAGAATCTTTTTTTTTTTTTAGATTCCATACATATGTGTTAGCATAAAGTATTTGTTTTTCTCTTTCTGACTTACTTCACGCTGTATGACAGTCTCTAGGTCCATCTACCTCACTACAAATAACTTAACTTCGTTTCTATTTATGGCTGAGTAATATTCCATTGTGTATATGAGCCACATCTTCTTTATTCGTTCATCTGTCAATGGACACTTAGGTTAGTTCCATGTTCTGGCTATTGTAAATAGAGCTGCAATGAACATTGTGGTACATGACTCTTTTTTCACTATGCTTTTCTCAGGGCATATGCCCAGTAGTGGGATTTCTGGGTCATACGACAGTTCTATTTTTAGTTTTTTATGGAACCTCCATACTGTTCTCCATAGTGGTCGTATTAACTTACATTCCCACCCACAGTGCAAGAGGGTTCCCTTTTCTCAACACCCTCTCCAGCATTTCTTGTTTGTAGATTTTTGATGATGGCCATTCTGCCCAGTGTGAGGTGATACCTCACTGTAGCTTTGATTTGCATTTCTCTAATGATTAGTGATGTTGAGCATCCTTTCATGTGTTTGTTGACAATATGTATATCTTCTTTGGAGAAATGTCTATTTAGGTCTTCTGCCCATTTCTGGATTGGGCTGTTTGTTTTTTTAATATTGAGCTGCATGAGCTGCTTGTAAATTTGGAGATTAATCCTTTGTCAGTTGCTTCATTTGCAAATATTTTCTCCCATTGTGAGGGTTGTCTTTTTGTCTTGTTTATGGTTTCCTTTGCTATGCAAAAGCTTTTAAGTTTCATTAGGTCCCATTTGTTTATGTTTGTTTTTATTTCCATTTCTCTAGGAGGTGGGTCAAAAAGGATCTTGTTGTGATTTATGTCATAGAGTGTTCTACCTAGGTTTTCCTCTAAGAATTTTATACTGTCTGGCCTTACATTGAGGTCTTTAATCCATTTTCAGTTTATTTTTGTGCGTGATGTTAGAGGAGTGTTCTAAATTCAGCCTTTTACATGTAGCTGTCCAGTTTTCCCAGCACAGCTTATTGAAGAGACTGTCTTTTCTCCGTTGTATATTCTTGCCTCCTTTATCAAAAATAAGATGACTGGGTTTCCCTGGTGGCGCAGTGGTTGAGAGTCTGCCTGCCGATGCCGGGGACACGGGTTTGTGCCCCAGTCTGGGAAGATCCCACATGCCGTGGAGCGGCTGGGCCTGTGAGCCATGGCCACTAAGCCTGCACATCCAGAGTCTGTGCTCCACAACGGGAGAGGCCACAACAGTGAGAGGCCCGCGTACCGCAAAAAAAAAAAAACCAGAAGGTGACCATATGTATGTGGGTTTATCTCTGGGCTTTCTATCCTGTTCCATTGATCTATATTTCTGTTTTTGTGCCAGTACCATACTGTTTTGATTGCTGTAGCTTTGTAGTATACTCTGAAGTCAGGGAACCTGATTCCTCCAGCTCCATTTTCCTTTCTCAAGATTGCTTTGGCTATTCAGGGTCTTTTATGTTTCCATACAAATTGTGAAATTTTTTGTTCTAGTTCTGTGAAAAATGCCAGTGGGAGTTTGATAGGTATTGCACTGAATCTGTAGATTGCTTTGGGAAGTAGAGTTATTTTCACAATGTTGATTATTCCAATCCAAGAACATGGGATATCGCTCCATCAGTTTGTATCATCTTTAATTTCTTTGATCAGTTTCATATAGTTTTCTGCATACAGTTCTTTTGTCTCCTTAGGTAGGTATATTACTAGGTATTTTATTCTTTTTGTTGCAATGGTAAATGGGAGTGTTTCCTTAATTTCTCTTTCATATTTTTCATCATTAGTGTATAGGAATGCAAGAGATTTCTGTGCATTAATTGTGTATTCTGCTACTTTACTAAATTCATTGATTAGCTCTAGTAGTTTTCTGGTAGAGTCTTTAGGATTCTCTATGTATCATATCATGTCATCTGCAAACAGTGGCAGCTTTACTTCTTCCTTTCCGTTTTGGATTCTTTTATCTCTTTTTTTCGTCTTATTGCTGTGGCTAAAACTTCACAACTATGTTGAACAATAGTGGTGAGAGTGGGCAACCTTGTCTTATTCCTGATCTTAGTGGAAATGGTTTGTTTTTCACCATTGAGAATGACGTTGGTTCTGCTTTTGTCATATATGGTGTTTACTATGTTGAGGTGAGTTCCCTCTATGCCTACTTTGTGGAGGGTATTTTTCTTAAATGGGTGTTGAATTTTGTTGAAAGGTTTTTCTGGGTTTATTGCAATGATCATGTGGTTTTTTCTCCTTCAATTTGTTAATATGGTGTATCACATTGATTGATTTGCGTGTATTGAAGAATCCTTGCATTCCTGGAATAAACTCCACTTGATGCACCTGGATTCTGTTTGCTAGTATTTTGTTGAGGATTTTTGCATCTATGTTCATCACTATTATTGGCCTGTAGTTTTCTTTCTTTGTGACATCTTTGTCAGGTTTTGGTGTCAGGGTGATGGTGGCCTCGTAGAATGAGTTTGGGAGTGTTCCTCCCTCTGCTATATTTTGGAAGAATTTGAGAAGTATAGGCATTAGCCCTCTCTAAATAGTTGAAAGAATTCGGCTGTGAATCCATCTGGTCCTGGGCTTTTGTTTGTTGGAAGGTTTTTAATCACAGTCTCAATTTCAGTGCTTGTGATTGGTCTGTCTGTTTTTCCTATTTTTTCCTGGTTCAGTCTTGGAAGGTTGTGCTTTCCTAAGAATTTGTCCATTTCTTCTGGGTTGTCTATTTTATTGGCATATAGTTGATTGTAGTAACCTCTCATGATATTTGCATTTCTGCAGTGTCAGTTGTTACTTTTTTTCATTTCTAATTCTATTGATTTGAGTCTTCCTCCTTTTTTTCCTGATGAGTCTGGCTAATGGTTAATTAATTTTATCTTCTCAAATAACCAGCTTTTAGTTTTATTGATATTTGCTATTGTTTCCTTCATTTCTTCTTCATTTATTTCTGATTTGATCTTTATGATTTCTTTCCTTCTGCTAACTTTGAGTTTTTTTTTTCTTTCCCTAGTTGCTTTAGGTGTAAGATTAGATAGTTCATTTGAGATGTATCTTGTTTCTTGAGGTATGATTTTATTACTATTAACTTCCCTCTTAGAACTGCTTTTGCTGCATCCCATAGGTTTTGGGTCATCATGTTTTCATTTTCATTTGTTTCTAGGTATTTTTGATTTCCACTTCGTTTTCTTCAGTGATCTCTTGGTTATTTAGTAGTGTGTTGTTTACCCTCCACGTGTTGGAATTTTTTACAGATTTCTCCTGTTATTGATATCTAGTCTTATAGCGCTGTGGTCGGAAAAGATACTTGATATAATTTTAATTTTCTTAAATTTACCAAGGCTTAATTTGTGACCCAAGATATGATCTATCCTGGAGAATGTTACATGAGCACTTGAGAAGAAAGTGTATTTTGTTGTTTTTGGATGGAATGTCCTATGAATGGCAATTAAGTCCATCTTGCTAAATGTATCATTTAAAGCTAGTGTTTCCTTATTTATTTTCATTTTGGATGATCTGTCTATTGGTGAAAGTGGAGTGTTAAAGTCCCCTACTATGATTGTGTTACTGTCGATTTCCCCTTTTATGGCTGTTAGCATTTGCCTTATGTATTGTGGTCCTCCTGTGTCAGATGCATAAATATTTACAATTGTTATATCTTCCTCTTGGATTGATCCCTTGATCATTATGTGGTGTCCTTCTTTGTCTCTTGTAATAGTCTTTATTTTAAAGTCTATTTTGTCTGATATGAGAATTGCTACTCCTGCTTTCTTTTGATTTCCATTTGCATGGAATATCTTTTTCCATCCCCTCACTTTCAGTCTGCATGTGTCCCTAGGTCTGAAGTGGGTCTCTTATAGACAGCATATATAGGGGTTTTGTTTTTGTATCCATTCAGCCAGTCTGTGTGTTTTGGTTGGAGCATTTAATCCATTTACATTTAAGGTAATTATCTATATATATATGTTCCTATTATCATTTTCTTATTTGTTTTGGGTTTGTTGTTGTAGGCCTTTTCCTTCTCTTGTGTCTCCTGTCTAGAGACATTCCTTTAGCACTTGTTGTAAAGCTGCTTTTGTGGTGCTGAATTCTCTTATCTTTTGCTTCTCTGTAAAGGTTTTAATTTCTCTGTTGAATCTGAATGAGATCCTTGCTGAGTAGAGTAATCTTTGTTGTAGATTTTTCCCTTTCATGACTTTAAATATGTCCTTCCACTCCCTTTTGGCTTGCAGAGTTTCTGCTGAAAGATCAGTTGCTAATCTTATTGGGATTCCCTTGTATGTTATTTGTTGTTTTTTCCTTGCTGATTTTAATATTTTTTCTTTGTGTTTAATTTTGGTAGTTTGATTAATATGTGTCTTGGCATGTTTCCTCTTGGATTTATCCTGTATGGGACTCTCTGTGCTTCCTGGACTTGATTGACTATTTCCTTTCCCTTATTAGGGAAGTTTTCAACTATAATCTCTTCAAATA
The DNA here is from genome assembly GCF_003676395.1 of Aethalodelphis obliquidens. Lineage (NCBI taxonomy): Eukaryota > Metazoa > Chordata > Mammalia > Artiodactyla > Delphinidae > Aethalodelphis > Aethalodelphis obliquidens. The sequence continues at coordinate 8,042,403 of NW_020837991.1, read as the reverse complement.
TTTTCTCAGTCACCTTCTTATCTCCTCTTTTCTGGGACCCCTATAATTCAAATGTTGGTGTGTGTAATGTTGTCCCAGAAATCTCTGAGACTGTCTTCAATTCTTTTCATTCTTTTTTTCTTTATTTTGCTCTGCAGTAGTTATTTCCACTATTGTATCTTCCAGGTCACTTATCCTTTCTTCTGCCTCAGTTATTCTGCTATTGATTCCTTCTAGTGAATTTTTAATTTCTTTTATTGTGTTGTTCATCACTGTTTGTGTACTCTTTACTTCTTCTAGGTCCTTGTTAAACACTTCTTATATTTTCTCCATTCTATTTCCAAGATTTTGGATCATCCTTACTCTCATTATTCTGAATTCTTTTTCAGGTAGACTGCCTATTTCCTCTTCATTTGTTTGGTCTGGTGGGTTTTTGCCTTGCTCCTTCATCTTCTGTGTGTTTCTCTGTCTTCTCATTTTGCTTAACTTACTGTATTTGGGTTCTCCTTTTTGCAGGCTGCAGGTTCGTATTTCCTGTTGTTTTTGGTGTCTGACCCCAGTGGCTAAGGTTTTTCCAGTGGGTTGTGTAGGCTTCCTGGTGGAGGGTACTGGTGCCTGTGTTCTGGTGTATGAGGCTGAATCTTGTCTTTCTGGCAGGCAGGGCCATGTCCATTTGTGTTTTTTGGGGTGTCTGTTACCTTATTATGATTTTAGGCAGCCTCTCTGCTAATGGGTGGGGTTGTGTTCCTGTCTTGCTAGTTGTTTGGCATAGGGTGTCCAGCACTGTAGCTTGCTGGTTGTTGAGTGGAGCTGGGTCTTAGCATTGAGATGGAGATCTCTAGATCTTTCCACATGTAATATTACATGGAGCCGGGAGTTCTCTAGTGATCCAATATCCTGATCTCGGCTCTCCCAACTCAGAGACTCAGGCCTGACACCCGGCTGGAGCACCAAGACCCTGTCAGCCACATGGCCAGGTATGTGGGGAGTTTCTTGCCTTTTGGGAAGTCTGAGGTCTTCTGCCAGTGTTCAGTAGGTGTTCTGTAGGAGTTGTTCCATATGTATATATATTTTCTGATGTATTTGTGGGGAGGAATGTGATCTCCATGTCTTACTCCTCCACCATCTTGAAGGTCTCTCCTGTTGAATATTTTCTAATAAAAATTATTCTGAAAATGAAAATAAACAAAAATTGTTATGCTCATCATATCTGGACAGTTAACAACCCTTATTATAGTATTTGCTTAGTGTTTCTTAATTTATCCTGACAGCTCAGCATAAATGACATTTTCTCTGATTGTTATGGCTGAGGGCTACCTATCAGACCAGTTGACATGAGACAGTTGAAATCTGCTCTGAAAGGTAACAAAATAACAAGAGCCATAAACTATGCCTGTTATTTCGACCACCCCGTCAAATACAAAATTAGTCCTAGAATATTAATTTTAATTATGTAAAAGCCTGTTTTTCTCAATTCAGTCTAGCCTGGGGTAAAACTAGTGCCACTAGAGCAGATTTCTAAAAAGTATTTTTATAACCAAAATAAGAACTTTGTAACATAAACAACTCTTAAGAAGTAGTAGGAAAAGGAAGACCTCTGAAAACCTTTACAGAAAATGTAAGCAATTCATTCATAAAAGAGTAGTGTGTGTTCAATAAACATATTTGAATCATTTTCAAACTAATTGATAATTATATAAATGAAAATAAAGTGAAACACTCTCATAATACAAGGATAATATCAGTATTCTAAATGTTGTATTTGACTGACTGCATTTAGAAAAATGAGTCAAAAATCTGAACTGTGTACTCTGACATAGTAATTATATTTTTATATTTATTATAAGGAAAAATCATTGGTGTGCACAAAGACATTTAAAATCATAAATAGGGACTTCCCTGGTGGGGCAGTGTTTAAGACTCTGCCTGACAATGCAGGGGACATGGATTCTAGCCCTGGTCCGGGAAGATCCCACATGGCGCAGAGCAACAAAGTCAATGCGCCACAACCACTGAGCCTTTACTCTAGAGCCTATGAGCCACAGCTACTGAGCCTGTGTGCCACAACTACTGAAGCCCACATGCCTAGAGCCCATGCTCTGCAACAAGAGAAGCCACTGCTATGAGAAGTTTGCGCACCACAACGAAGAGTATCCCCCACTTGCCGCAACTAGAGAAAGCTCGCCAACAGCAACAAAGACCCAAAGCAGCCAAAATAAATAAATAAATAAATAAAATAAAATCACAAATACACTTTCTTAAGATAGTGACAATTTGAATAAAATCCCTTCATTTTGAATAGCAGAGAATTGGTTATATAAATTATGGTATATGCATATTATTAGATTGTTAAACTTGTGTGCAAAGGAATATTTATTGGCATGTTGAAATGTTTTCAATATATTGCTAACATGACTTAGAAAAAAAAAGGCCACTTATGTTATATACAGTATGGCCTATTAAGATAATAGAGTTAATGAGGTTTGGGGAAGGGGCTGTAGCAAAAGTCAATCCTAGGTTTGACAAAGGAAAACATAATATTGTCATAAAAATGTCAGAGGCTTTTCAATATACACTTCCTGTCTTAGAACAGTTTTAGATTTATAAGAAAATTGCGAAGATGTTATAGAGCATTCAAATATACACCACACCCAGTTTCTCCTATTTACTAACAACTTAAAAGGGTAAGATGTTAGTTACAATTAATGAATCAGTATTGATACACTACTATTGACTTAAGTCCAGAGTTTATTCAGATTTTGTTAATTTTTATCTAAAGTCCTTTTTTGTCCCATCCTGGATACCATCTTAACATTTAGTTGCCATGTGTCCTTAAGCTCATCTTGGCTGTAACAGTTTCTTAAACTTTCCTTGTTTTTTATGAGCGTGACAGTTTTAAGGCATGCTTGTCAGGTGTTTTGTAGGATGAGCCTGAATTGGGATTTGTTTGATGTTTTTCTCATGATTAGGCTGGGATTATGGGTTTGGGGGAGGAAGCTTACAGGGTAAAGTGCCATTTTCATCACATCATGTCAAGGGTATCATCTACATGATTTATGTCTGTTGTTGCTGACCTTTATCACCTGACTGAGGGAGTATTTGGCAGGTCCTGTAAAGCACTGGTTTCCTCCCTTTTAACTGTACTTTGGGAGGAAATCACTATGTACAGCACATACTCAGAGACTGAGGGTTATGTCTCTTCTCCTCCATTTATTCATTTAATCATTTATATCAGTATGTACTCATGTATTTATTGTATACTTTGGGTTATAACACAATAAAATATTATGTATTATATTGTTCAAGTAGTTCCAGCTTTGGCCTTGGTTAACTCCTATGGACTTTGACATACTCCCATCAACACAGCCTTTTTTACTTTGAGATGCTCCATGGTCATCTTACACATTTCCTGCCTCAGTTGTAGAATCAGGCATTCCCCCAAGGAGCCTTGGTTCTTATCATTAGAGAAGGGTGTGAGAAACCAAGATATGGGTGCTAGGAGTGCTTATTGCAACTGAGGTATCATTGCTTCTAGGTCCTCACAGCTAACAGAACAAAGATATATGTGTTTGTGTGTTCTACCTCATCTATGTGATCATGTCTATTTATATATATATATATATATATATATATATATATATATATGCTATATATATTTACATTGTGAAAAATTAAAAATAAATTTAAATGAATTAAAAATTAAAGATGAAAAAATACAAAACAAACCTATGGTTACCGAAAGGGAAAGAGGTGAGGAGGGATAAATTAGGAGTTTGGGATGAACATACACACACTACTGTATATAAATTAGATAACCAACAATAGCCTAATATATACCACAGGGAACTATACTCAATATTTTGTAATAACGTATAAGGAAAAAGAATCTGAAAAAGAATATATATGTATATATATATATATATACACACACACACATATATATACCTGAATCACTTTGGTGTACACCTGAAACCAACACAACATTGTAAATCAATTAAATATCAATTTAAAAAAAATAAATTGATGAAAAAAAAGACAACTTACCCTCAACAAAAATGGACGTTGTTCTTAAATATTTAAAAAATTGAAATGTAGGTGTTGTGCTGAAAAAAATGAGTTCATATGATATTTCTAATGCTAATCCATTACCATGTGTATCATTCTATCCTCTTCCCCTTGCTTATCTTTAAGCTTCAGTCCCAACAGTGAGAAGCCTATCTCCCTCCATCAGCCTATTTATCTAACTGCTCAATTCCAGTATACAGGTAGAGTGGTACCAGAGTTATTGGCCTCTACCTTCAAGACAAATGCCTTCATCAACCCAGTTAAGTAGTTACATATAGTTTTATTTGCTTTTAGGCCTACAGACTCCATTCATCTCTAATTACTTAGATGAGCACCTTTTCCACCACCCTTTCAGTGAGATTGTTTTAAATATCTGTAATATTGTTAGAATGTTTTGTCAAAATCTGCATTCTGTCCTGGAGTCCTCTGACCTCCTAGAGATATATTTTTAAAATTTTTATTATTTATTTATTTGTGTGTGTGTGTTAATTGGGGTACAGTTGCTTTACAATGTTGTGTTAGTTTCTGCTGTACAACAAAGTGAATCAGCTATATGTATACATATATCTCCTCCTTCTTGGACCTCCATTCCAATCCCCCATCCCACCCATCTAGGTCATCACAGAGCACCGAGCTGAACTCCCTGTGCTATACCACATGTTCCCGCTGCTTACTTTAAGGTTCACTGTTCATGCTGTAAAGTTCTATGAGTTTTGAAAAAATGCATAGTGTCATGGATCTACCACTACAATAGTATATAGAATATTTTCATGACCCTACAAAATCCCCTGTATTTCATTTATTCAATCCTCTCTCTTCCACCCAAAGCCATAGAAACCAGTGATATTTTATCATCTCTGTATTTTTGCCTTTTCCAGAATATCATAACCTGATGGGATTTCTGAAAGGGAAATCGATGAAAGTATTGGTTTCACCCAGGAGCTTATTACTCTTCAGGTGGTCCAAGTGCAATCTCCAATAATTTGCCAAAAATGCTTTTAAAGTATTCATATTAGTTTATGGTTCCAGCAGCTTCTCTCCAGATAAACAGGGCTCCATTATGACTCTCTGGATTTGCCTAGCTTTCCAGATTTTGGGGGTGGGAGTTTGCCCTGAAACTTCAGTTTTCTCATGGTTCCAATAATTGTTAGTGATTTTCAGTTTGTTCAACTTTACCATGTTATAAAGATAGGAGTGAAGACTTTCTAGTTCTTTATATGTTGGAATTGAAATCAGAGTTTTCAGGGGCTTTTCCAACATTAAAGTAAAGATGTAGGGAGTAAGATTATGGATTTGGAACTTTATGAAGAAATCTGGATTATTGATGTTTGTGTGCCCCTTGGACATGGATGGTAATTAAAACTAATGGAATGGATAAGATTGCCTTGGGCAGAAATATTAATATAGAAACCAGCATCAAGCCTGGCAAGTGTCAACATTTAGTGGCAAGTAGAAGATGAACCAGCAGAGGTGCTGGGCTATCAAGAGTTTTAAGAGGAAAAACAGGACATTGTGATACCAAAGAAGAGTGTTTCCACATGAGACAAACCAGATGAGGACTAAAGCATATAGCCGTTTGATTAGCATCATAGTTTGTTGTTGGTAATATTGTAATTATTTTAGTAATGTGTGGTCCCTGCTAGTTTTAAATGGTTAATGGATCCCAGAGAAACGGTAAAGGATGATAATGTTGAAATAGGCTGCATTTTAAAGATTGGAGTTAATTTATATATTTAAATGTGTTGGAAAGGACAGAGCTGAGAAATAAAGATTTAGTAATACGCAGGAGAAAAATTGTAGTTAATAATTTAGATGGGTGTTGATAAAAGTATTTATGAAATTAGCCCTGTGCAATCACAGTTGAAAAGGGAGAAATAGGGACAAATATATATCTAGAAAGAATACCCCAAATACTAGCAAAGATTATTTCTGGTTAGTGAAATTACCTGATTTTTTTTCTTGAACTCCTTCCCCGAAATTATCTGGCACTGGTCGTATGCTAGTTTGTAGTTAGAAGAAAAACACTGACAAAAACAACCATAACAATAAAATTTATAACAACAACCAAGGTTCATCCCTAGCTTTTCTCTGACTTGAAATTATTTGAATGATAGACCCAGTTCCTACTTTCATGTAGTTTACATCCTAGGAGAGGAAATAGTGAAGAATATAGAAAATCTTAATATAGAGTGATAGGTACTAATTAAGGTTTGCATTTGAGGTTATGAAAACAGCCTGATTATTCAAATAAAAGAGCTTTTAGCATAATATGAGTGTTGTATCCCTGACAAAAATAGTAGAATCACTTTGATAGTTGTTATTTTGGTGAAGCTCTTTGTTTTTATGGATGTCCAAGGAATGAGGCTGTCCTTGTCCTTATATTGTATATTGATTTTTTTCCTCAACCATTTCAAGGTTGATATTGACTAACAAGAAGGCCAGAAAGAATCCAAACAGTATGAAAAAACTGCTATGTTTATTTGTTATTCACTGAATTGATGGCTGCAGAATGCACGTCTTATTCAAAGTCCCATATTCACAAGTTATTTACTCACAAGCTCTGCTTGCCTCCTCTTTTTCCTCTTTCGATTCAAGTTTTAGTATTTAGAGCTTACCCAAAAGACAAAATTAGGAAATCATGAGATGGGACTTTCCTTTTATTGACAGAGGAAAACATGAATAAATGCATTTTTGTCATATACAATGTTTTTGGTAAGCATGATTTTAACCAAAACTAATACAAACAAATAAAAAATATCTTTCCTTTACTCTCAGTTTGTTTAAATTGTATACTTACTAAGATAGTAAGTTATATATAACAGCCCAACAAAAATGTCTTATGCTTTCCTTATGTTTGGACTTAGTTTTGCCTACAAGGATTGCATTTTTTTTCACTTTCAAATCATTTTCTAACATATTTACCTATGTATTCCAGTCATACTTTAATTGGTAGTAGTGAGTATTGGAATGTAGACAAATATTTTTCAAGCATGAATATCTTCCATTGGCAACTAAGAAACTAGTACATCCAAGGTGGCTTTGTTGACAGATTTCCATGTGAAAATTTGAAAAGACTGATGATTTGATCTAAGTCCTTTCAATATGACCTCTCGTTTCCAAAGTAAGCTTACTTCCTAGCCTGAAATTAGAGATTCTTTGTAATGTGAAAAAGAAATTTCCATCCTAGCATTGTTTATCACCATTTCCTTTCATGTGACATGAATACCAAATTGAACTCAATCTCAGGCACTATGAGAATTACCACACATATTGTGGTAATAAGTTACCAAAGATGCCACTTACTGCATAATTAAAGAAGGCTTGAGTCTCAAGATTCGAGCCATGGCCATCTCATCTCAAAAATAACATGTAAACAGAATGAGACTGCAGCAGGAACCTCAAACCACTTTATTAATCAGTGCTATCTTCATTTAATTCACTGTTAAGAGTCTCTGTTAAATAACATTGCCTCTCTGGTGCTCATCATGATCTTGGATGATTAAAAAGCATTTAGTTAATATCTGTACTAAAATTAAGCTCACTGAGCGATGTATACCACTGAGTTCCAACTGTCACAAAAGTTCCAACTGTCAAATTAAGCAAGTTAAAAGAAATTAAAATTGTGCGTCCCCAGAGACGCAATAGATACATTTTATTGTCATTATTTTTCCTTTATCATCTCTGAAGACAGATGCTGGCAGCTGTTTGTGAACAAGCATTGAAAAGTGTCTTTGGAGGAGAGAAGTACAGAACAAATCCAAATAGAATGTGTATTCCTTTTTGTCTTATATATTTCATTAAAAATCAATTCCCAAGCTGTCTGAACTGAAGTGGACTAAACACGTTTTTTCTTTTTGTATGCTTCTCTTAGCTTCAAAAAAGAGATTTTTACCATGTGAACATTCACATTATTGAAATAAAAGTATTGAATAATTATGTTAAATATGTTATAGCCTCTATTTCCAAAGGGTAGGCATTAATTTCACTGTGTCCAGAAGGCAAAATGTCCCTTTAGACTCAAAATTCACAAAATTCATCATCCAGGGACTTTATTGATGAGACTAGAGTTTAAATCAAGTCAAATATTTTGTTCCTCTTAGAAATGCAAGGATAAAATGACATCTAAATTGTAAAATAAAAAAGTAATAATAATAAAGTAATAATAATAATGCAAAACTTAAAGAGATCCCAGAAAATTCTTCTTTGCTTTATAATGTCACATTGCCCTGGTGTTAGGGGAACCACTGACTGAAACTGCCTACCCTGGCTAGGCCCGATAGTAACCACTTGTGTGAGTTCTCATAACAACAGGATGTCCTGGTAAGGACACAGAACTAACAAGCCACCACCAACTGGAAGAAGTTGGGAAAGGTCAAAAGGAGACAGGAGATGCAAGTCCATGTGTGCTCCCAGAATCCTCCTGGCTGGAATCTGTCTTGGCTGAATGATGCGCTTGCCACCAGGAAGGACCCTGAGACAACCGGAGACAACCGGTTGGCCGGAGACAACCCAGGAACTAACCCCATTACCATAAAACCTGAGACTGTGAGCCAGGTGGCAGAACAGGTCTCCTGGGGTCTCTTACCCTGCTGCTCTCCACCTGGGCCCCCCTTCCCAATAAAGTCTCTAGCTTTGTCAGCACGTGTGTCTCCTTGGACATCTCTGAGTGTTAGACAAGAGCCTGCTCTCGTGCCCTGGAAGGGGTTCCCCTGCCTGTAACATAGGAGCTGGAAGTGAGGAGAGCAGAATTCTGAAGCAAAGGATTTTAAGGTTTATGAGGAGGTTCATTTAAGCAAGGGTCATTTGCTTGGTGACTGCTCATGTGGAGGTATCATCCAGTAAACACGTTTGATGTCCTGGAAAGAGCACAAACTCGAAGTCGGCCATGTACCTCTGTTTAAGGCATTAGATATAAGTTAATTTTGAAGGCAATTAAGGGCTGATTTAAATTCCAGTATGAACATAGACCATCTTTCTGCATGTGACATTGGACAGGCTGTCTAAACCATCTGAGCTTCACTTTTTTCATTTATGAAAAAAAAAAAGAGGGGAAGTAATCCTACCCCATGGAGTTATTGTGTGCAGTAGATGAGCTATGATCTTAACACTTCTAGGGTACTCTGTGAGTAGGCTCTTAACAGATACGATTTTCTTTTCCCATCCCCTTCCTTTGTTTTTCCTTTCATTCTCTTATTATTTTCTCCATTATGATTTAAATGAAGATGCAATAATTATCTTCACAGAACTGCTGTAAGCATTAAAAAAGTCAAAGATTGCGTGTGATACTGTTTTATATTGTAAGTTATAGAGAATTGTGGAGCAACCTTATTATGAAATAGTGCAGGTAGAGAAGAGAACTAAATCAACTCAAATATTATATTTCTAGCCTTGGGGCATAATCATTTAGGACATGTCATGATTGTGTATTTGGTAAATATCTGCATATTTCATTTTTATTCATCTCCACTCAATCTCCTGTCATCCAAACCCACCATCCCCCAACTGTTAAGCAGTCTAAGGGAATAGCTATTGCAGTTACCTCTGGCCTCTTTATTGCCTTCTGCAACTGGACTTGGGAAATAGATTTCATTTTGGCACGAGCAAAATGTACATTTGCTTACCAGGATTTGCCCAAAATCTTTCCCAGTGGCATTCCTGAGTATCCGTGTTTTAATTTTTGTCATTTTTTTTTTAAATGCCAGTATTCCTGGAGGGAATAGGAGTTAAACTGATAGCAATTATTTCTTTTTCTTGACATGAATTCATTTATTCAAAATAGGGAAGTTCATTTGAAAGATGGTTTTAATGTAGAAAACGGAGGTTTGCAACAAGGTCTCTTACTTATATATGCACAACTCAAATTTATATGTAATGTGATATATGTGTATATATACACACATACATACATAATACATGTAGGTCTGTATATAACATACCTTACACATATTAAGCATAACATCTACCTATGTACTATCATAATTAGTTTGCAGGGAGATCATTTGTCCAAGGTGACATAACAAGTGATTAGCAAACAGAGTGGTAGATTCCATTTCAGTTCTATTTGTCTACAAAACTTGGGTTTGGCATATGAAAATTCCTTTTTTTTTTTAGGGAAATCTCTCCATAGCTTAGATACTTGATATATACAACTTTTGCTATTGTAAGAGAGAGAGAGTGAAAGATGAGGCACTTTTAAACACTCAGGGGTGGAAATTTCCTCCCAAGTTTTAAAACACAAGAAAAAAGGGAGCAGGTCACAGAAGTTTATTATTTCCAGATGCTGATTGTAATCTCACAACTCAAAAAGACATTCTCTTGGAAATATCTTGGCACTGCTTTGATAAGCTACATAAGTCCAACTAAATATTTTTATTGAATGCTTCCTTTAAATGAAGTGTTATGTTTATACATCCAAGCTGTCTCTATTTGCAGCTCTTCAACTATTTCTGGGCCACAAAATGTCATTTTTTTTTCATTAAAAAAAGAAAAAGGACATTCAAGTGGCATTCAAAGAATATACAGCTGGACAGATGCAACCAGAGACTTTCCAATTATTCCCCAGAAGATGATGATTCCAGTTAATGCATGTTGTCAATAAAAGGGTTTATGACAGTCACTAAGTCTAGTGTTTTCATAGTAGGTTTTATCAAATTTTAACTACGTGTTAGAAAGCATTTTTTACCTAAACACAATAAAAGCATTAAGGCAGTGGAAGAGAAAAGAAAACAACCAATTTACTAGCATTATTTTCTAAAATATGCTAACTGGGTCAGTTCTGTGATTTTTTTTTCAGTTCTAGATTTAGCCTTTGGTGTACACTGCAAGGTATACAGATACAATGAAGCAGAAACCCCCAAAATCCAGACCAGGGTTTTATACAGGCCTTAGTTTAAATCCAGTCTCTTGCATTTAGTGAGTGTTCTCTAAGCTTGTTTTCCCATCACCTTCTCCATATACTGTCACAACTAAATTTAAATGAAATAATTCCTACAGAGATCTTTGCACTGTGTCTCAGTAGTTTAGTGGTAATGATTGTGATGACGATACATTTATATGGTGATTAATCGTGGCAACTACTTTGGAGGTATCTGTAATCTAGGCCAGAGCCCAGGAAGATTACAATCCCTATGTTTAAAGGGACCCCATTTTTATATTTCTTAAAGGAGGAAAATTCAGTACTGATGTCCACTTACAGTGTAATCGTTAAAACTGGGACTGCACTTGGCCATAAATGAAAATCAGAAAGGACATATCAGCTTTGACCAGAGAAATTGAGCTGATCCTAGGGAAACCAAGCAGGACCCATGGGGCCCTCCTGGGCACAAAAGCCTTTCTGTTTCCCTATTTCTTATGTGCAGGATAAAGGCTTCAGCTTCCCAGACTTTCCCTGAGTTCCAAAAGGTAGGTTCAAACAGTTGCTAATCAGGGAAGTAAGGGAACACAGAAAGAAAGGAAGAATAATCAAAATACAGTGCAGCAATTAAAGCAGGGTGCTAGTTCCTCCTCAAGGAATATACATAACAATATATCTCTGAGTTCTGCAGGAACTAAGGACCAACCCCCCCACCCTGCCCCCCAGGTGGAGGAGGGTAACTTCAGGCTGAGCCCAAGATTCCTGGAGCCCCACTCTGTTACCTCACCACCAACCAATCAGGGGAAAAGTCACACACCCTGCAACCCTCACCCAAATTTCACCTATTAAAAACTCCTCCCCCCAAACCTTTGGGAGTTTGGGGTTTTTGAGCACAAGCTACCTGTTCATCTTGTCTGGCCCTGCAATAAGCCTTTCTTTGCTCTAAGCCCCGGACGTTTAAGTTTGTTTGGCCTCACTATGAGTCGAGCACACAACCTTGCCTTTGGGAAGTTTAAAGTCTCCTTTATCCAGATTTTCCTGACTTCAGGGATGCTTTGCTGTCACTTGAGGTGTGAGTTCACCCTTGGCATCACTTGGCACACCAGATGCCTTGACTTCTTTTGGAGGGTAGGTTCTCGTCTCTTTGCAGAAAGAATCCAGAGAGGAAACAGGGAGGTCAAGAAAGCAAACCGAGAATTTATTTAAACGACAGTACACTCTCAAGGGGAGAGCAGGCAGACTCAGGTGAGTAGCTGCCCCGAGTTTTCTTCGCAGGCAGGTTATGTGGGGTGTAGAAATGAAGGGGTGGACTATTCATTGTGGAGGGAGGGGTTTGGGGCCATATTTCCTGATTTTCATCCCAGCTCCGCCTTCCCGAGGGGAGAAAGGATTTTTGCCCTTATTTAGTCTTGATCAGAAGTGTCATGGCATGATGGGAATTTTTATCTGCAAGGCTCATTTTATGGTAATTAGAGCATAATGAGCAAAAGGTTACATTCAGATGCCAGAGATTCCCGCCTTTTCCCGCCTCTCTTTGTGTGCCTCCAGGACACTTATTACGCCCCAAACCAAAATGTATGGTTTCCTGTCAATCTGGAGATTCCTTCTCTTCTTTGCCCAAGGACCCCTGGCCGCTGTTTACAAGATATATGGTTTCCTGCCAAGTGGCCCGTGCCCCCATTTCTCTGCTCATATCTAGCTACCTGCCTGCTTTAACATGCCTGCCTCAAGGAGTCTGGACCCTTATTACCTTTTAAGGGGCAAGAGTTGATGATCCGTCTTCTGTAACTGCTTTAAGCTGAGCATGGGCGTTGTCCCTTCCTGTGGGTCCAGATCTCCTTGCTATCTGTTAGAGAGAGGGGTCTCAGGGTTGTTCACAGTGGCAGAGGTGGAGAGTGGGAAGCAGAAGGAGGCACCTTGTTCAGTGGGTGCTGATGGCCCCCATCTGCAGGTGGGATGGGCTGAAATCCCTGACACGTCACCATTTGAAGCTGGAGTTTTTTGAAGCCATCGGGTTTTTTCCTTGGCACCTCAGGTTTTGATACAGCAGCTGTAACAGGGAGAAATTGGAGTATATCTGAGTATAGTTATTAGTTATATTAAACATTAGTTTGGAATATTGTCTACTCCCTGTTCTGGCTTTCTCTTGTGTACTGTTAACTATAATTATGTTTTAATTATGTTTTTATTGTGAGTTTTAGTTTTAGTTATTCCAGTCACCAGATAGTGACATTCCCCACATATTATATGCTGGTAATCTGGTTGGTGTCTGTCACTCAACTATGACTACTAAAAATTAGAGTGTGATTGTAGTATGTTTCATTAAGTCATCCTAATTTTAGTCGCTGGATGCTACTACCAGTAAAACAGAGGCTAAAAGCTTAGTCTACCCTTTCCTCTCATTTGGAGGGGAATGTCTGTTCCAGAGAGTTTGGCCTCCAGTGGTTCCTGCAACAGTGCTGCCTTCCTTACCGCACTGGGTGATAAATAAGAACCCAGCATATTTTGGCGTTAGCACCATCTGGTCCCCCATGGAGCTGGGGAGTCCTAAAAGACGTAGGTCCCCTGGGGAGGTGCAGCTGCGGGGCCAGATTCAACAGTCAGATGTGTTAGTAACTTTAACGATGGCATTCATGGTATCGGATGGTGGATGTTTGTAAGTTGGAGCTATGCTGGTATGAACAGCAAGGAGGACCATTAGGTGGTTGTGGTTAAAGGAGACATGACAAAAGAGCAGAGAGACAGAGGAGGGTATGGATGCCTGGAAGGGAAATTATTAGCCTCCTTTAAGGTGATTTTTACAGGAGTGACAAACTTTGCTTTCCCTGGGATCCCTGGGTCCCAGACCTGTGGATCTATAAGTTTTTCAAATTCTGGGGGCATACTTGGGGCTGGACTGTTCATGTCTTGTATAATACATAGTCCAGTCAAAAACATTCCTTGGTTTTGGTTTTCAGAAAGAGTAAGAGTCACCCCCAAGGCTGAGAGAAAATCCCTTCCCAATAATGGGCTGGGGCATTCAGGCATGACAAGAAACTAGTGAGTTATAGGAGTCTTTCCCCAGGTGCAAGTTAGACAGGTGGTGAAATGTTTTAGCTTTGGCCTTCCTTCTACCCCAAAAATAGAGCAGGTCTTCAGGGCAAGGAGCCCAGCATGAGAAGTCAGGACAGAGTAAGTGGCTCCTGTGTCCACTAGAAACTGGACAAGCTTACCTCCCACATCAATGGTCACCTGCAGTTCCTCCCGTGTGATGATGACTGTCTTCTTGGGAGCCTTGGGAGGTCCCAGGTCCTGTAAATCAGCCACTGCTGTGACTGGTTTGGGGGAATGCCCTCCCTCCCTTCAGAGCCGGGGGTGGGGGGCATTCCCTCCTTCAGTGGCCCATCTTCATGCCGAGCTGGCATGGTGTCCTGTTTCCTGAGCATTCCTTGCTCCAGTGTTTAGGGCTCCCACAGCTAAAACAGGCTCCCTTCCCTGGCCGAGGTCTTCTGGGAGTACTTTTGGGGTGCCCAGGAGGAGGGTTAGATCTTGTCTTGACGGCTGCCAAAGGCCTGGCTTGCTGTCATTTTTTTCTTAAAAGTCACGCTGTTCCTTCTTTTCCTCCTCAGCCTGGTCTCTATTGTTCAAGAAACTGAAGACTTGTCAATAAGAAGGTTGAGAGGGGTTTGGGGCCCTATGGCAAACTTTTGAAGCTTCCCACAAATGTCAGGGACTGATTGCTAATGAAGTGGGTTGCAAATACAACGCGTCGCTCGAAAGTGTTTGGGTCTACATTCGTATACTTTTTGAGGGCATCTACCAATCGAGCCTGAAATAGGGCTGGATTTCCATCTTGGCCTTGGGTGATCTCTTTAACCTTATCATAGTTAACAGGTTTAATAATGCATTGTTTTATCCCTTCAGTGAGGCAAAGGATCATGTGATCCCTACTAGTGATACCAGGCTGACCTGGTTGATAGTCCCAACTGGGAACCATTATAGGCACTGATGTCAGGCCCACAGGGTATCGATGTCGTTGGGCAATGTGTAATCCATCAGTATATGTTCGAGCCTGTGCCCAAATATGGTCTTTTCCTCAGTGGTGCAGCCGTGGGAAAGGACAATATATAGGTCCTTCCAGGTAAGGTCAAAGGAAAGAGTCAGTGCCTGGAATTCTTTGATGAGCCTAGGGTCCTCGGAGAATTGACCCAAGCAGGTACGGCATTAGTTAAGGTCAGTCAAAGAAAAACAGGTGTGTACCCCGAGGCCCGCTTACTACTTGATGAATGGGGCAAAGAAGCTCTGGCTGCACTTCTGGTTTGGAAGGGAAAAGAGACTTGTAGGGTGGAGGGAGAGGCTGAAGATGGTGGAAGACTGTTGGGGCTTGAGTCTTCTGTCTGGGGCTCCCGTTCTTCACTAGCCACTAGAGAGGGCTCTTGTGTAGCCTGAATGGGCCCCAGCCTGCAAGGTTCCCTAACATAGGACTTACATAGCTCCAGGTTCTCTCTCGGGGTCATTAGAGCCTGAACATAAGGAACTTAGGTCCATTTTTCCTGCCTTTTGCAAAAGATGTCTAACAGTAGGATGGTATTAGAGTTGAGGCTCCCATTTTCTGGCTAGGCCTCATGGTCCTCAAGTTTATACTCGGGCCAGGCTTCTTCACAAAAGAAAATGAGATTTTTTTCATTTTTAAGAATCTAAATAAAACTTGTCCCAGTGACTCAGAATGCACCCAAGGGGGTGAGTCTTTGGGGATGTAGGAGGTGTTCCCCATCGTTCCCTCAGGGAGAGGATGTTCCTGTAACAGAGAAGACCACTGGGGTTAGGAGGTCTCATGGGGGGTCCCTAAGACAGGACTGGTTCCAGGCATTCCCATCCACCTGGTCCCGTTGACCCTACTCACAGTGGGGGCCAGCTACTGCCCCACGTGGCAGTCCTGATGGCCCGAACATCCTGGAGCCCATGTCCTATCCTGGTATCCTGAGAGCTTCTCTATAGATTCTGTGGCCAATGATTAGCGCCTGTGTTCTGGGGTATGTTTCCTTGAACAGACATCCTTATAGTCCCAGGGCCTATTTAGGTTTCAGCTTTTTCTCTAAAAGGGTGGTAAATTTCTGAAAACAGGCACTGGCCACTAAGGGACGTGGTTTGTAAAAAAAAAGCCTCTCTTTTCCCTTCCCTTTTGTGGGCAGGGCTGCCCTCACCCCTCCACTCTATGATGCTCCGTGGGGCCTGGCATAGTGGGAGGTTTAGGGGGATAGAGCGTCCGTCCGGAGGCCGGAAGGAAGTACATCCGGGAGCTGCAGACGCAGGCCCCGCCCAGGCACGTATACGGGGGGCGTGGCCGTGTGCGTGAGCCGCCGGGAGCCGGCTTCCTGCCTCCGCGTTCCTCTCCCCGCCAGGGCAGGGCGAGGTGGAGGGGAGGCAGGGATGGACCCTGGCCGCACGGTGGACTTTGGAGGGGCCCGGCCAAACGCCAGGCGATGTGCAACCCGGATGGGGTCCCAACCACAGGGCCCAGGTTCCGGAGGCCTCTGTCCGAACACCCGGGCCCAGACCGCCTGACACCTCAAAGTAAGGCTGCGTTTTATATTTCCACACAATAGAATCTGATGACGGTTCACTAAGTGGTGGTCCAGGCAAACCCAGAGGGCAAAGCTCCTGCGGGTCGGGTGCCTGGCCGCCGGCGAAGAAGGCTGGAAACTCTCCTGGCAGGCCCTGCGGCCTGTAACAGTGAGAAGTGCCAGACCTAGCGGGGAGGTTGGAAGATGCCTAGCAGATTTCTCTCTTTTTCCCACTACTAGACAAGTAAAGCACAAAAGTAAGAGTGGAAAGAGTGAGAGAGAGAGAGAGTGAGAGAGAGAGAGAGTGAGAGTGAGAGTGAGAGAGAAATGGCGGGAAATCAAGTAGCGCCTCTCAAGTGCAAGGGGGGCGAGATGCTAAGGCTTCCCCAATCCTCCTGGCTGGCTCCGCTAAAGATGGTACCCGAGGGTAGGTTTTTGTCTCTTGGCAGAAAGAATTCAGAGATGTGACAGTGAGGTCAAGAAAGTAAAGTGAGCATTTATTAAGTGATAGTACCCTCTCCAGAGGAGAGCAGGCAGGCTCAGATGAGTAGCTGCCCTGAGTTTCTTTGTCAAGTTGGTTATGTGAGGCCTAGAAATGAAGGGGTGGACTCTTCGTTGTGGAGGGAAGGGTTTGGGGATCGTATTCTCTGATTTTCATCCGAGCTCCACCTTCCCCAGGGGAGGAGGGTTTTTCTCCTTATGTGGCCTTGATGGGAAGTGTTATGGCTCCGGTACATGATGGGAAATTCTTATCTGCAAGGCTAATTTTATTGTAATGAGAGCATAATGAGTAAAAAGTTATATTCGGATGCCAGAGATTTCCCCCTTTTCCCATCTTTCTCTGTCTGCCTTCAGGACACTGATCACCCCAACATGTGTGGTTTCCTGTTAGTCCAGAGGCTCCTGCTTTTCTATGTCTGCCCAAGGACCCCTGCTGTTTTGCAAGATGTGTGGTTTCCTGCCATGTGGCCCGTGCCCCCCTTTTTCTGCTCATATCTAGCTGGTAGCTGCCTGGTTTAACACTTTCATAGTGGCCTCTTTCACATGACTGACAAACTATGATTTGGTTATTGTTGGGTAACTGTACCTTTTAGAGCTGGTTTATATTTACATTCTTTTTTTTTAATACATTTATTTACTTATTTATTTTTTTGGCTGAATTGGGTCTTCGTTGCTGCGCACAGGCTATTTCTAGTTGTGGCGAGCGGGGGCTACTCTTCGTTGTGGTGCACGGGCTCCTCATTGCGGTGGCTTCTCTTGTTGCGGAGCACAGGCTCCAGGCGAGTGGACTCCGTAGTTGTGGCGCACTGGCTTAGTTGCTCCGCAGCATGTGGGATCTTACTGGACCAGGGATCGAACCCGTGTCCCCTGCATTGGCAGGTGGATTCTCAACCACTGCGCCACCAGGTATGCCCTGTATTTACATTCTGACAGCAATTCATAAGCAAGCAAGTTTTAAGTTGTTACTATTCTTATCCAATTATTTATCCTGAGACTATATATTTTACTTAATCCTGAGGCTATTAATACATTTTCCATTCATTCCAACTTTAAAGAACTGTGTTTTTGCATAATATATTGATTAATTTAAGACTACATTTGCTCTTTGATGTTTAAGGTGCTTCTTCATAATAGGTTTTGAAAGACTGAGTTAACTGCCTACACCGTGTCAGGTATTATGTTAATAATTTTACATTCATTTTGACTCTGTGGAAATCTGGACCCATAAGGGCTGTATCCAAACCTCTGCACTTAGAAATGACCAAATTCTAGCCTGCCTTCTGGAAGCCTAAGATTGTGTCCCCAGGAGGACCTTTTCCCCACCCCCCACTTAAATGTCTGCTTGAGAAAGGTCATCACTAGCTGGAGCATTTACTCTTTGTTCTAGTCGAAGCTGGATGAGAGGCATCTGACCTCTCCTTTTGAGAGCCATCACTAAAAAGGGCTTACAGTTGTGAATATGCATCTCTTACAGTTCAGGAGTATCTTTCTCAAGGACTTAAAAGTCATTCCTTTGAAAAGTAACCATCAGAGGAGAAAGGGCCCCAGTCAGTGTGGGCAGAGTCGTCTTACCGTCCATAACTGCCAGTGAGCAGACACAGCTGGCCTAACCACACTGACATGGACTAACCCTCTGTAATTTTTCCTTTCCCTGATTCTACGAGTCTTTCTTGCCCCTCCCCCCATTTCTTCATGTTTTCTTTGGAAATGCCCAGTTACCTCTCTGCAAATCAAACTCGTCTCCCCTGCACTGGCAGGTGGATTCTTAACCACTGCACCACCAGGGAAGTCCCTGGGGTGGTTAGTTTTTAATGGGCTGGGTAATTTCATAGACGAATGAGTGAGGATTATTCCAACTATTTTGGAAAAGGCTGTCATGGCGCCTATGGGTGTGTCATGTAGCTAATGTGTTACAGTGAGCATATAATGAGGCTTAAGGTCCACTGGAAGTAGATCTTCTGCTATCTTGGACCTAACCAGTTCTAACCAGTTGATGTTGTATCTAATATGGCTACATCACTCTTTTAGAGGTTGTGCCGTGCCCCCTTCCCTCTTGTTTCATTAGGAATTTGGATTTGCTTTACAAATTAGCAAAATTTATTAGCAGTTTAGGGTATTTACCATTTCTAATCAAATGGTGAGTTTGACCTTGTTGCCTAAACCAGTTTTCACTCCTTGTTTTGTGCTGGTCTCAGCCTATCAATAACCAGTGTTGTGGTTCTTAATGATTATAAGATGCCCTTCAGGAATAACCACCAGGAAACACTGAAAAAAAAATATAGGTTTATTACTTACAACACCTGGAAATTTCACAGCACACTTGGGGCCTGTAGACTTAGAAAAATGGCACAGTTTAGCTGTGGGTTGAGTTTATTCAGTGTCTTACTGAGGACTCTAGCCCTGGAGATAGCCTCTCAGATAGCTCTGAGAAACTGTTATGAAGAGACAGGGAAGAAGAGGTCAGTATATGAGTGACTTTGGTGAAGGGGTTACACACAACTCAGCACACATCTTGGTAGAAGGTTGCTGCTAGTCACAAGAAACAGCTATCTTAGTTAATGGTTTTAGTGCTTTTCTAGGTATGGGAAGATGCAAGACTCCAGGTTCATAAAAAATTCTCCTGGAAATATCTATCGGAAGGCCTGTTCTGCCAGTTTTCCCAGAGCACAGAGTACCTCATTCCTGATGTGTACTCTGAAATCCTTTCAGGGTGAGTTAAAGGTCAGTGGCTACATTGGCTAATGACTCAATCCTCTTAGAGCCAGGGACAGTCTTTAGTTGTCAGGCCACAGCAAGGTCACTGGGAGAGAGAAAAAGTGTGCAAATCCTGGGATTCTGTTTTTTTATTTTTAGCGGTATGTGGACCTCTCACTGTTGTGGCCTCTCCTGTTGCGGAGCACACGCGCAGGCTCAGCGGCCATGGCTCACGGGCCCAGCCGCTCCGCGGCATGTGGGATCTTCCCAGACCAGGGCATGAACCTGTGTCTCCTGCATCGGCAGGCAGACTCTCAACCACTGCGCCACCAGGGAAGCCCCTGGGATTCTGTTTTTATTGGAGTTGAGGGTAGAGGCCTAGGGCTTCATGGGCTCGCTCACTGTTGGTGAATTTAAAACACAAGACCAGGAATTTAAAGCTTGGGAAAAGGAAAAAAAAAAAAAAAAGGCATCCCAAATGATCAGTCATTGAAATCAACCAAGATCTAAAACAAAGGAGCCTGGAGGGGCGTGGAGGTGGGGGGTTCCTGGCTCTTTATCTAGTTGTATGGCTGGCAGTGTCTTAATAGAGACAGGCGTGGTTAAAGTAGATGCCTCTTTGAAATAGATACCTAGGCAATCAAAGCATAAGTCATGCATTTGCATTACAAAAGAAAAAACCCCCACAAAACTGTTAGAACTTACACTACAGTTCTCCCATCTTCCATCTGTTTAAATATACTTAGCACATTTTTCATCCACCAAAAATAATCTTAGAAAAAATGTCACTCATTTATTCCTTAAGATGAATAAATCACCTTACTTATTTGAGCCTCTCTTCCCTGTAGAATTATGACCCCAAATGTTCCCACAATTTTTAAGGAAAAGTGTGTAACCCCCATCCTCATAAGAATTTCAACTATCAGAATGGGGTAGGTAAAGAGTGAGAATAAAAAGAGGCAGCAATGTACAACCTAAAGACTCTGGAAGGGATAGGCATGTTTCCATCTTATTTCCCTTGGAATAGAGGCAGGAGATAGATAGGCCCCCAGGATGAGCAGCTGGAGTTTGTCCCCTGTGGACAGATACTCCAAGATGAAGATAATAGCAGGATAATAGGAGAGGCTGAACCCTGCCCAGATAAGAGATAAAGACCACATATTCCTCATTCTGGAGATCAAGGAGACCTTCCGGACTACGCATATGCAGAGGGGCTCCTCCGGGGTCAAAAAGGAAGGGGGCATCACCCCATAGTAGGTGATGTCAACCTACCCATAGGCCTCTTCGCTAGAATCCTTCTTGGCTAAGAGATGTGTGCACACATTGGATAGGACCATGAGATATACCAAATATGGACTCTGAACCAGGCAAAGCAAGATGATTGGCTAGGGGAAACCCGGAAGAAATGCCCCATATAAGTGATTTAACCTGCCACCAGGGCGAGACACTCTCTCTCTGGTTCCGCCCACGTGTCTATCCACAAGTACTCTTTTTCCTCCTAATAAGCACTTTACTTGTTTCACTACTTTCTCTTTGTGGAAATTCATTTCTACAGAGCCGAAGGGCCAGGGGCCTTGTCACTAGCCACTGGTCTAGTGGCTAGGATTCAGCGCTCTCACTGCCTTGGTCTGACTTCAGTCTCTGGCTGGGAACTGAAATCCTGCTTCAAGCTGCTGCAGGCCAAGGCCAGCCGAGATCAGAATTAAATCCAAGTCTAGCCCTTCTCTTAAATAGTTTGTCTTTTATCCCATCCCCCTCCCAGTGGTATAGAACTGTAAGTTAAAATTATAGGGGTACAGTTTTATTAGCCAAAGCAATCTCAAATCAGAATATCCAGAACACTTCTCTGTAAAGGCTTCACTATTTCCATCCTGTGATACCAATAAAGTAGTCACTCAAATATTAAATAATACAATAAGGACAGTCAGCTCTGATAGTTTTGATATTCATCACAAATCTGTTACCATGAACGGTCTTAGGTTTGGAACAAATAGCTCATTCCCATCTGGCTCTGTTTTCCTCCACTGCAGAAAAATACAATTAACCTCATTCTTATTCTTTTACCTGTAATGAAAGCACTCTACATATTATGATTCCAAAACATGTGTTTAATTACTTAGAGAATGGAAAACCACAGTGGTTAGTTAACAGCAAGGTGAAAAGAGAAAAAGGCGGGGAAGACAGGATGTTTAGTGAAATATCCCCAATTTATATGAGATTGTTTAGTATGATCATTTAATGTCAAGCAACTAGTTTACTTACATGAGAGAGAACCGAAAATTTAATTCTAGTTCAGATAGTGGATAAAAACATTCCTGGAATTTTAAAACATGGGTTAATGATGTATGGCTTATCTAAAATATCAAGGGAGATGTCTGGCCCTCTAACCTTTTAGGAAGAAAGTATCGAAGGTAAATAAATATAAACTTTGAAAAGGAAGTAATAATCTAACACAGAAATATAAAATAGTTTACAATTTAATGAATAATTGATTTATAGTAATACTTTTGTGTCATTTGTAAAGCTTATAAATAAATGTTATTCCCTCCAGAAGGTATGGAAATGCTTGCTGCTCTGAGCAAGCCTGGGGCAACAAATAATAATATTACCTAGAGCTAGAAGGATATACGGGCTTTTAAGCTCCACCTAGAAGTAATCAAGTCTGAATTTTAACAAGATGATTTGTATGCATATTAATATATGAGGAGTGTGTGGACTTATCCTCTCTTCACACTTTTTTTTTTTTGCATTGAGATGTAGTAAATATTGCAAAATCGTTAAGTTATTAATACTCCTGCACTATGACATGACATACATATCAAATAGCACAGCATTCATGACTTTACTTTTCTTTCCAATGGGGTCTATCCTCACCATCAAAACAAAACATATTCATTTTTTCACTATAGAAGAGAAGCAAATGCCATTGTATAAAATCACTCTGTCAAATGTTTATAAACTGGATGTTTCAGAGTAGATGAAAAGATATGCCATCAGAGAAAGAAAAAAAAATGTTCACTTAAAGTAACTCGTTTAACAGTTTCTTTCTCAGAGTATTTCTTGCATTTATCATGATTTTGGATTTAATTTTTTCCAGTTCTTATGGAATCTTTTAGTAACTCTTTCAGCATAGGTTTGAGCAACAAGCTCTCAGGCTTTGTTTTCCAAAGAATCATTTCCATTCTTGAATGATAGTTTAGCTGGGTATATTTGCCTCAGCAGCTTAGAGATGTTTTCCCGTTGTCTATGGAGTACATTGGAGCTGTTGAAATAGTAACATACTTATTGTGCTTGTAGGGAAATATATCCTTCTTCTTTTTTTTAAGACTTTTTTTTTTGACTTTTCTTTAAACAATGTATTTTTTTTTCATATGTATGTCTTTAATTAATCCTGAAAAATGCTGCTATTATTTGATCAAATATTGCTTTTAATATGAAATAATAGTAAATATTCCCTTTTATTTTCTTCTAGGATTTATTTTAGACTAAAGTTGAAAATCACATGCTGTCTTCTGTATCTTTTAATTTATTTCTGATCATTTGCATCTCTTTAATTCTTAGAATTGCATTTGGGGCTAATTTCCTCATATTTACCTTAAAGGTTACTAATCCTCTTTCTAATTGTATGAGTTGTTAAATACTATTTTTTATAGTATTTTCTTTGTATATATTCTCTGTAATGCATTAGTTCAGTCACTTATTTCAGGTTATTTTATTGTGTCTGTTTCTGACATACTAATTATGCCCTGTGATATGGCTCTTGACTCATTCATGATGAATCATTTCTTTATGTTTTCTTCATATTTTTTTATCAGTTTTAAATGTGAGCTTATATTCAGTGAGAATCAAATCCCTGACACTTCTGGGAAAATCATGTCTTTGTGTTATGGACATGTCTTTCATAGCATTTAAAACATTTTTCATTTGTCAGATGAGCCATTGCTATACTTGGCCTGGAAAAATTTTTATGTTACTATTTAAATTTTATAATTCCTGTAATATATAGGTAAGGTAAATTTGAACTTGAAGCTTTCTGTATAGTTTCCTTAATCATGAAAAAAAAAGTATTCTTCCTCATGTAAACCCAAAGTGAATGGTACATTTCTTTTAGTTTTCATATCAGCCAGGGTCCTGGCAGAGAATATATGGTGCATTAATATTGGAATATTTAAAAAGTGTTAATGAAGTATTGTTAGAAGATGTAGACAAGCTGTAGAAAAATCAAAAGAATATAATACCTCAGGGATGGTAAAAGGAAGGCTCAGTAATTGATGCTAAGTTTGAAGAAGTGAGAAACCAGAGCCATTCATTAGAAACTTCAGGCTGATAGAATTCAAATGGCTTCAAACATATGAAAAGATGCTCAAACTCACTCATAATAAAATAAATACAAATTAAACTAAAGAAAAAAAAAAAAACCTATTGGATGGCCTCCTGATCTTAGGTGAGGGAAGCACTTGAATGTGGCAAAGCTGAAAATAAGAAGCTAGGGAAATAGATATCCACATCTCCCCTCCATTCCTTCATTTTCTTGCTTGTACTCCCCATTGGTGAACCCCAACCAAAGTCCAGAAGGCAAGCGAGCCAGCTGATAGGGTTCTCACAGGTCAGGGTTCTGGAGTAGGTAGGGTAAAGAAGGATGAGAGATGGATCTTTGAGGGCAGTGGAAGTTGTCCAGGGCAGCTTCCTTGTTGTTTTTTTTGGAGAGTTACTTTCACTAGGGGTGTAGAATGCTTTAAAGCACCACGATTTTATTCTCTTCTAACCATGCTATTAAACATTTCCCCTCTAATCACTGTGCGGACACTGACATCTAAGCCTGAGGATGTTGCTGCATAATTAAACATTTAACTATGTCCCCCCTCAATACAGACATTCACAGAAATTAATAAATATCATATCACAGAAATAAATAATCATATAGAGTCCCCATACTTACTTCTCTTTTTTTCTAGCATTTAGAAGTTTCATTTTCTTTTTTACTTGCTTGGCCATATATAAAAGTTATATTTTTATCCAACACTTTTAGAGAGAATTCCATTTTAGTTCAGATTGCGTGTCCCTGGAATTTGAAGCCCAGAAAAACTTGGTTCATGGACTTTGTCCTAACTGTTTTGCATCCTAAAAGCTACAAATAATTAAGAGCAATGCTGTTTACATTTGTGTGTATTGGTGCATGTTTTTATTGGGGTTCGTTGGGGAAGGACAACGGGGATAGATGATGCCCCCTGCTGCTCTTCAGCTTTGACTTCATTCATGATTTGTGTTTCTTCTTTGTTTTTAATTTTTATTTTATATTGGACTAGAGTTGATTTACAAGGTTATGTTAGTTTCAGATGTACAGCAAAGTGACTCAGTAATACATACACATATATCTACTCTTTTTCAGATTATTTTCCCTTATAGATTATTACAAAATATTGAGTGTAGTTCCCTGTGCTATACAGTAGGTTCTTGTTGGTTATCTATTTTATATATGGTAGTGTGTATGTTAATCCCGAACTCCTAATTTATCCCTCCCGTCCCCTTTCCCCTTTGGTAACTATAAGTTTGTTTTCTAGTCTGTAAGTCTGTTTGTGTTTTGTAAGAGAGTATTTCTATTAAAAGACACTGGAAATTTCCTCTCCATGGTACTTCCTTCTCAAACCTGATAAGGAATGGAGCTATCAGTGTAGGAAAATGTACATATCAAAAGAGATCCATAGGATAAATGGATGTTTAAATTAATGTTATGATAAAGACATAGTACTTACATTGTGTTTGAATCATTTGAAGATTCATGTTCTTTTGAAAGTCAGAAGGAAATAATAAGTGCCTTAACAAAACGAAGCAAACAGTCCTAATAGAAGGGTACTGTAAACTTAAGGACACATGTGCAAAATATGGACAATAAGAAAAGAATAACCTGGACTGGTCCAGAAAATAAAGCATGTTTAATGAGATAAATGATTAATATGAATGATAAATGCATCTATTATAGGTTGAGGTGTTATAGATTTATGTATTATAATATCTTGGCAGTGCTCTTTGGTGACCCAGCTATAAGAACTCCTCAGTTTATCCATTTCTTGGCTTTTCCCTTGAAATTCTTGATCTCTCGTGATCAACATCTGGGGCATCACTCACATATCTAGCTGAAACAGGGTTTCTCTTGTAGATTCAATAATATTTGTCAGAAAGTTATGCTGTACCATTTATGTTATAGACCTTGAGCTAGTTGTTGGAGATAAAACAGAGAAAAGAAACTAGAACTCTTACCTCTTGAAACTTAGAGTCTAAAGGGAGATAGAAATTAGGTAACTAATTAAACACATTTATGATTTCAAAAAATCATAGTTGCCATGAAAATCACAGATATGACTCTATAATAAGATAATGGGGGTTAGTTGGAGGTAGGCATGATCATTTAATTAGCCTTACAGTGGAGTGAGTTAGTTAAAATGTTTTCTGGTGTGACGACAAAATGAGAAATATGAAGAAAAGAAAGCTAGTTAGTAAAGACAAGAAATGTTATTGTATGTGTATTGACAAGTACGCCCCTTTAATAATATTTAGTCAACCCATATCATTGACCCTGAATCATTGTGTCCTTTGTCTTACCCTTAGTGATAACTTAGAGGTAGTACACTAATCTAACCAGCTTTGTGTAGTTGCATTACATGTGTACCAAAGAGCTTTTTTCAGCTGTCACTCTTTGAGAGGATTGCAGGTAAGTGGCTGATTTTCAGTCCTACCATGACTGATACCCTACATTCCAGACCAGGCTAAAAAGTTCAGATGCACCACAATTAAAAGTGGGGTGCGATAGAAACAATTAGCCTAAAGGAAGTTTTATCCTAAATTCTTCATACATTGTATAAAGTTTCTAACTAAGATCCCTACAGAGTGTCGATACTTAGATGAATATATATTGACAAATTATTTACCAAAGAAAGACATAAAACTGTGATTTTCACTTAGAGGTTCCCTGAACTGTTAGATCAACATCACCTATGTACCAAGAATCCTGTGGGTTTTCACATTGATGCTGGGGTATCAAGGAATTTGCAGACTTAGCGGGGGAAAGGTACAAAGAGAATTGCCAATTTTGTGCAGTAAAAAATTACTACTTTTCTAAGCAACAAGCTTAACTCTGTTTTTGTTATTAACTAATGATATTTTGTTATTGAGGAACTACAGGAAACATGGTCCTTAATTATTCAGCAGCCCTAGGGGCTATGTCCAATGCTAAGATAAAAATAAACTTCTGTCAGCTGCTAGACTGAATCCAGCAGCAAGGAGGAAAAAATCATACCTTTATTTCATTTGTGTGTTGCAAAATGTGCCTGGGAAATGATCTAAAGAAAGACTATTATAATCAAAATCTTGCTGCAGGGTGACTTTCCATGGAGTGACAAATTAACTTTAATGTATCACATGGCATTGTACTGAGGCTTAAAAAGTGAGAGTGCCTCTGAGGACTTGATTTTTTATGCAGTCTATCTGAAGGGGATTTCTTAGCACAGGTTCTAAATGAGAATCAATGCAAGCTACATATATGCAGATTCTATCTGCAGAATCCCCAGGAATAAAACATTTCCATATTGCGTGCTGCTGTCCTTCATCATAAGGAAGTCAATTTGTCAAATTATTCAAGGCAGAAAATAGTGACTTCATTATAAAACCTCTGCAATAAAGATAGACTTCATAGTCATTTGATTGCATTGAATTGGCTTTCTTCTCAAGTCATGATATCCAGAGCTAGTCAGTCAACATGGACCTCAAGTCAGAGAATTTGAGTTCTAGTTTCCCTTTACTCACTGGACAGCGACATGGTTTTGGGCCAGTGTTGTCAAACAGAAATAAAATGTGAGCCACAAAGCCAAGCCATATATGTAATTTTAAATTTTCTCATCAACATATTTTAAAAGGAAATAGTAATAGGTGAAATTAATTTTAATAATATATTTTATTTAACTCAGTATATCTAAGATATTTTCATTTTAACATGTAATCATCATAAAATTATTAGTGAGGTATTTTACATTTTTAAATTAATTCTTTGAAATTCAGTGTGTGTTTTACTTATCAGTACATCTTGATTCAGACTAGCCACATTTCAGGTGCTTCATGGTCACCTGTACTTTCTAGCTACTGTATTAGACAGCCCAGTTTTGGACAGATCTCCAATTCTCCAGTTATCATGTCTTAGTCATAAATGACATGGGAAAACTTAACAGTGTAGAAAATTCCCAGAGATGAATGGTTGAATAACCAGAACAGTAACATACAACTCTGAGATAGAGCTATTAATATTCAAATGAGAAAGTTTATGCACAGAATAAACCTGAGATTGTAATATGGGAGTGAGATATTAAAGACTTGGATTGACAATTGATATTGAAATGTATTAAGAAGAAAGTGAAAAATCGAAACTCTCGTAGGTAGAAAGTGTACAAAGTGAATCATTTTGTGGAATACAATGGAAGGCAGTAGGGACATTTAACACTTAGAAAAAAATATGTGAAAAACAACACTTATCTTCAAATAATGATTGGAAAGACTGTTGAAGAGAAAAGTTAAGCTTTTTCTAGATTACCTGAAGAGACAAATTTAAGACCAAAACATGGCCATTTATTTGTACATTCAGTAATTCAACGTGCATTCTATATTGAGCACGTACTATATGATCAATATGCTGACTACTGGGATGCAAAGGTATGAATAATAAAAAAGTAGACAGGTTTGAAAAATGGAATAGCTAAAGTAGGTAATTTTTCTTTCTTCTCTACATCTGTGTCTCTATTTCTGCTTTGCAAATGAGTTCAACTGTACCATTTTTCTAGATTCCACATATAAGTGATATACGATATTTTTCTCTTTCTGACTTAGTTCACTCTGTATGACAGTCTCTAGGTCTATCTACGTCTCTACAAATGGCACTATTTCATTCCTTTTTATGGCTGAGTAATATTCCATTGTATATATGTACCACATCTTCTTTATCCGTTCCTCCACTGATGGACATTTAGGTTGCTTCCATGTCCTGGCTATTGTAAATAGTGCTGCAATGAATGTTGGGGTGCATGTATCTTTTTGAATTATGGTTTTCTCCAGGTATATGCCCAAGAGTGGGATTGCTGGGTCATATGGTAGTTCTAATTTTAGTTTTTTGAAGAACCTCCTTACTATTTTCCATAGTGGCTGCACCAATTTACATTCCCACCAACAGTGTAGGAGGGTTCCCTTTTCTCCACATCCTCTCCAGCATTTATTGTTTGTAGATATTTTGATGATGGCCATCCTGACTGGTGTGAGGTGATACCTCATTATAGTTTTTATTTGCATTTCTCTAATAATTAGTGATGTTTTCATGTGTTTGTTGGCCATCTGTATGTCTTCTTTGGAGAAATGTCTATTTAGGGGTAATTTTTCTCTGTACAAGTTGCTCCGAAATGGACTGGAGGGTGACTTGGTTAAGTATAAGACTGTAGAGTTTTAAGTTTTAAGTATTGTGTAAAAATATTACGGAAGAGCATTGTTACTGCTGGTAACAGTGGATTGGGTTGTTTCAAACCAATCATATCAGCTGATGGGCAGGGCCAGGTCCCAGCCCCAAGAGTCTAAAGGGAGGATGCTTAAATGGCACTTGCCCCACCAGAGTCCTCATGGTAGAACAAGCTCCCCAGAATGAGTCCACCAGCATCTATGTCCCCAAGAGGGGAATCCCAGTGGCTCCCTGCCTTTCTGGGAGGCTTCTCTAAAATCAGCAAATGAGTCCGACCCAGGCTTCTTTCAAATTACTGTCTCTACCCTGGGTCCCGGAGCATGTGAGATTTTGTGTGCACCCATTAAGAGTGGAGCTTTAAACCACAGCCCTCTGGCTCTCCTGTAAGAAAGCCCTGCTGGTCTTCAAAGCCTGGTCTTCTGTGGCTTGCCTTCCCATTGTAGGAGCAGGGGCTGGGGAGCTCAATGTGGGGCTTGGACTCCTCACTCCTTGGGGAAAACCCTGCAGTTGTGAATATCATCCCTGCAGTTGTGAATATCATGTTCATTGGTCCCCTACCTGGTAGTGTGGGTTTTGACATCTCAGCTCCTCCTACTTTCCTCTTTGGTGCCTTCTTTATATCGTTAGTTGTAGAAAATCTTTTCCACTAGTCTTCAGGTCTTTTTCATCGATAGTTGCTCTCTAAATAGCTGAAATTTTGTGAGGAGGTGAGGTCATGGTCTTCCTACACTGTCATCTTGTCTACTCCCCATTTTTTTAATACTTGAAATATTTCACTGCACTCTTCTCTTGCATGCGCGATTTCTGTTGGAAGTATCCTATAATTCTTATCCCTGTTTCTTTACTGGTAAGGTTTAAAAATCCTTTTTACCTTTCAGAACTTTCTCTTTTCTATTGTTTTTCAGTCATTTGAACAAGATTAGCCTAAATGTGTGTTGGGTTTTCTCTGTACTTTTGTTGCTTCTTGTTCTCTGAGCTTTCTGGATCTGTTGTTGGTAGCTGTCACTGATTTTGGAAAATTCTTGACCATTTTTACTTCAAGCATTCCTTCTAATTGGTCTGTTTTCCTTCTGATATTTCATATACCCATATGTTATAACTTTTGAAATTTGATACTCAGTTTATTTTGTTTTCATTTTTTTTCTCTTTATATTTCAGAGAAATCTCTATTGATTATCTTTACACTCACTGATTCCTTCCTCAGCTGCATCAAATTTACTATTGGGCCCATCACAAGCATTTCAAAAAATTTCTGTTATGATGTTTTCTTTTTTTTAAATTTCTAGCCTTTTTAAATTCTTTCATGGAGTTTCTATATCTCTGTTTACATTACATTGTCCAGCTGTTTTTTTTGTTTTCGTTGTTTTTTTGATGTGGACCATTTTTAAATTTTAAATAAATTTCAAATTTATTGAATTTGATACAATATTGCTTCTGTTTTATATTTTGGGTTTTTGGCTGTGAGGCACGTGGGATCTTAGCTCACGGACCAGGGATCCAAACTGCACCCCCTGAATTGGAAGGCGAAGTCTTACCACTGGATTGCCAGGGAAGTCCCCATGTCCATCTGTTTTTAT
Source organism: Aethalodelphis obliquidens (assembly GCF_003676395.1). NCBI lineage: Eukaryota > Metazoa > Chordata > Mammalia > Artiodactyla > Delphinidae > Aethalodelphis > Aethalodelphis obliquidens. The sequence continues at coordinate 8,011,704 of NW_020837991.1, read as the reverse complement.
ACATTGTTTTCCATTAAAGCCCTTAGCATATTAACTATAGTTATTTTAAATTCCCTCACTGATAATTCCATCACCTGGTCATATTTTAGTCTGGTTCTGATGCTTTTTCTCTACAGACTATATTTATTGCCTTTTTGCAGCCTTATAATTTTTTGTTGTCGAAAGTGAACATCCTTTACAAGGTTCTAAGAATTGACATAGGTAAGGTTTTATTGTGAAGATTTATGTTAACTGGGTAGACCTGGGCTGCGTTTAGTGGTTTCTGTAGTTATAAGTGTGAGAGGCTTCAAATTTCTCTCATGTCCTTGTTTATGTCTCCCCTCTTGAGTTTGAGCTTCCCTAAGTACTTCTCAGAAAGAATATGAATCTTAAAGCTTTTTTTTCTAGCTGCACCCTATTCTTATTTATTATACTGGGTTCCTGTAGGTGTGGTGGTATGGAAGATTATCATTCTACAATACTTGATTAAGTATCAGTCCCTGACTCTATGGAGGAGGTTCCTCCCTCCTTAAGTGAAACAGGAAAGCTAGAGAAGGATGGAGAAGAAAGAATATTCTCCTCTTAGCTGAGATAAAAAGCTTGCAAAGTCTTTTCCCTTACAGTGTAGGCTTTTGTTATGGAGAAGGCTCTGCCTATATTTCACAATGATTATTTTTCCTCTTCCCCTAATAGAGCCACAAGAAGGTCCTCTTCAAATCTTTCTCATGAAAATCATGTTCCTAGAAGTAAAGCCCATGAAAGTTTAGTGATCTCACTTGTAACCCGCAAGGAGTTTCTTACTCTCATTTAAATGTTCCTACTAAATTATGCCTCCAGTGGCTTCTATTCCAGGTAAACAGATCTCAGTCGCTGTGTCCCTCTGGGTGTGCCTGTCTGTTCAGATTTGGGTGATAGTTTTCTTTTTGGGTTGATGGTTTTCCTTGCAACATCAGTTCACTTATGGGCCCAAGAAAAATCATTGATTTCCAGTTCCCCCAGCTTTTTCTTGTTGTAAGCACAAGAGTGACGAATTCTAACCACTTTACATGTTACAAGTAAATCTAGAAGTCCTAACCAAACTTTTGTTAATATTAGTCTTTTATATTTTACCCTGCTTTACCCTCCCCCATCCATCATGTGCCACAGATATTATTGGTTGGTTTAATGAAAAATAGATCCAAGTTTATCCGAGTTTTATTTATTTTCCATTTTGGGTACTTTAAATAAATATAACTGTCCCTCAAGGATTCTAGCAGCTTCTGGAATTTTAAAGTCACTCTCAAACACAGGTGCTTTTTTACAAAAAGATATACACACACATTATGTTTATCTAATACTGGCCTTTCTTATCCTTCTTCCCTATTTCACCAATTTAATTCTTCATGTATCCTATATTAACAACTGTTTTGAATACTTTGGGGGACATTTTTTTCTCAAAATATTTACGTTTTGAATTGACTGATCCATGTTGTTTAACAGATTTCAGTATTTGTATGACATTAAGTAAAAGGCAATACTTTTCAACACTCTAGTCATTAAATCAGATTAATGAGTTATCCCTCAGGTCCAGCTAGGGAAGGGGATTCATAGACTGCTTAATTTTTTAGAATTATAAAATTACTTGCCTGAGATCCCCAAATAGATAGTGAAGCTTGATAGCTGCTTTGGAGGAGCTATGTTGTTTATGTCCTTGAATAAAGAGTCATTCTCATGGGTAAACTGAATCACTCTCGTATAACTGAATCACTTTGCTGTACAGCAAAAATAAACACAACATTGTAAATCAACCATACTTCAATTTTAAAAAAGTCATTTTCTTCTATTTGAAGGCTGCCGCCTTCAGTAATGTCCACAAATTTGAGAAGGATATGCCCAAAGTCCAAATAAACACACAAGGAAGATAAAGAAGAAACGTCCACTTAGCTGTCGGGTTAGTCTAATTAGTACTGGTTCTCAATGGGATGAGCGAAGTGGTGGCATGACTATCCTTATATCCTACAGCGAGTTACTGGCAGCCCTCCACAGGATTTATATTTTTGTCATCTCTGGTATCTTTTCATCAGAAGCAGGCCCTATTTGGAATACCTGCCATGAACAGGATGATCCCTTTTATCAGAGATGTTTTCTTTTCTCTGAAATGGACCAAGAAAGCCTTTTGGAAATAGTTGACTGAACTCAAACTGAGCCAATAAGATGCCACTTTCTAGAAACTTGAATTGGAAATTTACCCATCTCATTTTTTATGAATGACTAGCATGATGGTAATATAAGTGTCTTCAAGTTTGGAGATGCAAGTAAACAGAAACAACAAGAATGGGTATTCACATGCAGAAATTGAAGGATGGATCAGACACTTAGACAGAAGTAGAGGTGAGAGATGAGACAGAGAATATAGTTAGACAGAGAGAGACAGAGACAGAGACAGACAGGTAGACTATGATTGCTACCAGCAACCAGCTCCTAGTTTGAGTTCCCAGCAAGGTCCTGCTGTACTCTGTCTTTATAGTCCAGGGGGCAACCTTCTCAGTATAATACAACTTCCTTTTTGATTAGTAACCAAGGGAATCTTGATTAAGATGCCTGTCTGCTTCCTTACTTATCCTCTGTTATTAGGTAACCAATATGTAACCTTTTGATGTGCCATGAATCTTCCCAGGTAGGGACAGTGGAGGAACAAATAACCTCCTCAGTATGGGACATCCCAACCATGCTGATGTGTAAAAATCTTTATTCATTTTGACACTAGGGATTTCAAGTTTGACAATTTCTACTTTGTGCCTAAAATATCAATAGTAGTACCATAAATATTTAATATAATTCTTAGGTACTGAGCTTTTAAGGATTCCTTCTCCCCAGTTTTAGAAGAACTAGACTTCTAACCCAGGAAATTAATTATTCATAGTAAATGTTAGGTGTATAATCCATACTCCCTCTGATAACATATTTTTTTAAATAAGGGAGATTATAAAATACATCTTTGATTCAATATTATTCAAGCATAATAATAAGATAGGTGCCATATGATGATATCGGAAGATTTTTCCAACCTGTGTAAGATGTGTTAATTCCGCCATGAATCATGCCCTGTCAACACCAATGAATTTATGAGATCCTTCCATTTTGTAGGGTATATTTAGATTTTTCTTGCAAAGCTAATTTCTTCAAACTAATTTCTTTGTGAGGCAGTCATAGATGGCATAGTTAAAAAAAAAAGGTGTATGATTCAACAATGCCCCCAGTTTGACTATTCTCTGGCATTTTCCCTACAAGAAGGCATTTTCTTCTCCATCATATTTTAAGTGTCTTTTCTTCAACCCCTTAATAAACAGTTTCCAGAATTTTAGAATGTAAGTATCTGAAAGCATAGATTTATTTCAACCTGAAAGAAATGTAATTGTTCCAAGCTTTGGTGACCTATTAAGGAGTGACTTAGATCTGAAAGCTTAGTGTTTCTTCTACTTGCCCAGCACAGAAATCTGGAGCAACACTTGAGGGAGGATGCCATTAAGCATGGAGGTGATTACTTTTCTATCCTGATTTTTATTTCTTTTCATATTTATGATGAGGTTTTAAACATTTATTTCCAAGAAAGTAGTTTTAATGGGACTTTAAGGATCTTTATACCTGACAGGATATTTTGCTTAACATTTCTGCTTGCTTTTCTTTTGGGGGAGGGGGTGTTCAAAACGTAAGGCCTTTCACATCTACTTCAGCCCTAAGCAAGGAGGCATATAATTTCACCCTTAGAAAAAGAGGTATTCTGAATAAATTTTCAGGTGTTCTAGGAGAGGCATGACATAAATCTACTTTAATAGGCTTCCTTGACACCGAAACTACCCAACTACATAGTTATTTTCTGAAGATAAATACTTCAAGGAGTCTTTTATTCAAGGAAAAATGACATTATCTCCTTAGGGAGATAGCACCTAATCTCTCAATAGAGATTAGCAGCTAATCACCTAAAGCAAGCTTCTGAGGGAGGAGAGAAAGCTCAGTGACTGATGAAACATCATGGTATCACCTAAAAGGAAGATGGATGAGCACCAAAAACAAGGTCTTCCTACCACATACCTTGCTGACAGAGAATCTAGGCATAAGTCAGTAAAACATTCCAGCATCTCCATCTTTGAGGAGAAGCAGGTCCTGATTCCTTGTCCTCATGCTAACCACTTTAGTCATTTCTTCAGTCCAACACACAATTGTTTTCTAGACCCAAATATACGGAAGGAATTCATATCATGTCACCCCAAAATATGCCACTTTGTCATATCGATTATTTTTAGTTAAGCGCACTTGAGAAACAGCAGAGGCAAGAAGGGCATCTTGACCTTCCTTTATATTCCTGAAAGCAGGAGATAGAATTCCTGGATAAAAGGTGTCCTCCCTTCGCAGAAGGAGAGTAACGTCATCAAAGAGCAGAAGTTGAGACCCAAGGGAATTCTATACCAGCAGACCTTGTTAAAATAGTACTTATCTTCTTTTAGCTTCCTGTCACAGTTTTCTTTCTTTTCCATAATATCCTCTCTTTGTTCAACCTATCAATACTATAAAAATATGCATGTTTAATTATTTCTTTGGGTCTTCATTCCTTATAAGGGCTCCTGTGTCAGGTAAAACATACACATTTGTATGCTTTTCTCCTGTTACACTGTCTTATGTTAGTTTCTCAGTCCCAGCCAAAAAATTCTAAAAGGACAAAAGTAAAATTTCACCTCTCTGTATATGTATAACTGATTGATTTTGCTGTACACTTGAAACCAATACAACATTGTAAATCAGTTATACTCAATAAAAATTTTAAAAAATAGTAAATTAAAAATAAATAAAAATGAGACAGTGCTATACAGCACTTAACATGGTAACTGGCACCCAGCATTCATGTAATAAGTTAGGTATTATAATTATTGTTGTTATTGTTATTACTATAAGGCCCTTGTTTTTAACAGATGACAGTTGTCACTGTAACCTAACTTGAGCCGTAAACCAATAAAATCTATTTTTTAAACCCAAAAAATAAATAAATTTCACCTCTCTGCAATATGAATGCATTTAAGTTGGATAAATGGACTTACCTGTTTTGCTTTTAAAGATGCTTTTCAAAATAAACAAATATGAAATATTTGACTATTAAATAAAATTTAACATATAAAATAGATTGAAGAAAGTTTTTTTTTCAGACTCACCTATAATCTCATCAGTCAAAAATCAGAATGGGACAGTTCCTTCTGGACTGTTTCTACTAGTTAATATCCTATTACATTTTGATATATCATTATCTTTCAAGTAATACCCAATAACAATATAATTGCATGAATAACATTTCTCATATATGAATACTGTTTTATTAAGTGAAATCACCATAGTTTTCTTATACCCTTTTGCTAAAATTTTAGCTTGTTTCCAATAATTTTGTCTAAAAGAACAGAAGAATTGGCTCTCTATGAAAATTATACTTTTCATGCAATTTCCACTTGACATGTTCCTTCAAATGGAATTACTATATAAAAAAGAAACAGCCTATTTATAGTGTTTGCTAAACTTTGTCTAATTGCCTTCCCAAAATTGTTGACCATCTTGTTCTCTGTCCCCTGTTAACATATACCCAGTTTCATGATGGCAAAGAAACTTCGGGTAATTATCATATTTTTGAGAGTCTTTAAAAAAATCTGGATGGACGAAGTTTTATTTGGATTTGCATCTTTCTAGTTTTATATTTTCTTTATATTTGTGAATTATTAATTCCTGTCCTTTGCTCCTTTAGAATACTATCAACTAGAATTTAGAGGTTCTCTTAGATCCCTGACATTAATATTAAAGTATCTACCATGCAAGACAGTGAGACTGTTACCAAGGAACACACTCAACAAACAAAGGGAAAAACTCACAGAGGAAAGAGTAGTCACATGTATGCTGGTACCCTGGCTCACTGCACCCTAGGGCAATGCCCAGAGGTTCTAGGAAGATTTCAGGGCAGAGTTCAGAGGAGAAACCAGAACCATTGGGAAGTAAAATTTCTAATATATACAATAATGTATAATGGAAACATCAGCCCTTTCCAAGCTGTGATCAGGGGCAGTGGTGCAGTGGCAGCATAATATGATGCTAACATGGGTACAACCTTTCCTCTCAGCTTTATTGTTGATTTAAGGTCAGAACTGGTTTCCATGTATTTTTGAACAAGGCCATCTTCTTTGCAAAAGATACATTATGCAAGCTATAAAGACAAGTTAACTCTTACCCTGTAATTCAATGGTAACCTTATTATTAGTTGATTGAATTACTTGTGGTAGGTAGTTTAACCTGTGCTCCTCAATTTGTTTATCTCAATGATGTTGATATGAGAACTTCCTACACACCTAGCACACAAAAATGATTTTATTCAGCTTAATTAGAAATGTTTAGGAAGTTAATCAAGTGTTTTGGAAAAATTTGGTGTCTCTCTTGAGACCATAATGAAATGCATTAGAAAGTTATTTTATTTCTGATGTTTTAACATACTCACCATCTCTGACAATGAATTCCAAAATATGAGGATGGGTACCTAGCAACCATGACATTAACTTGAAGTTATCTCTGTGGATACGGGCCAATTAGATGCTCTCATCTTAGAATTTGGAATGAAGACTGAGTGGAGATAGACTCTGAGAGTCACTGATGTTGTTATATAACGTGCGTAATCTAAATGTAGATTATGCTGCCGATGACTCCTGTACCTTTCTTTTTCTTTCTTTCTTCCTTCCTTCCTTTCTTTCTTTCTTTCTTTCTTTCTTTCTTTCTTTCTTTCTTTCTTTCTTTCTCTCTTTCTCTCTTTCTCTCTTTCTCTCTTTCTCTCTTTCTCTCTTTCTCTCTTTCTCTCTTTCTTCCTTCCTTCCTTCCTTCCTTCCTTCCTTCCTTCCTTCCTTCCTTCCTTCCTTCCTTCCTTTCCTTTCTTTCCTTTTCTTTTCTTTTCTTTCTTTTCTTTCTTGTCTGTTCATCTCCTCCTTTGAGACCAGTGCTCACCCTCCTTGTTGTTCATTATATTTTCCTTTTCTGGAAAAGCTGGCCTGAGTCAGAGCCAGAGTCAGAGTCATTTTCATATAAAAGGAGAATAATTATTGTGGCATATATTGTTACTCATTTCATTAATAATGTTGAACCCCCTAAGGGACATATAGGCACAATCAAGTCCACATTGCTCCCTTTTGTCTTGATGTTTCCTTTGAAAAATCTACTGGATTTATTAAACACCTACTAATGATAGGACCCTTGTGCTGAATGTTTTGCTTTACCTATTTTTTCTCTTTCCATGTTTACAACTTTTTCATCTAAGAATTGTTTTATCTTAGATGAGGGAACTGGAATTTGAAGATGTTAAATGCTGTGTTACTGTTCAGAGAAGTATGAAATTATAGACCAGGCAGCCTATTACCTAAATCAACATTTTTCCACTGTATCTTTCCACTTTCATCGTTCAGGCTTCCACATAAATAATAATAGATAGTGAATAACTTTATAAAAGCCCCTACATTACAGATATTTTACGTTGTGTTCCCAGGAAACAGACACTGAGGGAGGGAATAGCGTGCAGAAATTTCCTTAGGAATTGCTTTCAGAAAATATACCTGAGTGGATTGAAGAATATATGACTGGGCAGAGCGAAGAATAGAAGAATATTACAGTCAAAAGAAAAACATCAGCTGATTCCACTGGGAGTTCAGGAGTTGGCATGTCCTTTCATATTTGTCCCACCTGGAGGCAAGGGAGGGGGCCTTTATACCCCTATGTTAACCAGACATTGGGTAGGACTGCTGATGGGGGAAGGAGTGATCTTAGGTGAGGCAACGTTTGTAAACTGAGGAAAACTCTCTCTGGAGGCATACCGTGGTATTCACTATAATTCATTGCTTGTGCCATTTGGATTCGCTTCTTTGCATAATAAATTTTAGGAACAACTCCTGCAGAATTCTGGCTGGGGCCTTTTTGTGGGGAACTTACAAAAAGACAAAATCAGCTGGGCATGTTATATACTTTGTCAGAGCTGCCTCTTTGGTGGAAATGTGTTCCACCAAAATTCATATGCTGAAATCCCAACCCCCCAGTACCTCAGACTGTAACCATATTAAGAGATAAGGACTTTAAAGATGTGATTAAATTAAGGTGGGGCCCTAATCCAATATACTTGATGCCCTTATAAGAAGCAAATGAGCACCAGGGACGTGCACGCATGGAGAAAAGAGCATGTTACAACATAATGAGAAGGTGGCTCTCTTCATGCCAAGGAAAGGGGAGTTACCAAGAGAAACCAACTCTGCTGACACCTTCATCTTGGACTTGCAGCTTCCAGTACTATGAGAAAATTAATTTCTGTTGTTTTAGCTACCCAGTTTATGATATTTTATTATTGCAGACGTACCAACCTGTGCAGACCACTTGGCTGCAGCTGGTATTAAGTTATACTTGATATTCATTATCTGTAAATCTACTACAGATTCCAGATGCCCTTCATCTTTGACACATAACACTGCTCAGATGGGTGGCTGATTTGGAAGGGTAATTAGCTACCCTGTCTAATATAGTTTCTTCAACCACTAAATCTTGGTAGCTTAGAGCAGTAACAAAAATTGCAAAAGTATAGGGTTTGATGTTAGAGTTATAGTTCAAGAAATAACTGGTTATTTCTTCAAAAAATATAGAAATATAGTTCAAGAAATAACATTCTTCTTGATAATGGTTCTTCAAAGCAAAACTGAAAACGCCACAGTATAACTGTTAATTCTCATTAATTAATCTGGAGGGTGTACATATTATTTTTAAAGGAAATAGACAACAAACTGAGACCTGTAATATATTGGCTCCCATTATAACTAGTTTTTCAGCCATTAAATTGTGAGTTGACTGAATTCAGTGAGAGAGAGAGAAAGAGAGACAGAGACAGGCTGAGGGTGGGGGCTGTGGACAGTATGTGTGGAATATTTTCTAATTTCAGTAACAGGTAACTAATGGATAAAAACAATTACATGATTGTTCTCTCCACACAATGTCAAAATCTTAAAAGGAACATTTTACTTTTGAGTTGTGTAATTGTGAATAACTCAGTTTAGCTTTGTTTAATATAAGTACTGTATTAATAGTTTTCTGTTTTTTTTTTATTTCTACTTTTAAATTTTTATTGGCATATAGTTACAATGTTGTGTTGCTTTCTGCTGTACAGCAAAGTGGATCAGGTATACATCTACCTATATCCACTCTTTTTTAGATTCTTTCCGCATATAGGTCATCACAGGGTATTGAGTAGAGTTCCCTATGCTATACAGTAGGTCTTTATTAGTTATCTATTTTGTATACAGTAGTGTGTATATGTTAATCCCAATCTCCCAATTTATCCCTCTCCCCCTTTCCCCCCTGTGTGTTGTTGCATTGTTTTACAAATAGAGACACTAATAGTCTGTATCCTTAAAGAAGAAAGAACTTTGATTCATATAGAAATAAATTTCTTTGCAAAGTTAAAATGGCTACAAAATACTTGCAGCTACAAGTATCTTAAAGTTAAAGAAGTAAGTAAAGAAGTTAAAATAACTACAAGATACTCCTGTCAAATGCCAATTAAAATGAGGGGTAAAAAAATAAAAGAGAGCAGGACCGAGAACAGTTTTGGCAAAGATTCATTACAAAGAATATTAACATCCATACACACAACACACACTCTACAGGTATGTAGGAGTAAGAAACACTTAGGATGGGGGCCTAAGTTAATATTAAAATTGAGTAAACTAAAGAGTACAATTGTGCAAAAATGCCTTTATCCTAAATGGTAGTAAACACTGGTTAATGTGGATAGAGTTAAAAAGAATGAAATACCTCTTTTGATTTATTTAACATTTGTTTTATGTATCCAAATGCATCTCAAGAACGGTGAACTTGGGGTCCTGCAATGAATAAAGACAATGTCACTGTATTCAGTGGAGTTATAATGTAGGCTTGGATTCCAATGAGTAAACTTTAAATATAGTTTGTGTTACATGGACCCAGGTTTCATTCAATCATTAGGATGATACCTTTGCATTATCTGTATCCAGCTAGGAAAGTGGAGGAAGCATAGACTCCTTGAAGGGGCTTGAATAACCTCTGCTTACTTGTTATTGTCAAGAATTAGACACACCTTCTGTTCTTTCACAGCTATAGGTTTCAAAACTATCAGAGTTTTTGTAATTGTTCTGTGTACTTTCAGTTTCTACAAGCTAGCAAGCTGAGACGAAAATTTGTATCATATTTTAGTGCATACATATGCATAGCACAATATATAGAATACAAAGTTTAAATACTTTGATGTATCAATAAACACATATCTATTTTTCTGCTCAATTATTGGTTCTAAAACAAATCAGTATACATCACATGGTAATGTGATGGATAAGGGTAAGGGAGATAGAGAATGGCAAGACAGGAATGTCTTGTTTATATAAAATTTTCAAGGTGAGGCAGTAGAGGAAATAATATGGTTTATATTCTAGACATATTTTGGAAGTAGAGCCAAGGAAGCTGCCAGAGGACTGGAAACAAATTGTGGTTGTGATGTGAAAAAGAAAGAAAGTGATACTGACCACGGTTCTTGGCCTTCCCCAAACAATAGAAATTGATTAAAGGCCAGACAAGAAATTCAGGCAAGGCTTCATTGGGGTCCCTGCTGCAGCAGGGGGCTGTGAGAACAAACAACAGATTCCCTTGCTTGCTTGCTCCCTGTGGGGGGCAAGCTTGTTCCTTATATGGGGTGAGGGTAAGGGTGCGTCCAGGGGTCAGGCTGGAGGGGTGGCTTAGGTGTTTTGCCCACCCTCTGGTGGTGTTGAGTGCAGGGGCCATGCTCAGTACCCTGCTTTTGCTCCCAACACCCTGTTTTTGCTACAGGCTCTTCAGAAGCAGCAGCTGGGTTTTTTGGTCTCCTTGTATCTTTTGTCCAGAGTTTGCCCTAACTGGGCATGCATGCAGTTATTTTTAGTTCCATATAGTTTTTTGTCTTTTGTTGTTCGAGGGGAGGTATGTCCAGGTGCAAACATTGCAGCACTGCAGCGAAGGGTCCCAGGTCCCAGCCTGTCTCAAAAGGAGTCCGTGCAAGCACTAATATTTTAGGCTTGATAATGTAGTCGTTAACATAGTTCACCAAATATTCCTGGTTGTCCTAGAACCAATAGAATATCTTTCCTCTTCTTGGTATATGAGGAGAATGTACTCCATGCCCCTTTGCATTTGGATATGATCACATGATTTTCTTTGGCTACTGAAATATGACATTTGACACCCTTTACTGGCATCTCTAACTGCCAATGTATGATTCACCAAATACTCTTTTTCTTCCTGCCAAAACTGGCAATGTTGTAGATATTGGTTACTTCGTCAGCCTAGATTCTGGAATGAGGACAACATGGGGCAGGTCTCCAAGCCTACCCTAAAGTTGAAGTAGCATGAAAGAGAAAACAGTTTGTTGTTTTGATTCACCAAAATTCTGGAGGCTGTTTGTCACTGCAGCATATCCTAGAGCATATGTAATTAATAGATTTGGGCAACTGGAAAGACAGTATCTTTATTTACTAAAGATTGGAATAAATAGGAGGGAGAATCAGAAGTTTGATTAGACAAGTTCAGTTGCAGCTAAATCTGTTAGAAATTCAAGTAAATGTCATATAACAACAGGATATAAGAGCATAGAGCTTTGGGTAGAGAACTTGGCTGGAGATTAAAATTTGCACTCTGTCAGGATTGAGTATTTAAATACACAAGATTGCATGAAATCACACAATGAGTGAGTGCAAGCAGATAAGAGTAGAGATTCTAAGGATTAAGCCTGTGGCATGTTATTATTTAAAAGTCAGAAAGATAAGGAGAAAACCGAAGTGAAGACTGGAAAGGAATTACCACTAATGTAGAATGGAAGGTGTCTCAGAAGTTAAAGAAAGAAATTTGTTAAAATGGAGGAAATGATCAAGTATACTAAGTGCTGCTGAGAATTTAAATATGATGGAATTTAAAAATTTACCACTGGCTTTAGCAATGTGGAGATCATCAGAGACATTAAAAAGACTTTGTCCCTGGAGTGGTCAGGAAAACACTGTTGATGTGATTTCTAGGGAGATTGGGAGAAGGATTGAAGATATGAAGTTTAGATACTTTTAGGGAAACATTTTGCTCAAAATGTTATCTGAAAAATGGGAGCAGTATCTGAAATTAAATGTAACTAAAGAGAACATTTTTATCATGCAGGATATTATAGCATATGAAGCTGTTGTGAATGATCTAGCAGAAAGAAAAATATTGATGATGCAGGAGAGAGGGGACAGTTGTGGGAACAGTGTCACACAGTAGACAAAAAGAGTTACTACTTAATAGACAAGTAGTAAGTATGGCTTATTTTTGTGCATGCACACCTCATCCTGTAAATCAGGGAAGTTCAGGAAGGGGATTCTAGGTATAGCTATGGGCTCTCAGAGGAAATGTGAACCATACAGGGACAGATGCAGGTAGGTGGGGATATGTAATGCTGAGTGCATTTGGATGTTCTTTTCTGATTTCTTCTCTTTCTCAGTTAAAATAGGAAACAACATAAAGTGAGGATGCTTAAGATTTGAGTGAGAAGATGTGAAAGAGTTATCTAAAAATGTGGGAGCATGAGAGGATGAAGGAATTGAAAGTAGAATGTCAGGCAGAACTTTGAAGTTAGTGACTATGAATTAAAGTCAGCATGTTCATCAGAGTTGCATGTTTTTTTTTTGTTTTTTTTCTAATCCAAATTCAGCTATATGGTACAGATGCAGAGTTGACAGAGTAGTCATTGTAGACAGCATTGGTGTATTTCATGTATTGTGAAGAGCAGAAGGGTCAAGGGAGAGCATACATAAGAAAGTGATGGAATCTGAACTGAGTAATAGAAGAGAGAGGCCTAAAGCTATGAAAGACGGTAAAAATTAGTGGGATCAATGGATTGTTAGTTCAAGATGGGTGAATGAATTGTTTGATGTGTGCTGTTATGGACAGGGAAGAAAATATTTAGTAGTTGATAGTCTGGTAGTTGGAGGAAAGATAGTAGTCACTGTTTTTAATAATTTTTCTGATTATTTTTCCTATTGGTAAGGTAATGGCAGATAATTTTGGTGATAGTGAAACATCAGTACAGACTTGCTCAGCAATCACAAACCACTGCTGAAGAGGGAAATAATTACAAGTGTTAAATATGTCATGATTGCTTAATCCTTGTAGTTAAATGCACTTATGGACTGTTTGCCTTCACAGTCCCTCAATTCAGTTCTCATTTTGTGAAAGTGATTGCTGTTGGTAACAGAAAAGAAAGCACTAGGGGAAGAAAATAATCTTTTTCATGCCTGTTTAATTCTAGGCTCTATATGTTTTAAAGAGGAATAAACCAATACACACAAAATAGCTATTTAAATTAATGAGCCCTGCCAATTATGGTCTAAATACCTGTAACTAAATATACATTATTTTATTCATAAAAACTTGGAAATAAGTATACCCAGAAATCCTTAAAAATAAATTGCTAATTTCCAACAGGCATATAATTTCTTCTTGAATCTTATCATTTAAACCATGAAATGTTTCTGTATTTATATAAATCTGTATACATATTTTTTGCAGAAAATTTTTCTAAAAGAAGACAAATTCTCTGGCAAGTATTTTTGTATTTAATGAGAACATGGAGCAAAAACTGAAATATAACGCTGAGTGAAATATGAAAGAATGAATGTATTCAAAGTGTGGACAGTTAAACTCATGTTTTTTTCCCTCTCATGAAAAAATGATTTAAGTGAACTTGTAAATAGAAACCATATTATACAGTGAAAGAGTGAAATGGGCCTGGGATAAAATTGTGTCTTCAAACATTTATTATGGGACAATTCTCTATGCCTTAATTTTATCATTTATAAAATAAGAAAGTCACTCTCTCCCTCTCTCTGAAAGGGCTTAAATTTTATAGAGAATTAATAAATATCTTTAGATGTATTTTTACTTAATGTTAAATAAGGTTTCAATGTAGCCTTTAAAAATATCCAGTATTCAACTTAATATTGGCTGTTTACGTTAAGTCAGCACCTAATATACTAACTCTGAAACATTTTGCTAAAAGTTTCAATATTCAAATAATCTCAAGAAAAAGTAAAGTCTTAATTGATATATCATGTATATAGAAAAATGCAGTAAAAGGATACAGCTAGGTGAATTTTCCCATAATCAAAATACCCATGCGATCAGCAGTTAGAGCATCCGAAGTCATTCTCCAAAAGACACCCTCCACTCTACACACTAGAATAACCATACAGTGATGCAGATTAATTTGGCTGTTCTTGACATTTACATAGATGGAATCTTATTACTATCTGCAAACTTCTGGGTAAGATATTGTTGCCTCAGTATTTTGTTTGTGAATTTCATACATGATCTTGTATATAATGTAATCCATTTATTCCTTTAATTCATATTATTTTATTGGATGCATATACCAAATATTATTTATCCTTTCTGATATTGATGGAGATTTGGGTTATTACAAATGGTTAGGTATTAAATCTTGTCATTCTCATTTAGATCTGCTATTGTTTTAATCACCCTCTATTCATCCCATTGCTGAGAGAGGGATTATTGCTGAGAGTTATGGAGATGGCTGAACATATGATATTCAACAATGGACTCATGAGATTGACAGAAATTTATTAGTCACATACACTCACAGCATGAGGAAGGAGGATGTGCCACGCGGTTTTGCATGGGAATTTTTCTCAAGTACAGAGTGAGCAACCAGGGCCTGTGGGAAGCAGGCTTAGTAGTACCAAGAGGATGACTGCGGCTCTAGCTTCCATGGGAGACGTCATTAGCTTGTTTGAAAAATGTTGTGGACTGGCAGGGAGGGAAGTGAAACCCGCTACTCAAGGATAAGCAGGGACTGTGCCTGGTCCCCTTGATAAGGAAGGTTTTTTGGCTGGGGAACCTTTTCCAAGGGAGCCAAGTGGTTAGGCTATTTGACATCCTCCTGGTTTCACAAGCTGTCAAGGCAGCACGTAATGTTGGGTTTTAATTTTAAGTCTTACACCACAATAATCCATCTGGAATTAATTATTTTTTTCCATATGACAACTTCATTGATTTAAAACTTTATTGAAAAAAGATATCTGTTGCATAATCTTATCACTTGTTTTATAAATCAGTCTTTCTTGTATATGTCCATTTTTAGAATCCATTCTTTTCATTACTCTACTTGATGATTCTTATGTTAAGAATCTAACTATTGTTTCAAAATAGGTTTTGATGTCAATAAATCCACAGGTTTTATTTCCTTATTCAAGTTTACCTTGACTATACTTGGACATTTGTATTTGCATATAAATTTGATAATTGTCTTTCAATTGCAAACACAATAACTTACTCAGATTTTGCTTGTGACCATATTCAATTCATAGATTAATTGTGGGAAAATAGACATTTTTGCAATACCAACCTTCCAACCTATGAATTTGGTATATCATCCCTAAATTAATTTTTTTCAATAATGTGTGTGTGTGTGTGATGTGTTTCCTGGAAATACATCTCATATATCATTTGTTTGATTTATTCCTTGGTGTTTGCCTTTTTTTATGATAGTGTGTGCGGGTATATTCATTTTTATTTAGGTGAAATTCATATAAAATAAAATTAACCATTTTAAAATGTGCGATTCAGTGGCATTTAGTGCATTCACAATGTCGTGCAACCACTGACTCTCCTTAGTTTCAAAACTTTTTCACCACCCCACAGGAGCACCCCAATTTTCCCTCCCAAAACCTCCATTCCTCTATGCTCTGGCAACCACTAACCTGTTTTCTGTCCCTTTTGATGTGCCTATACTGTATATTTCATATAAAGGGAATCATACAATATGTAACATTTTGTGTCTAGTTTCTTTGACTTAGCATAATGTTTTCAAGGTTTATGGAAGTTGCAGGATATATCTGTACCTCATTTTTTCTGTGGCTAAATAACATTTGATTGTATATTATATACCATACTTTGTTTATCCAATAACGTCCAACTTTTGACTATTATGAATAATGCTGCTGTAAACAGTTATGTACAAGTTCTGTGTGTTTTCAGTTCTCTTGAATGTATACTTAGGAGTGGAATTACTGGGTCATATGATAATTCTATGTTTAACTTTTTGTGAAACTGTCAAACTATTTGCACAGGATATGCACCATTTTACATTCCCTCCAGCAATGTACAAGGGTTCCAGCTGCCCTACATTTTTACCAACACTAGTTATTTTCCTATTTTTTTAAAAAATTCTGGAAATTGGGTAAGCAGTCATGATTTTTAAATTTTATTCAGAGGCGCTCCCTAGCTTTGGTTATTCTGGAACTCCACAATCCCCTTTGATATCAGGAATGCCAATTTATTGGTGCTTACCTAATGTAATTCATAATGTAGTGGCCATGGCTTATGTTCTTTTTTAAGAAAATTTATTGAAGTGTAGTTGATTTACAATGTTGTGTTAATTTCTACTGTGCATCAAAGTGACTCAGTTATACGTATATATATTCTTTTTCATATTCTTTCCCATTACGGTTTATCACAGGATGTTGAATATATTTCCCTGTGCTATACAGTAGGACCTTGTTGTTTATCCATCTTATATATATATA
Organism: Aethalodelphis obliquidens; assembly: GCF_003676395.1. Taxonomy (NCBI): domain Eukaryota; kingdom Metazoa; phylum Chordata; class Mammalia; order Artiodactyla; family Delphinidae; genus Aethalodelphis; species Aethalodelphis obliquidens. The sequence continues at coordinate 7,995,070 of NW_020837991.1, read as the reverse complement.
ATAGTTTGCATCTGCTAAGTTAAAAAGAGAAAGGCAAATACCATATGATATCACTTATATGTGGAATCTAAAATATGATACAAATGAACTTATCTAAGAAACAGAAACAGACTCACAGACATAGAGAACAGACTTGTGGCTGCCAAGGGGGAGGTAAGGATTGGGATTTTGGGATTAGCAGATCCCATGGCTTACGTTTTAAACTTTATTGTAGTAGAATATCACTAGAATATGGTTAAAGCTCAGGCATATTGTTTAGACTTGTTAAAATCACCTTGTTAAAATTAGTATTAGCCAGAATACCAATGTTGTGAAGTCTAGATGCCAATAATTCTTGAAATCCTATTTTAGTTGAGGTGGAGTAATATAAATTTATAAATATAAATTTATAAATATAAATTAAATATTTAATCATTTATTTATTTGAAATATTAAGCCAATCTGTAATTCTGGGATATACCCAGGTCATAGGCATTATCTTTTTACTTAAACTTAGCATTTTCTTGTGAAGATTTCCAAACTCATTTGGTCAGTTGGATTGTGTTTGCCAGCTTGGTTACCCTAATTATCAGGGTCTGAGTGAGACAAGGTCTCACATGCAAGCAATTTATTTTTTTAAGTGATACAAAGGAACAGATGCAGGGAACTGGGTGGCATGAAGTGGGGAAGAAGATAAGACAATGGTTATGTTCTCAAGCTTGTCATTGCTTGTCCTTGATTCAGCTCTCAGAATCAGTGTGGAAGAAACCTTAGAACTGTCCACTCCAGGGATGGAAGTTTCCAATGGTTCCTATTTGTAATTGTTCAAAGACTGCTCCATGTAGACTCCCCACACATGTACTTTCAAGTTTTCACTTATGTCAGATAGGATGAGGGGGTTTCTTCCAGGCAGCATCAGATGAGTACTAAGCAGAACGAGAGATGCAGTATTACTGAAGTGATGCATTTTCAGGTTGTACCCATGCACGTTGAATTGTAACAACACTGTGGAGAAGAGATTATGAAATAGGACACAGTAGGCATCTTATTCTGTACTGTATATGTTGCACCATTCAGATACGTCTGTCTTACATAAAGCCCAATCCATTCGAGAACCTTCAAGGTGGGGTGAACCACCAAATCTACCAAAAACTTGACACAGGAGGGATAGAACTTCTAATAAACCAGGTCCAAGTCAGTCAGTGGTTTTCATTATTTCCCTTTACCACCAGACAGTCTAGATTTCCCTCATGATCAGTCAGGACTTCAACAGATCTAGTTTGGTTGCCTGATGGAGTGCCCAGATTTCGTCCTCAAGAGGTTGGAGTCATGAGTTGCTTTACCCTTTTCAGTCTGTGGTTGCTGCACTGTCTGTTTGTAGTAATCGCTAGGCAAGGAACATCAAGAGGTTGATCCCATGAGTTCTATATTTACTCTTTACAGTTTTCTATTTTGTAGCAACCTTAGCTCTTTAGGTTACTTAGAACCAGTTACTCCGTCTACATCTTAACTCATTTCTTTGCTTTTTATTCCATTAGCATGGCCAAATGGCTATTTGATAGTCATAGCTTTGGATTCAGTGGAATTCTTGCTGTGTACCTCAGTGAAAGAGGCCCTCCTCCAGGGACAAGTACTCTCAATTTGGTATAGCCTAAATTATCAGGACAGAATGCATAAGTTCTGCAAGAGTTGTGGACATGATGTAATGTTTGTACCCTTGGCTTGCTTGACCCATGTAAAAATACATTTGGACACAGCAACATATGTAGGTTTTCAGTACAATGCAAATATTACATCTAAGAGGGCAGCACCCCAAATTTCAGGGGAGTGCAGCAAGTAAGTGCTTTAAGCTATTTTATTTAAATTGAACATTCCATCATTCTCTTAGTCTAGTTATTTACAGTGATGTAGTAGCTGAGAAGACAAGTGGTCCCTGTGACCATGTACCTACAGGTCCACCTCCTTTGCCAAAAAACCATCTCTTGGGCTGGGACTGTTCCACTCAGAATCCCATGTCTTTGTACTGGACAGCTCCTAAGCCTTCACATGTTTGTAGTAGCAGATTCACTGCAAACAGGAAAGACAAATCTACAAGAGTAGATGTCAGGGAGACCTTGAAGGTGGCGGAGGAGTAAGACGCGGAGGTCACCTTCCTCCCCACAGATACACCAGAAATACATCTACACGTGGAACAGCTCCTACGGATCACCTACTGAACGCTGGCAGAAGACCTCAGACTTCCCCAAAGGCAAGAAACTCCCCATGGACCTGGGTAGGGCCAAAGAAAAAAGAAAAAACAGACAAAAGAATAGGGACGGGACCTGCACCTCTGGGAGGGAGCTGTGAAGGAGGAAAACTTCCCACACACTAGGAAGCCCCTTCACTGGCGGAGATGGGGGTTAGGCAGGGGGGAAGCTTTGGAGCCATGGAGGAGAGTGCAGCAACAGGGGTGCAGAGGGCAATGCGGAGAGATTCCCACACAGAGGATCAGTGCCAGCCAGCACTCACCAGCCCAAGAGTCTTATCTGCTCACCCGCTGGGGTGGGAGGGTGGGTGGGCTGGGAGCTGAGGCTTGGGCATCTGAGGTCAGATCCCAGGGAGAGGACTGGGGTTGGCTGTGTGAACACAGCCTGAAAGGGGCTAGTGGTGCCACAGCCAGCCGGGAGGGAGTCCGGAAAAAGTCTGGAACTACCTAAGAGGCAAGAGACTATTGTTTCGGGGTGCGCAAGGAGAGGGGATTCAGAGCACCGCCTCAGTGAGCTCCAGCGACAAACGCGAGCCGTGGCTGTCAGCACAAACACCAGAGGCGGGCATGAAATGCTAAGTCGGCTGCTGCAGCCACCAAGAAGTCTGTGTGCAAGCACAGTTCACTATCCACAACTCCCCTCCCAGGAGGCTGTGCAGCCCGCCACTGCCAGGGTCCCATGATCCAGGGACAACTTCCTGGGAGAACACACGGCGTGCCTCAGGCTGTTGCAATGTCACGCTGGCCTCTGACGCCACAGGCTCACACCACATTCTGTGCCCCTCCTTCCTCATGGCCTGAGTGAGCCAAAGTCCCCTAATCAGCTGGTACTTTAACCCCGTCCTGACACACAGAGGAGGGGCCAATTCAAAGCTGAACCTGAGAAGCTGTGCAAACAAAGAAGAGAAAGTGAAATTTCTCCCAGAAGCCTCAGGAGCAGTGGATTAAATGTCCACAATCAACCTGATGTACCCTGCATCTGTGGAATACCTGAATAGGCAACGAATCATCCTAAAATTGAGGCAGTGGACATTGGGAGCAACTGTAGACTTGGGGTTTGCTTTCTGCATCTAATTTGTTTCTGGTTTTGTGTTCAACTTAGTTTAGTATTTAGAGTTTATTATCATTGGGAGATTTGTTTATTGATTTGGTTGCACTCTTTCTCCATTTTTTTAATACATAGATATATATTTTTTTCTTTTCCTCTTTTTCTGAGTGTGTATGTTTCTTTGTGTGATTTTGTCTGTATTTTGTCCTAGAGTTCTGCCTGTCCGTTTTTTTTCTTTAGTATAGTTTTTGGCACTTGTTATCATTGGCAGATTTGGTTTTTGGTTTAGTTGCTCTCTTCTTTCATTCTTTTTTTTCCTCTTTTTTATTACTTTTTAATTTTTCTTTATTTTTAATAATTTTATTATTTTAATAACTTAATTTATTTATTTGTTCCTTCTTTCTTTTTTTCTCCCTTTTCTTCTGAGCCGTGTGGCTGACTGGGTCTTGGTGCTCCAGCCGGGTGTCAGGACTATGCCTCTGAGGTGGGAGAACTGAGTTCAGGACATTGATCCACCATAGAACTCCCGGCTCCACATAATATCAAATGGCGAAAGCTCTCCCGGAGATCTCCATCTCAATGCTAAGACCCAGCTCCACTCAACAACAGCAAGCTACAGTGCTGGACACCCAATGCCAAACAACTAGCAAGACAGGAACACAACCCCACCCATTAGCAGAGGGGCTGCCTAAAATCATAATAATATCACTGACAGCACAAAACACACCACCGGACGCAGTTCTGCCCGCCAGAAAGACAACATCCAGGCTCATCCACCAGAACACAGGCACTAGTCCCCTCCACCAGGAAGCCTACACAACCCACTGAACCCACCTTACCCACTGGGGGCAGACACCAAAAACAATGGGAACTACGAACTTGCAGCCTGCAAAAAGGAGACCCCAAACACAGTAAGTTAAGCAAAATGAGAAGACAGAAACACAGCAGATAAAGGGGCAAGGCAAAAAACCACCAGACCAAACAAATGAAGAGGAAAAAGGCAGTTTACCTGAAAAAGAATTCAGAGTAATTATAGTAAAGATGATCCAAAATCTTGGAAATAGAATGGAGAAAATACAAGAAACGTTTAACAACGACCTAGAAGAACTAAAGAGCAAACAAACAATGATGAACAACACAATAAATGAAATTAAAAATTCTCTAGAAGAATCAATAGCAGAATAACTGAGGCAGAAGAACAGATAAGGGACCTGGAAGATAACATAGTGGAAATAACTACTGAAGAGCAGAATAAAGAAAAAAAAAGAAAAGAAAAGAATTGAGGACAGTTTTAGAGACATCTGGGACAACATTAAACACACCAGTATTCGAATTATAGGGGTCCCAGAAAAAGAAAAGAAAAAGAAAGGGACTGAGAAAATATATGAAGAGATTATAGTTGAAAAGTTCCCTAATATGGGAAAGGAAGTAGTCAATCAAGTCCAGGAAGTGCAGAGAGTCCCATACAGGATAAACCAAGGAGAAACACACCAAGACACATATTAATCAAACTATCAAAAATTAAATACAAAGAAAAAATATTAAAAGCAGCAAGGGAAAAACAACAAATAACAAAAGGGAATCCCCATAAGGTTAACAGCTGATCTTTCAGCAGAAACTCTGCAAGCCAGAAGGGAGTGGCAGGACATATTTAAAGTGATGAAAGGAAAAACCTACAACCAAGATTACTCTACCCAGCAAGGATCTCGTTCAGATTTGATGGAGAAATTAAAAGCTTTACAGACAAGCAAAAGCTAAGATAATTCAGCACCACCAAACCAGCTTTACAGCAAATGCTAAAGGAACTTCTCTAGGCAGGAAACAAAAGAGAAGGAAAAGACCTACAATAACAAACCCCAAACAATTAAGAAAATGGTAATAGGAACATACATATAGATAATTACCTTAAATGTAAATAGATTAAATGCTCCCACCAAAAGACATAGACTGGCTGAATGGATACAAAAATAAGACCCGTATATATGCTGTCTACAAGAGACCCACTTCAGACCAAGGGACACATACAGACTGAAAGTGAGGGGATGGAAAAATATATTCCATGCAAATGGAAATCAAAAGAAAGCTGGAGTAGCAATTCTCATATCAGACAAAATAGACTTTAAAATAAAGACTATTACAAGAGACAAAGAAGGACACTACATAATGATAAAGGGATCAATCTAAGAAGAAGATATAACAATTGTAAATATTTATGCACCCAGCAAAGGAGCACCTCAATACGTAAGGCAAATGCTAACAGCCATAAAAGGGGAAATTGACAGTAACACAGTCATAGTAGGGGACATTAACACTCCACTTTCACCAATGGACAGATCATCCAAAACAAAAATAAATAAGGAAACACAAGCTTTATGTGACACATTAAGCAAGATGGACTTAATTGATATTTATAGGACATTCCATCCAAAAACAACAGAATACACCATCTTCTCAACTGCTTATGGCACATTCTCCAGGATAGATCATATCTGGGGTCACAAATCAAGCCTTGGTAAATTAAAAAAAATTGAAATCGTATCAAGTATGTTTTCTCACCACAATGCTATAAGACTAGATATCAATTACTGGCAAAAATCTGTAAAAAATACAAACACATGGAGGCTAAACAATACACTACTTAATATCCCAGAGATCACTGAAGAAATCAAAGAGGAAATCAAGAAATACCTAGAAACAAGTTACAATGAAAACATGATGACCCAAAACCTATGGGATGCACCAAAAGCAGTTCTAAGAGGGAAGTATATAGCAGTACAATTCTACCTCAAGAAAAAAGAAACATGTCAAACAACTGAACCTTACACGTAAAGCAGTTAGAGAAAGAAGAACAAAATAACCCTAAAGTTAGCAGAAGGAAAGAAATCATGAAGATCATATCAGACATAAATGAAAAACAAGTGAAGAAAATGATAGCAAAGATCAATAAAACAAAAAGCTGATTCTTTGAGAAGATAAACAAAATTGATAAACCATTAGCCAGACTCATCAAGGAAAAAAGGGAGAAGACTCAAATCAATAGAATTTGAAATGAAAAAGGAGAAGTAACAACTGACACTGCAGTAATACCAAGGATCATGAGAGATTACTACAAGCAACTATATGCCAATAAAATGAACAACATGGAAGAAATGGACAAATTCTTAGAAAAGCACAACCTTCTGAGACTGAACCAGGAAGAAATAAAAAATATAAACAGACCAATCACAAGCACTGAAATTGAACCTATGATTAAAATCTTCCAACAAACAAAAGTCTGGGACCAGATGGCTTCACAGGTGAATTCTATCAAATATTTAGAGAAGAGCTAACACCTGTCCTTCTCAAACTTTTCCAAAATATTGCAGAGGGAGGAACACTCCCAAACTCATTCTGTGAGGCCACCATCATCCTGATACTAAAACCAGACGACGATGTCACAAAGAAAGAAAACTACAGGGCAATATCACTATGAACATAGATGCAAAAATCCTCAACAAAATACTAGCAAACAGAATCCAACAGCATATTAAAAAGGATCGTACACGATGATCAAGTGGGGTTTATCCCAGGAATGCAAGGATTCCTCAATGTATGCAAATCAATCAATGTGATACACCATATTAACAAATCGAATGAGAAAAACCTTATGATCATCTCAATAAATGCAGAAAAAGCTTTCGACAGAATTCAACACCCATTTATGGTAAAAACCCTCCAGAAAGTTGGCATAGAGGGAACTTACCTCAACATAATAAAGGCCAAATATGACAAGCCCACAGACCACATCATTCTCAATAACGAAAAACTGAAAGCATTTCCACTAAGATCAGGAAGAAGACAAGGCTGTCCACTCTCACCACTATTATTCAACATAGTTTTGGAAGTTTTAGCCACTGCAATCAGAGAAGAAAAAGAAATAAAAGGAATCCAAATCAGAAAAGAGGAAGTAAATCTGTCACTGTTTGCAGATGATATAATACTATACATAGAGAATACTAAAGGTGCTACCAGAAAACTACTAGAGCTAATCAATGAATTTGGTACAATAGCAGGATACAAGATTAATGCACAGAAATCTCTTGCATTCCTATACACTAGTGATGAGAAATCTGAAAGGGAAATTAAGGAAACATTCCCATTTACCATTGCAACAAAAAGAAGAAAATACCTAAGAATAAACCTACCTAAGGGGACAAAAGACCTGTATGCTGAAAACTATAAGACACTGATTAAAGAAATTAAAGATGTTACAAACAGATGGAGAGATATAACATGCTCTTGGATTGGAAGAATCAACATTGTGAAAATGACTCTTCTACCCAAAGAATCTACAGAGTCAATGCAATCCCTATCAAACTACCAATGGCATTTTTCACAGAACTAGAACAAAAAATTTCACAATTTTTATGGAAACACAAAAGACCCCAAACAGCAAAGCAATCTTGAGAAAGAAAAACAGAGCTGGAGGAATCAGGTTCTCTCAGTTCAGACAATACTACAAAGCTACAGTAATCAAGACAGTATGGTACTGGAACAAATACAGAAATATAGATCAATGGAATAGGATAGAAAGCCCAGAGATAAGCCCATGTACATAGGGTCACCTTATTTTTGATAAACGAGGCAAGAATATACAATGGAGAAAAGACATCCTTTTCAATAAGTGGTGCTGGGAAAACCGGACAGCTACATCTGAAAGAATGACATTAGAACACTCCCTAACACCATACACAAAAATAAACTCCAAGTGGATTAAAGACCTAAATGTAAGGCCAGACACTATCAAACTCTTAGAGGAAAACCTGGGCAGAACACTCTATGACATAAATCACAGGAAGATCCTTTTTGACCCACCTCCTAGAGAAATGGAAATAAAAACTAAAAGAAACAAATGGCACCTAATGAAACTTAAAAGCTTTTGCACAGCAAAGGAAACCATACACAAGATGAAAAGACACCCTCAGAATGGGAGAAAATATTTGCAAATGAAGCAGTTGACAAAGGATTAACCTCCAAAATTTACAAGCAGCTCAATATCAGAAAACAACCCAATCCAAAAATGGGCAGAAGACCTAAGTAGACATTTCTCCAAAGAAGATATACAGATGGCCAACGGACACATGAAAGGATGCTTAACATCAGTAATCATTAGAGAAGTGCTAATCAAAACTACAATGAGGTATCACCTCACACTAATCAAAATGGCCCTTCTCCAAAAATCTACAAACAGATGCTGGAGAGTGTGTGGAGAAAAGGGAACCCTCTTGCACTGTTGGTGGGAATGTAAATTGATACAGCCACTATGGAGAACAGTATGGAGTTTCCTTAAAAACCTAAAAATAGTACTACCATACAACCCAGCAATCCCACTACTGAGCATATATGCTGAGAAAACCATAATTCAAAAAGAGTCATGTACCACAATGTTCATTGCAGCTCTATTTACAATAGCCAGGACATGGAAGCAACCTAAGTGTCCATCAACAGATGAATGGATAAAGAAGATGTGGCACATGTATACAAAGGAATGTTACTCAGCCATAGAAAGAAATGAGATTGAGTTATTTCTTGTGAGTTGGATGGACCTAGAGACTGTCATACAGAGTGAAATAAGAAGGAGAAAAACAAATACCGTATGCTAACACATATATATAGAATAAAAAAAAAAGGTTCTGAAGAACGTAGGAGCAGGACAGGAATAAAGACGCAGATGTAGACAATGGACTTGAGGACATGGATAAGGGGAAGGGTAAGCTGGGACGAAGTGAGAGAGTGGCATGGAGTTATATACACTACCAAATATAAAATAGCTAGTGAGAAGCAGCTGCATAGCACAGGGAGATCAACTCAGTGCTGTTTGACCACCTAGAGGGGTGGGATAGGGAGGGTGGGAGGGAGATGCAAGAGGGAAGGGATATGGCGATATATGTATGCTTATATCTGATTCACTTTTTTGTACAGCAGCAAGTAACACAGCAATGTAAAGCAATTATACTCCAATAAATATGTTAAAAGAAATTAAAAATAATAAAAAGTTGTTAAAGAAAAAAGATTAAATGTCAATTCTGATAAGAAAAAAAGTAGTAGCCCTGCATAATGTTTGACTGGATTCCTAAGTGGTTGGTCAAATAATGAGGACTCAGTTTTGATCTCTGGTTTTGGCACATTGGGCGATCAGCAAAGACAATAGCGGAAATAGCCTTAGTGAAAAGATAAACTCTGGGGGCTGGTGCTCCATGTTGAGAAACGTGGCAGTAGAGAGTTTATTTGCCTTACAAGTTGCTAATTAGAGTAGTACTTTTATTACAAGTGATGAACCTATGTTGACACATTATTGTGGCCCAAATTCCACAGTTTACATTAGTAATTATTCTTGGTGTTTTACACTCTGTGGGTTTGGACAAATGGATAGTGACATGTATCAAACATTACAGTGTCATATAGAGTAGTTTTACTAACTTAAAAATTCTCTGTGCTGTTCCTATTCATCCCTTCCTTTACCCTAACCCTAGCAACCACTGTTCTCTTTAATTCTGCACAGTTTGCTTTTTCCAGGATGTCATATATTTGGAATCAGACAATCTGTAGCCTTTTCAGATTGGCTTCCTTCACTTAGTGATGTGCATTTAAGTTTCCTCTGTGTCTTTTCATGGCTTAGTTGCTCATTTCTTTTTTGCACTGAATAATATTCCATTGTCTGGATGTACCTTAGTTTGTTTATTCACCTGCAGAAGGGCATCTTAGTTGCTTCCAAGTTTTGACAGTTATGAATAAAGCTGCTGTAAATACCTGTGTGCAGGTTTTGTGTGGGCATAAGTTTTCAACTCATTATAGAAAACCAAGATCTGTGATTGCTAGATCTTATGGTAAGGGTATGTATATTTTTGTAAGAAATTGCCAGACTGTCTTCCAGAATGAATGAACCATTTTGCACACCCATCAGCAATGAATGACAGTTCTGTTGCTTCACATCCTTATCAGCATTTGGTTTCAGTGTTCTGAATTTTGGTCATTCCAATAGGTGTATAGCGATACCCTTTCGATGTTTTAATGTCCTGGTGACGTATGATATGGAGTTTCTTTTTATATGTGTGTTTGCCACCCATATATCTTCTTTGCAGAGATATTGGTTAAGGTTTTTGTCCCATTTTTTAATCAGGTTGCTTATTTTCTTATTGTTGAGTTTGAGTTCTTTGTATATTTTGAATAACAGTCATTTATCAGATGTGTCTTTTGCAAAATTTTTTTTCTACTTTGTGCCTTGTCTTCTCATTCTCTTGACTATCTTTCCCAAAGCAATTTAAAAAAAATAATGGAGTTAAATTCATCAGTTCTTTCTTTCAGGAACCATATCTTTGTTGTCTTATTATTATTTTTTTTGTTTTTTGTTTTTTTTAGCGGCACGCAGGCCTCTCACCGCTGTGGCCCCTCCCGCTGCAGAGCACAGGCTCCGGACGTGCAGGCTCAGCGGCCGTGGCTCACGGGCCCAGCCGCTCCTCGGCATGTGGGATCTTCCCGGACCGGGGCACGAACCCGTGTCCTCTGCATTGGCAGGTGGACTCTCAACCACTGTGCCACCAGGGAAACCCCTGAACTATACAGTCTTGATTGCTGTAGCTTTATAGTAATTTTTGAAACCATGTTGTTTCAGTTATTTAACTTTGTTCTTCCTTCAATATTGTTGACTATTCTGGGTCTTCTGTCTCTCCATAAACTTTGGAATCCAAGCAAGTTATTTTGTGGATATTGACCACAAAATAACTTGCTGGGATTTTGTTTGGGTTTGCAAAGAATCTATAGATCAAGTTGGGAAAAACTGGCAACTTGACAGTATTGAGATATCCAGGAGTATAAAGTACCTCTCCATTTATACAGTTCCTTGATTTCATTCATCAGAGTTTTATAATTTTCCTTATATAGACATTTTAATTTAATCTGAGAATTGTTATGGCATTACTAATAACAGGTTCACACTGAAAGAAATATTTATTAAAAATCAATCATGCCAAAGGATGAATAGGAAAAAAGAATAAAATATTTTATTCTAGCTATAGAAAATTATATTACCAGATCTTTGTTATGAAAAGGGCAATGAAAGAATGAAAATCTAAAAGTGTAGGGAAAACATATCATAGAGATGTATAAGGGTTAATCAAATATGTGTGTGTGTGTACATATATATACTTTCTGCACATTGCAAGAGCAACCCTTTATTGCCAACTTTTAAATATTGTATTTGTGATTTATCTTTTCTTTCTAAATAAGTATTCACTTATAAGACTTTTTCTTTTTCTGAAAAAGAGCTCCTAAAATGATATCGGCTTAGGTGTAGCAAGACTTGGATCTACTCTGCTGAGCAGGTAGAATATAAGAAGCCACTGACTGTATCTGGAGGATTCACTCCAACTTCATCAGTGAAATGAAATAATGATTCAGCATATAGTACATGTGTCTATTTGGGTACTCTACACTCCATTTTACACCAATTATTACATAGTTAACTATACCTTTCAGGAATTCTGTAACATGCTTTCTGTACAAATCCTATAAAAACAGTGACAGGAGATAGGAGTTAGACCACTGCAACACAGGCTATTAAAATGTTAAGCACATGATTTGCATTAGCCTGGGCATGCCATTATCCACAAGTCATACCTTATCTTGAATTTACAGACTCTTGAAACCTCAACCTGTCTGTCAAAACCTCAGTTTGTCTAAAAGTAATCAATCAAAGACTCTTCTTTAAATTCTTTAAAATCTGTATTTTGCAAGGTGGAACCTAAAGGGTAATTATAATTAGAAATCTAAAAGTAGCCAAGGTATCTATTTAAAAAATGAAAATGAACATCATGAGAGACATTCTGTACCTCTGGAGTTTATTCTCCCATTTTTCCCCAAATTCAAAGAAATTAACTGCTCTGCAATGATACATCAGTAGAGTCAAATACTCAATTCACTTTTAATTTTTTCTCTCTTTTTTGTAATTTATTCATTGTGTGAGAAACCAAATAATTGAAAAGCATTAGGCATGAAAGTTGGTTGACTTAAACTCTGTATATTATGGATAAGGCATAGAAGGGCACTTAATAGCTATAGCTAGGAGCAGCTATTTGGAAATTAACTAATTAAAGATGAAATTTGCACTTCACTAGAAAAGAGTGTTTCCATTTTAAGTAGTTATATATCTCTGAATTTGAAATTAAGTGAAGAAACTAAATGGTTAACCCAAATTTGAACAATTAAAATGATCTACATATGAGATATAAATGATAATATAACATATATAACCAGACATGGTTGTGAATTGAAAATGATTATACTACATGTTTGAAAACTAAATCAGATATGATCTATTTACCTGTAATATTGTATGTCATCTAATAATAGTAGTTGTAAATAGTAATAGTAACTTGATAGCTAAATTGTTATCAAGCACGTTAGCATTAACATTTTAATCTCCAAAGCCTCTAAATATTGATATTTTAGAAACTGAGGAATATAAATCCCATAGACTGTTTATACCTGTTTTATCACTAAGTTTCTTCTCTATTTCAAATAGACATTTACTGAGCTCTAACTGTGGGCCAAGATGATCAGCAGGTCTTCCAAGTTGGAAGAGTTTGTGAGCAATGATATTCAAGAATTATACTTAAATTAGGCCCTCAAAGTTTGAAGTATATTATACGTTAAGCAAACGAGGGGAATACAAGGGAATATTTTTTAACCTCAATAATGCATTTCCTTAAAGTCCATTTTTCTGATAGTAAGTTTGCCAGCCTTCATTTCTGTGTTCTTAAGAGTATTACCTATTAGTAACATATATTTGTAATATAATTTTATTCAATTACAAAAACATTTTTCTTTTAATTTTCTACTGCATCCTGTTTAGCTCTTTGAATATTGAAATATTTGGATTCACATAAAATATTAGCTATTTGTACTTTCCTTTACATCCAGTTTTTCCAAAAGTTCTTTTTTCTTTGCTGCTTTTAATTGTATTATGGTGTTTTCTTTAGTCCTTCCACTTTCTTCACCCTACTGACTTAATAATATAATATTAAAAAAATAGTATTGATAATAGGTGACAGTGGCTCATACCCTGCACTAAGCGCTGTTCTAAGATACTTACATATCTTACATATGTAAGATTACATATGTAATCTACATTACATAGATTAAGTAATGTAATTATCAGAATAAGTGTAAAGTAGGTACTGCTGCTATCTTACCCTCATTTTGCAGATAAGAAGACTTGCAGAGCTAAACGGTTGCTACGAAACACACTGCTGTGTACCTGCCCTAACAAAGCTTAAAAACACCCCAAAAGAGTCAAGCTGCTCTCTAAGTAACATAAGTGCCTGCCAGAAGAAACTCCATCACTCTTTAAAAAAATTAAAATATCAAGCAACATATTATTAGCAATATCCATCATATAGTCACATATTACGAGACATACAAAGAAGCTAAACAATTTGACCTATGACCAAAAAAGAAATCAGTCAACAGAAACAGACTTAGAAATGACATAGAGGACAGAATTAGTAGCCAAGAACTTTACAAAGGCTGTCTTAAATATGCTTATGTATTTAAAGGGTAAACCTTGGAGGTTTCAGGACCAAGCACACATTTACCATCCTTTTGGATGGCCTGGACTCCTGTTCCCTGTGCATCTCCCACCCCTCACCCCAGTGACTATGAAGAACTGTCAAATGCCTTCACAGACTCTTTTCTGGAATCTGCATGCTCTTCTGGATTAAAGGGGGGCCTAGATATAAGTCCCATGTTTTTGGGTATCTGATTCTTCTGAATCAAGGTCCTATAATTATTTTTTGCCTAAGTAGCTGAGGATGGCTTTAAGCACATTCTGTAGGCGTTTGAAGGATACCCATTGGTAGAGTTGAGTTGAATTATCATGTCTGCTATTCCTGAAAGTGAAGATATACTAATATCTAATAACCTCTTCTGTCTTTTTATGTTGTTTATTATTTTATTGCTATATTTTTTCACTCCTCTAATCTTTAACTCAATCATTGCTTATATTTAACTTTATCATTATCAATAAATATAAATTATTTGATTACCATTCTTTCTACCATCTCACTCTTTATGCTGGATTCATTTTTTTTTCTTACTTAAAGTTACTTCTTACTTCTTCTTTATTAAAGTGAGGAATAGTAGATAACTGTAAAGAATATAAAGTATAATATCCTTAGATATACAGTTTAATGGTGTTATCATATATTTACATCCATCTGTAAACTATCCAGACAACCTATAAAACATTTATAGATCTCATAAGATGCCTTGCATCTTTTCCCAATCCATAACTCTGAGGTTTCCACTGTTATGACTTCTGTCTTCATTGGTTAGTCAAATAATTATGTTGGTTAGTATTGTTGATCAATTCACATATACTTACTTGTTCTATAACCTACAAAGAGATATATACAAAAATCTCCATGAATGAGTGTGGATTTGTCTACTTCCGCTTCAGTTCATCATTTTATGTTACATATCTAAGCTATATTTTTAGATGAATACTTAGCATTGTTATATCTTTTTGTTGAATTAACCACTTATTATGGTATTTTATTTCTAGATGGTTTAAATATTTTTCTCTTCATTTTAGTTTCAGCAATTTGACTATGGTGGGTTTTTTTTGTTTTTGTTTTTGTTTTTTGCAGTATGCGGGCCTCTCACTGTTGTGGCCTTTCCCATTGCGGAGCGCAGGCTCTGGATGCGCAGGCTCAGTGGCCATGGCTCAGGGGCCTAGCCGCTCTGTGGCATCTTCCAGGACTGGGGCACGAACCTGTGTCCCCTGCATCGGCAGGCAGACTCTCAACCACTGCGCCACCAGGGAAGCCCATGCCATGTCTTCTTTATCCATTCCTCTGTCGATGGATACTTAGGTTGCTTCCACGTCTTGGCTATTGTAAATAGTGCTGATATGAATATTTCAAATTATGTTTTTCTCTGGATATATGCCCAGGAGTGGGATTGCAGGATAATATGGTATTCTATTTTTAGTTTTTTTAAGGAAACTCCATACTGTTCTCCATAGTGACTGCGCCAATTTACATTTCTACCAACAATGTAGGAGGGTTCCTTTTACTCCACACCCTCTCCAGCATTTATTATTTGAAAAATTAAAAAAAAAATATTTTTAGCAGTTGAAACATTTATTGAGGTAGATTATATGTAACAAAATGGACAGATACTAAGTATACAGCTGGATGAGTTTTGACTAATGTAGACCCCAAATTTTTTAAAAAAATCACTAGAGGATATCAACAGTAAATTTGAAGTAACAGAAGAAAGAATAAGTAAATTGCAAGTATATTGATAGGAATTATACAAGCTGAAGAGCATAGAGAAACAAGAATGAAAACAAACAAAGAGAGCCTCAGACAAATGTAGGATAACATCAGATGTACCAATATGTGCATAATTAGAAGACGATAGGAGAGGAAAAAATCTTCAAAGAAATAATGCTTGAAAACTTCTCAAATTTATTGAAAATAATAACCTACACATCCAGAAAGCTCAATGAATTCCAAGTAGGGAAAACACAAAGATATTCACAAACACACATTATAGTTAAAACAAAAAACAAAAAAAAAAACAGGAGAAAATATTGAATAAAACAAGAGAAAACAACTCAGTTTTACTAAGAGGACTCCAATAAGATAAACAGCTGCTTTCTCAACAAAAACCAATAAATGTCAGAAAGCCATGGGATAACATATTCATACTGCTCAAACAAAAACAGTCAAACAAGTGTCTAATATTGAGAAAAAACACTTTTCAAACATGAAAATAAAAGACTTCTCAGGTCAAAAATAACTGAAAAAAATTTGTTGCTAACAGACCTGCCTTACAAAAATTACTAAAAATTTTCTACAGGCTTAAAGCAAGAGACCCAGACAATAATTCAAACCCACATAAAACAAAAATAAAAGCACAGTAAATGTTATATAATGTTTAAATGCATTTTATCCTTTCTTAAATTATTTTAAAAGGGAATGCATAAAATAATATCTACATAACTTACTGTTGGCCCTGTAACGTATAGAAATGTGATATATGTATGATACATTGGCAAATAGTATCAATTAAAAAAGAGTTGGATGGAAGCAGAGGTCTATTGGGCTAAGGAAATAAGTACAGATAAAAAATACATTGTTATATGATGAATTTGAAACATTAATAAATGTAATATGTATAATAATAATACATTCAAAGTGGGAAAAGGAATGGAGCTTTATATGGGAGCAATATTTCCATACATCACTGTATTTAGCTGCTATGAATCTGAAGCTTATTCTTTTAAGTTAGGATGTAAATGGTAAACCCTATAACCAAGACTAGAAAAATCCTCTAAAAATATAGAGAAGAAAATCAGTAACAAAATGAAAATCTAAATTAGAAAATATTCATTTAATTCAAAAGAAAGTAAGATAGGGGCTTCTCTGGTGGCGCAGTGGTTGAGAGTCCACCTGCCAATGCAGGGGACACGGGTTTGTGCCCTGGTCCAGGAAGATCCCACATGCCGCGGAGCGGCTGGGCCCATGAGCCATGGCTGCTGAGCCTGTGCGTCCGGAGCCTGTGCGCCACAATGGGAGAGGCCACAACAGTGAGAGGCCCCTGTACCGCAAAACAAACAAACAAACAAAACAAACAAAAAAGAAAGCAAGATAGAAGGAATAGAGGAATGCTAGTTATATAGAAAACAAAGAGTAGCATGGAAGATGTAAATCCCAGTATATCAATAATAACATCAAATATTAATAGATTAAACAATCTCTATAGAAGACAGAAATAGACTGGATTAAAAAAACAACTGATTTACCTATATGCTGTCCATAGGAGACACATTTTAGATTCAAGGATCCAACTATATGGATAGAAAAAGACATATCTTGATAAGTGAATGAAGCCAGTCACAGACAACTAATACTATATAATTCCATTCATATGAAATGTCCAGAATACGGGAATCTTATAGAGAGACACGAAGAAGTTTAGTGATTGCTTAAGGCTGTAGGGATATGGGGTAAGATATATGATAGCTAAAAGATACAGGGTTTCTTCTTGAGGTGTTGAAAATATTCTAAATTTGACTGTGGTGATGGGTGCTCATAACTGTGAATATACTAAAAACCATTAAATATACATATTAAATGGATTAATTATATGGTATGTGAACTATATTTCAATAATGCTATTAAAATTTTGTTTGTTTCTTTAACAAGTTGCCTGGAAAAACTTAATTGTGCTAATTTTTCTTATTTCTTTAAATTAAGATTTTTATATATATTTTTATTGAAATATAGTTGATTTACAATATTACATTAGTTTCAGGTGTACAGCATAGTGATTCAATATTTTTATAAGTTGTACTCCATTTAAATTTATTACAAAAAAATGGGAAATATATTTCCCTGTGCTGTGTAATATATCTTTGTTGCTTATCTATTTTATACATAGTAGTTTGTATCTCTTAATCCCATACTCTTATCTTGCCCCTCCCCCATTTTCTCTCCCCACTGATAACCACAAGATTATTCTCTTCATCTGTGAGTCAGTGTCTATTTTGCTACATATATTTGTTCATTTTATTTTTTAGATTCTACATATAAGTGACAACGTAGAGTATTTGTCTTTCTCTGACTTATTTCACTTAAAACTTTCTGGGTCCATCCACATTGCTGTAAATGGCAGAATTTCACTCTTTTCTTCTGGCTGAGTAATACTCAATTGCATATATTATGTGTATATATATATATATATATATAAAAAACATTTTCTTTATCCATTCATCTGTTGATTGATACTTAGGTTACTTCCATATTTTGGCTATTTTAAATAATACTGCTATGAATATTGGGGTTCATGTATCTTTTCAAATTATGTTTTCTATTTTTAATATTTTTAATCTACTCATCTTGTAATAAGTATAGCATATCGTTTAATTTGTGACTGAGTCCTACCTTCCTTCCTTCCTAATGACCATCATTCATATCAAATTATTTCTTTAATTTTTTTGAATGTATATTTCAAGTTTTAGTTACACCACCCTTATTAATGTGTATTCTGGGTTAAAATTTTAATTCTCCACATTAGATTGTATTATTTTACACCAGGTTCCCCAGAGGTGTGCCAGAGGTATTAACATCCAGGACCCAATAAAAATACAAAAATATGCTCAAATTAAGTAGCAATCATGGAAAAGTGCTATTTAAAAAGCAAAACCTTAAGTTACCATTTCCAACCCATAAGACTGACAGTTTTACTTTATCACAACTTCTGGTAACATAAAGTGTTGGCAGGGTTGTAGGG
Source organism: Aethalodelphis obliquidens (assembly GCF_003676395.1). Lineage (NCBI taxonomy): Eukaryota > Metazoa > Chordata > Mammalia > Artiodactyla > Delphinidae > Aethalodelphis > Aethalodelphis obliquidens. Next base: position 7,976,459 of record NW_020837991.1, on the reverse strand, counting down.
AAATGATATAAATCAAGCCTCACTAATAGGAGCTTAAGTGCCTATAGCCATGTGTCGATGTATATAACCAGAAATTCACTTTGTGAGTTTACTCTAGAGAATAACTAAGGCATATGAGTAATTTTTATAATACGGGATTATAGAAATTACTGAATTTCCTGAAAATAGGGAACTGGGGACATAAAATGATTTTTACACATGAAATGGAAATAAAGAGCACTTTAAATGAATGAAATTACATATAAATATATCAATGTTAATATCTCCAAACAATAGTACTGAAGAAAAATAGCAGTTTGGAAAAAAAAATGTGGAGGTCCAGTGGTTGAGACTCCGCACTCCCAATGCAGGGGGCACAGGTTCATTCCTAGTCAGGGAATTCCACACACTGTGCAATGCAGCCAAAAAAAAAAACAAAGAAAAAAGAAACATATAACATGATACCATTTGCATTATTTTAAGGGATATGTGTATTTATATACATATATACACAAGTATATATACCATTATCAAATTTAAAGCATTAATACCTTATGGGCACCAAATTGTTTTTTTCTTATTAGTCATCCATTTTATACACATCAGTGTATACATGTCAATCCAAATCTCCCAATTCATCACACCACCACCCCCATCCCCTGCTTCTTTCCCCCCTTGGTGTCCATACATGTTTTCTCTACTTCTGTGTCTCAATTTCTCCTCTTCAAACCGGTTCATCTATACCATTTTCTAGGTTCCACATATGTGCGTTAATATATGATATTTGTTTTTCTCTTTCTGACTTACTTCACTCTGTATGACAGTCTCTAGATGCATCTACGTCTCTACAAATGACCCAATTTCATTCCTTTTTAAGGCTGAGTAATATTCCATTGGATATATCTACCACATCTTTTTTATCCATTCGTCTGTTGATGGGCATTTAGGTTGCTTTCATGACCTGGCTATTGTAAATAGTGCTGCATTGAACATTGGGGTGCATGTGTCTTTTTGAATTATAGTTTTCTCTGGGTATATCCCCAGTAGTGGGATTGCTGGGTCATATGGTAATTCTACTTTTAGTTTTTTAAGGAACCTCCATACTGTTCTGCATAGTGACTGTATCAATTTACATTCCCACCAACAGTGCAGGAGGGTTCCCTTTTCTCCACACCCTCTCTAGCATTCGGTGTAGATTTTCTGATGATGCCCATTCTAACTGGTATGAGGTGATACCTCACTGTGGTTTTGATTTGCATTTCTCTAATGGTTAGTGATGTTGAGCAGCTTTTCATGTGTTTGTTGGCCATCTGTATGTCTTCTTTGGAGAAATGTCTATTTAGGTCTTCGGCCCATTTTTGGATTGGGTTGTTTGTTTTTATAATATTGAGCTGCATGAGCTGTTTATATATTTTGGAGATTAATCCTTTGTCTGATGATTCATTTGCAAATATTTTCTCCCATTCTGAGGGTTGTATTTTGGTCTTGTTTATGGTTTCCTTTGCTGTGCAAAAGCTTTTAAGTTTCATTAGGTCCCATTTGTTTATTTTTGTTTTCATTACTCTAGGAGGTGGATAAAAAAGATCTTGCTGTGATTTATGTCAAAGAGTGTTCTTCCTCTAAGAGTTTTATAGTGCCGGTCTTACATTTAGGTCTCTAATCCATTTTGAGTTTATTTTTGTGTATGGTGTTAGGGAGTGTTCTAATTTAATTCTTTTACCTGTAGCTGTCTAGTTCTCCCAGCACCACTTATTGAAGAGACTGTCTTTTCTCCATTGTATATCCTTGCCTCCTTTGTCATAGATTAGTTGACCATAGGTGCATGGGTTTATCTCTGGGCTTTCTATCTTGTTCCATTGATCTATATTTCTGTTTTTGTGCCAGTACCATATTGTCTTGATTACTGTAGCTTTGCAGTATAGTCTGAAGTCAGGAAGTCTGATTTCTCCAGCTCCTATTTTTTCCTTCAAGACTGCTTTTGCTATTCGGGGTCTTTTGTGTCTCCATACAAATTTTAAGATTTTTTGTTCTAGTTCTGTAAAAAATGCCATTGGTAATTTGATAGGGATTGCATTGAATCTGTAGATTGCTTTAGGTAGTATAGTCATTTTCACAATATTGATTCTTCCAATCCAAGAACATGGTATCTCTCCATCAGTTGGTATTATCGTTAATTTCTTTCATCAGTGTCCTACAGTTTTCTACATACAAGTCTTTTGTCTCCCTAGGTAGGTTTATTCCTAGGTACTTTATTCTTTTTGGTGCAGTGGTAAATGGGAGTGTTTCCTTAATTTCTCTTTCAAATTTTTCATCATTAGTGTATAGGAAATCAAGAGATTTCTGTGCATTGATTTTGTATCCTGCAACTTTACCAAATTCATTGTTTAGCTCTAGTAGTTTTCTGGTGACATCATTAGGATTCTCTATGTATAGTATGTCATCTACAAACAGTTACAATTTTACTTCTTCTTTTCCAGTTTTTATTCCTTTTATTTCTTTTTCTTCTCTGATTGCCGAGGCTAGGACTTCCAAAACTATGTTGAATAAAAGTGTTGAGAGTGGACACCCTTGTCTTGTTCCTGATCTTAGAGGAAATGCTTACAGTTTTTCACCATTGAGAATGATGTTTGCTGTGGGTTTGTCATATATGGCCTTTATTACGTTGAGGTAGGTTACCTCTATGCCCACTTTCTGGAGAGTTTTTATCGTAAATGGGTGTTGAATTTTGTCAGAAGCTTTTTTTGCGTGTATTGAAATGATCATATGGTTTTTATTCTTCAATTTGTTAATATGGTGTTACATTGATTGATTTGCGTATATTGAAGAATTCTTGCATCTCTGGGATAAATCCCACTTGATCATGGTGTATGGTCCTTTTAATGTGTTGATGGATTCTGTTTGCTCCTATTTTGTTGAGGATTTTTGCATCTATATTCATCAGTGATATTGGTCTTTAATTTTCTTTTTTTGTAGTATCTTTGTCTGGTTTTGGTATCAGGGTGATGGAGGCCTCATAGAATGAGTTTGGTAGTTTTCCATCCTCTGCAATTTTTTGGAACAGTTTAAGAAGGATGGGTGTTAGCTCTTCTCTAAATGTTTGATAGAATTCCCTGTGAAGCCATCTGGTCCTGGACTTTTGCTTGTTGTAAGATGTTTAATCACGGTTTCAGTTTCATTACTTGTGATTGGTCTGTTCATATATTCTATTTCTTCCTGGTTCAGCCTTGGAAGGTTATACCTTTCTAAGAATTTGTCCATTTCTTCCAGGTTGTCCATTTTATTGTCATAGAGTTGCTTGTTATAGTCTCTTAGGATTCTTTTTATTTCTGCCATGTCTGTTGTAACTCTCCTTTTTCATTTATAATTTTATTGATTTGATTCCTCTCCCTGTTTTTCTTGATGAGTCTGGCTAATGGTTTATCAAGTTTATCTTCTCAAAGAACCAGCTTTTAGTTTTATTGATCTTTGCTCTTCTTTTCTTTGTTTCTATTTCATTTATTTCTGCTCTGAGCTTTAAGATTTCTTTCTTTCTGCTAACTTTGGGCTTTGTTTGTACTTTTCTCTACTTCTTTTAGGTGTAAGGTTAGACTGTTTATTTGAGATGTTTCTTGTTTCTTGAGGTAGGCTTGTACAGCTGTAAATTTCCCTCATAGAACTGCTTTTGCTGCATCCCATAGGTTTTCATTTTTGTTTGTCTATAGGTATTTTTTGATTTCCTCTTTGATTTCTTTAGTGATCTTTTGGTTATTTAGTAACGTATTTTTTACCTCCATGTGTTTGTGTTTTTTATGTATTTTTCCCTGTAATTGATTTCTAATCTCATAGTGTTGTGGTCAGAAAAGGTCCTTGTTACGATTTCAGTTTTCTTAAATTTACTGAGGCTTGATTTGTGACCCAAGCTGTGATCTATCCTGGAGAATGTTCTGTGTACACTTAAGAAGTATAATCTGCTATTTTTGGATGGAATGTCCTATAAATATCAATTAAAACTATCTGGTCTATTGTGTCATTTAAAGCTTGTGTTTCCTTATTAATTTTCTGTTTGGATAATCTGTCCATTGGTGTTAAGTGAAGTGTTAAAGTCCCCCACTATTAATGTGTTACTGTCGATTTACTCTTTTAGACCTGTTAGCAGTTGCCTTATATATTGAGGTGCTCCTATGTTGGGTGCATATATATTTATAATTGTTATATCTTCTTCTTGGATTGATCCCTTGATTATTATGTAATGTTCTTTCTTGTCTCTTGTAACATTATTTTAAAGTGTATTTTATCTGATATGAGTATTGCTACTCCAGCTTTGTTCTGATTTCCATTTGCATGGAATATCTTTTTCCATACCCTCACTTTCAGTCTGTATGTGTCCCTCGGTCTGAGGTGGGTCTGTTGTAGACAGCATATATATGGGTCTTGTTTTTGTATCCATTCAGCAATCCTGTGTCTTTTGTTTGGAGCATTTAATCCATTCACGTTTATGGTAATTATATGTATGTCTCTATTACCATTTTCTTAATTGTTTTGCATTTGTTTCTGCAGGTCCTTTTCTTCTCTTGTGTTTCCCACTTAGAGAAGTTCCTTTACCATTTATTTGTAGAGCTGGTTTGGTGGTGCTGAATTCTATTAGCTTTTGCTTGTCTGTAAAGCTTTTGATTTCTCCATCGAATCTGAATGAGATCCTTGCTTGGTAGAGTAATCTTGGTTGTAGGTTCTTCCCTTTCATCACTTTAAGTATATCATGACACTCCCTTCTGGCTTTTAGAGTTTCTGCTGAGAACTCAGCTCTTAACCTTATGGGAGTACACTTGTATATTATTTGTCATTTTTCCCTTGCTGCTTTCAATAACTTTTATTTGTCTTTAGTTTTTGCCAATTTGATTACTGTGTGTTTTGGCGTGTTTATCCTTGGGTTTATCCTGTATGGGTCTCTCTGCACTTCCTGGTCTTGGGTGGCTATTTCTTTTCTCATGTTAGGGAAGTTTTCAATTATAATCTCTTGAAATATTTTCTCTGGTCCTTTCTCTCTCTCTTCTCCTTCTGGGATCCCTATAATGTGAATGTTGCATTTAATGTTGTCCCAGAGGTCTCTTAGGCTGTCTTCATTTCTTTTCATTCTTTTTTCTTTATTCTGCTCTGCAGCAGTGAATTCCACCATTCTGTCTTCCAGGTCACTTTTCCGTTCTTCTGCCTCATTTATTCTGCTATTGATTCCTTCTAGTGTATTTTTCATTTCAGTTATTGTATTGTTCATCTCTCTTTGTTCGCTGTTTAATCCTTCTAGATCATTGTTAAATATTTCTTGCATCTTCTCAATCTTTGCCTCCATTCTTTTTCTGAGGTCCTGGATTATCTTCACTATCATTATTCTGAATTCTTTTTCTGTATGATTGCCTATATGCATTTCATTTAGTTGGCTTTCTGGGGTTTTATCTTTTTCCTTCATCTGTTACATAGTCCTCTGCCTTTTCATCTTGTCTGTCTTTCTGTGAATGTGGTCTTTGTTCCACTGGCTGCAGGATTGTAGTTCTTCTTGCTTCTGTGGTCTGCCCTCTGGTGGATGAGGCTATCTAAGAGGCTTGTGGAAGTTTCCTGATGTGAGGGACTGGTGGTGGGTAGAGCTGGCTCTGGGCACCAAATTTTAATGAAGAGGTAGGGCAGTTATAGTGGTTAGCTGTGTCTGAGTTATGGAAAGAGAGACAGGAATAATATATAAGTATGTTAATTCAATACAATAAAATATATACCTGGCAAAATATTATATTCTTGTACTAGGAAGCTAAGAGTTTTATTATTTTCTCTATTTTTATATGTTTTAAATATTTCCCTAAAAAATGGAGACCAATGGATGTCCAGTTTTGATAGACAACTGCATATTAAATTTATTTGGAATTTAATAATTTCCTTGCAGAGGTAAATATACTTTTCAAAAAGTACTAGGCAGTATTAATGGAACAAAAATTGCTTTCAAAGGGAGGTTCAAAATATTTTAGCAATTACAGAAAAGAGAATTGCTTTCAGTAACTGAACCCAAAATAATTCTTAGAATACTCTATAATTCAGAGGGATAAGTCACAAGAAAAAGTAAAATTCTGTCAAACTTGAAATATCTATTTAGCATCTGCACCAGGACTTTATTACATATTGTGATTTCAGTAGCCTATAAAAAAAGGTTAATGAAAAGAAAGGTTTTCCTATGTTTCACTTAATGTGGTTTAATTTTCAGTTGTTATAATGTGAGGAGCTGAGCAAAAAATACCACTTATTTCCTACTACTACTAGATTTGGATAAAATGCTAATAGATAACACTGACAGCTGATATTTGTCCTAGTGCATGGATCACTTTTGTCCTATTATTAAATTTTATTAGTAATTAGAATTGCAGACTATGAATGATGCAGGTCTCTTTCCAAAAAGACAGTATGTGTTAATTGGTTTTCATACATATAAAACATTGATAAATGCGTTCTTATCTCCAAGAATGTTAAACGCATATCATGAATGACAAGGTGTCATATTAGATATTGTGAGGTGGGATTAAAAGCTTCCATTTAGCAAATGGAAAAAGTAAAAAAGATTTGTTTTATACATATGAAAAGGAAAATACCTGGGAATGAAAAATGATTTAACTACTGTGGAAAACAGTATGGAGGTTCCTCAAAAACTGCAGATAGAACTACCTATTGACTCAGAAATTCTACTCCTATGTATATACCTGAAAAAACAAAAACAATAATTAAAAAATATACACACATCCCAGTGTTCATAGCAGCATTATTTACAGTAGCCAAGATATGGAAGCAATCTATGTGTTTATCAACAGACACGGATAAAGAAGATGTGGTATATATATGCACTGCAATATTACTCAGCCATAAAAAGAATGAAATTATGCCATTTTCAGCAACATGGATGGACCTAGAAAATATTATGCTTAATGAAATTAGACAGAGAAAGACAAATACTGTATGATATCACTTATATGGGGAATCTAAAAAATAAAGGAAACAAATGTATATAACTAAAGAGAAATAAACCCAGAGATATTAAAAACAAACTAGTGGTTACCAGTGGGGAGGGTAAATGGGTGAGAGGCAAGATAGGGATATGAGATTAAGAAATAACACCTACTATGTATAAAATAGATACACAACAAGGATATATTGTACAGCCCAGGGAATTATAGTCATTCTTTTGTAATAACTTTAAATACAGAATAATCTATAGAAATACTGAATCAGTATGCTGTACACCTGAAGCTAATATAATATGGTAAATCAACTATAATTCAATCTAAAAAAGAAAATAACGATATTTTGACTGTATTAAAGACAAGCTGAAATTTAAGCATAGAATGGAGGTAAATATTTGCAACACTCTTAAAAACTATCTAGATCATATATAAATAATATGTTATAAAAACTTGTAAAAAAGAAAAAATTTAAAAGTAACGTAATAGAAGACGTGCAAAAAATATGAAAACTCAGTTTTAAAAAGATCCTAATTACCAATAAATATTCAAGAAATGTATAATTCTATAAATTGGGAATGGCGTTTCAGTCATAAATTTAAAAAAGTTAAACATCCTTGATAATGCCAAATTTTATTAAGAATATAACAGTATAGAAATACTCATCTGTGGTGAGATTTTAACAGTTATAACCCTTCAAGGACTAATATTTTATTATTTTAATCAAAAGAAGATGTACAGTTAGAACCCAGCCTTTTCATTTGCATTACATGTGGGAGTGTGTTTAATAACGTTCCCACATTTTTTTCAATTTAAACCATAGACTAGTAGAATTCTCTGTTAGAAGATAAATAAATATATTTTAAATTAATAAGTTCCTAAACAATACATATTATTCAGCAGTTGAATAAACCATGTACACATGAATATTGAAAAGACAATATTCAGAAAAATAAGCAGTTGATTTAAAAGTAGGTACAATATAATTCTTGTATCTGTAATGTTAAAAAAGTGATATATTTTAATCTTAAATTATACCATAGTTTTTAATTTAAAAAATATATACAAATATAAGTGAGAGTAAAAGAAATAATTATATTTGCTGTTTATTTCTGATGAGAAAAGTATTTAGAAAAGGATTGGGAGAGATGCTTTACTTTTAACCATATTTTCCATTTTTAAAATTTAGAAAAAGTTTAAGTTAAATGTAAAATATTACCATTTGTTAAACTTAGGTGTCGAGTATGCATTTTCTGTAATTTAAATCAAGTGTGAATTGATTTACAATTAAACATACAAAGAAATCACAACCCCCACACCTTCCTTTTAATTACTGTTCTTATACTTTTAATTAATCTATTTATGCTTTTTAAAATATATCTATTGCAAATATATTTTAAAAATGCATTGGCAACTTCACAGAGTCAGAATTTCAAACATTTTGGAAATTATTTTCATCATAAATTTTATTGAGGTCAGAATCCTGATGCTTATATATCATTTTCTATTTTAAGGTAAGTAAGTTAAAATGACACACAAAGTTTTTTGAATATATATATGATATTTTCAAATAAAAATTCAACTTAATCCTATTAAATAATTAAAACATAGAATAAACAACTTAAAGTTTTTAGTAAAATTTGTAATTTTGCCAGACATATCAAGAAAAAAGATAGAGGGCTCAAATAAAATCAGAAATGAAAAAGGAGAATTTATTTCCAGCACCACAGAAATACAAAGGATCATAAGATAAAGTGGACAACCTAGAAGAAATGGATAAATTCCTAGCAATGTAAAATCTCCCAAGACTGAATCAGAAAAAAAAATACAAAATATGACCAGACCAATTACTAGTAATTAAATTGAATAAAAAAACAAAACCAAAAACCTTCCAACAAACAATAGTCTAGGACAAGAGTACTTCACAGGCCTCGAATAGGCCTCACAGGAGAGGCCTCACCTATAATTCTCAAACTATTTTTTTAAATTGCAGAGGAAGGAACACTTCCAAACTCATTCTATGAGGCCAGCATCACCCTGACACCAAAAAACACAACAACAATAACACAGCAAAAAAAGAAAATTACAGGTCAATATTGCTGAAAAACAGATGCAAAAATCCTAAACAAAATAGTCACAAATCAAATTCCACTGTACATTAAAAGGATCATACACCATTATCAAGTGGGATTTATCCCAGGGATGGGAGAATGGTTCAATATCTACAAATTAATTAATTAACAAATTGAAGAGTAAAAATCATATGATTATTTGAATAGACGCAGAAACATCTTTTGACAAAAGTTAACATCCAATTCATTATAAAAACACTTCACAAAGTGTGTATAGAGGGAACATACCTCGACATAATAAAGACCATATATGACAAAACTACAGCTAACATCATATTCAGTGGTTAAAAGCTGAAGTCATTTTCTCTAAGATCAGGAACAAGACAAGGATTTCCATTCTGACTACCACCTTCAACATAGTATGAGAAGTTGTAGCCATAGCAATCAGATAAGTTAAAGTAGTAAAAGGAATCCAAATTGGAAAGGAGGTGGTAAAACTCTCACTGTTTACAGATTACATGATGCTATGTACAGAAAATTCTAAAGACACCATCAAAAACTATTAAATCTCATTAATGAATTCAACAAAGTTTCAGGATACAAAATTAATGTACAAAAATCTGTTGCATTTCTATATACTAACAGCAAACTACGAGAAAAAGAAATTAAGAAAACAATTCCATTTAAAATTGCGTGACAAAGAATAAAATACCTATGAGTAGATCCAACTAAGGAGATAAAAGACATATACTCAGAACACTAAAAGTCACTGATAAAAGAAATTGAAGATGACACTAACAAATGGAAAGATATACCATGCTCATGGTTGGAGGAATTAATATTGTTATAATGACGATAATACCCAAGGCAATCTAAGGATTCAGTATAATTGCTATCAAAATACCAATGGCATTTTTCACAGAACTAGAGCAAATAATTCTGAAATTTGTATGGAAACACAAAAGACAGCAAGTAGCCTAAACAATCTTGAGAAAGAACAAAGGAGGAAGTATTACGTGCCCTGATTTTAAACTATACCACAAAAGCTACAGTAATCAAAACAGAATGGTACTGGCACAAAAACAAAGAGATCAATGGAACAGAGTAGAGATCCCAGAAATGAACCAACACTTATATGGTCAATAAATCTACAACAAAAGTGGTAGGAGTACACAATGGAAAAAAGATAGCTTTTTCAATAAATGGTGTAAGGAAAACTGGACAGCTGCATGCAAAAGAGTCAAACTGGACTACTTTTTTACAACAACAACAAAAAAACCTCAAAATGGATTAAAGACTTAAATGTAGGACCTGAAACCACAAAACCTAGAAGAAAACATAGGCAGTACACTCTTTGACATAGATTTTAGCAATTTTTTGGAGATATGTGTCCTCAGGCAAGGGAAGTGAATGCAAAAATAAACAAATGGGACCATAAAAAACTAAAAAGTTTTCGCACAATAAAGGAAAATATCAAAAAAGAGAGAAAATAGAAGAAAAAGAAAAGAAAACGCTGCCTGCTGAATTGGAGAAGACATTTGCAGTTGATATATTCGATAAGGGTTTTTCTTTTCCTTTTTTTGTTTTTGCGTTATGCGGGCCTCTCACTGTTGTGGCCTCTCCCATTGCGGAGCAGAGGCTCCGGACGCTCAGGCTCAGCGGCCATGGCTCACGGGCCTAGCCGCTCTGCGGCATGTGGGATCTTCCCGGACCGGGGCATGAACCCGTGTCCCCTGCATCGGCAGGCGGACTCTCAACCACTGCGCCACCAGGTAAGCCCTGTTAAGGGGTTAATATCCAAAATATTCAAAGAACTCATACAATTCAACATCAAAAAATGAACAACCCATTTACAAAATGAACAGAGGTCTTAAATATGCATTTTTCCCCCAAAGGAGATTCACAAATGGCCAATAGGCACATGAAAAGATGCTCAACATCACTAATCCTCAGAAATGCAGCTCAAAACCACAATGAGATATCACCTCCCACTTGCGAGAATGACTATTATCAGAAAATACAGTAAATAACAAGTGTTGGTGGGGATGTGGAGAAAAGGGAACCCTCTTGCACTGTTGCTGGGAATGTAAATTACTGCAGCCATTATGGAAAATAGTATGAAGGTTCCTCAAATAATTAAAAATAGAGCTACCATACTATCCAGCCATTCCAATCCTGAGTATTTATCCAAAGAAAACAAAAACAGTAATTTAAAAAGTTATATACGCACCTCTGTTCATTGCAGCATTATTTATAATAGGCAAGATATGGAAGTAACCTAAGTGTCCATCAACAGATGAATGGATAAAGATGTGATATAACTGCTACATCCATATATGCACACACACATACTTTGGAATGCTACTCAGCCATATAAAACAATGAAAACTTTCCAATTGTGAGAACATGGGTGGATCTAGGGAATATTATGCTAAATAAGTCAGATGAAAACAAATACTATATGATTTCACTTATATGTGGAATATAAAAACAAAACAAATGCACAAACATTATGAAACAGAATCATAGATACATGAAAAAATTGGTGGTTGCCAGAGGGGTGGGGTTCGGGTGGATGAGAGAAACAGGTGAGGGAGATTTAAGAGGTCCAAACATCCAGTTACAAAATAAATGAGTCATGATATGAAATGTACAGCAGGGGGAATATAGTCAATAACAATGTAATATCTTTGTATAGTGACAGATGGTAACTAGACTGGCCACTGTGATCATTTTGAAATGTATAGAAATATCAAATCACTTTGTTCCACACCAGGAACTAACATGCTGGTGTAGGTCAGTTATTTTTCAAAAACAAACAAAGAAGCAAAGTCATAGAAAAAGAGATAAGATTTGTGATTACCAGAGACAGGGATTGGAGGGAGGGGAAGTTGAGTGAAGGTGGTCAAAAGGTACACACTTCCAGTTATAAGATAAATAAGTACTATGGCTGTAATGTACAACATGGTGAATATAATTAACACTTTGTGTTATATGAAAGTTGTTAAGAGAGTGAATCCTAAGAATTCTCATAAGGAAAAATTTTTTACTTTTTCTTTTATGTTGTATCCATATGAGATAATAGACTTTCACTAAACTTGTTGTGGTAATCATTTCATGATGAATGTAAGTTAAATCATTGTGCTGATTTAATTGTGCTGACCACACCAGTGGTCCCCAACCTTTTTGGCTCCAGGAACCAGTTTCATGGAAGACAATTTTTCCACGGACCGTGGTGGGGGGGATGGTTTCAGGATGATTCAAGCACGTTACATTTATTGTGCACTTTAGTAGATTACATTGTAACATAATGAAATAATTATACAACTCACTGTAATGCTGACCGGAGGAGGAGGTCAGGTGGTATGGCAAGCAATGGGGAGCGGCTGTAAATACAGATGAAGCTTCGCTCACTTGCCTGCCACTCACCTCCTACTGTGTGGCCCAGTTCCATGACCCAGGGGTTAGGGATCCCTGCTGTACTCCTTAAACTTATAAAGCGCTGTGCATGTCAATTATATCACAACTGGAAGGAAAAAAAATGTAATTTTAAGAATGTGGGGGGGGGGGCTACATTTATTTTCAAATCATGATTCCAAAAAATAGATCATCTAGTAACATAATTATCTATAACTCATCATTCTTTCATTTACTGTTTGATCTAAATTTATGTGATCTAAATTTATGAGTTATTCATTATTGGAATTTAAATGAGAATATGAAAAGAACTGATAGCCAGAATGTGTTTTAATGCTTTATTTTCTATGAATAATTTATGTGAAAATGTAGCTGATTTTTTACCTCAAAAAAAAAAAAAAAAAGACTTTCCAATGAACATACTAGCAGCTTAATATCAGTCTTTAGATAGGAAAAAATTGCAAATGAAAGAGCCTAAGTCTGAGGTTGTCCACTTACCGATGTCCTAGGTGTGCAGGGCACCCTGTTGGTTACACGCATTGACTTTGCAGTCAGATTGACAAGCGTTCATTTTTCAGTAGTACTGCACACCATAATTGTCATTTAGTGTCAAAGTTTTATGTTAACTGTGAAATGGGAGCAATAATAATATTTTTTCTGTAAGTTATCCATGATGCATTTTAATTATCATTTTAATACAAAAAATAATTAGAATGTACCTACACAGCAACTGCTGTTTTCTTCTCCTCCTTCTGCTCTTCCTTCTTTATTATTATTACTATTATCTATGTATTTTATAAAATCCTTGATAGAAACTCTTCCTGATCTTTGAAAGTCAAAAACTATTTACTTCTACCAGTCACCTTTTAAGGATTTTCTGTTCTGTTTCAAATCCTAATAATTATCTAGATTAATTGCATTTCCTTCCTGACATCTTGCCTTTCTCTCCTGTAACTCAGACTCCAGGTTGCTATATGTATCCCCTAACCATATTCATATGTGCCCTTCTTCTGGAACACCATTCATGCTTTTTTCTTACCAAAATATTGAATTTTATTGAGGAACCTAAACTCAGTGAATTCTAAACAGGAAATTTTAAATTTAAACTTTATTTTAATATGTTAATATTTTATTTAAGTAATGCTGCCAAGTTGTTATCTACCCTCCCTATGGGCTTTATAAGAGTATCTCCATGATACTCATATTGATTCTGTAACTAATCATATTTTGTCAGTTTCAAAGTTATTCTAGTAAATAAAAACTTCTAGGTCTTAGGACTTTCTTGTTTAACACAGCCTAGACTTGGCTGGCTGCTAGAAGATATTCACACTGAAGAAGAACATGGGTCCCAGGATGATTTACAATGTTGTGTTAGTTTTTGGGGTGCAGCACAGTGATTCAGTTATATATATGTGTGTATATATATATATTTTTTCCAGATTATTTTCCATTATAGGTTATTGCAATACGTTGAATATAGTTCTCTGTTCTATACAGTAGATCCTTGTTGTTTATCATTTCTGTATATATTAGCTTGTATCTGCTAATCCCAAACTCCTAATTTATCCCTCCCCCCGGCTTTCCCCTTTTGTAACCATAAGTTTGTTTTCTATGACTGTAAATCTATCTCTGTTTTGTAAATAAGTTCATTTATATAATATATTCAGATTCCACATATAAGTGATATCATATGATATTTGTCTTTCTCTGTCTTAGTTCACTTAATATGATCATCTCTAGGTCGATCCATGTTGCTGCAAATGGCACTATTGCATTCTTTTTTTACGACTGAGTAATATTCCATTGTATATATGTACCACATCTTCTTTATCCATTCATCTATACATGGACATTTAGGTTGCGTCCATGTCCTGGCTATTGTAAGTAGTGCTGCTATGAACATAGGGGTGCACGTATCTTTTCGAATTAGAGTTTTCTCCAGATATATGCCCAGGAGGGGGATTGCTGGATCATATGACACCTATATTTTTAGTTTTTTAAGGAACCTCCATACTTTTCTCCATAGTGACTGCACCATTATACATTCCCACCAACAGTGTAGGAGGGCCCCCTTTTCTCTACACCATCTCCAGCATTTATTGTTTGTAGACTTCTTAGAGGTGGCCATTATGACTGGTGAGAGATGATACTTCATTGTAGTTTTAATTTGCATTTCTCTATTAGCAATATTGAGCATCTTTTCATGTGCCTGTTCCAATTATGGCATCTTAACTTACTACATGGTGTTAGAAAAACCTGTGTAAACCTGATGGGATTGGACTAAACTATTTAAAAGTGTCCCTCCAGTTCTGAGATTCTATTAATCATACAAACATACTGACTTAAAAACCTTTGTCAGGAATGTCTTTTGTGGCATTATTAAACATTATGTTAGTGATAAATACTTCAAGTTACTTGTCCATACCTTCTAGAAACTTGAAAAAATTCTTGATATTTTTAAAATATAAATCTTCTTCAGTTAAGATCTACCTGTATTGTCAGAAATTTAAAACCTAGACATGTGTTTAACTCGATTATTCTTTTTATCATCCCTGTTCCCTCGTGACATAATTAGTTTCTATTGAAGGTGATGATCTATTAGCAATAACAATTAGTTCTGCATATACCACACCTACTAAAACTGACTTCATGGCACATATACATGAAGATAGGCTCTAAAGCATAAATATGGGCAGGGACTCAATGGATCATATGCCCAGTCAAATAAAACTACGGACAGAATATAGTACAAATATTAACTAATGTGTGTGTATATTTATTTTAATCCTAGTAGTTTCTTTCCTTTTTCATTGCCTCACACTCACTCTTACCCTCCTGGGCATTGGGAATTTAGATAATTCAACACTGTAATACATATTTGGGAGAATTCCTGGGAGGGAGATTAAGATACATCAGGATGGGAAACAGATGCCCTCTCCCTAACTAAGGTGTCAGGCAGTGGGGAAGAAATACAGGCATGAATAGAATAGAAATATGGTGCAATTTAGAGAAAAGGGTCCCAGGGAAACCTGATTTAGATTTTCAGGGCTTTTGGCAATTTGGAAATGATGGAGCACTTACCTGCATGTAATTCACAACAGAATAACAGCTTAATTCCTAAAATAAATAAGGAATTTGAATAAAATTTTAATTTGCCCATGATTACTATTTAAAACTACTCATTTTTGGTTGGGTTTTTTGTTTTTTGACATTGAGCTGCATGAGCTGCTTGTAAATTTTGGAGGTTAATCCTTTGTCACTTGCTTCATTAGTGAATATTTTTTCCCTTTCTGAGGGTTGTCTTTTGGTCTTGTTTATGGTTTCCTTTGCTGTGCAAAAGCTTTTAAGTTTCATTAGGTCCCATTTGTTTATTTTTGTTTTTATTTCCATTTCTCTAGGAGGTGGGTCAAAAAGGATCTTGCTGTGATTTATGTCATAGAGTATTGTGCCTGTGTTTTCCTCTGAGAGTTTTATAGTGCCTGGCCTAACATTTAGATCTTTAATTGATTTTGACTTTATTTTTGTGTATGGCATTAAGGAGTGTTCTAATTTCATTCTTTCACATGTGGCGGTCCAGTTGTCCCAGCACCACTTATTGAAGAGGCTGTCTTTTCTCCACTGTATATCCTTGCCTCCTTTATCAAAAATAAGGTGACCATGTGTGCGTGGGTTTATCTCTGGGCTTTCTCTCTTGTTCCATTGATCTGTATTTCTGTTTTTGTGCCAGTACCATACTGTCTTGATTACTGTAGCTTTGTAGTATCATCGGAAGAGAGGAAGCCTGATTCCTCCAGCTCCATTTTTCTTTCTCAAGATTGATTTGCTATTCAGGGTCTTTGGTGTTCCCATACAAATTGTGAAAATTTTTGTTCTAGTTCTGTGAAAAATGCCATTGGTAGTTTGATAGCAATTGCATTCAGTCTGTAGATTGCTTTGGGTATATACTCATTTTCACAATGTTGATTCTTCCAATTGAAGAATATGGTATATCTCTCCATCTGTTTGTATCATTTTTAATTTCTTTCGTCAGTGTCTTACAGTTTTCTGTATACAAGTCTTTTGTCTCCTTAGGTAGGTTTATTCCTAGGTAATTTATTCTTTTTGTTGCAATGGTAAATGGGAGTGTTTCCTTAATTTCTCTTTCAGAAGACTTAAATAGACATTTCTCCAAAGAAGATACATAGATTGCCAATAAACACATGAAAGGATGCTCAACATCACTAATCATTAGAGAAATGCAAATCAAAATTACAATGTGGGATCATCTCACACCAGTCAGAATGGACATCATCAAAAAATCTACAAACAGTAAATGCTGGAGAGGGTGTGGAGAAAAGGGAACCCTCTTGCGCTGTTGGTAGAAATATAAATTGATGCAGCCACTGTGGAGAACAGTATGGAGGTTCCTTAAAAAACTAAAAATAGAACTACCACATGACCCAGCAATCCCACTACTGGGCATATACCCTGAGAAAAGGATAATTCAAAAAGAGTCATGTAGCACAATGTTCATTGCAGCTCTCTTTACAGTAGCCAGGACATGGAAGCAACCTATGTGTCCATTGACAGATGAATGAATAAAAAAGATGTGGCTCATATATACAATGGAATATTACTCAGCCATAAAAAGTAATGAAATTGAGTTATTTGTCATGAGGTGGATGGACCTAGAGTCTGTTATACCGAGTGAAGTAAGTAAGAAAGAGAAAAACAAATACTGTATGCTAGCACATATATATGGAATGTAAAAAAAGGAAAAAAAATGGTTCTGAAGAACCTAGGGGCAGGACAGGAATAAAGACACAGACAGAGAATGGACATCAGGACACGGGGAGTGGGAGGGTAAGCTGGGACGAAGTGGGAGAGTGACATGGACACATATACACTACCAAATGTAAAATAGATAGCTAGTGTGAAGCAGCCGCATAGCACGGGGAGATCTGCTCAGTGCCCTGTGACCAACTAGAGGGGTGGGATAGGGAGGGTGGGAGGGAGATGCAAGAGGGAGAAGATATGGGGATATATGTATATGTATAGGTGATTCACTTTGTTATAAAGCATAAACTAACAGACCCTTGTAAAGCAATTATACTCCAATAAAGATGTTAAAAAAAAAAAAAGAGCTGGAGGAATCAGACTCCCTGACTTCAGACTATACTACAAAACTACAGTAATCAAGACAATATGGTACTGGCACAAAAACAGAAATATAGATCAATGGGACATGTTAGAAAGCCCAGAGATAAACCCATGCACCTGTGGTCAGCTCATCTATGACAAAGGAGGCAAGGATATACAATGCAGAAAAGACAGTCTCTTCAATCAGTGATGCTGAGAAAACTGGACAGCTACAGGTAAAAGAATGAAATTAGAACGCTCCTTAACGCCATACACAAAAATAAACTCAAAATGGATTAGAGACCTAAATGTAAGACCAGACATTATGAACCTCTTAGAGGAAAACATAGGAAGAACACTCTGACCCAAATTACAGCAAGATCTTTATTGATCCACGTCCTAGAGTAATGGAAATAATAACAAAAACAAACAAATGGGACCTAATGAAGCTTAAAAGATTTTGCACAGCAAAGGAAACCATAAACAGGACAAAAAGACAACCCTCAGAATGGGAGAACTTATGTGCAAATGAGGCAACTGACAAAGGATTAACCTCAAAATTTATAAGAAGCTCATGCAACTCAATATCAAAACAAACAACCCAATCAAAAAATGGGCAGAAGAGCTAAATAGACATTTCTCCAAAGAAGACATATAGATGGCTAAGAAGCACATGAAAAGCTGCTCAACATCACTGATTATTAGAGAAATGCAAATCAAAACTACAGTGAGGTATCACCTCACACCAGTTAGAATGGGCGTCATCAGAAAATCTACAAACAACAAATGTTGGAGAGGGTGTGGAGAAAAGGGAACCCTCTTGCACTGTTGGTGGGAATATAAATTGGTACGGCCAGTATGGAGAACAGTATGGAGATTACTTAAAAAACTAAAAATAGAATTACCATATGACCCAGCAGTCCTGCTGTTGGGGATATACCCAGAGAAAACCATAATTGAAAAAGACACATGCACCCCAGTGTTCATTGCAGCACTATTTACAATAGCCAGATCATGGAAGCAACCTAAATGCCCATCGACAGATGAGTGGATAAAGAAGAAGTGGTATGTACATACAATGGAATATTACTCAGCCATAAAAAGGAACAAAATTGGGGCATTTGTAGAGATGTGGATGGATCTAGAGACTGTCATACAGACTGAAGTAAGTCAGAAAGAGAATATCAAATATTGTATATTATCACATATATGTGGAACCTAGAAAAATACTACAGATGAACCGTTTTGCAGGGCCGAAATAGAGACACAGATGTCTAGAATAAATGTATGGACACCAAGGGGGGAAAGTGGCGGGTGGTTTGGTGGTGGTGGTGAGAATTGGGAGACTGGGATTGACATATATACACTCATACGTATAAAATAGATAATGAATAAGAACGTGCTGTTTAAAAAAATAAAATAAAATTCAAAAGTTAAAAAAACTACTCATTTGTAAATTTAAAGTCATATAGTTTCAAACTATTATTTATTTATGAATTAATTAATTTATTTGTGGCCTCAGTTTACCAGTGTCCTGCACACCTCTTTACTTGCTGATGCTTACAGAGTAATTCATGCCACTCTACAATCAGAGCTCGGTGGAAACAAGCAGGCTCCAAGTGGGAAAAGCTGAGTCCTGAATTGTGGAAGCTACAGCTAGGACTTGCCAGTAAGAATTTGAATAAAGACCTGCCTGACTCTAAATCCTACACTTTTCTATTCTTCTGCTACCAAAGTAATTGCATCAACAGTCCATGATAAGGACAATTTAGAAATATAAATTTAAGTTTAGTGTCGGAAAGGGAAAATTGAGAAAAACAGATGTTGCAGTTTCAAACTTGAAACTAGAAAGGAGAAAATTTGGGGTGATAGATGTGAAAGATATTAACAGATGAAGGGAAGAGGAGAAAAACCCAAGCCAAGAGCCCCAAACTCCAAAGCCTTCAGCCAAGAATTTTCTTCTACAGCATGTCATATCCAGGAAATATTGAAGCAAAGTTTGTTTTATCTCGAAATCTAAACCCCTCTAGCTCAGCATTTTCCAAAATTTCCTTCAGTGTAAGCTAACCTTCCAAAATATGTCACCCGTAATTGAAAAATACTTCATAGTACACAAGCACACACCCCACCTTATAAATTTCCAGTGAATTGCAAACACAGTTGATACTTGATCAACATGTGTTTGCATTGCATGTGTCCACATAGAGACAGGCTGTTTTTCAATAAGTGCTACTCGAATACAACATGATATGTGGTTTTTTGAATCCATGGATTCAGAACCTTGGAGAGGGAGGGGCTGACTGTGAAATTATATGGATACCTACTCTGTGGAGGGTCTGAGCCTCTCACCCCACAATGTTCTAGGGTCAACTGTATAATGTTCTGAACCCACATTTGGTAAAGAAATTTGTATACTTTAACTTACAGTCTTGCAAAATTAATCATGGGGCACTTGACTTTTTAGGATGGCTATAAGTATATTACAGGACTAGTGTATCATGGAACACAAATTGGGAAATACAGCATTAGCTTACTTTTTCAATGCTATTTCTAGGTCGCCAGAATCAAGCTAAATAATATATGTTATATGGTATGAGGATAGTTTAGAAAAAAAAAAACAAAATGATTATGGTGCAAACGACAGAAAAATGGAAGTATTAATTTTCAATCTAAGGAGAAAGAAGCTAAAAATTGGAATAATGAAATACAGTGGCTAAAATGTAGTCTACTATACTTGGGATTTGAAAAAAATGTTAGGATTTCATGTTTAGCACATGCTCTAAAGTAAATTTGCCTTGAGTGAAAGAATTAGAATGTTTTATATGGTAATATTATTTTCCAGTGGTTCAAGTCATTCAGGGTAATTTATATTTCCCTTTCATTTCTATTTGTGTAGTTGAATTGCTCACTGGTGGTAGATTGCCCTTTTGCTGCATTTGAAAAGGTAAATCACTAATCACAGTTAGATTCTTCTTAGTCAGCTGTCATGAACATGACTAGTACATAGGTAATTTCTGAATAATGGAACTTTCTTTTATACTTTAATATATGCCTTCTGAAACTGCTACTTATCTAAGACTCTGAACTGCTAAAAATCAAAACAGTCTATTCAATAACATTGAGTAATTCTTTTAGGATCCAGAAGTTGTTTTGCTACCTTTCAGAGGTCTAGATTTATACATATAAATGAACACTAAGATTATATTGCCCATGTGTGAAGTTTAGTGTGGTTTGGCAGACTATAAGCTAATCATCAAAAGCACCATTTCTTCTCACTATATCACATACTGTCTTTTAAGTTACTCTCCTTAATTATGAGTTGGTCTCATCTGGCCAATTTCTGATCCATGAGATTTAATAATTAACATAAATTACCTGTATAATAATTAGCTGCCTAAATAACCATACTTTTTACAATTTTTTGGGGTTTTTTTGAATTTTATTTTATTTTTTTATACAGCAGGTTCTTATTAGTCATCCATTTTATGTACATCAGTGTATACATGTCAATCCCAATCTCCAAATTCATCACACCACCATCACCACCCCCCACTGCTTTCTCCCCTTGGTGTCCATACGTTTGTTCTCTACATATGTGTCTCAATTTCTGCCCTGCAAACTGGTCATCTGTACCATTTTTCTAGGATATGCATATATACGTTAATATATGATATTTGTTTTCCTCTTTCTGACTTACTTCACTCTGTATGGCAGTCTCTAGATGCATCCACGTCTCTACAAATGACCCAATTTCGTTCCTTTATATGGCTGAGTATTATTCCATTGTATATATGTACTACTTCTTTATCCATTCGTCTGTTGATGGGCATTTAGGTTGCTTCCATGACCTGGCATTGTAAATAGTGCTGCAGTGAACATTGGGGTGCATGTGTCTTTTTGAATTATGGTTTTCTCTGGGTATATGCCCAGTAGTGGGATTGCTGGGTCATATGGTAATTCTATGTTTAGGTTTTTAAGGAACCTCCATACTGTTCTCCATAGTGGCTGTATCAATTTACATTCCCACCAACAGTGCAAGAGGGTTCCCTTTTCTCCACACCCTCTCCAGCATTTGTTGTTTGTAGATTTTCTGATGATGCCCATTCTAACTGGTGTGAGGTGATACCTCATTGTAGTTTTGATTTGCATTTCTCTAATGATTAGTGATGTTGAACATCCTTTCATCTGTTTGTTGGCAATCTGAATATCTTCTTTGGAGATATGTCTATTTAGGTCTTCTGACCATTTTTATATTGAGTTGTTCGTTTTTTTTAATATTGAGCTGCATGAGCTGTTTATATATTTTGGAGATTAATCCTTTGTCCGTTGATTCATTTGCAAATAGTTTCTCCCATTCTGAGAGCTGTCTTTTCATCTTGTTTATGGTTTCCTTTGCTGTGCAAAAGCTTTAAAGTTTCATTAGGTCCCATTTGTTTATTTTTGTTACTCCATTACTCTAGGAGGTGGATCAAAAAATATCTGGCTGTGATTTATGTCAGAGTGTTCTTCCTATGTTTTCCTCTAAGAGCTTCATAGTGTCTGGTCTTACATTTAAGTCTCTAATCCATTTTGAGTTTATTTTTGTGTATGGTGTTAAGGAGTGTTCTAATTTCATTCTTTTACCTGTAGCTGTCCAGTTTTCCCAGCACCACTTATTTTTTTTATTCATTTACTTTTTTGCAGTACTCGGGCCTCTCACTGTTGTGGCCTCTCCCATTGTGGAGCACAGGCTCCAGACGTGCAGGCTCAGTGGCCATGGCCCACTGGCCCAGCTGCTCCATGTCATGTGGGATCTTCCCAGACTGGGGCACGAACCCGTGTCCCCTGCATTGGCAGGCGGACTGTCAACCACTGCGCCACCAGGGAAGCCCCCAGCACCACTTATTGAAGAGACTGTCTTTTCTCCATTGTATATCCTTGCCTCCTTTGTCATAGATTAGTTGATCATAGGTGTGTGGGTTTATCTCTGGGCTTTCTATCTTGTTCCACTGATCTATGTTTCTGTTTTTGTGCCAGTACCATATTGTCTTGATTACTGTCGCTTTGTAGTATAGTCTGAAGTTAGGGAGTCCGATTCCTGCAGCTCCGTTTTTTTCCCTCAATACTGTTTTGGCTATTCGGGGTCTTTTGTGTCTCCATACAAATTTTAAGATTTTTTATTCTAGTTCCGTAAAAAATGCCATTGGTAATTTGATAGGGATTGCATTGAATCTGTAGATTGCTTTATGTAGTATAGTCATTTTCACAATATTGATTCTTCCCATGCAAGAACATAGTATATCTCTCCATCTGTTGGTGTCATCTTTAATTGCTTT
The DNA here is from genome assembly GCF_003676395.1 of Aethalodelphis obliquidens. Classification (NCBI taxonomy): domain Eukaryota; kingdom Metazoa; phylum Chordata; class Mammalia; order Artiodactyla; family Delphinidae; genus Aethalodelphis; species Aethalodelphis obliquidens. The sequence goes on along the minus strand of NW_020837991.1, from coordinate 7,953,593 downwards.
CATCAGTGTCTTATAGATTTCTGCATAGAGGTCTTTTGTCTCCCTATGTAGGTTTATTCCTTGGTATTTTAGTCTTTTTGTTGCAGTCCTAAAATGGAGTGTTTCCTTAATTTCTCTTTCAGATTTTTCATCATTAGTGTATAGGAATGCAAGAGATTTCTGTGCATTAATTTTGTATTCTGCTACTTTACCAAATTCATTGTTTAGCTCTAGTAGTTTTCTGGTGGCATTTAGGATTCTGTATGTATAGTACCATGTCATCTGCAAAGAGTGACAGTTTTACTTCTTCCTTTACGATTTGTATTCCTTTTATTTCTTTTTCTTCTCTGATTGCCATGGCTAGGACTTCCAAAACTATGTTGAATAATAGTGGCAAGAGTGGACATCCTTGTCTTGTTCCTTATCGTAGAGGAAATGCTTTCAGTTTTTCATCATTGAGAATGATGTTTGCTGTGGGTTTGTTGTATATGCCTTTATTATATTGAGGTAGGTTCCCTTTATGCCCACTTTCTGGAGAGTTTTTATCATAAATGGGGTTGAATTTTGTCAGAAGCATTTTCTGCATCTATTGAGATGATCATATGGTTTTTCTCCTTCAATTTGTTAATACAGTATATCACATTGACTGATTTGCATATATTGAAGAATCCTTGCATTCCTGGGATAAATCCCACTTGATCATGGTGTATGATCCTTTTGATATGTTGTTGGATTGTGTTTGCTAGTATTTTGTTGAGGATTTTTGCATCTATATTCATCAGTGATATTGGTCTCTAATCTTCTTTGTTGTAGTATCTTTTTCTGGTTTTGGTATCAGGGTGATGGTGGCTTCATAGAATGATTTTGGTAGTGTTCTTCCTCTGCAATTTTTTGGAAGACTTTGAGAAGGATGGGAGTTAGCTCTTCTCTAAATATGTGGTAGAATTAGCCTGTGAAGTCATCTGGTCCTGGACTTTTGTTTGCCTGAAGATTTTTAATCACAGTTTTAGTTTCATTACATGTGGTTGGTCTTTTCATATTTTCTATTTCTTCCTGTTTCAGTCTTGGAAGGGCATACCTTTCTAAGAATTTGTCCATTTTTTCCAGGCTGTCCATTTTATTGGCGTAGAGTTGCTTGTAGTAGTCTCTTAGGATGCTTTGTATTTCTGCCATGTCTGTTGTAAGTTCTCCTTTTTCATTTCTAATTCTATTGATTTGAGTCTTCTCCCTTTTTTTCTTGATGAGTCTGGCTAATGGTTTATCAATTTTGTTTATCTTCTTAAAGAATCAGCTTTTAGTTTTATTGATTTTTGCTGTTGTTTTCTTTGTTTCTATTTCATTTATTTCTGCTCTTATCTTTATGATTTCTTTCTTTCTACTAACTTTGGGTTTTGTTTGTTCTTCTTTCTCTAGTTCCTTTAGGTGTAAGGTTAGATTGTTTATTTGAGATGTTTGTTGTTTATTGTGGTAGGATTGTATTGCTATAAACTTCCCTCTTAGAACTGCTTTTGCTACATCCCATAAGTTTTGGATCGTCGTGTTTTCATTGTCATTTGTTTCTAGGTGTTTTTTTGATTTCCTCTTTGATTTCTTCAGTGATCTTTTGGTTATTTAGTAATATATTGTTTAGCCTCATGTGTTTGTGTCTTTTTTACATTTTTGTTTCTGTAATTGATTTCTAATCTCATAGCATTGTGGTCAGAATTGATGCTTGATATGATTTCAATTTTCTTACATTTACTGAGGCTTGATTTGTGACCCAGGATGTGATCTCTTTTTTTTTAATAAAAAGGGAAAATATATTATTCATCAGTTACATAAACAAATAATTTAATAATGCTAAGAATACTAGGTAGTCATAAACATATGGTAATTCAATTGAGGAGACTTTAGTAATGCTCAGGATTAAAACTATATTCAATAAAATAAGCATTACCATCTAGGTTTTAAATATTTATGAAAGGTTTGTCATATGTATTAGGTATGTAGCCAACAAACCTGAACCATTGTACATTGTCTTATGGATGGTCACCAAGTGTCTATTTGGAAATCATTGTGGTGGGTTAACGAATCAAGAAACTAAAATGAAGAAATAAAAAGGCCACGATTATACACTGAAAGAAAGTAAACACTAGCAGAAGAAACTGAAATGTACACGAACATTACCAAAAAGAAAAAAAAATAAGTTGAGGGTGGAGAAATATAATGATAATAAAAAAAACAGCCTATATCTATTTTATTTTTGTCTATCAGCTTTTATTTTAGGAAACTTACATATATTTGCTCTTCTGTTTTTTCCACAATACTGGGATTTGGGTAAAATTATTATCTCCATTCTTACAGAGGGGAAAACTAAGCTACAAAGAAGTAAAATAACTTATCTACGGGAAGTAAAGCAGCCAGATGCAAACCCCAAGAAGCAGTTCTCCAGAGCCCATACAACTGATGATCTTGTTACATGCTATCCCCTCCCTTATCCATCGGGGATATTTCCAAGACCCCCAGTGGATGCCTGCAGCCATGAATAGTACCAAACCCTATGTATACTATGTATTTTCCTATACATACACATCTATGATAAAGTTTAATTTATTAATTAGGCACAGTAGTAGATTAACAATAGTAACTAATGATAAAGTAGAACAATTACAAAAGTTATGTGAATGTGGTCTCTCTCTTTCTAAGTATCTTAGTGTACAAATTTAATAACTTTTCTCTCTTAATTAAGCATTTACCATTCACTTTGAGTGTAACTTTTCCAATTTTAGGTACAGCAGCAAAACTAACACAAGAGTTTTTCCTCTTTATAATTTCACAGAAGTTTTTCTTAAGGTAGATCTTAGCAACCTCAGCATACAATTTTTTTCCATTCCTTATTAAGATGAGAACTTTCATCTTTTTACATAAAAGAAGCACTTTACATCTTCTTTTTGGTATATCTGAATTGCCTGTATTGCCACTCTTGCACTTTGGGGCCATTATTAAGAAAAATAAGGGTTCCTGAACACAAGTACTGTGATACCATGGCAGTGGATCTGAGGGCCAAGATGCCTACTAAGTAACAAATGGAATACTCTGGACAAAGAGGTTGATTCACTTCCCAGGAGGGATGGAGTCTGATGGCATTAGATTGCATCCCATTACTCGGAATGGCATGTAATTTGAAACTTATGAATTGTTAATTTCTCAAATTTTCCATTTATAGTTTTGGACCATGGTTGACTGAAGGTAACTGAAACCTCAGAAAGCAAGAATAAGCGCCGGAGGGGGGACTACTGTATTACAACTGAAAATTTGAAAGGAGAAGGATTGTCTCCAAAAATAATGACCAGCTGGCTTTAGCGTCTTGTTAAAGGGCATTTGCATCAGTGAATTTAGGAAATTCCAGGGCTGCTTTGTAAACTCAAAAACTTTTTTGATCAGCCTGAATGGATCATTTTTTAGGGAAATTTCACATTCATTTATTAGTTCATAAGCTATAAAATATAAACACCAAATGATAATCATTTATATGAGACAATGTATCAAAGAACTAAAACAACCTTGGATTCTCTTTCTATAAGTATATCTATGTTGGAAAACAGATTCTAATCAGAAGATTGGTGAGCACAAAATCAGATTGAGAGAAATTAGTTTATGATGGAAATGGTTGAGGGCATTGGGACTGATGTCCAGAATATGTATTCATATTCCAGTGTGGGAACATTATGGATATATGTTCCATTAGTTTGTGGCCAACTATGTCGTCTGCCTTAGGCAGAGATAGGAGGGGAATGTCTTAATGAAAACATTGTTTCTGGGTGTATGCATATATAATTTAGAGCAATAAATTCTATTTCTAGGGGAAAATGTAGGAAGGTTTAAATTAGAAAATGGAAATTATCAATAATCATACAACCCCGAGAATTTCTTTCACCATATGCACATTCTTTTTACTTTTTTTTTAACATGAAGTCAGAATAAGCACTTATCCAGCGCAAAACATAACCTTCAACATTCTCATTTTACAGAACTGTATAATTTTTCATTGTAATAATGTCATTTAATTATGTATTATATTTCCTTGGCTTTAGACATTTAGATTATTATCCTTTTTCACTACTGTAAAGCATGCTATAATAAGCATTAATCTAAATAAATGTACATCACATTTCTGAATTTTGACTTAGGTTGTGATCTTAAATGTGGAAATGAAGGAACAAAATATGTAAATATTTTAATACCTTTGTTATGATTTACTATATTTACATTGCCTTTGGTCAGCATTGCCTTATTAATAAAAATATACATGTATATTTATAGAAAGAACTTGTATCCAGTGTATGTTTCTTTTTGTATTTCTGTAAATTCTAGTAAGGTTAATCATTGTGTCTTTTTGTGTATATTAGGCATTTGCCATTTCTATTCTCTGAAATCTATTTTCTAATACATTGTTTTTTGAAGTCAATTTGTGTAAACTCTTTATACATTAAAAATTAGCTTTATCTCAGATTTATTTTTCTACATATTTCCTCCAGTATATGGTTTACATTTCAATTTGTTATATGATGAAAATTGATATGCTCCCCAAAGAACTTCATAATCTAGCCAAGAAGATTTAAGTAGATAAGATTTCAGAAGGCTAGATTCTGCTTTATTTCACAAAGCACTAAATTCTGTCATCCAGATCTTGAAAGTAATAGGATAATGGTGAAGACAAAGATCATTATAGCTTGAAGACTTCATGCTGTGGATGTGAAATTCCATTTTTATTTTCAACATATATTTACAGACTGGCAACTATGTATTAGGCACTGGCTGGGTACTGGGAATGCAGGCTGGGAATGAAATAAGAAAACCAATGACTCTTCTCAAGACATATATAGTTTATCTGAGGAGACAAAGTTTAAACAAGTGAAAGTAAATATAACTGTGTTGGATTTAATAGATGCTGTTCTGGTTACAGGGACTTTAAGTATAGGAAAAAATTGATACAATAAAAAGGAGAAACAGGACATGGGGAGGGGGAACAGTAAACTGGGACCAAGTGAGAGAGTAACATTGACATATATACACTACCAAATATAAAACAGCTAGTGGGAAGCAGCTGCATTGCATGGGGAGATCAGCTTCGTTTTTTGTGACCACCTAGTGGGGTGGGATAGGGAAGGTGGGAGGGAGACACAAGAGGGAGGAGACATGGGGATATATGTATACATATAGCTGATTCACTTTGTTATACAGCAGAAACTAACACAACATTGTTAAGCAATTATACTCCAATAAAGATGTTAAAATAAATAAAAATAAAACTTTCTACAAAGCCACAGTAATCAAACAGTATGTTACTGGCATAAAGCCAGACATATAAACCAATTGAACAGGATAAAAGCTCCAACAATAAGCCAATAAAACACTGAACCAGGAAGAAATAGATAATGACTAGTAATGAAATTGAATCAGTGATTTAAAAAAAATGACAGCAACAACAAATGAAAGTCCTGGACCAGATGGCTTCACAGGTGAATTCTATTAAATATTTACAGAATGTTAATGCCCATCTTTCTCAAATGATTCCAAAAAATTGTAGAGGAAGGAACACTTCCGAACTTATTCTGTGAGGACAGTATCACCTTGATGCAAAAACCAAAGTCTGGGAGGGTTATATCTGCAGCTTTGTTCTTTTTCCTAAGGATTGCTTTGGCAATTCTGGGTCTTTTGTGATTCCATATACATTTTAGGATTATTTGTTCTAGTAGAACAAGTATATTTATAATAGCTATAAATGGAGTATAACCTTTAAAAATTGTGAACCAGTCTATTGTACTCTTGTAACGTATAATATTGTGTATCAACTATACTTCAATAAAGAAATATGTATGTATAAGAAAATTAGAAACTGAGACATTTCTTTATTATTTTTCTGTATTTTATATTTTGTTTTTCTTTTTTATTTGAGTATAGTTGATTTACAATATTACACTAGTTTCAGGTGTACAGCATAGTGATTTAATATTTTATATCCCATTTAAAGTTTTTGTAAAATATTGACTATATTCTCTGTGCTGTACAATATATATCTTATTTTATACATCGTAGATTGTACCTTTTAATTCTCTACCACTATCTTGCCCCTCCCTCCATCCCTCTATCCACTGGCAACCACAAGTTTGTTCTCTATATCTGTGAGTCAGTTTCTGGTTTGTTATATACATTCATTTTATTTTTTAGATTCCACATATAAGTGAAAACACAATATTTGTCAGTCTCTGTCTGACTTATTTCACTAAGCATAGTACCCTCCAGGTCCATCTACGTTGTTGTCACTGGCAAAATTTTATTAATTATTTTTTATGGCTGAGAAGTATTCTGTCATATATATATTATATATATATATACATATATATAATATATGTATATATATATAATATATATAAAATCTTCTTTATCCATTCACCTGCACCTTTTGATGGATATTTAGGTTGCTTCCATATCTTGACTATTGTAAATAATGTTTCTATGAAAATTGGGGTGCATATATTTTTTCTAATTAGTATTTTCATTTTCTTCAGATATATACCCAGCAGTGGAATTGCTGGATCACATGGTAGTTCTATTTTTAGCTTTTTGAGGAAACGCCATACAGTTTTACATAGTAGCTGCACAAATTTACATTCCCACTAACAGTGTGTAAAGTTTCCCTTTTCTCCATATTCTTGTGAACATTAATTTTTTGTGGTCTTTTTGACGATAGACATTTTGACAAGTGTGAGATGATATCTCATTGTGATTATGATTTGCATTTCCCTGATTAGTGATGTTGAGAATCTTTTCATGTGCTTGTTGGCATTCTGTATGTCTTTCATTCTTCTGCCTGTTTTTTAACTGTTTTCTTTTTATATTGAGATACATGAACTGTTTATATATTTTGGATATTAACACCTCATTGATAGTATAATTTACACATTTTTTCTCCCATTCAGTAGGTTTTGTTTTCATTTTACCCATGGTTCCTTTGCCATACAAAAGCTTTTACATTTAATTAGGTATCATTTGTGTATCATTTGTGTATTTTTTCTTTTGTTTCCTTTGCTGGAGTCAAATCTAAGAGATATATATATATATATAAAGATAGGTTCTAATTCAGTAGGTCTGGAGTGAAGTCTGGGTTGCTGCATTGGTAACAAGTTCCAAGGTGATGTAGCAAGGATCCAGTTTCTAGAGTCTATGGAGATAAATTTTTAAAATCCACTGTGGTATTGTTTGTAATAAGGAAATAGTGAAAAACCACCTAAATGTCCATCAACAGAAGGATGAATTCAGACAGTGAGACACTATATACTATTTTAAATGAATAAATTATAGCTACATGTATCATCATAGATAAATCTCAGAAACAGTGATGAGAAAAAAGAAAAATACAGAGGTGTCTGCATATTATGATGCCATTTATATTAATTTTGAAAGCATAAACAATACTATATATTGTTTATGAATACATATGTTATGAATATAATAATGTACATGAAATAATAAATACCAAATTCAAGATGTGGGTTTATCTGGGGAGGGATGAGATTAGAATTGGGGAAAAAAAAAAATATATATATATACACACACACACTTATGTCAAAGCATAGTCTGCCTATATTTTCTTCTAGGAGTTTTATGATTTCCAGTATGTTTAGGTCTTTAAACAATTTTGAGTTTGTTTTTTTTTTTCTTTTCTATGGTATGAGAAAATGTTCTAATTTCATTATTTTACATGTAGCTGTCTGATTTCCTCAGCACCAATTTTGAAGAGACCATCTTTTCCCCATTTTACATTTTTGCTTTCTTTGTTGTAGATTACTTGACCATATGTGTGGGCTTATTTCTGGGCTCACTATTCTATTTCATTTATCGATGTGTTTTTATGCCAGTAGCATACTGTTTTTATTACTGTAGCTTTGTAGTATAGTCTGAAGTCAGTGTAATACCTCCAGCTTTGTTCTTTTTTCTCAAGATTGCTTTTGCTATTTGGGATCTTTTGTAGTTCTATATAAATTTTAGGATTATTTTTTTCTAGTTATGTAAGAAATGCCATTGGCATTTTGATAGGAATTGCTCTAAATTTGTAGATTCCTATGTATAATATGGATATTTTAACAATATTATTTTTTCCAATCTGTGAACATGGGATATCTTTCCATTTCTTTGTATCATCTTCAAATTTAACAGTATATTACATGGATCATACCCTATCATCAAGTTTGATTTATTCCAGATATGCAAGTATGGTACAATATCTGCAAACCATCAATGTGATATGCCACGTTAACAAAACTAAGGACAAAAATAACATGATCACCTTAATAGATGAAGAAAAAGCATTTGACAAAATTTAACTTCTAACATGTTAAAACTCTCATCAAAGTTGGTATAGTGGGGACATATCTCAACATAATAAAGGCTGTTTATGGCAGATCCATAGCTAACATCATAATCAGTGGTGAAAAACTGAAAGATTTTTCTCTAAAGTTAAGAACAAGACAAGGATAACCATTCTCATCACTTTTATTTAACATAGTATTGGAAGTCCCAGCCACAGGAATTAGACAAAATGAATAAATAAAAGCCATCCAAATTGGAAAGGAAGAAGTAAACCTGTCACTGCTTCTAGATGGCATGATATCAATACTATATATAGAAAACCCTAAAATCTGTAAAACTAAAAACTATTAGAACTAATAAATGTAAAGTTGCCAGATACTTACTTTAATCCATTATTATCTAATTTTTAGACATGTCTAGAAGCCACTGGAATGAACATTGCCATTTGGCTATGAACAATCTGTTCATAATCTTATGGGATTAATATTTTTTTAATTGGTCTTGGAAGATAGGGTGGTCACATGACTATTGTTTGGTTAAACTACTCACACCAAAACATGAAGCTACTATAGGGGCTATATATATGTACATTTGTACACATTTGCATGTTTTATGTTTTAATATCTATATTATTCCAATAACATATGCATATTTATAAATTATTAGTATTTAATATAAAATCGGGGTGGAGATGAGATTATTAAATAAGATATCTGAATTTCCAGGAATGCTTTCAGTGAAGATTTAGAGAATTTTTGTGTGTGAAGCACTGTCCTAGGCACCAGGTTGAATTGTTTAACAAGACATAAAGGTCCCTCAGGACATTATTTTTTGGTAATTGTATATATAATTTAGATTAAATATGGATTTTCTCCTTTTAGAAAAAAGTAAGAGGTGCTAAATCTAATTATAACTTTAAGCCAATTTTGTGGAAATACTGCATTCTCTTTTACTACCAGACAACATCCCAGTGAAAGGAGGTGGGGCCAGAGGTTGTGGAACAGCTATTTCTTGTTCTTATTCCATTAGTTACGTATGTTATCTTATTTAATTCTAGTAAGAATCTATAAAGTAAGCATTATCCCGTTTGTTTTTATATGTGTGGAAGCTATGTATTAAAGATGTCACTAATCTAGGTTATCCAGCTGGTGTCCACACTGTGATTCTATTCAAGGTCTCTGTGAATCCAAACATATAGTAATTTTTATAGTGTAGTATGTTGGATACAGGTAAAGTTATTAAGCCTAGAGTTTCAAGTTTTTAAACCAAGTTTGAAATTTGAAATCATGCTAAATATATGGAATTGGTGACTATGTCATTATGTTTCTTACTTTCTGCTTACACCTAGATTAAAACATGAATCAACTTGTTTCATGACACTTGATAAATGGTTTCATTAGCTCCCCATTAGTCCTAGGACAAAGGTTAGGATAAAATAAGGTTTACAGTGTCCCACAGAATTTGTGCCCTTATCTCTCTGTAGTCTGTTTTGTTATGCCTCCATTTATACACCAAGATCCAGTGTAAAAAAGTGTTCAGATTTTTCTCATTTTCTTACACTTGCTGTGTTCCTTCCCCATTTGCAGGAGTTTCTACATGCTATTATTTTTGCTGGGAACACTCTTACCTATACCAAGCTAACTCTTAACTGACCACTCAGCCATTACTTATGCTAGTAATTTTTTCTGAATCCCTAAGGCTGGGTTATATATTCTCTACACAAGTTTCTATAGCACATTGCACTTTCCTTTCAACTTAACTAATTACACTGCATTGTATTATTAATTTAGTTTTGTTGTTGTTTTACCTGCTTAATTCTTAATTCCAGGAGACCACAAACTGCCAGTCTTGTTTACATATCAACTCAAGCACTGAGTCTGGTTTCTGACTTCTATACATACTTATAGAACTTTCTTAAATTAATAGCAACAAATAATTTATTTCAAATAAGAATTGTCTGAGTTCCAAGTTTCTAAATAAAATAGGAAATAACAATTTTTCCATTCTAAAAGCATGATCTTAATAGAAGCTTGTAGGCAGTTTCAGTTGTACAATTCTACAGATTTATAGTTTGAATTTTATTATGCAATAATACATGTACTATTTCAAATGCATGCTACATATTTACATCTCTCTATATATGTGAAAATGCTAGGACATTGTGCTGTATGTATAAATGATATACATTTTAACTATACAACATAAATCGGTAATGTTTAGAAGATAGAGTGTCTTATTTTATTTTTTGTAATTAAAAAAAATTTTTTTTCGATGTGGACCATTTTTTAGGTCTTTATTGAACCTGTTGAATAGAATATTGCTTCTGTTCTATGTTTTGGTTTTTCTGCTGCCAGGCATGTGGGATCTTAGCTCCCTGACCAGGGATTGAACCCACATTAAGTCTCAACCACTGGACCACGAGGGAAGTCCCTGTCTTATTTTAGAATAAAAATGAAGATATCTCAATCTGTTCTTATCCTTCTGACATTGTGTTAATATGGGGAACTTGTTGGCCTGAATGGACACAAAAACTCAATTATAGAAAAAGGCAGTAAGTTGTATAAATTTTACAGAAAAAAGTTCAAGTGGGTTTCTTTCTCATTTAATCAAGGGTGTTTCTTATGTTAGTGATTGAAAACTTAGAGAAGTTGACTTGCTGGAGACCACTTGCAAGTTCATGAAGAAGAGTCAATTCTAAAATGTGCATGTTTCTCAAAAGAAATTTCTGTGCTAGGTCAACATATTCAGGAAGCAAATGAATTTATTTCAGATTTCTAATGAGCAGAGGGAATTTTCCTAATTAACAGGATCACACAAGGAGTAAAAAAAAAAAAAATCAGTTGATGTATTCTGCCATTAATCAACTAATTTCAGTGCAAGCAGCAGAGTCATTGATTCTTGTTCCTCATTGTGCAGGTCTCCAACATTGATGAACTGTAGTGAACTAAACTTCCAATTTATAGCACCGACTCTAGAATTCATGACTTTCAGCTCTACTGGAGCAAGCCTACTTTTCCAATTGAAAGAACTATTTTTAGTTTGTAAAATACATTAATGTCGCTCTCACTCCATGGTACACACAGGGAAACAGTATACAAGTACATTCAGAAGAAAAACATTATGCTCTCTCTTTGTTAGTACATTTGTATTAGTATAATCTTCTAATAATTAAAAATATATCTGGTCAAAGCAGAATAAACATTATGAAAATGAATTAAAATATTCTTAATCACTGGAACTGTTTACTATCCTTGAGTATCTGTGCTACTTTCTTTTTAAACTTCTCAATTCTTAGCTTCACAATCTCTATGGAATAGGAAAAATAACAGTAATAACTTGTTAAATTCTGGAGAGAATTGAATAAGGTAATGATGGTAAATACTTAGCACAATGCTTTGCTCATAGTAAACTCCCAATACATGTTAGTTATCATTGATTAAATTTTATAATTGCTAATATTAATATTCTTTTTATTAACATCTTTATTGGAGTATAATTGCTTTACAATGGTATGTTAGTTTCTGCTTTATAACAAAGTGAATCAGCTATGCATATACATATATCCCCATATAATATTGTTCTTTTGATAGAATTGACCACTTAGCATTTTTATGTGTGGGACCATTGTGTACCATTCTCTGCTTTCTTCCGGGTGTGTTCTCCGGAATTAATTTAGGCTAAACTGCAGGTGAACTAAGAGGGGGACATATCAAGTTTTGTGCATTAGTCATTAAATGAGTGAACAAAGCTCGATGCTTGGGAATCCAACTATAATTTCTCTTATTGCCCAAGGGTAAGGATAATTCAAACATCTGCTCCTTTTTTTTTTTTTTAAACTTTCACTTGTAACCATATCTCCCCAGCTTAGCTGTAGTTGATTTCATTGCAACAGTGACAACTCAATTTTCATCTATATATATTGCTAATTAACTTCATCTTCTGCTATGTAAGAAACCCCTGAGCCTTGAGTCACATTTGGTGCTTCCTTAATGAAAAATTTTATAACCATAGTTGTCTAGGGGGTGATAAGTTCCTTCTCTCAGAATCATATAACATAATTAGATATAAAAAATAGGAAAAGAAAAGATTAAAGAACAGGAAATGGAATAGATAGAAGACTGATGTACACAACAAATAATTTTACAACATTTTCAAAGACTGGTTGCCAAAACACTAGAGCATGAAAATCATCTGGTATATTTTTTAAGACAGTAATGCCTCATAATTCCTGGAGAATTGCTTCCTTATCTCAATGAATCATAATTTTCCAGAGAGCATCTCTGGAATTTTAAAATTCTTGACTCTTTGTATTCTATCTGTTTGGAAGACTCCCTGCCCCCCGCCCCCACCACCCAGTCATGATAGTGTTTCTTTTGCCAAAAGCTGCTCCCAGTGAGTTAAAGCTGCTTTCACTTATAGACCCTATGGCCCCTGTTCAAAGATGGTATATGTGTTAGCATATTAAAAAAAAAAGAAAAGATGGTATATGGTAATGGTAAATTTTACTATAATTGCTTCCTTATTGTCTTTCCACCAAACCATGTATTTTGTAAAGTACAGACCCTGCTACGCCGCCTGACTTGTGATAGTTACCCACTAAATGTTTGTTGATTGAATGAACCATCTTTCTATGGGGGCATGGACACACACCTCACCAGCACAACACATTAAATATAAAGTAGGGATTATTGGGGAAGAAGTTATAAACACAGACATAGAAGATGATGCACTATTCCTTGAAATCTCAATCTGCAGAAATTGGGGTTAAATCAGAAATACCAGGCTGGTGTAACATGAAATGAGATTATTACAGGCATGCCTCCTTAATGCTACATATTTATACATAAAGGGAAAAGTGAACTCCTAGGCAACTTTGAAACACCAGGAGCTTCCTGGTTTTGAAAGTAGATTATTATTATTATTATTTTTTACATCTTTATTGGAGTATAATTGCTTTACAATGGTGTGTTAGTTTCTGCTTTATAACAAAGTGAATCAGTTATACATATACATATGCTCCCATATCTCTTCCCTCTTGCATCTCCCTCCCTCCCACCCTCCCTATCCCACCCCTCTAGATGGTCACAAAGCACCGAGCTGATCTCCCTGAGCTATGCGGCTGCTTCCCACTAGCTATCTATTTTACCTTTGGTAGTGTACATATGTCCAACTCTCTCGCTTTGTAGCAGCTTACCCTTCCCCCTCCCCATATCCTCAAGTCCATTCTCTAGTAGGTCTGTGTCTTTATTCCTGTCTTACCCATAGGTTCTTCATGACATTTTTTTCTTAAATTCCATATATATGTGTTAGCATACGGTATTTGTCTTTCTCTTTCTGGCTTACTTCACTCTGTATGACAGGCTCTAGGTCCATCCACCTCATTACAAATAGCTCAATTTCGTTTCTTTTTATGGCTGAGTAATATTCCATTGTATGTATGTGCCACATCTTCTTTATCCATTCATCCGATGATGGACACTTAGGTTGTTTCCATCTCCTGGCTATTGTAAATAGAGCTGCAATGAACATTTTGGTACATGACTCTTTTTGAATTATGGTTTTCTCAGGGTATATGCCTAGAAGTGGGATTGCTGGGTCATATGGTAGTTCTATTTGTAGTTTTTTAAGGAACCTCCATACTGTTCTCCATAGTGGCTGTACCAATTCACTTTCCCACCAACAGTGCAAGAATGTTCCCTTTTCTCCACACCCTCTCCAGCACTTCAAAGCTTTTGCACAGCAAAGGAAACCATAAACAAGACCAAAAGACAACCCTCAGAATGGGAGAAAATATTTGCAAATGAAGCAACTGACAAAGGATTAATCTCCAAAATTTACAAGCAGCTCATGCAGCCCAATAACAAAAAAACAAACAACCCAATCCAAAATTGGGCAGAAGACCTAAATAGACATTTCTCCAAAGAAGATATACAGATTGCCAACAAACACATGAAAGGATGCACAACATCATTAATCACTAGAGAAATGCAAATCAAAACTACAATGAGATATCATCTCACACCAGTCAGAATGGCCATCATCAAAAAATCTAGAAACAATAAATGCTGGAGAGGGTGTGGAGAAAGTAGATTATTTAGAAAAGAAAGGCCTTCTGGAATGCGCCAGTTCTTGTGTTGACCTCAGATTAGTAACTCTGTGCTACCTTATAAAATGAGGGGAGAAACTGAATTTCCACCACCAGTCTCAGGAACTATTCTCATTTCATGAATGAACTATTCTCATTTCAAGAATGCAGTGTTCCCTGTCTGTGTACCATTCTCTGCTTTCTTCTGGGTGTGTTCTCTGGAATTAATTTAGGCTAAACTGCAGGTGAACTAAGAGGGGTCATATCAGGTCCAATATATGTATCAGAAGAGAAGTAGGTAGGAAGGCTCTTTGGGATTTGTGAAGGTTTCTCCAGCTTCTAAGATTATTCCAAAACACTTTGAGTTTTGTGATTTTTCTTCAGATTAAATCCAAGAAATATTTTTCTCCACCACAGTATACTAGCTTTGAAGCTTTTTACTTAATCTCACTGAGCTTCTGTGTACTAAAATTTCAAACGGGAGTAATACTACCAGCCTCTTGGCAATTTTGTGGTTATTACATGAGACCATACTTTAAAGCATTTAATACATTTTCAGAAGCACATCGCCAATAAGCATTGAATAAATGGTGGATGTTACTAATATATTTATGACAAATGAAGAGCATTAGAGTTTTGAAAGACAAAGAAGCCACATGAGAATGAACTGAAATGAAGAAAATACATCTCAAAAGATGTTAATTACACATAAATGTGTAAGTAAGGAATCCTATAAAATTTCACAAGAGAGTGAAAGCAACATAGGTTTAGTCAATCTGTACTACAGATAAACTTGGATGGTGGAATTGGAGGTTGAGATGTTAAAAACGTAATTAAGTGGAGCTGACGGGAAAAGAAGGAAGGATCTGTGCTCTGATGAAAAAAGAGTTAAATATGTCAATTATACTGTCTATTAATTTAAAAATAAGTAGTGTATTGAACTGAAAAGTCTGAAATTGTAGGAATCCTTTGAAAATGTTGACAGTGCCTCACAATCTTAGAAATTGTTTCCTCTAACCTTAAGACACTATGATACAATGAAAATGCATCTCATATTAAGCTGGCAGCTATAGATTCTATATCTAAGCTCTACCTCTTCATAGGTAATCAAAGAATCCCTTTGAGTATCAGCTTTTGCATCTATAAAATGAAAATAATAGTGCCGTCCTATTGGATATTCTTCAGATAAAATACCACAGTGAAAAGACATGACATATATTTGATAGTCAACAAAACAAATGAAGATTCCTGGCCTGAAGGAACTTCATGGTGGAAGCTACATTTAAGTGCCAACCAAAAGGAAGTCCCCTTGCCTTCACTGACTTATTTTTACAAAAGGCTAGCCGTGTGAACAAAACTAAAACATTGGTGGTAGCTGAAATGTAGCATCACCACAACTTCCTGAATATGTTAGAAGACAGTATTCGCTGCAGTATTGGTCTTTCATCTTGAGTCAAATTCTGCCTGCCCAAGATAAATTTTGTCAAAAAATGTATATGTGGATGATTTTCTTATGTCTCAGATACTTGCCAGAATTTACTACTGTGAAAAAAAAATCTTTTTTCTCTACAATGATTTTTTTCTCCTTATATCAGTGGCCCTTCATTCTGCTTATCACTTGGCCACAAATTCTGAAACAAAATTACTCCTTTGCAATTTGTTGTTACATTAGCAGAGGCTTAACTGATATTCATAAATCAGCATGTGGCCTATTGATGTAAGGTTCTTTGGTAGAGATTGATGGTCACTACCCCTGGTAATGTATTTTTCTTTTATTGGTCAGCATCAGTGCCATGAACATGAGGTATTCAGATGAGATCCATGCATCTCAAATTTTAATTGGGAAAGGAATAAGGGAGTCATCAAAAAATATTGTGCCTAAATTAGAATATGCTTCAAAATTAAGTGAGAATTCAGAAAAGTAGAGGTTTTTTTTTTTCATTAAGAAACACGATTTAAAGAGAAAAATAAATTGTATTTTTTGGTAGGGAAGAGAGAGTAAAGGATTTGAGTGTTTTTTCCTCTCTACATGAACCTTTGACCTTGCTAGTTTTATAAACTTGGAAAATAATTTTATGTATATCTGCACTGTACTCATTTAATAATAGATCTTGCACGTGTTCCCAATGTTATTGAACATTTCTCTACAATACCCCTTTGAATACCTACCTGGTAATTGTTATGTAGAATACTTAAACCAATTGGACACCTAGATTGCTACAAAATGTTCACTGCAGATCAGATAAGTGATAATTTATTCCTAGAAATATTTATTGAAATCCTAGAAAATACTACATTTAAAAAGTGCATGATGGGGCTTCCCTGGTGGCGCAGTGGTTGAGAGTCCGCCTGCCGATGCAGGGGACACGGGTTCGTGCCCCGGTCCGGGAGGATCCCACATGCCGCGGAGCAGCTAGGCCCGTGAGGCATGGCCGCTGAGCCTGCGTGTCCGGAGCCTGTGCTCCGCAGCGGGAGAGGCCACAACGGTGAGAGG
The DNA here is from genome assembly GCF_003676395.1 of Aethalodelphis obliquidens. Lineage (NCBI taxonomy): Eukaryota > Metazoa > Chordata > Mammalia > Artiodactyla > Delphinidae > Aethalodelphis > Aethalodelphis obliquidens. The sequence continues at coordinate 7,936,683 of NW_020837991.1, read as the reverse complement.
CCTGCGTACAGCAAAAAAAAAAAAAAAAGTACATGATTATACCTCCGTTGGCAGCCAATACTTCCCTTCATGTTCCCAGATTTTTGGTAAGAGCTGACAGAATCCATACTAGTTTTTCATATGGCAAGATTTTAAGGATCTGCTACCCCTTAAAAAAATTTCCACAACCCATAGAGCATTCTTGAAAGTCACTGTACTGGTATCTTTATCATTGCTTTCTGGTTAAAATCCAAAGGACTTGTGAGAGAGTAGTACAAAGCTCTTAACCAGTTAAACATAAATATGGACAGTATGGTTAGGACAAAAACAGGCTTGGTATAGACTGAGAATAATGTGTGTAAAAGGATAAAGTAGCCAGGAACGTGTTCTCCCCAGTGGGAAATTTTGGACAATTAATGGAGAGCAACTTTCTTAAAATCAGCGCAAGTAGAATGATTAACCCAGAGCTTCTTAGGTGGCTTTTCATCTCCCTGTACATGCAGCCCCCAGGCCGCTTCGGCTTGTGTTGTCACGCTCACTTTATCATTGTGAAGTCTGCACTTTGCTTCCGAACAAACTTAGCAAGAGCTTGCAGGGAATATTAAAAAAAAAAAAAGTTATGTTTTTAATGATTGCCAGGGGATATTAGAAAAGTGTATGCTCTCCCTTTTCAGAAGAAAAAGTAACATAGGTGTTTAACAAGATTTATCTTCACATAAAATAATGAAATCTCCTTTTTCGATTAGGAAATGCAATAACTCAGCCGAACCCTGGCACAAGGTATGTTCCCCTATTGAATCCCCTTCTGTTTCAGGCTGAGAAAGTAAAAGAATTGGAAAAGGGTTGACGTATTTAATGCATGTAAAACTGTAAAGATAATATATTTTTAATAAGCCTCTGTCTTTCCTGTCAATTTTTACAATGATGGTGCTGTATTGCATTCATTTCAAAACAGGAATGAGGTTAGAACTGATTGTGTTCAATTTATTATAAATGTATTTTTAAAAAATTTTGCCAAGCACAGTTTTATAGATATGCAATCCAACAAGCATAAAAACACCTCAGAGGGATAAAAAGAGAAGAAAAATATAATTGGGTCACTGAGCCAGGTTCTAAGATCATATTCATCCAAAACAGTAGTAACTAAGCAGTACTGACCTCTTCCTTCAAGAAACTATCTCTTTCAAAAATCTAGTTTCCTAATCTCTCTAAATTATATTTTGATAGGAAAGTCAAAGTCCCTGTAAAAGTTCAGATTCTTATTGTATGCTTACTTTGACATAGCCAATAATTATTAAAATTTCCAATAATTGACCTTCTATCACTTATTTATGAATTCTGTACATTTTTATCAGAAGATTTAGGTAAGCCAATGTGAAACAGAAAAAAATATCAGTTAAAAGAAAAGGTCAGGGACATAATGATAGAATATGAATCCTTTTTTAAAATTGTGAATAGAGCTCTAACACAATGATATCCAGGCTGTGAAGAAATTTACAGTTTTTCAAAGTGAATCAGAAATTTAACTGATATGTAGGAGGTTAAAGCAAAGATGAAAGCTGTGAGTTATAGGACACACAAGTTCCAAAAGAAAATCCATAACAAACTTCTCAGGAGACCAGATATTTTCTTGGCTTTTAATTATATAGTGTAGGAGGAAAAATAATTTTCCCTCTACCCTTCTGAGTTCTTGACTGAGACCCCCTTGTAATAAAAGACAGAATAGTAAGAGAAAAACAAACAGAAGTTTATTATCATCTATAACCCATGTACAGATGAGAGATACCCAGGAAAACTGAGAATTCTCCCAAATCTCCCAAGTCACCACCTTAAGTACCAGCTTCAGCTAAAAACAAAAGAAAGATGTTGGGGGATGGGAAAGACAGTTATGAACGGTTACCAGAAAAAAGCACAATAAACTAGGGATAAACTTGTTATTCAGGCTTAAGTCCTTGCCTGCTCCATTGGTAAGATTGTCCTGTGATTTAGAGTCATTCTTTTCTTCCTGGTACTAAGAGGGAGACACCCTTATAAATCGAGATTTCCCTTATAAGTGTACATTTCCCTTACAAAAGAGTACCTCCTACTGATTTTACAGTTTCTCTTCTATCTGTAGTTTCTCAAAAATAATCAGCTTAAAATACTCCTTATGACATAGAGACATATTTTGGAGTAGCCCATTCTGTTACCCATCAGTAGTTATTTCCCTGCTTTTGGTCTTTCCATAGCTGACACTGAGTGAAGAAATAAATACTAATATTGTGACTTTCCAAAGAATTGGAATGAAATATTTCCTGTCACTCCCTGAACGCTGAACATAAGATAAAGGAAAACACTCTCTTACCACTCGTACCAGCCTTTTGTTGAGAGACAAAATGGTCCTGGTGTAGAGAACTTGGGTTCTACAGATTGATGCAATAGTAACACCCTGATAACGCAAAGGAACATCAGTAGCCTTCCAGCAATGTAAGTTAGTCTTACTCTGGAGAGGCAAAGTGGTTAAGATTTAATAAAAGTGTTAAATTAACAGAACAAGGAGATCATTAGATGGAGGTGGCTGTTATGTCTTGACAGCCCATGTAGTAAGCAAACCAAAATCTAAGCCTGTAAATGCCTCATGGTCACAGTACTGAAGCCTATACACAATGAATAAACAGCCCACTATACTTTAAGCTATATCCAATCAATAATTTTCTTGCTTTGCTCTTGCTTTTTCTTTATAAAAGTCTCTCCCCAAGTTGTTGGCACACTCCTAACCAGTTCTGTTTTGATGCTGCCAGATTCAAATAGATTTTTGCTCAAAAAACCTCTTAAAATTTTTAATATGTCTTAGTTTACCTTTTAACATAAGTCACACCATATTCTTGCCCGAACCAAATTTGGTACCAAACTCTCAAGTCTCACTGTTACTCTGAACTACAAATAACTCTGTTTCTAGGCTGGATTTGTTATATAGCAATTGGATGACCTAGGGTAAGCCGTGATCTTATGTGATATTCTGCCTCAACTTTAGTGTTATTGATGCAGTAGTAACACCCTGAACATACTGAATGTGCATTGTCCAACACAATAATCCCTTCAAAGAGTAAACGTGATATACCAGCTGTTTGGCTCAATGTTTCTAATAAATGTACTTCATTTTCACGGCTTAATCATGCATATAAAGGTGCAAAAAAATCTTCCCTGTGAAGATCATTGATATGGAACAAGCAGTGACTATAAATAGCTGTTGAATAAATGAGAGAGAGTGTTACCAAACTCAGGTTCAGCTGCTTGCTGCTCAAAAGCCAATAATTTAAGAGACAAGTGTCAGTAGAAAGGAAGGGTGCTCTAAGCAGAAAAGCTGGCAGTCTGGGGAGAAGGTGGACTCATGCCTTGAGACCAGCTCCCAAGATTCCACTCAGCCATGACAGTTTTTAAAAGAAAAAAAGGGGGAAGAATCTCAGTGAATCATCGAGGCAGGAGGTTGTGTTCTGCATCCTTCTCCATTTCGTGCAGACAGGCTGACTCTGTCTTTCAGATGTTATCTTGCTCTTGTGATCTGCCTGCAGGATTGCTAAGGGGCTGTTGGGGATAGAGAACTGGCATTCTTTAACTACTTAATTCTTCATTCTTCTTTTTATCTAGGAAAAGAATCAACAGGTTAGATAAGGCATGGTGTGCATTCAGGAGAGACTTAAGTCAGAAGTTAGGTTAAATTGCCTAGTGATCTCATTCCTATAATTAAGTTCTTCTCAGGTTAGAGGGAAATAGAAATGGGCAAACAAGAAACAGGCAAAAGAGCTGCTTTCGGGAGCTATGTTTGTTTAGATATAGATATATACTGTTTACTGAAGATACAGCCAAAATTGAATCATATAATTTACCTTGATGAAATTGTCAAAGTTAGAGTTAGTTATGCCATATTATTATTAGCATTCCTTACACTCCTTTTATATATTGGTGTTATCTACCTAATTATTTGGTGAGCTATCTGAGGTCTGGACTTTTTTGCTTCTTAAACCTCAAAAATTTTAGCACATACAATTATGCTACTAAAAAGAGTTTGATCAAGTTGACCCCTTGATGTGACCTAACATGCATTTTCTCATTTTTTTTGAAGTTTTTCTTGTATTTGGTTGTGCCATGGAAATTGCCTAAGTCTCAAATCACATGAGGATTTTTATGTGAAATTTAGCCATATGGAACACTAAAAAGAAAATTAGTCCTCCTGCCCTTACAGAATAAGCTCATATTTAACTTCTGTGCTGTAGATAGAAATTCAGTTTTATGAACCAGTTAAAGGAGAAGTGCATGGTGTGCTTTCTGCAGCACTTAGATATTAGTATATGAATTTTTTCTTTTCCCAAGGCTAAGCAGGGGAAGCCACAGCAATACGACTTTTTAAATGTGAGTGAAACTCTCATCTGAAAACTTTCCACTACATAACTTCACTCAGTTGACCTGATGACGCAAATAGACACAGGCTGTAGGTTAAAATAGGGACAGAGGACTGAAAACTCTTACAAGAACACTAAAGTTGAGGCAGAATATCACATAAGCAGCCTTGTATTTCAGAATTCTCCTTATGTAACCTTCACACTGGTTAGTCCTGCAATGCCTCCATGATGATCAGACCCTAGAGCTCTGGGCACAAGAGGGAACCAAAAATCTTCCCAGTCAACACTCTTGTGTAAAGTTCACGTAGTTAGGACAGGCAAAGCTTGCCGAGAATGTGCATTGTCCAACACCATAATCCCTTCAAAGAGTAAACGTGATATATCAGCTCTTTGGCTCAGTGCTTCTAATAAATGTACTTTATTTTCATGGCTTAATATAAAAAGTTACACAAATATGCTAGTCTATACATAATTTTTCTCTTCTTTCTTTGTATGTCAAAAAGACATAAAATCAATAAGTATCTACTATATTCCTTGCACTATGCTAAATGTTAAAGCAAAATTGATTAATATATATATATAAGTGTGAATTATATATATTTATATATTATAAATAACTGTGCCAGTTGATTAATTAGTGTATTAGGCAGTAACATGCATTGCATTGGGCATTGCACTATACCAGGCACTGAGGGAGGTATTTAGAATATAGCTGTAAACAATGCAGATATAGGTGAGCAGCCCATAGTCTAGTGGAGAGCAGACAAAGACATAATTGCAGTACAGTTATGATGAATGACTAATGGACATATAAGTATTAACCAGTCCCATAAACTTTGAAGAGTAGGGTAGAAGAACATTTTATGTTTGGGGAGCAGAAAGTTTCCCATGTGCCTCAGAGTCTGAAATCCTGTAATTTTCATTATCCTTCCCTTCATAAGTTATTATGTATTACATAAATAATTATTTTTATTTTTTATTATATTTCTTAGGTTTGGGGGAAGTTTCCTCTTTTTAAGCCCTTCTTCCCTGTGTAATTTTCACAAAAAATAGAACTGTTTAGAGCAGGTTTTTCTGTGAAGAAAATAAATTATCTGACTCTGATACCTCACTTCTTCTGGGAATTATATTTTCTGTTCTTCTAGTGACAATTCTGGACTCCACTCTGATGCTCATTTTCTTACAAGACACCCTGAAACTGTTGATTCAAAGCTTGACAAATAGCCCAATTTATGCCCAGCAGAGTCCTTCTCTAAGTCTTTTTAGAAGGAACAGAGACAATCAATGGCTCTCTAATGATGCAGACCACGGGGATAAAGATCTGAATTTTGGGAGCAATGAAAACCTTGCTCGTTGGTGAGATAGGTCTATAAAGTAAGAAAGTAGACACAACATGCAAAAAGAAGGCTGTGCAACCAGATCTGGGAAAAATGAATGCCTGAGCCAACTTATTCCTAGGGCCAAGGTACATTATTTTCCCTTTTCAAGGTTTGATTGTTAAAACTCTCCTTGAACTTTATGAAACAATAAAGCTGCTTGAACAGCAAGCTAATTCACGTTGTACTCCTTTCACTTGTAACCAAAAAATTCTAGAGTATATAACCAGTACTTTTTATTTTCTCCTTTCTTATTTATAACACAATCCTCAGTATAAAACCCTAATAGACACTCTAAATTTATTGTGTATGCTGTTGATATTGATAGTATCATGTTATGACAAGGATTGTATGATTCCCATACTTCGCTCAAATTATTCTTGGAAAAAAATCTTTAAGACTATTTATACATTATCATTTTTTCTCCTTGCATTTTACACATATAAGTTATTCTATGTCTTTATTGTTAAGACAGATCAGTTTCCTTCTCCATCATCATTCTAGATGGGACTTCTAGTTAATTATCAAGGAATGAGGAATTGGTACACAAGTACACACTTCTAGGTTCTTTCTCTACTGTTTATATCCTCCTCCTTACAAGAAGAGAACTAGATAATTAATTGATTAGAATCATACACTCCTTGGGACATTTAACAACCCAGGGTGTAAGTTCGTTGCTCTAAAAAGGTAATGCATGTCAGTTGGATTTCACTTGACTCAGTTTGAACATGTTGCTGTTCTGATAGCAGCCCATATTATAGTAATGCCCAAGTGGAAAGTAGGGTGATATTAAGAAATAAGTTCTCTGTAAGGCTTGGAGACTAAATTATCTACAGTAGGCTTGTTTCTTTTGGATTCCACCCTTTCTTGGATTTCTTCGAAAATGTTATTAAACAATAACTTACCATTTTCCTACGTCAAATCTCAGACTCTATCATACTTACTTTTTCTATGTATTTGCCTATTGTAGGTGCTTAATATAAGTGGAATCATACAAGATTTGTCTTTTTGTGTCAGGCTTATTTCAGTTAGCATAATGTTTTCAAGGTTCATCAGGTTGAAGGATGTATTAGAGTTTCTTTCCTTTTTAAGGGTAAATAATATTCCACTATGTGTGTATACCATACTTTGGTTATTCAGTCTTTTGATGGACTTCTGGTTTGTTTCCAACATTTGGCTATTACGAGTAATGTTGACGTGAACATTGATGTACAGTTATCTATTACAGTCCTGCTTTCAATTCTTTGGTGTATATACTCAGAAGTGGAAATAATGGTTCATACGGTGATTCTATGTTTAACTTTTTGAGAAACTGCCAAACTGTTTTCCACAATGGTTGCACACATTTTCCATTCTTGACAGCAGTGCTTTAGGCTTCTAATTCTTCCGCATCCTCATCAATATTTGTTATTTTCTTTTTGTTTTGTTTTGTCTTGGTTAATAAGAACCATTCTAGTAGGTGTGAAGTAATATCTCATTGTGGTTTTGACTTACATTTTCTTAATGACTCGTGAGGTTGAACACTTTTTTATGTGCTTATTGGCCATTTGTTTTTGTTTTGGGGAAAACTGTTTATTCAAGTTCTTTATTCATTTTTAAAAATTGTGTTGTTTTGCTGCTGTTTTGTTGAGTGGTAAGAGTTCTTTAAAAATCTTTTATCAGATATATGATTTTAAAATATTTGCTACCATTCCATGAGTTGTCTTTTTATTTACCTGATAGTGTCCTGTGATGTGCAAACATTTTTAATTTTGATGAAATCAAAATTGTCAATTTTTCTTTTGTTGTTTATGCTTCTAGGGTCATATTCAATAAATCACATCCAAAGTCAGTGTAAGTAACATTCTCCTATAACTTCTTCTAAGAGTTTTTAACATTTTAGCTCTTAAAGTTTATGTCTTTTTTGAATTGAATATTATAGCTTGATAGTAAGGTTTGAAGTCAGGAAGTGTGAGTCTTCCACATTTGTTCTCTTTTTTCAAGATTGATTTGGCTACTTGGGGTCCCTTGAGATTCCATATGAATTTTAGAGTGGATTTTTCTATATCTGAAAAAATATCATTGGATTTTGCATTAAACCTATTGATTTCTTTGGATAATATTGTCATCTTAACAGTATCAAGCCTACGAATCCACGAACATGGGATGATTTTCCATTTATTTGTCTTCTTTAATTTCTTTCAGCAATGTTGTATAGTTTTCAGTGTAGAGGTCTGTCACCTCCTTGATTAAATTAATTCCTAAGTAGTTTCTTCTTTCTGATGCTATTATAAGTGGAATTTTTCCTTAAGTTTTCTTTTCAGATTTTTTAATGTTAATGTGCTACTAATGTTTATGTGTTGATTTTATATCCTGAAATTTTGCTGAATTAGTTTGTTATATCAAATCATTCTTTTGTGTGTGGGATATTTAGGGCATATATATATATATGTATATAATCTATGAACAGAGATAATTTTATTTCTTCCTTTCCCATTTGTATACCTTTTATTTCTTTTTCTTGCCTAATTTTTCTCTCTAGAATTTCCAGTACCATGTTGAATAGAAATGGTGAAAGCTGGAATCCTTGCTTTTTGATCTTATGGGAAAACATATCAATTTTTTTAACATTGAGTATGATTATTTTTAGCATTGAGTATATGGGTTTTCCATATAGAGCCTTTATTATGGTAGGAAAGTTTACTTTATCCCTAATTTATTCAGTTTTTTTAATCAAGAAAGAGTGTTGAATTTTTGTCAAAAGGTTTTTTTTTAATTCATCAGTTGAGATGACCATGACTTTTTTCTTTTATTCTATTAATGTGGTATTTTACATTTATTGGGTTCACATGTTGACCCATCCTTACATTTAAGGAATAAATCCAACTTGGTCTTGTTGTATTCTCCTTTTAACATGATAAATTTGGTTTGCTAGTATTTAGCTGAGGATTTTTGTAAGGAAACTTGGTTAGTAATTTTCTTCTTTTTGGCTGTGTGTTTGGCTTGGCATTAGTCTAATGCTGGTATTATAGAACAAGTTAGGAAGTTTTCCTTCCTTTTCAATTTTTTGTAAGAATATGATGAAGAGTGGTGTTAATTCTTCTTTAAATGTTTGGTAGAATTTACCAGTGAAGCCATATGCTTCTGAGGTTTTCTTATTTGGGAGGTTTTTGAATATTGGTTAAGTCTTATTACTAGTTATAAGTCTATTCCAGTTTTCTGTTTCTTCAAGATTCAGTTTTTGAATATTGTGTTTTTCTACGAAGTTTTTCATTTTATCTAGGCAATCCAATTTGCTGGTGTATAAATATTCTCTTCAATAACTATTATTATACTCCTTTACATTTTGGTAGTAAAGTCCCTATTTTTACTTCTGATTTTAGTAATTTCAGTCTTCTTTCTTTTTTCTCTGTCAGTCTAACCAAATGTTTGGTAATTCTATTGATCTTCTCAAAGAACCAGATCTGGCACCCTGGTTTCTCTAATGATTTTGTATTACCTGTTTTATTTATCTCTGCTCTAATCTTTATTATTTCCTTCTTTAAGGTTTAAAGTTAGGTTATTGATTTGAGAAATGTCTTTTTTAATGTAAGCATTTACAGCTGTACATCTCCCTCTTAGTTTTGGTTTCACTGCCTTCCATAAGTTTAGTAGGTTGTGTTTCTTTCTTTTTCTTTTTTTCTTAAGGTACATTTTCTAATTTTCCTTGTGGTGTCTCCTTAGACACATTGGTTGCTTAAGAATATGTTGTTTACTTTCCACATGTTTGTAAATTTAAAAATTTTTCTTCTTTCATTGATTTCCAGCTTCATGTCATTGTGATCAGAAAATATACTTTGTATGATTTCATTTTTTAAATGTATTAAGTCAGGTTTTGTTATCTAAAATATTTTCTATCCTGGAGAATATTCCATGTGCACTTGAGAAAAATGTGTATTCTGTGTTCTTGGGTGGATTTTTCTGTATGTCAGTTAGGTTTAATTGGCTTATGGTGTTGCTCAAGTCCTGTATTTCCCTGTTGATTTTCTTTCTCATTATTCTATCCTTTATTAAAAGTATTGAAGTTTCCAAGCATTAATTGTAAAATTTTTTTTCTCTCGCAGATTCTGTCAGTGTTTGTTTCACATATTTTTGCTCTCTGATGTTGGTGCACATAGGTCCATATTTGTTAGGTCTTCTTAATGAATCAACTTTTTTAACAATATAAAATGTTCTTTTCCATCTCTTATATTTGTTTTTAACTTAAAGTCTATTTTGTCTGATATTTGTATAGTCACCCCAACTCTCTTTGGTTACTATTTTTATGAAACATCTGTTTCCATCCTTTCAGCTTCAACCTGTGTATATCCATAGATTTAAAGTGGGTGAGTTTTGTTGTAGATAGGCAGCAACATACAGTTGGGTTCTATTTTCTTTTATAAACATTCTTGGAATGAATGCTTTTTAATTGGATATTTTAATTCATTTATCTTATATAAAGTCATTACTTATAAGGAAGGACTCTTGCCATTTTGCTGTTTGTTTTCTGTATGTTTTATCTCTTTCTTATTCCTCATCTCCTACATCATTGCCTTCTTTTGTGTTTAGTTGATTTTCAGTACTGACATGATTTGATTCCCTTCTCGTTTACTTTGGTGTTTATTCTGCTGATTTGTGGGTGTGATCATCATTGGGATTACCTCCAATGTTGTAAAGTTATAACAGTATCTTAAATTGATATCACTTGAACTTCAGTTGCACTGACTGTTCTCCTTTATAGCTCTTCCCTTCCCCTTTATGTTACTAATGTCACAAATTACATGTACATATTGTATACTTATTAACATTAATATGTAAATATTTTGTGCTTTTTTTTTGTTGTTGTATTTGTATATAGTTTAGTTGATTTCCTTTAGTTCTTTCTCTGTGTTTCCCTTTAGTTCTTTGAGAATATTTACAACAGTTTCTTTTTTAAGTCCTTGTCTAGTAAGGTCATAATACTTGGTCTTACTTTGCCTTGGTTCCTCTATCTCATAAAAGAGGGGTAAAAGTAGAATATTTGTCATTGGGTTATTAGGGAATAAAATGGGGTAATAAATGAAAAACATTTAAACAGTTCTCAGAAAAGATGAGCTATTTTAGCATGTAAAATATGCAATGCAAATTAAATTTTCAAATGCTGAGAAAAGTTTCTGGAAGAAAATGCAAGTGGCCCAAAGATGCTAGGCAATTCAATACCTTTGGTAATGTAATTATCAATACTATGTTCTTTTTAACAAGAAGAGAAAAGACACAAAATCACATATTCCCAGCTTGCTGGGTCTATGCAGCCCCATAGTGGTCTTGGGCTAAGATGATTGGAAATAATGGAGAAAAATTATACACGTACAGAAACGTTTATTCACACATGGAGTAACTAAAATAAAAATATTAGAAATGTAGAGACTTTATACTACTGTATAATCCTAAGGGTTTATACAAAAAAAATGTGTTTATACTAATAATATATTTTGTTACTAATGTATTTTGTTGTTATTTATCTTCCCTAGGAATCTCTGTTTCCTTCTGTATTAGCCTTTCCATTTGTTTATCTCTATCTTTTTCTCTCATGTTGCATGCTTCATCAAATGTCTGATGATTCTCAGTTTTCTATTGATATTCAAGACTCCGATGATTGAAACGCTGACTGGGAGTTCTATTTTCTTGTCAATTGATAGGACTCTTTTTAGGATGACCTCAAAGGAGCCAGAGAGTAAGCGTCCCCCTGCCCCATTCAGGGTGGGAGGAAATAGCTGATGCTGACAATCACTAGTTGTCTCAGTTCATTCCAGCTATTATAAAGTTTTAATGAATAAACCTTTGTTGTATTTGCCAAGGGGCTAACATCTGGGTAGTAGGCATTGTGGCTGGAGGTGGCTAAAGGACATGATGAGGTCTATGGTTTCATATAAAAGCACTAAATCAATCTCTATATTTATTTGGCCATATCTTCTATACATTTTATCCCTCTTTCTAGGCTTCCCAGAATCCAGAGTCTCCTGGGAGTTCTACAGAGCAGTCAGGTTTATGAAGGCTATCTCTTCCTCTCTTTGGTGTCATTGTCAAGCTTCTTACTTCTTTTCTTTTTTTTGGTCTTTCATACATTTATTGGTTTTCCTTTTTGTAGGGGGAAATTCCTGTTTCCATTTAAGTTTTTTATGTTACGTTTGTTTTAACAGTTTTATTGTGGTATAACTGATATACAGAGAACTGTATATACTCAACATGTACCATTTGATGAGTTCGGACATATGCAAATACCCATGATACCAGAACCACAATCATGGAAGTAGGTATATCAAACACCGCCCAAAGTTTCCTTGTTTCACTTTTGTGTTTGTGTTTGTATTTCATGGTAAGAACATTTAATATAAGATCTACCCTATTTATACATTTTGAATTGCACAATGCTATCTTGTTATCTGTAGGCGCTATGTTACGCTGGAGATCTCTGGAATTTATTCATCTTGAACACCTGAAACTTTATACCCACTGAAAAACAACTCCCCATTTCCCCCACCCCTCAGACACTGACAACCACTATTGTAGTCTCAGTGTTAAGACAAGTGAATGGATAATGAAAATGTAGTTTATACAGACAATGGAATATCAAGCCTTAAAAAAGAAGAAATAACTGCCATTTGTCACTACATAGATGAACCTGGAGGACATGATGCTAACTGGAATAAGCCAATCCCAGGAGGGGGAAAAAAAAATAACACGTGTGACTCCACATATATGAAGTATCTCAAATAATCAGACTCATAAAAGCAAAAAATACAGTAGTGTTTGTTTTTAATCAAATACTCTATTTCACTATAAGAAATCAATGGTGTGAGGAGAAAAGGATGTAAGCGTCTGTTATTTTTTTCGCCATCTTGGAAGAAAAGGCCACTGGTGATTTTGGTTAGCAGTATGTAAACTGTAAGTTTGGGATTGCTTTTTAAATATTTTGATCATATTTTAAAGACTGTAAGGGAGATAACTGTATGTTGTTTCAGATATGTCCTTTCTGGGACAACATCTCTTTTTTTCCCCTAGTTTACTGAGATAAAATTGACATATGTCATTGTGTAGGTTTAAGGTATACAACCTAGTGATTGGATATATGTATTTTTGTGAAATGATTCCCACAAAAATGTTAGTTAATACATCCATCACGTGACATAGGTACAATTTTGTGTGTGGTGAGAACTTTTAAGGTCTACTGTCTTAGCCACTTTCAAATACACAATACTGTGTTGTTAACTGCACTCACCGTGCTATGCACTACATCTCCAGAACTGTGGATCTTATAACTGGAAGTATGTACCCTTTGACCAACCACACACTTTTCTCCTACAGCCCAGCCCCCCTCCTCTGGTAAGCAGCAATCTGCTCTCTGTTTCTATGAATGTGACATTTTTAGAATTCACACTTGTCACACAGTACTTGTCTTTCTCTGACTTATTTCACTTAGCATAATGCCCTCAAGTTTCATTCATGCAACTTCGAATGACAGTATTTCCTTCTTTTTATGGCTGAACTATATTCACAATTTCACAAGGAGTGAGTTAAGAATTGGGCTTTATTGAGAAAGGGGAAAACTCAGAAAGCCAGGTTGGCAAAACAGAAGGTCACATGATCTTCATGCTTTATTAAAATAAATTTGGCTACCCTCCTCTGTATTAAGACACTAGCTATATAATCTGTTACCTGAGACTAAATATCTCATAGCCCATGGAATTTTGAAGTATTCCCTCGATACTGAATGCAGCTAGTCTTGGGTGAAGTCCTTGACTCTGAAAAAGGGTAACCTAATTTCTTCTGCTTCGTTGTCCATAAAACCCAGAGTAAGGACTTGAGTCTCTTCTGCTTATTGCACCACCTATGAAGTGGATAACATAAGATATCCATTTGTAAAGCCAATATGTTTGCTTATTTCTATTACTGCATGATGTTCTTTTCTCGGAGCAAGGACTTGAGCATGATTTTTGTCCAGTAAGTTCATTTTTAAACTTGTGTCAGGCTTCCCTGGTGGCACAGTGGTTAAGAATCCGCCTGCCAATTCAGGGGACACGGGTTCGAGCCCTGGTCTGGGAAGATCCCACATGTCACGGAGCAGCTAAGCCCGTGAGCCACACTACTGAGCCTGCCCTCTAGAGCCCGCAAGCCACAACTACTGAGCCCTCATGCCACAACTCCTGAAGCCCACATGCCACAACTCCTGAAGCCCGCACACCTAGACCCCGTGCTCCGCAACAAGAGAAGCCCCCATAAGGAGAGGCCTGTGCACCACAACTAGAGAAAGCCCATGCACAGCAGTGAAGACCCAATGCAGCCAAAAATAAATAAACAAATAAATAAGAACAGTGTCTGACAAATTATAAATACTACATGAAAAATAAATAAATTTGTATAAACTCCTGGAAATTGGAAACCTAACTTAAAAAACAAAAATACAATGTTTCATCTAGAGAAAATCACTTTATGCTATTTTCACACCTTTGCAAAGTTAGGCCTTCAGAGTAGCCTTGTCCCAATCAAATTTTAAAATTACAGATACAGTAAAATTTCAAAGACATGTACACACATACATACACTTACCTTTTGATGGATTTAGTTATGTAAGTATAGATATAATATTTTACAGAACTTTTCTTTGCAAGTGATGATTCTATGTTAAATCCTACATTCTGTTAATCTGATCATTACTCTAACTGAAAAATAATTGGATTCTTCTACTAGGAAAAGTTGTAGGTAATAGAGATTGGTTTCTCCCTACCTTCATCATTGTACATGCCTCTCATCTATCAACCATCCATTCCAGAGGAACTGCTCATTCACTGCTCTCTGAATATATGTTGAGCATTCTGCCTTTATTCCATGCCATTCCCTTACCTACAACCCCTCTCTCACCTTGAGACTTGACTAAGCTTCACCTTCTCTTTTCATTATAGCTCATATTCCGTGTCATCCATAGACCCTTCCCTGGGTTTACAGGCATCACTTCTCCTTTGAATACCATTGATTCACTCATATTTCATTCATGAAGTATTGTGTTTCTTTAATCATACTATAATGCAATTGATGTACCTGACTCACAGTTGGATTACAGTATGACTTAAAAACACAATACTTCATGAATGTTAATAAAACTGCAATGCAGGATTTGTTAAACAAGAAACAAAAATTTTGTATATATATGTACGTATACATACATATACATATAAAATACATGTAAGTATATATTTGAATATTGTGTGTACGTATATATGTGTGTGTGTATATATTTTTTTAATTAATGTCAAGTTTAATCTGCAAAATATACAAGTTGAATTTGTGGAGCATGTTTGCCTGGGTGCTACACACTAAACACAGGTTTTTCTGAAGTGATACATGCATATGCGCACACACAGATACACACATATGCACAATATACATATAAATATACATATATACAGGCACACCAATATATAACTACCTACATACATATATTTGCATGTATACATATATATATATGTATTTACAGCATGGTCTTTAAAATCTATCACGTTTGCTTTTATTGTCCATTATGAGTAGTGTGTGTGTATATATACATATTAACATACGTGTGCATGTATATGTGTATACATTGAATGTGAATATATATATACTATACATAATGGACAATAAAAGCATACTTGATACCTCTTCAAGGCCATGTTGTAAATGTTGCTTCTCCGTGGAGCATCATTGTCCATGTAGAAATCCTTGTTACCAGGGAAAGAGGATGAGAAGGAGGTTCTATCTATCTAGGTTACCATCTGGTCATGGTATCTCTAGGTCGACTTGGCTGAGAATTCCTGGGAACCTAAGCAAGACTTGCTATATTTAATAATGAATTCACTTGATCAAAATACATCACGTAAAGCCCCTTAGAGAGAGACAAAAATGCAGTTAGATGAGTGGGGGAATTTTATTGACTTCTGCAACAGGAGACAGCTAAAGCCATAACTAACCAATTTACCATAGATTAACTTAATGCCATCTTCAGAGGCCTTCTTTATTGACTCTTAATCTGATGGCTCTTAAGAGCAAATGTTAAGAGTGTGATGAAATGCAGTTTGTAGGCTCTTTTTCTCAGGCTTGATATAAGAGCAATCTCCCAAAATGTGAGAGGTGGACAACTTAACATTGACTCTAACCCATAATTCTTCTACAATAAGGGATCCTGATTGACCTCTTTCAACTCAAGTATATTTCATAAATATACAATCTAATTCAGAACTCAAATGCAATGCAGGAGGTAGAAGATATTTGGGAATGGATTATGAAATTGTGGTCCAAAAGGTTTAAAGCAGCATAAGAGAAGATACAGGTTAGAATGTGAGTTGATGTTAATTGACAGATGGGATCAATATCTTCAAGTCATAAGATTTCACATCTACCAGACCTCTTATTTGTACATGGGGAGCATAAATGTTAATTTTTATTATCAGTTTTTGCTCTTAATTTCTTTGTAGCTTGAAATATGAAAGGACTGGCACATTTTTAGGGGAAAATTGTTTCTCAACATCATTTATTACCACAAGCTTTCATAAGGCATTTTTATGTACTTGATTAATTTGTTAATGTGGGTTGAATTAGTTTATGACTTTGTGTTGACATTTCCTAAATTGGCCCCACTAGCTAAGTAATAAGATTTGGCAAAAGATCAAAGCTGTTTGCTTTACTCCTTCTGACTTAATGTGCCACTTAAAAGTGGCAAAAGGATCACAATGATTTTCACATAAGATGGGGTACTAAACATACTTAGCTTATAGTTACTTTGTCAATAATTGGTGCTTAGTAGTATTACTCTAAGAAATTTGGTATTCACCAATTTGAATGAAATCATGGGAAATAAACTCAAAAGCCACCCTTTTATTTTGCATAGTCTAGTTTGTGTTTGTTAGTCTTCCTCCTCCTCCCAGTCTTCCTTTACTCTCATTGTTCTCTTCTTTTTTTACTCCTATTCATCTTCTGTTTTGTTTTGTGCTTTATACTAATTTGAGCAAAATGGGAAACTAGGAAACTCCAAGTTCTTGAACCCTTGCAGAAACATCAAAAAACAACCAGAAGCTGTCTGAAACAACTTCGTGGAAACTCTTGAAAACAGCAGAGGATTACGGCAACCAAGCAAAAGCCCAGTGAAGTAAAAAAAAAAAATCTTTAAAAATGACAGAAAACATTTGTGAAATTTTTATTTACTTCTGCCTCATCACTTCCTGGCAGAGTAGCAGTCTTGGTTTTGAGCAGTAGCAACCTGGTTCCTAGCTTCCTCCTTGAAATAGGAGGGAAAACAATTGATCTTATTTGCAAAATACTGTGTATGTATGTTCTAATACTGTGTATGTCTGGGTGGCTTCTTGCAGTACTGAATGACTTGTCTTTCTTTTGCATAACTTGAAACACAAGCTGGAAAAGCACTGGACTCTGGTTATAAAAGCTCCAAGGGAAATGCAAATCTACAGATACCTGGGAAAGAAAGGATAGGCAGAGATATACAACATACTATATGAAACCTGAAGGAGAAGCTGGGGTGAGACTCCTTGGGAAATTAGGACATTCAAAAGAAACAATGTGTGGTGGTGGGGTGCCTGTAAAGCCACATGCATGCCCAAATAAGACATATGCTGTAAAACGTGCTGAGAACACCGAAAAACTTTCAACTCAGACTGCTCCATAAGCTCAGAGCAAGCTTATCTAATCAGTAAAGGACTTCCCCAGCACAGAGCCAATCTGCAAAGACTGGGAGAGGTGAATGATTTCAATATTTGTTGGTTTGTCTCTCTGCTTCAGCTCCTAGAATTCAAGGAAATCTCTGTCAAATCATTAGTTGGACATGAGCTAAAGGACCAGAAACTTCCGTGAACACATCCAGTAAGAAATAGTCTTTTTAAAGATAGTTTGGAAAAGTCTTAGCTAAATAGCTTAAACAATAAATAAAAAACAGCAACACTGGAGAAGGGGAGAATCTCATTTCCAGATATATCACATTAAAATAATCAAATGGCCAGTTTTCAAAAAAAAAAAAATCACAAGGAGTACAAATGAACAGGAATGCATGGCTGATTCGAAGGAAAGATTTAAATTGACAGAAACTGTCAATCCTAGGTGTACCGGTGCCAGAGAGTCTAGTATCAACAAATTTGACACCGGGCTTCTAATGCAGGATCCCTCGCCTGTGAAGGGGTAGACTCTGAGTCTTCAGTTGGTCTGCATTGATTTCTTTTACCAGAATCCCTACGTAACAAAGTATTAGATATATATACAGTTTCCAGGTTTTTAATGCTTATTATTTCTTCTCAGTATACCTGCTCCAATGTTAATGTTAGTTTTTTTTTTCTCTGAATATGTTTCTCCAGGGATCCTTTTATGAGTTATGCAGGTTTGCTCTGTAAAGGCAATGGAGCAGAATGTTGTGATAACAGTCTCCAGATCATATTAGCTTAGTTCAAACTCTGCTTTCACCACTTACAAACTGTTTCATCATGGGGAAAATCACTTAGCTTTCTTTGTAAATCAGTTAAGTCAGCTGAAAAATGTGATTTCAAAGTTTAGTCAGCTCCTGGACTTAGTGGGTAATTAAATTGTATAGTTCCTGTGAACTAATGAGAATCATGTTGGGCATGTGATAAGCATTCAGTAAATATTAACTATTATTCTTACTATTAATATCATTATTATTGTGTTCCTGAGTTCTGCTCTGGAACTTTGGCAAAAGCATTGTAAACAGACACTTTGGGTTTCAAAGACTGAGCGCTGGTGATGGGCTAGTTTGAATATATCCTATGGGCAATGTGATTATAGCTAATAGAGAATCAGTGAAAAATTTGCCTTGGCACATAAATGAATCTCTACATTGTTCTATTCCAAGTGACCAGGATAAGTTGGCTTTCCTCATCTCCTCTGGGTGCTGAGTATCACTACCAGGATTCCTGGTCCATATGACACACCAAGAACGATGCTACTTTACTGTAGCATATAATCAGCCAAGAAATTTCACTTAATGTCAACCTGACATTGAGAGAGTGCATCATGTAAGGACTGCATTTCTCTCTTTTTTGTAAATTGATTTTTTAATTTTGAAATCATTACAGACTCACATGTAGTTGTAAGGAATAATCATTAGTTTGTTCTCTATATCTGTGAGACTGTTTCTGTTTTGTTTATATACATATATATATATGTAAATGTGTATATATGGACATATATATATATATAATGTATGAATATATATATGTATACATTTGTTTTATTTTTTTAGATTCCACATAAAAGTGATATGTGTCTGACTTATTTCACTAAGCGTAATAGTCTCTAGATCCATCCATGTTGTTGCAAATGATCAAATTTCATTTATTTTATGGCCAAATAATAGTCCATTGTATATTTATACCACATCTTCTTTATCCATTCATCTGGTGGTGGACACTTAGGTTGCTTCCGTGTCTTGTAAATCATGTTGCTGTGAGCATTGGGGTGCATGTATCTCTTTGAATTAGTGTCTTTGTTTTATCCAGTCTATATCCACGTGTGGAATTGCTGGATCATATGGTAGTTCTGTTTGTACTTTTTTGACGAAATTTCATTCTGTTTTTTCCATAGTGGCTGAACCAATTTACATTTCCACCAGTAGTGTACAAAGGGTTCCCTTTTCTCCACATCCTTGACAACGTTCCTTATTTGTGATCTTTTTGATGATAGCCATTCTGACAGGTGTGAGGTGACATCTCATTGTGTTTTCAATTTACATTTCTTTGCTGAATATCTTTTCTTATGCCTGTTGACATTCTGTATGTCTTCTTTGGAAAAATGTCAGGTCAAGTATTCTGCCCAGTTTTTAAATTGAGTTCTTTGTGTTTTGTTTGTTTGTTTATTTCTTTTTTGCTATTGAGTTCTATAAGCTACTTATAAATTTTGAATATTAACCCCTTATTGGTCATATCATTTACAAATGTTCTCCCATTCTGTAGGCTGTCTTTTCACTTTGTCAGTGGTTTTCTTTGCTATGCAAAAGCTTAAGTTTAATTAGGTCCCATTTGTTTATTTTTGCTTTTATTTCTTTTGCCTTAGGAAACATATCCAAAAAATATTGCTACAATTTATGTCAAAGGGTGTTCTGCCTGTGTCCTCTTCTAGGAGTTTTATCGTTTCCAGTCTTACATTTAGGTCTTTAATCCATTTTGAGTTTATTTTTGTATATGGTGTGAGAAAATGTTCTAATTTCATTTTTTTTTTTTTACATGTAGCTGCCCAGTTTTCCCAGCACCACTTTTTGAAGAGACTGTCTTTCTCCATTTCATATTTTTCTCTTCTTTGTTGTAGATTAATTGACCATAAGTACATGGATTTATTTTTGGGCTCTCTATTTGTTCTGTTGATCTATGTGTCTTTTTTGTGTGTGTCAGTACCATACTGTTACAAAGCTATACTACTGTAGCTTTGTATTATACTCTGAAGTCAGGGAGCATAATATTTCCAACTTTGTTTCCCTCAACATTGCTTTAGCAATTTGGGGTCTTTTATGGTTCCATATAAATTTTAGCATTATTTGTTATAGTTCTGTGAAAAGTGTCATGGAGATTTTGATAGGGATTGCATTAAATCTGTAGATTGTTTTGGGTATGGCCATTAATTCTTCCAATCCAAGAGCATGGGGCATCTTTCCATTTCTTTGTATCATCTTCAGTTTTCTAGCCAAGGGGTCATCTTCCCTGTGTTGAACCCCAGGACTGGGATGCCCAATATGTTGCTTGAAACACTCACTCCCCAATTAGGATCTTCATCCACATAATCTCTTTTTCCCTCTGATTCCCTCCACGGGGCACAGGTCCTGACCTGTCACATCTCTTCCTACATGACTCTGTGTGGATCATTCTTACAGCCTTGGTTGTACAGGAGTCTCTCTGCCAGTTTCCAGTTACTTTTCAGTGAGAGTTGTTCCTCATGTAGATGTATTTTTGATATGTTCATGGGGGGAGGTGAGTTGCATGTCCTCCAACTCTGTCATTTGATCTCCTCCCCTCAATTTGATTAATTTCTGATTCAATTTTTATTATTTATTTTCCCCCTGCTTGCTTTATGTTTATGTTGTTCTTCAGTGTTCAGTTTTCTAAAGTGGAAGTTCAGATGAATGAGTTCAGATCTTTTTTATTTTCTAATTGAAACATTCAATACTACAAATTTCTCTCTAAGCAGTTTTTCACTGCATCTCACGTTTTGCTGAGTTGTATTTTCATTGTCATTAGTTAAAATATTTTAAAATTTTCTTTGACACTTTTTCTTGGACCCATGTGTTATTTATTTAGAAGTGTTTAATCTCTAAATATTTTGAGATTTCCAGATGTCTTTCTGTTATTGATTTGTAGTTTAGTTCCACTGTGGTCTGAAAGCATACTTTATATCATTTGAATTCTTTTAAGTGTGTTAAAATGTTGTTTAAACCCCAGAATGTGGTCTATTTTTCTGACCATTTTGTGTGAGTTTAAGATGAATGCATATCCTGCTGTTGTTGGATAAAGTATTGTATAAATGTCCATTGTTGATTTATGGTGCTGTTCAGTACAACTATATGCTTATTTTCTGCTTGCCAAATATGTCAGTTACTCACAGAGATGTGATAAAATTTCCAATTATAAAAGTGAATTTATCTATTTCTCCTTGCAGTCACATCAGGTTTTGCTCACATTTGTATGCTCTGTTGTTTGGTGTTTACATATTAAGGATTATTATGTCTTCCTGGAGAAATGACTCCTTTAGAATTATTTCATGCCTCACTTTATCTTTAATAATTTTCTTTGCTCGAGTTCAGCTTTCTGAAATTAGTATAGCTACTCCAGCTTTCTTTTGCTTAACGTTCTGTTGCTATATATTTCTTTTTTTTTAATTTTTTTTATTTTTTGCGGTACGCGGGCCTCACTGCTGTGGCCTCTCCCGTTGTGGAGCACAGGCTCTGGACGCGCAGGCTCAGTGGCCATGGCTCACGGGCCCAGCCGCTCCGTGGCATGTGGGATCCTCCCGGACCAGGGCACGAACCTGTGTCCCCTGCATTGGCAGGCGGACTCTCAACCGTGCGCCACCAGGGAAGCCCTTGCTATATATTTCTTTATCCCTCTACTTTAATCTGTCTGTGTCTTTATATTTAGAGTGGGGTTTTTTTTTGTTTCTTTTTTACATATGGCATATAGCTGAGTAGTGTGTTGCTTTTTTTCCTTTGTTTTGATTTTACTTATTTTTTAAAAGTTCATTGTGATAGGAGAGACCTTCAAGATGGTGGAAGAGTAAGACACAGAGATCACCTTCGTCCCCACAAATACATCTACATGTAGAACAACTCCTACAGAACACCTACTGAATGCTGGCAGAAGACCTCAGACTTACCAAAGGCAAGAAACTCCCCACATACCTGGGTAGGTCAAAGTAAAAAAGAAAACACAGAGACAAAAGAATAGGGATGGGACCTGCACCAGTGGGAGGGAGCTGTGAAGGAGGAAAAGTTTCCACACAGTAGGAAGCCCCTTCACTGGTGGAGACTGCGGGTGGCGGAGAGGGGGGGAGCTTTGGAGTCACAGAGGAGAGCACAGCAACAGAGGTGAGGAGGGCGAAGAGGAGAGATTCCTGCCCAGAGGATCAGTGCCGACCGGCACTCACCAGCCCGAGAGGCTTGTCTGCTCACCCGCTGTGATGGGTGGGGGCTGGGAGCTGAGGCTCCAGCTTTGGTCGGATCCCAGTGAGAGGACTGGGGTTGGCTGCGTGAACACAGCCTGAAGGGGGCTAGTGCACCACAGCTATATGGTAGGGAGTCCAGGAAAAAGTCTAGAACTGCCTAAGAGGCAAGAGACCATTGTTTCGGGGTGCGTGAGGGGAGGGGATTCAGAGCACTGCCTAAATGAGCTGCAGAGATGGGAGCGAGCCACAGCTATCAGCGCAGATCAGGGAGACAGGCATGAAACACTAAGGCTGCTGTTGCAGCCATCAAGAATCTTGCGTGCAAGCGCAGGTCACTATTCACACCTCCCCTCTGGGGAGCCTGGGCAGCCTGCCACTTCCAGGGTCGCATGATGCAGGGACAACTTCCCAGGTTGCCTCAGGCTGGACACCCTATGCCAAACAACTAGTGAGACAGGAACACAACCCCATGTGTTAGTAGAGGGGCTGCCTAGAATCATAATAAGGTCACAGACACTGTAAAACACACCACTGGCTGCGGTCCTGCCCACCAGAAGGACAAGATCCAGCCTCATCCACCAGATCACAGGCACTAGTTCCTGCCACAGGTAAGCCTACACAACCCACTGAACCAACTTTAGCCACTGGGGGCAGACACCAAAAACAACGGGGACTACGAACCTGCAGCCTGCAAAAAAGCAGACCCCAAACACAGTAAGTGAAGCAAAATGAGAAGACAGAGAAACACACAGCAGATGAAGGAGCAGGGTAAAAAACCACCAGACCAAACAAATGAAGAGGAAATAGGCAGTTTACCAGTAAAAGAATTCAGAGTAATGATAGTAAAGATGATCCAAAATCTTGGAAGTAGAATGGAGAAAATACAAGAAACATTTAACAAGGATCTAGAAGAACTAAAGAGCGAACAATGATGAACAACACAATAAATGAAATTAAAAATTCTCTAGAAGAATCAATAGCAGAATAACTGAGGCAGAAGAATGGATAAGTGACCTGGAAGATAAAATAGTGGAAATAACTACTGCAGAGCACAAAAAAGAAAAAAGAATGAAAAGAACTGAGGACAGTCTCAGAGACCTCTGGGACAACATTAAATGCACCAACGTTTGAATTATAAGGGACCCAGAAAACGAAGGTAAAAAGAAAGGGACTGAGAAAATATTTGAAGAGGTTATAGTTGAAAACTTCCCTAATATGGGAAAGGAAATAGTCAATCAAGTCCAGGAAGCACAGAGAGTCCCATACAGGATAAACCCAAGGAGAAACACACCAAGACACATATTAATCAAACTATCAAAAATTAAATACAAAGAAAAAATATTAAAAGCAGCAAGGGAAAAACAACAAATAACACACAAGGGAATCCCCATAAGGTTAACAGCTGATCTTTGAGCAGAAACTCTGCAAGCCAGAAGTTAGTGGCAGGACTTATTTAAAGTGATGGAAGGGAAAAACCTACAGCCAAGATTACTCTACCCAGCAAGGATCTCATTCAGATCTGACGGAGAAATTAAAACGTTTACAGACAAGCAAAATCTAAGATAATTCTGCACCACCAAACCAGCTTTACAGCAAATGCTAAAGGAACTTCTCTAGGCAGGAAACACTAGAGAAGGAAAAGACCTACAGTAACAAACCCAAAACTATTGAGAAAATGGTAGTAGGAACACACATATCGATAATTACCTTAAATGTAAATGGATTAAATGCTCCAACCAAAAGACACAGACTGGCTGAATGGGTACAAAAACAAAACCCATATATATGCTGTCTACAAGAGACCCACTTCAGACCTAGAGACACATACAGACTGCAATTGAGGGGATGGAAGCAACTCTCATATCAGACAAAATAGATTTTAGAATACAGACTATTACAACAGACAAACAAGGACACTACATAATAAACAAGGGATCAATCCAACTGGAAGATATAACAGTTGAAAATATTTATGCAGCCAACATAGGAGCACCTCAATACATAAGGCAAATGCTAACAGCCATCGAAGGGGAAATCGACAGTAACACAATCATATTAAGGGACTTTAAACCCCATTTTCACCAAGGACAGATCATCCAAAATAAAAATAAATAAGGAAACACAAGCTATAAATGATATATTAAACAAGATGGACTTAATTGACATTTATAGGAAATTCCATCCCCCCAAAAAAGAATACACTTTCTTCTCAAGTGCTCATGGAACATTCTCCAGGATAGATCATATCATGGGTCACAAATCAAGCCTTGGTAAATTTAAGAAAATTGAAATCATATCAAGTATCTTTTTCTACAACAATGCTATGAGGCTGGATATCAATTATAGGGAAAAAATCTGTAAAAAATACAAACACATGGAGGCAAAACAATACACTACTTAATAACCAAGAGTTCACTGAAGAAATCAAAGAGGAAATCAAAAAATACGTAGAAACAAATGACAATGAAAACACGCCAACCCAAAACCTATGGGATGCAGCAAAAGCAGTTCTAAGAGGGAAGTTTATAGCAATACAATCCTACCTCAAGAAACAACAAACATCTCAAATAAACAACCTAACCTTACACCTAAAGCAATTAGAGAAAGAACAAAAAAAACCCCAAATTAGCAGAAGGAAGGAAATCATAAAAGTCAGATCTGAAATAAATGAAAAAGAAATGAAGGAAACGGTAGCAAAGGTCAATAAAACTAAAGCTGGTTCTGTGAGAAGATAAACAAAATTGATAAACCATTAGCCATACTAATGAAGAAAAGAAAAAAGGGAGAAGGCACAAATCAATAGAATTAGAAATGAAAAAGGAAAAGTAACAACTGGCACTGAAAAAAAAGAAAGGATCATGAGAGATTACTACAAGCAATATGCCAATAAAATGGACAACCTGGAAGAAATGGACAAATTCTTAGAAAAGCACAAGCTTCCGAGACTGAACCAGAAAGAAAGAGAAAATATGAACAGACCAGTCACAAGCACTGAAATTGAAACTATGATTAAAAACCTTCCAACAGGGCTTCCCTGGTGGTGCAGTGGTTGAGAGTCCACCTGCCAATGCAGGGGACACGGGTTCGTGCCCCGGTCTGGGAAGATCCCACATGCTGTGGAGCGGCTGGGCCTGTGAGCCATGGCCGCTGAGCCTGCACGTCCGGAGCCTGTGCTCCGCAACGGGAGAGGCCACAACAGTGAGAGGCCCGCGTACCACAAAAAAAAAAAAAAAAATCTTCCAACAAACAAAAGCCCAAGACAAGATGGCTTCCCAGGTGAATTCTATCAAACTTTGAGAGAAGAGCTTACACCTATCCTTCTCAAACTCTTCCAGAATATAGCAGAGGGAGGAATACTCCCAAACCCATTCTATGAGACCACCATCATCCTGATAACAAAACCAGAGAAAGATGTCACAAAGAAAACTACAGACCAATATCAGTGATGAACATAGATGCAAAAATCCTCAACAAAATACTAGCAAACAGAGTCCAACAGCATATTAAAAGGATCATACACCATAATCAAGTGGGGTTTATCTAAGGAATGCAAGGATTCTTCAATACACACAAATCAATCAATGTAATATACCATATTAACAAATAGAAGGATAAAAACCATATGATCATCTCAATAAATGCAGAAAAATATTTCAACAAAATTCAACACCCATTTATGAGAAAAACTTTCCAGAAAGTAGGCATAAAGGGAAATAACCTCAACATAATAAAGCCCATATATGACAAAGCCAGAGCCCACATCTTTCTCAATGGTGGAAAACTGAAACCGTTTCCACTGAGATCAGGAACAAGACAAGGTTGCACACTCTCACCACTGTTATTCAAAATAGTTTTGGAACTTTTACCCACAGCAATCAGAGAAGAAAAATAAATAAAAGGAATACAAATCCGAAAAGAAGAAGTAAAGCTGTCACTGTTTGCAGATGACATGATACTATATGTGGAGAATCCTAAGGATGCTAACAAAAAAACTACTAGAGCTTATCAATGAATTTGGTAAAGTAGCAGGATACAAAATTAATGCTGAGAAATCTCTTGCATTCCTATACACTAATGATGAAAAATCTGAAAGAGAAATTAAGGAAACACTCCCATTTACCACTGCACCAAAAAGAATAAAATACCTAGGAATAAAGCTGCCTAAGGAGACAAATGACCTGTATGCAGAAAATTATAAGACATTGATGAATTTAAAGATGATACAAACAGATGGAGAGATATACCATGTTCTTGAATTGGAAAAATCAACATTGTGAAAATGACTATACTACCCAAAGCAATCTACAGATTGAATGCAATCCCTATCAAACTACCAGTGACATTTTTCACAGAACTAGAACAAAAATTTCACAATTTGTATGGAAACACAAAAGACCCTGAATAGCCAAAGCATTGTTGAGAAGGAAATATGGAGCTGGAGGAATCAAGCTCCCTGACTTCAGACTATACTACAAAGCTCCAGTAATCAAGACAGTATGGTACTGGCACAAAAACAAAAATATAGATCAGTGGAACAGGATAGAAAGCCCAGAGATAAACCCATGCACATATGCTCACCTTATTTTTAATAAGGGAGGCAAGAATATACAATGGAGAAAAGACAGCCTCTTCAGTAGGTGGTGCTGTGAAAACTGGACAGCTATATGTAAAAGAATGAAATTAGAATACTCCCTAACACCATACACCAAAAAAACCTCAAAATGGATTAAAGACCTAAATGTAAGGCCAGACACTATAAAAGTCTTAGAGGAAAACCTAGGCGGAACACTCTATGACATAAATCACAGCAAGATCCTAGAGGAATTGAAATAAAAAGAAAAATAAACAAATGGGACTAGTGAAACTTAAAAACTTTTGCACAGCAAAGGAAACCATAAACAAGACGAAAAGATAACCCTCAGAATGGGAGAAAATATTTGCAAATTAAGCAACTGACAAAGGATTAATCTCCAAAATTTACAAGTAGCTCATGCAGCTCAATATCAAAAAAACAAACAACCCAATCCAAAAATGGGCAGAAGACCTAAATAGACATTTCTCCCAAGAAGAGATACAGATTGCCAACAAACACATGAAAGAATGCTCAACATCACTAATCATTAGAGAAATGCAAATAAAACTACGGTGCGGTATCACCTCACACCATTCAGAATGGCATCATCAAAAACTCTACAAACAATAAATGCTGGAGAGGATGTGGAGAAAAGGGAACCCTCTTGCACTGTTGGTGTGAATGTAAATTGATATAGCCACTATGGAGAACAGTATGGAGGTTCCTTAAAAAACTAAAAATAGAACTACCTTATGACCCAGCAATCCCACTACTGAGCATATACCCTGAGAAAACAATAATTCAAAAAGTGTCATGTACCACAGTGTTCATTGCAGCTCTGTTTACAATAGCCAGGACATGGAAGCAACCTAAGTGTCCATTGACAGATGAATGGATAAAGGAGATGTGGCACATATATACAATGGAATATTACTCAGCCATAAAAAGAAACGAAGTTGGGTTATTTGTAGTGAGGTGTATGGAAGTAGAGACTGTCATACTGAGTGAAGTAAGTTAGAAAGAGAAAAACAAATACCATATGCTAACACATATATATGGAATCTAAAAAAAAACAAAGAACTGTTTATGCAGAACCTAGGGACAGGACAGGAATAAAGATTCAGACGTAGAGAATGGACTTGAAGACACAGGGAGGGGGAACAGTAAGCTCGGACGAAGTGAGAGGTTGGCGTGGACCTGTATATACAACTAATTTTAAAATAGCTAGCTAGTAGGAAGCAGCTGCATAGCTCAGGGAGATCAGCTCTGTGCTTTGTGACCACTTAGAAGGGTGGGATAGGGAGGGTGGGAGGGAGATATACTGATATATGTATATGTATAGCTGATTCACTTTGTTATAAAGCAGAAACTAACACACCATTGTAAAGCAATTATACTCCAGTAATGATGTTAAAAAATAAAAATAAAATAAATTAAAAAAAAATAAGTTCATTGTGATAGAATCTGAGTTTTAATTGGTGTTTTTAGACCATTTACATTTAATGTGATTATTGATGTAACTGGATTAGTGGATACCATATTTGTACATATTTTCTATTTTTTGCTTTTTTCCTATGTTACTTTAAAAAACACTTCCCATTTTTTTTGTCCTATCTGATTTTAAATTACTATTTCATTTTCTCTCCTCTCAGTATATCAGTTGTATTTCTTTTAGAATGTTTTATACCTTCTCTAGGGGTAGCGGGATACATTTACAGCTGACTTTACTCCACTTTCAAATAGCAAAACTCTACCTTTAAATAACACTGTACCACTTCATGTGTAGTGCACTTGCCTTATAAGAGGATACTCTCAATTCCTCTCTCCATCCCTTGTAACTTGGCTTCCATTCATTGTATACTTATCTATAAGCTATTTTAACCCAATACATTGTTGCTATTATTATTTTGAAAAACAGTTTTCTATTAGATCAGTGAAGGATATAAAATAATTTAGTTTACCTTCATTTTTTCCTTCTTTAACTCTCTGTTAGATTCATAGATCTTATCTATAAATCACATTTCTTATGTATATCATTTCCCTTTTCTCTGAAAAAAAAATTTGCCATTTGTCTTACAAGACAGGCAAATTCCCTCAATCTTTATTTGTCTAAGAACGGCTTATTTCTTATTTACAATTGAAGGATAATTTTGCTGATATAGAATTCTGCTGGCTACAGAATTCTGGGGTTTTTTTTCTTTCTTTCTTTCCATACTTTAAATATTTCACTCCACTCTTCTTGCTTGCATGAAGTTTCTATGGAAAAGTCAGTTGTAACTTTTATCCCTGCTCCTCTAAACGTAAGGTGCCCTCTGGCTTATTTCCGTATTTTGTTTCTTTGTCTGTGAATTTTGCAGTTAAAAAATTGATATGCCTAGCGATAGATTCTTTAGTACTTATCCTAGTTGGTATTCTATGAGCTTCTTAGATCTGGATTTGGTGTCTGTTTTTAATTTTCAGAATCGATGTTGGAAGTTTTTAGTCATTGTTATATTTCTTCCGTTTCTCTCTTCTTTTCTGATATTACCATCATGTTATATGTTAAATCTTTCATAATTATCCCTAAACTCTTGGATATTATGTGGTTTTTTAGTTCATTTTTCTATTTGCATTTTAGCTTATGAATTTTTGACTGACGTATTTTCAAACTCAGTTCTTTTTTGACTGTGTTTGTGTGCAGGTGAACCCATCTATCAGTTACTCTTCATTTCTGTTAAAGTGATTTTTGACTTCCTTTTGCTAGTTTCTCAGAGTTTTAAATTTCTCTGTTCATATCATCTTTCTGTTCTTGTATATTGTCCACTTTTCATTTTAATTAGAAATCCTTAACAGATTAATCATAGTTATTTTAAATCCCACGTCTGTTATTTCCAAAATCTCCACTATATCTAAGATAGCCCTAATGATTGTTTGACTCCTTACACTGTGCTTTTTCTTGCCTTTTAAAATGCCTTGCAATTTTTTACTGAAAACCAGACAAGTTGTGTGAGGTGATAGGAACTGAGGTAAATAGGCTGTTTGTGTGAGTTTTTTTTAAGCTGGCTAGAAGTGGGGCTGTGCTTAATTAAGGTAGCTGTAACTATGGATGCCAGAGGCTTCAATTTCCTCTAGAGGAGTTGTTTTTATCTTAATGTTTCCCTAACAATTCCTTCTTACGTAACAGTCTGTCTCTTGAAGGCCTCTCAGTTTTAATCTGCTGTTATTATACTGGAGGTATGTTGATATGGTGGTTAGCTATTGAGGAGAGGAAGCATTCTATACTATTTTCATTAAATCTTCATCCTTTTAAGAGGCCACAGCCCCTGGGCTGTGAGCTTCAGAAAATTTTCTTAGCTTTTTTTTTGTCCTCTTACTTGAGACAGGAAGGCTAGGGTGGAATGGAATTAGCTAAATATCTCCCCCCCCAACCCAGTTCAGTTAAGGCTCTGGTAGTTTTTGTTGGGAGCATGTCTGTGTTATGAGGAACAAAATGCTTTGGGAATTTTTCAAAATGGTTACTTTCCCCCAGATGTATTTCAAAATCGTTACTTTTTCCTCCTGCTACTGAAATCACAAGGGAATTTTCCTCCCATCTTCAGCATGAGGACCTGTTATAATTCCTGGTGGTAAAACTCATGAAAATGTGGAGGATTCTCTAAAACTATGACTTCAGGAGTTTTGACTCTCAAGCTGGTCCACATTCAGCCCCGAGCAGTTCAGAAGCTTCTGCTCCTGGTAAGCTGTGACTCTGTATCCACACATCCTTCCTACTCTGGAGTGGCAGTTTTCTGTGATAAATCTAAGAAAAGTTATTGATTCAGTTTCTTCACCTCTTTTCTTGTTGTGAGGATAAAAGTGATGACTTCCAAGGTCTTTACCTGTTAGAACAGACACTGAAATATTGTCACTATTTTTTAATTTTAGCAATTCTCATAGGTATGTACTAATATTTCACTGAACTTTTAGTTTTCATTTACCTAATGGCTAATGATGTTGACCATCTTTTCAAATGCTTATTTGCCTTGTGTATATCCTCTTAAATGAAATGTTTATTTATGCCATTTGCCATTTTCTAATTGGATTTCTATTTTGTTTGTTTACTATTGAGTTATGAGAGTTTTTATATATACTCTAGGTACTAAACCTTTTTGGGATACATGGTTTGCAAACACATTTTCCCAGTCTATAGTTTTTCTTTTCAGTGTTTTCACATGGGCTTTTGCAGAGCAAACGTTTTTAATTTTGATAAGGTGTAATTTTTCAATATGCTTTTATGGATTATGCTTTTGGTGTCAAGTTTTGCTTAGCCATACATCCCAGTGATTTCCTCCTATTTTCTTAACTTTTAAACATTTTAAATAAAATTATAGTTTTACATTTTATGTTTAAATTGATACTCTGCTCTGACTTAATCATTTATAAGGTGTGAGGTTTGGGTTGAAGTTCATGTTTTTGCCTATGGATTTCTAATTATGCTCCAGCGCCATTTGTGGAAAAATATTATCCTTCCACAACTGAATTTATTTTGTTCTTTTCTCAAAATGCAGTTGAGAATATTTGTGTGACTCTACTTCTGTGTCCTCTATTATGTTCTACTGGTATATGTGTCTATCCTTATATTAATATCACATTGTCTTGACATTGTCTTGATTTTTATTGGTATAAAATAGGTCTTAATATTGAGTAGAGTGATTCTTCCCACTTTATTCTTCTTTATTCACCTTTCAATATAAACTTCAGAATACGTTTGCTATGACTAAAAAAAAAAAATTCATACTGCAGTTTTGGTAAGAATTGTCTTAATCCTATGGATCAACTTGGGGAATATTGGCACTTTTACTGTATTGAGTCTTTAAATCTATTAACAAGTTATGTGCCTCTGATTGTGTTTTCATTGATTTCTTTTATCCATATTTTTCGACACAAATTCTGTACATGTTTATATAGGCATATATCTAACTTTTTATTTCCTTTTGTTATTTCCTTTTTATTTCCACTGTGAGTGGTTTTGTGTTTTTAATTTTGGTTTCTACATGTTCATTGTAGTATGTAGAAATGTGATTGATTCTTACATGTTGTGCATGTATCCAGTGAACTTTATCAGTTTTATGAGGTTGTGTGTGTGTATGTAGAGTACCTGGAACTTTCTATGTATATAGTCAATTGTAGTCGTTCATTTCCAAGCTGTATGTTTTTTATTTTCTTTTTCTTGCCTTGTTGAACTCAGTAGAACTTCTGGTATTTTGGTCAGTAACACTGGTGAAAGTAGACATTCTCTCCTTTTCTCCAATCTTATAGAGAAGGAATTTAGTTTTCCACTTAAGTATGATGCTGAGTATGGAGTTTTGTTTTTGTTATTTTGGGGAGAATATGTTCTTTCTCAATTTGAAAGAGTTCCCTCCTATAACTAGATTTGTGAGAGCTTTTTTGTTTGCTTGTTCATTTTTAAACAGGAATGAATTTGGATTTTAACAAAATTGACATGGATCTTCCATCTTCATTGATATGATGATATGATATTTCCTTCTTCCCCTGTTTTTATGGTGGACTACATTCATTGATTTTTAAAATATTGAACCAGTCTTGCATGCTTGAAATAAATCTCCCTTGGTCGTGTTGTATAATTATTTTTATACATAGTTGGATTGGGTTTTCTGATATTTCGTTAATGACTTTTTGTCTAGCTTCATAAGATATATTTGTCTATAGTTTTCTTTTTTATATGGTCTTTGTCTGCTTTATGTATCAGAATAATACTATTACAGTCAGTTGGGAAATGTTCCCTCATCGTCTATAATCATATAAATGGTACCTGGAGGTTAGAGTCTCATTGGATTAATATAAAAGTGTTACAAATTTGTGTTTCCTACTGAAGGTTCTGGGAGAGAATCAATTTCCTTGCCTTTTCCAGTTTTTAGAGGCCACCTACATTCCTTGGTTCATTTCTTCTTCCTCTCTCTTTTATTAAAGCCAGCAACTAAAGGTCATTTTTTTTCTCATGTTCCCATTTATCCAGCTCAGTTCTTTCTCTTCTGCCTCCCTCTTCCACTTTAAGTAATCTCCTGATTACTTTGAGCCTACCTGTAAAATGCAGGATAATCTTCAAGCTGGCACTTTTTAAGCTATTACACAGTTCTCCAAAAATATGTGAGCCTTCTATGTATTTCTCTTGGATTCACTGCATTAGACAAAAAGTTCCTCTGCTTAATCTCATCTCGATTTTTTTGGCTTCTGCTTAAATGGCTGAGAGGATCTATGAGTCATATGCTTAATTTTCTCAAAGAGCCTTTTGCATGAATAAATACGCTGACTTTTTGATGTTTTTGAAGTATCAGCAAAGGGTTGTCTAGCCACATCTTTGGCTTTTTCTTTAGAGCAGATTTCCTAACCATGAATCTCCTAATGTAATGTCTTTTGTGATCTGCTAGACTGAGAATATCCCAAATCACCAGTTTCTGATTTCATTTTGCTTAACAGTTCTTATCTGTATCTATCTCTTTCCTCTCACATTTTACTACAAGCGGCAAGAAGAAACCAGGCAGCAAGATTTTACTGGGAAATCTCAGCTGAATGTGCAATTATACCTTTTACAATTCTGTATAGCTTTCTCCTACCGTGTAACAGGAATCAGCTTTTCTCCAATTTCTAACAAAATTGTTCTTCATTTCCCTCTGAGCTCTCATGAGCAATGCCTTAAAGGTACATGTTTTTACAAATAATCTATTCATCACAATTTAGGTATTCTCTTAGGCAATATATACTTTATCTACCAGTCTTCTCAAATTTTTTTTTTTCTTGAGCCCTTATCAGCAGAGCCTTTAACATTCATGTTTTTACTAACATTTGTTCAGGTCAATTGACGCTTTTTCTATCATGTTCCTCAAAATTTTTCCGGCCTCTTCCCAGTGCCAAATTCCAAAGCCATTCCTACATCTTTGGCATTTATTATAGCATCACTCTACTTCAGTTACAAAATCTGTATTAGAGTTCTATTGATGCTGTAGCAAATTGCCACAAATTTCATGGCTTAGAACAAGTTTATTATCTTACAGTTTTTTTTTTCTTTTTTTTAAGTCAGAGGTCTGACACTGGCCTCACTAGGCTAAAATTAAGTTACTTAAGGCTGTGTTCCTCTTCAGAGGCTTTAGGGGGAAATCTGTTTCCTTTTTTTTGGTTGGTTTGCTTTTTCAGTTTCTAGAGGCCACCCACATTCCTTGGCTTTTGGCCCCTTCTCCATCTTCATTAGCAGCTTCCTGCTGAAACTTCCTCATGCTGCCATCTGTCTGATTCTCTCTCTTCTGCCTCCCACTTCAGCTTTCAAAGACTATTGTGATTTCCTTGGACCCACCTGGATAATTCAGGATACTCTCCCTAATTGAATATCAGTTGAGTAAGTAAAGATTAGCAACCTTATCTATATCTTCAGCCTTGAGTACTCTTTGCCATGTAGACTAACATATTTACAGATTTCCAGGATTAGGATGTTGACCTCTTTGGGGCCATTAGTATGCTTACCACAAATACTCAAGATCCAAATGATCATATATCTGGGACTTCCCTCATTGTCCAGTTGTTAGGACTCTGAGCTTCCACTGCAGGGGGCACAGGTTCGATCCCTGGTCAGGGAACTAAGATCCCACATGCCACGTGGCACGGCCAAGAAAAACAAAACAAAAAAAACAAATGATCATATATGCAAAGCTGCTAAATATTTCTCAGCTTCCCAGAAGGTGCTCAGATTCTAGGAAGTTTAAGGCCATGTGGACTTAAGAGCTACAGATTGAAGTTGACAGCAGTTTTCTTTACCACTCTCTTTTAGACCATACACATCTGCTGGGCAGGGACTCTGGTTTACCAGTCTGAAAAATGTGCCTGTTGTTTTACTAGGCTACAAACATTGATAACATTTATTAACCCCAGACTCAACAACTGAACAAGTCCCTTCCAAAGGCTTTAGCTTTTTGTGTTTCTCTCCTTTGGCACTAAGTCAGCATCAGCTAGATTAGTTTCATTTTAAACAATCAACTTAAAAACAAATTCTCTTTAAATTAAAAGGAGTTTGATCAACTATTTTCTCACAACATCTTTAGAAAAGAGATGTGGACATCTGTCTAGAGTTTTATGTAAATCTTAAGTTTACACAAATTAAATTCAATTAAAATTAAATGATGCAGACCAAACAAAGTGCATTTGCTGGTTGAATTTAGCCTGCAGGCCATGCTCCATCTACCTTTGAAAACACTCAAAAGTTTTTAATACTTTTGAGAGGACCGCAAGTGAGGCAACTTTCTTGTAAGCTGGTATGATTTTTGTGATATGTGATGAGTCTCACTCTCATGTTTTATTATTCTTAAATTCCAGTAGCTATAAAGATGAAAAATAAATACATGCTGTTACCTGATGACTTTCTAAAATTTCAATTTTATTTTCAAATTAAGGAAGCTGGAAAAAATAGGTCTTTTTAAGGTACTTTTTACAGAGTTCCCATTTCCCAGCCATGCTGTCTCTTCTCAGGGCATCTCAAAGTAGTTAAGTGATAAAGTATAAGGCAGGAGTTATGTAAATTACTAAACTTCCATTCTTTCTTCCTCAGTTCCTAGTACCTGAAAATGATTACATTCTATTATAGCAACTATTGCAAGCAACTTTTAACTCACTGACAAGAATGTTTTTACATACAAATAACTTGCCATTCTAGTAAGGGAATAGAAACCACACATTACAGTAATGGATGAGAAACCTTGAACTAGTCAATGATCTTTTCTGAAACACACAGGTAATGATAGACAATGGAATGGCATCAGATTGAATTTTCTCTTTTTCTGGAGATTATTAGAACAAGGTCAATAAAAAGATAGAGTCTTGTTACAGTTATCAAAATTTTGTGCTTTGATTTCCTTTGAATTTGATACTTTCCTGATAAAATTAGGGACAGTTATTACAAAGACATGCTCACAGATATATACTTTAGCCAGATAATTCTCTGTTTAGTGTAGCTTTCTATACATTATGTTTTCACCACTCCAAACTAATTTCTCACTACTGAACTCAGAGGATCGTTCCAGCCAGGTCAATTCAGATCAGCTCTTAGGCAGTGTATTAATTAAACATCTCGTAAAATATGTTAATTTTACCCTTTGTTCCAGAAATTGTCCCCACCTAACCCCCAAACAGTCCTCCCATGGAGAGGACTACCAGTTATATTGGGTAAGGTACAACTCATGAATTTTGATCAACCAGCGTGCTAACTCCAACTCTGCCACTTACCAACCTCTGTCTATCTATAGCAGTGTACAATGGAGATGATAATTACACCTCCCAGGATTATTGAAAGATTAAATAGATTAAGTGAGGGGCATCTATACAGTCCCTGGCATGGTACCTGGCTTAGAGCAGTCCCTCAAAAAGTGTTAGTTTCTCCTGTCCTTCCCTCCACCTCTAAATCTGACTCCAGATTTACCTATTTCCAGATGTAATGCCTGGCTAATATTTCTCTTTGATCATTGCCTTGTTTAATGTTGTCTCGCTGGATTACACACACATTCTAGTTATTGTTTTTAGTGTCCTCTAATATACACTCTGAGCAGCTTTTGTGTTTTATATCTCCTTATATCTCTAACTTTGGACTAGAAAGTAACACATTTGATGGGTGTGAATTATGAAGAGAATTAGCAAGACCAGGAAGCACACTCATTTTGACCTCATTTATATTCCTAATAACTATGTTCACTATCACTAAGTAAAAAAAAAAAAATAAGCTATGGATATCCTTTCTCACTCGGGAGAATAAAAATTAGTAGTATGCCTTACTATTTACTTTCTACACCTATATATTACAAGGGGCATTCATAAGCTCAGAGCAAATGATTTCCTCAGGCTCAAAGGTCAAAACACTCCTGACTTGCTGGCAATTGTTTATCTTTTCTGAGATTTCTGGATGTAAGAGTTTCCTTTTTCTTACTTTTGTAGACTGCCCAAATAACAATAACAGTAGTAATGACTTCTGTTTAAGAGAAAACATAGGCTTGGCAGGAAATCTCCTTTTCATCACATTTTTCCTTTGAAATAGATGTTATTTTCTCAAGTTTAAAGGTGAGGGAACTGAGAGCTCCAATAGTGAAATAAAATTGGCAAAGGTCAGGGGCTAGAAAATGAGAGAGGTAGGCTTTCCATCCAAATCTATTTAGATCCAGAACCCATACCCTTCTCACTATCAAACTCAAGTTCTCCTCCTTGGATTCACCTTTTCCTCTTGGTTTTAGGGCCCTTGTTTTTGTCTCCTTGTTTAAAAAAACCTTCTGCCTATATTGTTACTATCTGCCAGATATCTCACACTTAAATAAACGTCTAGATTATTCCTTTCTAGGCTTGTCTTATGCTTTTGCTGCCTGTGTTTCAGCTCATGAAGCACAAGCTCATGGGAACAACCACAAAAACAGATTTTAAGAGAGCAATGGCAATGAATGATTGTAACAGCTCAGATATATAGCCCCATTGCTAGGGAATTGCTGTTTGACTGCCAGTCACATACTGCAACAGATTTTAGTTAAATCAAGCTCTGACATGATTGGAACAAAAACCAAATGAAACATGTGCCAAAACAGAAATTGTGTCAAACTCCGAAACAAGGAGGAATGCCTCTAATGGTATAACATCTGAACAATAGTAAAACTAGTAAAACTTCTATAAAGTTTTATAAAATTGTCAATGGATCTTTTGGTGCCATTGGATAATCTTTTTTCTACTCTTTTTCATTCTCGTCTGTGAATTGTTTTCCAAATGTGCAAGAAAGGAGTAAGTTGAGGTATCAAAATGTGGGGTAGGATTCAATTCCATTTAATTCAGTGAGTGTGCAGTGTCATTCAAGAAGAAATGGAACCTGCCTTCTAGGCATCTGGAATGCGTCTGCATCAGATGCATTCTGCATCTATAGTAGTATACTTCTAGGTTAAAAAGGAGGCTCACACATGTCTAAATGCTGATGATTTGCTGAGTTTTCCCATTTTAGCTTAATGTTTGTGATTATATAGACAGATCACACAATAGCAAAGGTTAAATGGGCCTCACTTCGCATCACTGAACATCTCTATCTATGAACAGAGTGTATTTAGACTGGGTTGTACGCTAGGAAAGCAATATCACATGATAAGAAGTTCATAAGAAGGATTGACTGTGATGCTTATTACCCTTAGGCTAGCCTTACTCATGGTTGTACAAATGCCTTTCACATTTCTAGGTGTAAGATGCAGACACAGCAATGTCTAGAGCGGAAGGAGGGCCCATATTCTTATGTCATCCTGAACTACTTGGCCATCTGAAACCAAGCACCAGTAAGGGGAATGGGATTACCCAGGTTGTGTTAGATTAACCATTCAAGGTTAGTCTATGATATGGGGAATAAAACACCATGACCATCACAGGCGCATGGGACTACACATCATCTGTGTCTTTGGAATCACCACTGTGACATGTAAGAAGTAGTAGAGGACAAAAACCTGAAAGTAACAGTTACAGTTGATGAAAACAACAAAAACAGTAATAACAAATGCTCTGAGCAAAGGCATTGCTGTCTTCAGATCAATTGATTGATGTAGGTTTCCTAAGCAGTCTATTAGGAAGGAAGTTCGAAATCACTATAGGTTTTTCTTTTACAAAAATATATTTGGTTTGCACTTTATCATGTTACTTTGGACGAGGTAATTAATCAGCTGTTCCTCGGTTTCCTTGTCTGAAAATGAGAGCCTAACTAGCAATTGTTCTAACTATGACCTAGTCATTTACAAGATTATATGATAGTCAGATAAGCCAGTATTTTCAATTCAGTGAGCGTCTATCAAGTTCTTCCTATGTGCACTGAATATAAAAAAGCATAAATGAATATTTATACTTTCACATAGTATTATATTAAATTTTTTTGAACGTCACAATCAGTTCAATTTTAAAGACCCAACTATAAAAATGAATATATGGACATATAGATTATTTTTGCTGCTCTTCTTCAATTTGTGTCTGGATTCATCTGAAAAAAAAAAATTTGGATTCTTCCCAATATAATTTCCATAACCCCAAACATGCAAAAAAAAAAAAAAAAAAGAACAGGAACAGAGAAAAAAAATTAAAGCAATCAAACAGGACCTGGAAATAAAATAAACTTAGTTTTCTCCTCTTTTGACTTTCTTTTACACTTGGAATTTCCCTTTGAACACAATTCTGCTTCCCCAACTAAAAATTTTCAGAATCAGAGGCCAGTGTTCATGACTTTTTTTATGGACTCAAGAGGTTACACAGAGCATATTAAGTCCTGAATTTTTTGGACAAATCACTGCTGCTGTTACTGTGAAGGTTTTCTTTTTTACGAGTAGAATTTAACAGCTCATAAAATTCTCTCTCAGTTATGTTCATTTGGATTACAGATGTGTGCACTTTGTTGAGCAAGGCTAATGCTTGGAGACGCTATTCAAACTGAATGACTATTTACCCACAGAATTAGTGAACACACTTTACTTTTCTAATGCAACCTTATCTAAATGGCTTTAGGGTGTAAACATAATATGCCTATTGCTCTGTGTACTGCTATGTCATAATATGAAAATTGCAAAGGAAGAGAGAGAAACTGGCTATAAGGAATGAGATCTTTGCATGTTGTGAGTAAGTACTGCTGACCACTCTTTTAGGGTGTGGCTGGACACTGCCATGACAAGCCAGCAGTTCAGCATCTATCTCCTTAGCATGCACAGAGATATTGTTAATTCTCACCCAACTCAACACCACCTGATCTGACTGTCCACTCTCCCTAGCTTCCCATTACTGCCAAGAGTACTGACAATACACACATCCTCACGTGAAAACCTTGGGGTGAAATGAGTGCATAACTCCTTTGCCTATACAATTTTTATCACTAAAAGAAGTTCATCATTTGTTTCATTATATATCTCAAATGAGTTCTGTCTTCTTCTGCTCATTATCATTGAAATACCACCTCCTCACATGCTCTCTACACCCAATACCCCTTCTCCCTACTCTATTCTGCATAAGGGCAGATGAATCTTCAATCATTTATCATCATCTTCTACATAAGCATCATTTACATTGATCATCCACTCTATGCTAGTCGTGATGTAGGGGCTTCACCTCTGAGATTTCACTACCCCAGACATGAATGACAGGTGTTATTACTCCATTTACCAGATTATTAAATAAAGGCTCAGAGAACAATAGTAACTTCCCCAAGATCACACAATTGAAGGATGGCTGAGCCAAAATTAAAACCCAGATCAATGTGATTCCAAAGTTCTGTTCTTAGCCATGTCCTTGAGGATGGTGCATTGAAATTGAAAAGAACATATGTCTTTTAGAGATGCTGCCGTGTTTCAATATAACCATGATATCTGTCTACCATTCAAAACTGACTCAGGTGTCTTTTCTTAACAATTCCTATAGGGGGATAATTTTTGTTTATATCAGTCACAAAAGATAAATTGAGAAGCCATAAATTGAGATGCTCTAAATTGGTCAATGTACTTTACTTATATACAAAGAATACATTGGTATATCTTCTGTATAATCTTTCATTATGTTAGTCCATCTGGCACATGGTATGAGCACAATAAATGTGAGCTAATTAAAATGATTATTGGTAAATTTCTTAACCAGGATTATGCAAGCTATTCTGTTATGATTTATAGGTTGCAATTAAACTCTGGTGCTCCCTTTTACCTTCCACATTGATCAATATAAATATATAATCACTTGATAACATAAAATTGCTGAGAATTCTGCATAATTGGTGTGAAGTTGTTAAGTTTTGTTTTGTGCACAATTCTGAAAATCTTCTGTTGCTGGTTCAGTTCCAAATTGCAAATACAGAAACATAAGAAAAGCAGTGTATGTTGGAATGATGAGGTTCTCAGCTATTATTTTCCAAACTGAATTTATTTAGAACACAAGCAGGAGAAGATATTCCATGAAGAAAGAAGTTTATGTTCAAAGAAGCTTTAGGAATCCTATATAAAATATTTCTATCTTGGAGATATACAATGAGCTTTAATATACTATGAGCCCTGAGAAATCTAACTAAGAAAATTGTTTTTATTTTTAACCATAGTTTCTAAAATATATTTGACCACAGAATATTTTGTAGTTTCTGTGGATGTTATTTCATTTTATTCTCATATGCCTTTAACGTCCCATAATACATATTTTAGGAAGTGTTGTTCTATGCATTCTTTACACGTGAATGCTGTCTACAAATATGTGCCGTCTGTGAATATTGAAACAGTAGAACAGAATGTATTTAGTTATCTCAAAATAAAAAATAATTTACTTTATCTTGAAAGCTGTTCCCCATTTTTCAGTTGTATTTTCATTATAATCTCCTTGGATCTTTATCAGTTGTATTTTAGCTGCAGTATCTCTGGCTGAATTTTCATCCTAGCATCACAGGAATCTTGGTGTTTTACTGCTTATTTCTATCAATCAGACTTTTTTCCTGTACGTTGCCACTGTTCCAATTAAAAGCATGAAATGTCATTCAGTGCTGTTCGTTGTGTGTCTGCAGCTACTGTAATTTGAAAGCCTTCATCAACTTACCCTATCTTAGCTATGTAATCTTATTTTCCATTTGTCTCCAATAAATTTATTCCAAATTATGTTGCTATGAAGTAATTAAATAGCACCACCAAAGAACTATTTCTAGAATAAAACTGTAATAGTCTTACAAAGGAATGTTCAAGGCATACATGTTTCTACTCATTAAAGATATAGCTCCATCTTAGGCTCAATTTATAAAGTAACACAACTCGCTGAGAGTTATACAATATTCTCTCTACATCCAGATGTGCAGAGAATATAGAACTTAGAATGGAACAGGGAGAGGTATACTACATGAAAGCAGAAGAAGAGAATAATCTTAAGTTCACATACAAAGGATACATGTTTCTCCTCCCAACCCAATAATTCTTTGGACCAACTCTCTCTAGCATGGTTGACTATATGTAGATTCTGGGATTAAAGAGTCCACCTTTTGTCTTCTTTAATAAAAGACATTATTGGACAAACAAAAGAGGAACAATAGAAACTAGAACATAAATCTTCATGGAATAACATTAGCAATTTTCCCTGGTTAAGGGTTTTTACTACTTCATTAATCCAAGGTAAGTTTAAATACAGTATATGCTAATATTATCTAGTATCTAAAATGTATATAATTATATTTACAGTGTGGTTCAGTCATTCTTTTTTAAAAATTTATTTATTTTTGGCTGTGTTGAGTCTTCATTGCTGTGCACAGGCTTTCTCTAGCTGCGGTGAGCAGGGGTTACTCTTCCTGGCGGTGTGTGGGCTTCTTATTGCAGTGGCTTCTCTTGTTGTGGGGCACGGCCTCTAGGCGTGCAGGCTTCAGTAGTTGTGGCACATGGGCTCAGTAGTTGTGTCTCATGGGCTCTAGAGCACAGGCTCAGTAGTTGTGGCACACGGGCTTAGTTTCTCCGTGGCATGTGGGATCTTCCTGGACCAGGGCTCAAACGCGTGTCCCCTGCATTGGCAGGTGGATTCTTAACCACTATGCCACCAGGGAAGTCCCAGATTTGGTCATTCTTAATATACAGTTTTTTCATCTGTATTAGGGTTCTTCAGAGAAATAGAACCAATAAGATAAGGTGTGTGCACTCACGTGTGTGTGTGTATGCGTGTGTATGTGTGTGTGTAGGCTGAAAAGCCCCAAGATCTTCAACTGGTAGACTAGAGACCAAGGAAAGCTATTGGTGTAGTTCCAGTCTGAGTCTAAGGCCTGAGAACTAGGTGAACCAATGGTGTAAGTTCCAGTCGGAAAACCAGCAGATTTGAGACCTAAGAAGTGTCAATGCTTCAGACTGAGTCCAAAAGCCAGAAAAGACCAAGGTCCTGCTCAACCACTCAGGCAGAAGGTATTCCCTCTTCCTCAGCCTTTTTGTTCTGTTCAGATCTTCAGTTGATTGGATGAGACCCACCCACATCAGGGTGGGCCATCTGCTTTAGTAAGTGTACTGATTTAAATGTTAATCTCATGAGTACACACCCTCACAGACACACCCAGAATAACGTTTGACCAAAGGTCTGGGCACCCTGTGGCCCAGTCAAGTTGACACATAAAATTCCCCATCACTACCCCATCTGGCACCCCAATTTTTGTGGCTGCTGCCAGGGGACACCTCTATCCACTAGCTCCGTCAGCCAGTGGGTCCCACAGAGCTGTAACAAATGGACAAAGGGTTCTTAAACAACTGCTACCCCCAGAGCATAGCAGGAAGCACAGACCCAGGAGCTCAGTCTTCTGGTGGAGACCTATTAGCTAATCCTCAGGGCTATGGCCTGAGGGGCAGCCATCCAGTTAAACATCTCTTTGAGACTGACTGTAATCCTTTCCAGAGATTTCATAGGGTGTTCATCATCTTCATGCTCTCTCTCTGTGCTTCACCCTACAGCACAGGTGTCTCCTGCTGGGGAGCTTTGCACATCACATCACCTTTTAAAGTCCTGACTAGGGAAGGAAGAGTTCTGTTGGCCAGAGTGGGGGATACTAGGGAAACAACATTTTTGGAAAATGCCACTAGTGTCATTCTCTGATCCCAGGCATATGGAAATGGTGAATACAATGATGGGTAGAGGAAAGGCAGGGATTGCACCTTCCTCCACTTCATATACCTGCCTCTTAGAACAGAGCTCACATACAGAGCTTTCTTAGCATATGCCTATAAAATAAATATTGTTAAGAGAATGAAAAAATGATTGTAAAATTAAATGAGTGAATGTATGAAATAGAAGTCATGACCATTGGTCACACATTTTTTTCTTTCTTCATGAGAATATTCTAACTTCCTGTGTTTTGTGTTGAGCTTATGGATTGAACCCAGTGGCTTAATTTACCCTATGGGATGATGAATATTTTTTCTAAATATTTTGATTGTAAATTCAATGAGATTAAATGTATACTGGTACTTAATGCCATATTACTAATTTTCATGTCAAGGAATTCATTAGGGTCAAATTAGTGCAAATAAGTTATTCATGAGCTGATGCAGATTTCAA
The DNA here is from genome assembly GCF_003676395.1 of Aethalodelphis obliquidens. Taxonomy (NCBI): domain Eukaryota; kingdom Metazoa; phylum Chordata; class Mammalia; order Artiodactyla; family Delphinidae; genus Aethalodelphis; species Aethalodelphis obliquidens. Next base: position 7,892,662 of record NW_020837991.1, on the reverse strand, counting down.
GTTGCAATGTTAGTTATTATTCATATTAAAATTATGAATAATATTCACAGGTAGCCTTATTTAAAGAAATAAGGGTTATTTTTAGTTTCCTTCTTTTGAGTCTTGGTTTGATATAATGGTAATGTGTCATCTGACAGGCAAAAGGAGTGTTTGTCACGGTATAATATTCAAGGCAATTTCCAAAAATTAGTCACTGATCCATTTTCTCTTCAAAGATCCGTGAAGACTTTCCTAGATGTCTGATTCATATCAATCTTTGCTGTCCCTGAAAGTTTGTTTCTTTTAAAATATCTGTGTCACTAATTTCATACTTCATATTTTTGTTGCTAGTTATATTAATTTTCTGTTTCATCTTGTTAAGGAATAAAGCTATCTTTTATAAATCCCATTTACATTTACATGCATTTGACAAGGAATGGTTTATATAGCATTAATTATATTATCTAATAACACTTACAAGGCACCAAGCTGTCACCTAGACTCCACGGATACTGTGGTGAAAATGGGATTCTAACACTGAAATCATTAGCTTACAGTCTAGCATACTATAATTTCTCAAGTAATTTGTAGATAATGGTAAATTGAGATTCTTAGTTGTTGCAAAACCTTTACACTAGTAAAACTAAATATTTGTATATGTTCCTTAGGGAAAAAAAAATACCCCGATGGAAAGAACTAAATCACTTTTCCTACTAGAAGCTTTTCCTTAAAGTAGGTTCTTACCTCATTAGATCCAAAGTGACAGCTTGTCACATACTGCTCACCTAAGTCCTATCTAAGGAAGGAAATGTTAATATATGTGAGTGTATATGTGCAGTGCCAGATACTTCTACTCTCTCAGCAGTGGGGGGCCAAGGGTCCCAAAACCCTGGTGAGGAAGGATGACTTGTAGCCTTGATAGTGCTGGCAGTGTGAGGGTGAAATTGTGGATAGTAAATTCAGAGTTTAGATGGGGGCAGAAACATGTTTCTGAGTCAATAATATCTAAGTGGAGGAGTCTAGGTTTCTGTTGCTGGTCATCTGTCTCACTCAAGTCCACAAGGTGGGGATTTGGCAGTGCTGGAATCTGGAAAATTAGTTGGGCAACTAATGATAAGTAACATAAAGATAAGCCCTAATGCTGGCATTAAAACAGTATGGCAGTCTGACCATGAGGTAAGGAATAGTAAATGTAATGGCACAGTCAGAAAACTAGAGACATCAGCTATTTCCAAACGGCAGCAAAGGCATAGTTTCATGTGGCTCTAATGAACACTTTCCAATTTATTTGGGGTGTTCCAACTATCTTTTCTTATCTTTGCATGCAGTAGCACCCACTTATCTAAAAATGTAGGAGAGTCTTGAAAATTCTAGGCAGGGAATCACAAATCACAAGGGATTCCATAAATCCCACAGATAAGGAAAAAAAAAAGAAATTGTGATCTCATATAGAAAGATTATTTGAGATTATTATATGTTCTAAAATCAACAAGTCAAATGAGGCTTAGGTAAATAAGATTGTATATTACAGACCTGTACTTAAATGGAGTAGCAAGATTTACTTATGATTCTATTTTTGTAAATAAAAATATTTCAAAGTAACAGTCAAGAAATTTGTTCAGAAACCTGGACAGTAGGTACTGGATATAAAACTCAACTATCTGGAAAATAAAAGACTGAGCTTTATGTGTGGGGTGGTAAGAGTGTTGGTAAATGTAAGATGTACTCTGTAAGACAAAGCATTGGTCATCTCACCCTAATTAAGTTTCTTCGTGTTGTGTTTTAAACCTTATCAGAAGCAGTTTTAGAGAGCTGCATCTCATAATGTATTGAGATCTACTAATGAATCATTTTTAGTTTTATAAATTCTGTAAAATGTAAATAAGCAGCAACCTATGTTGGGTAATTTGAAAGCTACCAAGAGGCAAACCTGTTTAAATAGTTCGTTTTTTCTAGTGTCTGCACTTAAAAAAAAAAAATGTATTCCCCTATGCCTCTAATGATTTTTCAATTTCTGAGAATTAACCACACCAGCTATTACCCATCACCAGTTTTGAAAGGTTAATATTGAACACAATAGAAACTCAAGAACAGAGATTACAAAGGAGAGAAAATAGACTAGATGAAAGAATGGACGGCAAAGGAAATCTTCACAAAGGTTTAAATTGATCTTGGGGCTGGCTCTTGTGCATTCTCTTTAGGTATAAGACAGAGTAGCAGAATATGGAGCAGGGGAGTATATTCCTCTTGTCCCTTTGAATAACCTTGGCATATTTCAAACTGGCAGTTCTGAGAGTCTAGCTCATGGATGTGACATGTAGTTATATTCTATTTAACTCTTTTGAGGTGCTGGTTTTTGAATTTTCTTCCTAAATCGATCTCTCTGTCATTTAATTAAAAAACAAAATAAAACAAAACTTCATTTACAAAGTAAGAAATGAACAAGTCCAGCTTTGGTACTTCAACTTTGCCTATTTAATGAAGTCTTATCTGAATTTGAATTTAAAATATTTTCTTTCTTCATCAAGCTGATTTTCAAATATATTATTCTTCATTACCTTTGAAGATGACTAAAACTGTAATAACCTAATATTATAGGAAACTATGTTTAGGTATTGGTTAGTGATGACTTTCAGAATGAGTTTAATTCAAAAACTCAAAGGAAAGCCAGTTTTTAGATGATTAATATTTTCCTTTTGTCCTTCCTAGGCTATTTACAATTAAAAAAATTATTTTTGGGCTTCCCTGGGGGCGCAGTGGTTGAGAGTCCGCCTTCCGATGCAGGGGACACGGGTTCGTGCCCTGGTTCAGGAAGATCCCACATGCTGCGGAGCGGCTGGGCCTGTGAGCCATGGACACTGGGCCTCTGTGTCCGGAGCCTGTGCTCCGCAACGGGAGAGGCCACAATAGTGAGAGGACTGCATACCGCAAAAAAAAAAAAAAAATAAATAAATAAATTTTCTTTCTGTCCTTGCTCCCACCGGCCAGAAGAAAATATTACTATATTGTTAATAAACCATAGTTAGTTTATAAATAAGTGAAGCACTGCCTCTTCAAATTATAGTACTAAACTTTCACTTTCTACACAGTGTCCATGATTACTTAACATATAGTAGTAGAAATACAGTGATTTTGGAATTGAAAACAGCAGTTTAAATTCTAGATCCACCACATTTGTATCCTTAGGCAACTTAGTTAATTCGAGGAACCACTACATTCAGCAGAGTTTTAGTTTCCTCATATATAAATGGGGACTATTATATCTACCTTTCAGGGTTACTGTGAGGACTAATTTTTCATGTAATTGGTTTTATAGATAGAAACGTGAATTGCCAATAAACATATCAACAGTTGTGCAAATTTATTAGTGATCAAGGAAACACAAATTAAATGCAAATTTTTAAAAGAATACCAGAGGTAGTAAAAAAAAAAAGAATGCCCTATAGCTATATACATACAGCAAGAATATCAGTCTGGGTCAAATAAGGAGAGAGAATCAGAAAGTAATTTGAACAGAGAAAATTTAATATAAATAATTATTTATAACCAGATATCAGAGTAACAAGGCATTGTCTAGCTGGAAGTAGAAAGAATTCTAATGAAGAGCAACCATGACCCCTTGGGCTGAGTAGAACAGTCTGGTTGGAAACACCTGTCAGGACTGACATCCAGCCCTTGTTGGGGAGAGTATAGCCATGGCCCCTGAATGGCAGAAAAGTCACTGTGCTCCCATGTTGCAGAACTTTCCAGAAATCTGCCTTTTGGGACTTGATGGAGATTTGCCCTCCAGCTTGCCAGGTAAAAGTGTTTTCAAGTAAGTTATTCCCCAGAGGTAATCTACTAGGAAACTGCTTGCAGGAGAGGTGCCAGGGAAAGCCGTTGGCTTGTTGCTGTTGACCTCCATGAACTGCAGGAGGTGGGAACTGGAGAAGCCATGGCTGCTGCAGAACCAGGCTCTGGGGAATCTGCATGTGCTGCTGGGTCCTGTCCAGAGAGGTACACTGGAACCAGGAAGCAAGATCCTTTCTTCCCACAGTGTTCTTCTAGGAATGTATGCTGACAAAGCTTAACACTGTGCCAGTTGACTAAGAACAAATAGAAGAAAGGGTCCAAATTCATTTGTACAGAGCAGGCAAAAGGGGTAATTTTGGAACTGAGAGGAAATAAGTCAATAATTATCAGGCTTGCAAACATCTTTGAACAGAAACTATGTAAGATATAGATGAATAACTACAGTCATTTTCATCTACATAAATGCATTCACATAAATTTAAATGCAAGATCCATATATATATGATAAAAATGTGAAGGAAAGGAGACATAACATTCAGGTTTCTAACAGGAGACAAATGCATTTGAGGGCAGGTTAAAGGGATTCCAAGTAATTGGTAATGATGAGAAGTGATGAGAAGTAAACTGATATGCTTGGTAAAACCCCAAGGATTCAAAAATATATTGGCATCAATAAGGTAGAGGTTAAAATTGAAGCACAATTCACAATACATTCTTGGGTGAAAGTAGTTTGAAAGTTTATCTATAAGAGCTTTTCATCCTCTTTTACTGTCCCATTGAAAGAACTCCCAAAGACAATCACCTAAGTCCAAGGCAGAACATCAAATAGATATTTTCTAGAAATACTCACCTGGGTGTGCTGTGGCTTCAAGGACACCAGTTACAGCAAACAACAGAACTGGGATGTGAACTGAACCAGGAGAGTTAATTGGAGTTTGCGTATAGATTAGTATGGACACAGTGTTCATGGTCTGGCTTCCAGATTGTCTCTGACTGGTGTCTTCTCCCTTCATCCTCCTTGGATAAGAGTTTCAGGCAATTCTTCCCTGGAAAAGCTAACATTCAGGAGAAAAGACCTCCTATGTTGACAGTCCTTCTAGATAAAAGGACAGCAACCTGACTAAGTGCACAAAACTGAGACCTGCTCATCAATAAATCCTAATTCAAGAACACTATGTTTGCAACAAGTATCCATTTTTAATGTCAACAGCCAATAAAATATCAACAGGCATCAGTGAGAGAAAAATAAAGAGAAACAAAGATAAACGAAAATGGAAAGTGATGGAATTGAGATGATTTTTGAAAAATAAATGTATCAAGCTTACAGATGTTATGATATTGCATCCATAAAACAAGAAAATATATAACATTCACAAAAAAAAGATCTTAAGAAAAAGAAAAAAATCCAAGTGTATTAAAGACTTGTAGGAAATCAAAAACATGATAGCAAGATCACATTTAAATACAGAAATGGACTATAGGGTAAATAAAATATCTAAGGAAGTATAATAAAAATGACTATAAAAGGGAATATATGAAGAAAGTAAATAAAAATCTTCAAGAATTAATCTAAACGTTATATTATCCAACTAAAAAAATCTTCCAGAATGAGGTATTGGAGAAAATAGATAATTGTTAACAGACTGTATTTTTCAGAGGTGATCACAATATCTCCCTTCCCACAATATAACATTGACACTGCTCCCACCCAGACGCGAGATCTGTATCTTTCCATATCATAAGGATCGCAATTTCCTTACAACTAATAGCATGTGGCGGAAGTGACAACATGAGATTTCTCAGATTAGGTCAGAAGAAGCAGTGCAGCCTCTTGTCACTGAAAAACATTCAGTCTTGGACCCTTGAGTTCCAGTGTAAGAAACAAGAAATATGACTATTCTGAAGCTGAAACACTGTGAGGTCATCTAGCCAAAGGGAAGACACCACCTGAAGCAACTCCATTTGGAAATCCTAGTCCGTAAGTCTTCCCACCCCAGTTGAGGTTGTACTGAGCAGGTTCTTCCCTTGCTCCTTTGCTTCAGGTTGTAATTGGTACAGACTCTGATCGTTGACAACAAAACTTCAGATTCTAATTCCCCCAGCTTCTTCCTTATTTATTTATCCATAAATTGCTATATTACCTCACTGATAGCCATATTATTCGTAGTGGCTCTAATCTAACCTAGACAGGTAAAATACCCCTTTTCAGATTAAGAGAATTCACTGGTTTCAAGAATATTCTTGGTTGTTAAAATGGTTATCATTAATTTGTGAGAAAATTTTCAAGTTATTTTCCTGTATCTAATAAGTTAATTGTATGCTTTTTTCTTTATTCTCTTAATGTAATTAACTATACTGATTGACTTCAGAAAGTTAAACCTTTCTTGTATCATTGGAATAGACCTCACTTGTCATGATAGATTATCCTTTTTATGTATCGCTGTATTTGGTTTGAAAAGATTTTAAAGTTTTGCATCTCTATATAGAAAATTAATTAACACATTATTTTCCTTTTTTCTACTTTTCAATTAGATTTTGGTATCTGTGCCAAGGTAACTTTATAAAATAAGATAATAATAATAATTATTCTCCTTTTTTCCATTCCCTGGAAAAAAATGTATTATAGGTGTTAATTTGATTCTAAATGCTTGAAAATTTTACCAATGAAAACATCTGTATTTATTTATTTTTTAACTATAGACTTTAACTACAAATTCAATATCTTTAAGAGATTTGGAACTATTCAAATTTTCTGTTTCTTCTGGAGTCAGTTTTAATATGTTTTACTTTTCTAAGAATTTATCTATTTTATCTACATTGCCCAATTTACTGACAGAATTATTCACAAAGACCATTTATCATCCATTTATACATACTTACAGGATTTTGAGTAAGATCGATAGTTTTTTTTCTTAATATCGGCAATCTGTTTTCTCTCTCTCTCTCTCTCTGTCTTCCTCTCTCGCTCTCCCTTCCTCCCTCCCTTTCTCTCTGTTTCTCAACAAACCTCCTGATAATTTATCAATTTTATAAAGCTTTTCAAATCAGTTTTTGATATTGTTGATCATTTTATTCTATATTTTCTTTATTTAATTAGTTTCTGCTTTTATCTGTATTATTTCCTTCCCATTGCTTTTGTTTAGTTTAGTTTGCTCTTAGTTTTTTAACTTCTTTGAAGAGGTTTTTAGATATATCGTTAAAATGTTGTTTATAATACATGTATTTGGGTTATGAAATTTTCTTTAATAACAGTTTTGGTTTCATCCCACAGTTTGACATATTTTATTTTCATTATCTTTGGATTCCTAATGTGTTCTTATTTATAGTGTGATTTCCCCCTAATTCATGTCAAAATGTCATGAATTTCTTTAATGACAAATGAATCAAAGAATAATTTTTACTAAATAGTAAAATAGCCATGTTTGGAATGATAACATTAATAGATATTATTGTAATAAATAATAATAACATAATATTGCATACTATTTGCTTATACTGTTCTCTATATATTACACACATTAGTTTATGTAACCTCTCAACATTTCTGTAAATTGATAAATATTAAACCTACAAAATAAATCTAAAGATAAATCAATTGGTTGATCTTATAATAGGCAAAAAGATTTTATATTTAAACCTGAATTTGGAGGTATCTAATTGGACTTGTGTTACATAACAGTTGATGTAATGTTGGAAAAAATAATTATGCAGAATTTAGACTTTTTTTCTTTAAGCAGACTTTCTCAGAAAGATGATTGGTGAAATTTTGTGCTACCTATCCATTGTTCTCTAGTCATGATTTTTCAGTTTCTACTTATTTTATTTAATCATTTTTTCCTTGCATGCTTAGCATGTTGAGGTGTCTGGTGTTTAATTGATAGAGATGTATTCACCTGTCTAAATAATGTACTCCCCTATCTCTTGAGAAACCATAAACTGAATTTTCAGAATTTGCCTTCCTTTGCTTCTCTGGGAAAATTTTGTTGCGTCCACTCACCCCAAATAGATTTGTGTGTTCAGAATCCCCGTGGAGTTTAACAGTTCTTGCTTGGGGGTTTATTTGACAGTTTGCTTATTATGGACCTAGATCTGAAAATTCCTAATTGTACCTTGCCTGTCATCTTCATCCTCTAACTCTATCTTGAGGGTATTTGACTGAATGAATAATAGCTATATAAATTACAGAATCATATTATTAAAAGTTGTCACGTTTCTCAATAATCCTTAGTGCAAAATTTTGCTAAAAGTTGGGTTGGGGATTAAAATTTAAGTTCTTTGCTTCAATGTGTCATCATCCTCTCCTCCAATCTCTTCTTATTTAATTTACATTTTGAGGTTTGCCCTCCTCTGGCCTGTCAAGATTTGGGTAGGAAGTTGAGATGAGAATAGTTGGTAGATGAGCATTTATGCAGGCAGGCCCTGGATGAAAGTAGCCACCCAGATACATGCATAGAAGGAGAGCCTAGGCAGAGGTGCATGGCACCCCAGCTGTTAGTGAGGATGCCCCAGTGTTCCCTGAATGAATTGCTGTCTTTTCCTCCATGGGGTAGGGGGAAAAGGGTGGAGGAAGATTGATACAGAGTAAAAAATAGGTCTGGAGTTAAGAATGGAGTTGAACACTCTCCTCCTCCAACTTCAAGCAGGCATTTTGTGTGTGCGGCAACTCTGTAGCCAGTACAGATTTCTGTCTTAGCCCCAAAGCATGTTTCAGACTCATTTGCTTAAATGCTCATTTCTCCAATGGAACCTGACTTTCAGAGCGACATTATTTCTTTCTTACATTATTAAGTTTTAAGATCATTCCATGAAAACTATATCAAATGTATACATATAGTATATATCCAAATAACTCCTCTTTTAGAAATTATGTGGTTTTTTTGTTTTGTTTTTTTATAGAAGGTAGGTCATGTTTGCCTTGCTTTCTTATGTGTTTATGGTTTGTCAAAGTTTTAATTAACAATCATAAGAACCTTTAGTTCCCAAGTTCATTTTATTGGTCCTCTTGAAGACTACCGTTGGTTCATACAATAAATAATTAGCAAATATCAACTTTGTGTCAGACCCTGTTGTAGAGGCCATACAAACAACAGTCATGGGAAAGGACGACCCTGCCCTCATACAGTTACATTTTAGAAGGAGAAAGACAATAAATAAGTAATCAAAAATTAAAGGAAGAAGTAACTGCAGCAACTAATAAGTGCTTAGAAGAAAAATAGAGTGGGATAAGGGAAGAGTGAGTGATGGGAGAATAGTATTTTAGGTAAGATAGTAAACATCTACTTAAGCAGGTATACATTTGAATGGAGACCTCATTGGTGTAAAGTTTCAGGCCATAAAAAGATCTGGGGTGAACAGATTCAAAGTCATGCCTTCAGATACAGAGAAGACTATCTGCTTAATTAAGGGGTATATCTATGCCATTTATGGTGTTTTTGGCTATAGGAAGACATCCACCTAAAAGCCCCTTGTAAAGTTAAGATATTTTGTCTCAAACACATAATCTAGAGTGGTTCAATATTTGGCTTATCTAACCAGGAATACCATCATGAACTGAAGGAATTTGTATTTTTTCGTTTGCCATTTTTGGATGGGTGGTTGTTTCTTCCTCAGGGTACCAGCATGGCGGCAGAATCTCCAAGTGACACATAGAGGAACAACAGATCTAGCAAAGATGAGAGACATTCTTTCCATGCCTTCCATTTTATTAGCAAGGGAAAGCCTTCTCAGACTTCTAGCTGCAGACTTTTTAGATCCCACTGACCAAAACTAGAACCCATAACTATTGGGTTGCCCAAAAATTTCATTTGGGTTTTTGCGGGGGAAAAACCCGAACGAAATTTTTGGCCAGCCCAAATATTTCCTAGATGGAGAGGAGGTAGCTTTGATAAATGTCTCATATTTTCAACTCATTTAGTAGAAAGTGAACTCTATAAGCAGCCAAGAAGTCTGCGTGAGTATGTGTGTGTCTGTGTGTGTGTGTAACGACTGAGTAGGCAGCAATAAAATATATGTATTCAAGACTAATGCTGTAGAAAACCTTAGCCACAATCTATAATTCACCTTAGAAATCCATCAGTCCTCAGTTTACTGCTGAGAAAGTAAGACATAGATTGAATAAATGCCTTGCTTAAGATCACCAAGGACATAGAATAACAAGGACTTTTAGCATGAATGTATTTCCATTAAACCCTGTTGCTTCAAGAGTTAAATAAAGTGAATCTATACTTAGGAGAAAATCCCCCCAGATGGCAAGAAAACGCTAATTTACATGTTTTGTTTTTACAGCTCCTAGGACTTTTTGCATTGTCAGCAATAATTTCTAAAGCTCATTGTACATAATAAATAAATGCTTAACGATAAAAATATATACGAGTATTATTTTCCATTCCCAACAGCATTTTGAAAATAGTTTTTTAGCATATAATAGTTGAATGAATAATGCTAATACTAATGTCTTTTGGAGGTTCAGAGTGAAACTTTGGTACCGTAGACTCAAGGGGGAGTAATAAAAAAATTCACACACCAACTTCAAGGAGCTGTGTTTTGGTTGTATGCTACCTCATTTTACGATGAAAATTTATACATTTAGACTGATATTCATATGTTTCAAATATCTGATGTCTAGGATCATATTGATCTAGCATTACTCAAATCATAAAATCATTAATGGAACAACATAAATAAGAAACCATTACCAATCATTTTAGTATAGGATGAGTAGTAAGATAATAGGTTTTGCAAAAGCATCAGATACTCTCTCTGTTGTCCCTGGAAGCTGTTTGCTGGTGGAGTATTTCTAGTATGAGGAAGAATATATTAGTTTCTGGAAGGCAGTAAGCTCTTAATAAATCACTTTCATACATAGAGTAAAGATGATGTCTGAGCATTTCAGGATAGAGTTTTAGGTAAATGTTTAATCTATTTTTAATGTGGATCACAATTATAATGCATTGTTGGTTTTTAAAAATATATATTTTTTCCTCCTACAAAAGCCTTTTCTCTATAATTGCTATCAGCTACACTTCAAAATGGAAAAACTCTCTCAGACTGATCTTGTTAATAAATCCCTGGTTTAACAGAACAAGCAGAAGAGGACAGGCAAAAATTATTGTCATTTCTTTGTTCCATCATTTCAACATTATTTCTTCCTTTATTCTTTTGTCATTCATCCAGGTGTACTGCACAATTTGGTCCTGGTGTTTAGAGATTAAAGGTATCGCTTATTAAAATGATAAAAACTTCATGCCTGCAACTCTCTCAAACACATCGATAGATCATTATGCTTCCATCAAAGTCTGATGACAGAAAGCATGGGATTCAGTCAGTAGCAGGAGACAGGAAACAGCTCAGGGAGGTAGAAATTAAGGGAAGCTCCCTAAATGAAGTTATATCTCACCTAAATCTTAGCACACCAGTAAAATTTATTGTTAACTGAGACATAGAAAGGAAGCAGGAAAGAGTCCCAACAAAAAGAAGAGTACAGACAGTCTCTGACTTACAGTGGTTCAACTTATGATTTTTCAACTTTGCAATGTTGTAAAAATCATATTCATTCAGTAAAAACCATACTTTGAATTTTGATTTTGAATTTTGATCTTTTCCCAAGCTAGATACGCAGTGTGTGATACTCTCTAATGATGCTGGGCAGTGGCTGTGAGCTGTAGCTACCAGTCAGCCACTTGATCACAAGGGTTAATAATCAATACACTTACAGCCATTCTGTACCCAAACAACCATTCTGTTTTTTACTTTCAGTAGTCAATTAATTACATGAGATATTCAACACAATTTTATAATAGGCTTCATGTTATATGATATTGCCCAACTATAGGGTAATGTTCTGAGCATTTTTAAGGTAGGCTAGGCTAAGCTGTGATATTCAGTAGGTTAGATGGATTAAGTGCATTTTTGACTTAAGATATTTTCAACTTATGATGGGTTTATCAGAAAATAACTCCATCACAATCTGAGAAAGATCAGTAGGTGTAAAATCATATCTTGTGTTTGGGAAAACGTAAGCAAGCCCACCAGCCAATCCAATGTGACTTCCGCACCTGTCGACAAATGGGGCCCTTTCAGCCAACATTTTGCAAAGTTTGAGAATATTGCCCTAAACAATCTATTATAAATACTAGTCCATGCTAAAGGATTCAAAAACACCACCTGAGAGAGAGAGACTGGCATGAAAAACAGAAAGGGAGAGTGTGTCAGAAAGTCCATCCGACCCGAGGGCAGGGCATATGGCATCTTTGGAGAGATGCTTGCTAGAGCCTGGGCAGGGCTTAAACAGAAGACGTACGTGGGCATATGGTCGTCAATCAAAACCAAACAAATCATATGATATTTGTGTTTCTTTGTCTGGTTTACTTCACTTAGTATGATCATCTCTAGGTCCCTCCATGTTGCCTCAAATGGCATTATTTCATTCTTCTTTATGGCTGAGTAATATCCCATTGTATATATGTACCACATGTTTTTTATCCATTCATCTGTCAGTGGACAGTTAGGTTGCTTCCATGTCTTGGCTATTGTAAATAGTGCTGCTGTGAACATTGGTGTGCATGATACAAATGAACTTATTTATGAAACAGACCCACAGACATAGAAAACAAACTTATGGTTACAAAAGGGGAAGTAGGGGGAGGGTTAAATTAGGAGTTTGAGATTAACATATACACGCTATTATATATAAAGTAGGCAACCAACAAGGACCTACTGTATAGCACAGGGAGCTCTACTCAATATTTTGTGATAACCGGTAAGGGAAAAGAATCTGAAAAAGAATACATATATATGTTTTATATACATATAACTGAATCACTTTGCTTCACACCTGAAACTGATGCAACATTGTAAATCAACTATACTTCAATAAACAAAAAACAAACAAGGCGCAGAAAACTTGCTCTGAGTAATTAGAAGCAAGTCTCTGAGAGGCAGGGGGAGGTGCCAATGGCAATAGATTCCATTTTCTCTTTGTGTAGCACTGCTTCTTTAAAAGTTTGAGAATAGTTTTTAAAAGACTATATTGTTGGTAATACTGACAGAGAACTAGCTAGCTGACATACATTCCTGGATGTTAATGTACGTAACATGGTACCCTGCTCTAGAACAAACACTGCAAAAGTAAGTTGCTTTCTATGTGGTGTCATAAAGTAATTTTGAAAATTCTGCTCCTCCCCCGTATCAGTCAATATCTTTTTGGTTAAGATATTTGTGAGCTCTGTTATGCTGCAGATGTCACAGGAGGAGGACAATATATGAAGGTTTTTTTCCTGTTAGGACCTTAGAATAATTCTTTTAACTCCTCTCTCACCTTCCTCCCCCTCCTCCTTCTTTGTCAAATGATCTTAGCAGCACAGTGGTAAGTTTTCCAATGGGATAGAGTGAAATTAGGAAGTTTTATTCAGAATACTATGCCACCAGGAACCTTTCTCTGCTAGTGAGTGGTAAATTCCAGAAGGTGCAGGTCTGAGTGGCAAAGTAGGGAATTCCAGAGAATGGTGCAAAATAAAGGCATAAAGACATGATGACAGTATGAAAACAGAGAACAAACAGAAATATGTACATGTGTGTGTATATATATATATATATATATATATATATATACATCTGATTACAAAATATTTTTGTCAGAAAATATACTAGTAAAGAAAAAAAGTAATGTAGGTATATGCATTCAAATACAAAGTCATGCTAACAACAATCCCAAATATAACCTTTTGTTCCAAACCCTTTCAGGCTTTCTTCTCTGTATTTTCATTGAACTCGCAGTATGCATCAATTCTGTCTTGCTTTTCTTTTTTCTAATAAAGTAAGTGCTTTGATTTTTTTTAAAAAATGTATTATTTATTTATTATCTATTTATTTATTTTTGGCTGCGTTGGGTCTTTGTTGCTGCAGGGCTTTCTCTAATTGTGGCGAGCGGGGTCTACTCTTCATTGCGCTGCACGGGCTTCTTATTGTGGTGGCTTCTCCTTCTTGTGGAGCACGGTCTCTAGGTGTGTGGGTTTCAGTAGTTGTAGCATGTGGGCTCAGTATTTGTGGCACACGGGCTCCAGAGCACAGGCTCAGTAGTTTTGGCACAGGGGCTTAGCTGCTCCGCAGCATGTGGGATCTTCCCAGACCAGGGCTCGAACCTGTGTCCCCTGCATTGACAGGCGGATTCTTAACCACTGCGCCACCAGGGAAGCACTTAACACAGTTCCTGGAAGAGTGTTACGTGTTTGCTCTGAGTAGCACTTCCCTTGTGCCAAGCCTGTACTTTACATAAATTGCTCATTTGTCCCTCCCAGCAACCATAGGAGGTAAGTTCTGTGATTGCCCCACTTTCAGAAATGATGAAACTGAGGAGTAAGGAAATTAAACTTGCTTCAACAATTTGGGGTTTCGTAAACTTACCTAATGCCACACCACAGATTTCAGTGGTCAGTTTCCATGTTGGAGTTCTTAACCTCTGCACCATTCTGGGAGATTGCAGCAAATAATAGACCTTGACACTATGCCGAACCTCCCTTTCTTTCTAACGTTCTTAACATTTGGGGGGGTTACAGCAGGCTAGTGTTCTCCAGGCAGCTCCTCTGCTTTGGATGCACACTTGTGAGACTGTCCATCTAGATGCCATCCAGGGTTTCTTTGGTCACCAGTCCAGGAGGAGGCTACATGGCAATGGAGTGGGTATCAATGCGTTGTTATGTGGCCAGGGATTCCATGCCCCTATCAGGGGAAGTCAATCAGTGGACCCAGAACGGGGAAAGACTTCCCACATTGCATGCTCTTTGTGAGAGTGTAAGGACTGAGAGCTTTTATTTGACTATTATACAGTGAACCCCTCTGGAGCTTCCAGGTTGTTTATGGTTTGTTAGATATTAAATATGCCTTAGGTATTTGACCTGATGTTAAAGCTCAGAGGACCTTTGTCCGATCCACACATCATCATGCTAATTTCACAGCAGAAGAAACTGAGGCCCTTGGAGAGAGACATGCCCAAATTTAGGCAGAAAGCAAATTTAGGTATAAAGCAAAATTAGGTAGAGAGCAAAAAGAGTCATGATTTAAAGCAAGTGAGTCTTTGGTCTTTCAATTCTGCTACTCTGCCATCCACTCTGTGTGAGAACTGCCTTGCACTGGCCACCAACATGGATATATAGCCACAAACTATTTGAAGTCTGCTGTCAATAAACTTAAATTATAGAGATAAGCAAAACTGGACCCATGGAAATGCAAACAACTGTACAAGAATCCTCCAGCAGTCTAAGTTCTACGTGTATCATAGAAGAGAAGATCCAGACCAGGGAGAGTCATAGAGTTAATGAGGATTTATCCTCTAGCTGTACAATCCACTGGTTGAACTAATAGCTAAACCATTTCATCAGCAAAATCATTTTAGCAAATTAGAAATTGGGCTCAACATCTCTGTTACTGAGGGCATGTTCATGTGCCTGATGCACAGTGAGGCCAAACAGTACTGAAACGTTGGAGTCTGGAGAGAGAAAGGTGTATTGCAGGGCCATGCAAGGAGATGGGTAGCTCATGCACCCCAAATCCCCTAACTCCTCAAAGGGTTTCAACAATGCTCTTTCAAAGGCCAGGTGAGGGAGGGGCATGGTTAGTTGTTGCAAACTTCTTGGTTTCGGAATCCTTTGTTCTTGCAGCTGTCCACACAGGTCAGGTCACGATGTTCCTGTAAACCTCCAATAAGGCAAATGTTATTCTCTGTCCTGCAACTTTTTATTTGTATATGAATGCACTCTGAAAGGTCAGAGCCTTAAGAATGGGCTATCCTGTGTATTTCAGGCTATAGACAACATTCTTTTACAAAAGGTATAGAGCCAGCATGACTAAGCACAGGCAACAGAGCTCAAGGGTTAAAGTAAAAGGAACAGATCTAATATGGAGTCAGATTTGCTCTTCCCTATTAAATACCTCTGGTTCTTGAAGGGTGACTGCAAGACCAGCTGCAAGGGCATCCATCACCCAGGAACATGTTAGAAGTGGGGTTACTCAGACCCCACCCACACCTGCTGAACTAGACCCTCTGGGGTGAGGCTTAGCCTCTGTGTTGAACAAGTCACCCAGGTAGTTCTGGTGCACACTCAAGTTTGAAAACCACTGGTCTATTGCAGGGGTCTGCAAACTTTTTACCTATAAAAGGCAAGATACTAAATAATTTCTTTGAAAGCCATACAGTCTCTAATGCAGCTTCTCAACTCTGCTGTTGTAGCATGAAAATAGCTGTGGATGGTACAGAAATGAATGATCATGATTGTATTCCAATAAAACTTTCTTCAGGGACACCAAAATTTGACTTTCAAATAATTTTTATGTGTCACAAAATGCTGTTTCTTTTAATTTTTTATACCTATTAAAAACATATAAGAAACATTCTTAACCTTTGGGCAAAGACAGATGGCAGGTTGGGGTTGGCTCATAGTTTGCCAACTCCTGCTGTAGTGTCTAGAAACAGCATGACCTTTGATTGCAGAGAGATTTTTATTCAGTATCTCAGGTCTGCCATGGGCTAGCTCTGGACTTCAGGGTCTCAACCCACAGTGAACCTCAGTTTCACCATCTGTAAAATGGAGTTAATAATATTTTCTCTAGGTTTTTTGTGAGACAGCAAAAGTAAAATAACTAGTATACAAATAAGTCTCATTATAAGTTAGTCCCCTCCAGTCTTCTCACAATCATACCTTTTCCAAGTACATTCCAAGTAAAACTTCTAAACCCTCCCTTCTACAAGATAAGTAAGTTCTTATTAGAACAGTAGTTACTCTTGGACACTTTTCTCCCAAATGAAGGATCTTTGAAACAATACGCTGACAGACAGAGCACTCTACCTTCCTTCCCTCAGAAGACTGCTTTCTGTTCCAAAGCTTACAGGCCCAGATATCCTCATCAGACACAGGTTTTAGATTACAGCTTCTTTAGCAGAGACAAAGAAAAGATGGTTCCAATTAAGAAACAAGAGGAATGAAACATTCCCCTCCCCCCCATTTCTTTTCAAACGACAACAACTAAGCAAACTGGGTCACAAGCAAACAAGGTTTGCATTAAGACAGAAATAACCATGGGGAATTTTTCACATCTGAGAATAGAGTTGGGGTGAGTTGATCACCTGTGCTAAAGCTAAAAAACCCAGCAGAGCATGTGGCCATAAAAAATGGGCCAGGGCTTCCCTGGTGGCGCAGTGGTTGAGAGTCTGCCTGCCGATGCAGGGGACACGGGTTCGTGCCCCGGTCCGGGAAGATCCCACATGCCACGGAGCCTGCGCGTCCGGAGCCTGTGCTCCGCAATGGGAGAGGCCACAACAGTGAGAGGCCCACGTACCGCAAAAAAAAAAAAAAGGTCCAACGTCTCTGGATTTTTGTTTGATTGCTTACTCGGCAAAGAGAATATCTTTGTTGAGTGTTTTCCTTTTTTCAAATTTTTATTGAAATATTGTTGATTTACAATGTTAGTTTCAGGGGTACAGCAAAAAGATTCAGTTATACTTATATGTAATATGTATTATATAATATATATATATATATATATGTATTCGTTTTTTACATTCTCTTCCATTATAGGTTATTACAAGATATTGAGTATAGTTCCCTATGCTATACGGTAGGTCATTGTTGGTTATATATTTCATATATGGTAGTGTGTATATTTTTATCCCCAGCTCCTAATTTATCCCTCCCCCTGCCTTTCCCCTTTGGTAACCATAAGTCTGTTCTCTGTGTCTGAGAGTCTATTTCTGTTTTGTAAATAAGTTCATTTGTATCATTTTTTTAGATTCCACATAGAAGTGACATCATAGGATATTTGTCTTTGTCTGGCTTACTTCACTTAGTATGATAATCTCTAGGTCCATCCATGTTGCTGCAAATAGCATTATTTCATTCTTTTTATGGCTGAGTAGTATTCCATTGTATATATGTACCACATCTTCTTTACCCTTTCATCTATTGATGGATATTTAGGTTGCTTCCAAGTCTTGGCTATTGTAAATAGTTCTGCTATGCACATAGGGGTGAATATATATTTTCAAATTATAGTTTGAAAAGGTAAGTGTTCATATGTTTGTTCTCTACATCTGTGTCTGAATTTCTGCCCTGCAAACTGGTTCATCTTTTCAAATTATAGTTTTGTACAGATATATGCCCAGGAGTGGAATTGCAGGATCACATGACAGCTCTATTTTTAGTTTTTTGAGGAACCTCCGTACTGTTCTTCATAGTGGCTCTACCAATTTATGTTCCCACCAACAGTGTAGGAGGGTTCCCTTTTCTCCACACCCTCTCTAGCATTTGTTATTTGTAGACTTTTTGATGATGGCCATTCTTACCTGTGTTAGGTGTTTATTAGGATAGGTCTGCCCCTTGACAAAACTGTGAATGTAGTGAAAAGTGTCTTCAGTATTCTGATCCAAGCTGTGTGTATGTATACATGTCTTTTAAGCCATCTTTATTACATCCAGAGTCAGCAAAAATAAGTCCTTTGGAAAACATGTTATTTATTCATTTTACAGCTTGATATGCTTTTAAAGCACCACTCCTTTTCTAAGGGAGGTTTTGCAAATGATGTACTGGGCTAAGAGCAGAGGCTAATACCACATGACACTTATTTGCTGTGTGACCTTATACAAGAAACTTAATGATTAGACACTTAGCTAATTTTTAAAAGTAATAAGACTAAGGTTCAGAGGGGTGAAGTGAAATGGTACTAGAAAGTCTCAAAAGATGCTCAAGAAGAGGTGCTGTCAGCCCCCAGGGATCCCAGAGTGCACTGAGCACTTTTCTTCCAACTCCACATTGATGGCTTGAAATCAGCCCCATACACACACTAAAAACCAGGGCTTGTTTTTGTTGTATTTAATTTGGGGGAAATAGTTCTGAAACATTAGCACACCACTGCACTCAGTTCAAATCCCTGCCATTGTCACTCTCTATACTCTACTCCTCAATTACATAAAGAAAGCTTTTCTCCCTGATATTTCAGACTTTAGTCAGAAGTTATAGGGAAGATACTGTTTTTTGAATTTCATTTTATTTACTTTCTTATACAGCAGGTTCTTATTAGTTATCCATTTTATACATATTAGTGTATATTTGTCAATCCCAACCTCTCAATTCATCACACCACCACCCCCCACCTCCAGTTTTCCCCCCTGGTGTCCATACGTTTATTCTCTACATCTGTGTCTGAATTTCTGCCCTGCAAACCGGTTCATCTGTACCATTATTCTAGGTTCCACATATATGTGTTAATACACAATATTTGTTTTTCTCTTTCTGACTTACTTCACTCTATATGACAGTCTGTAGATCCATCCACATCTCTAGAAATGACCCAGTTCCTTTTTATGGCTGAGTAATATCCCATTGTATATATGTACCACATCTTTATCCATTCGTCTGTCGATAGGCATTAAGGTTGCTTCCATGACCTGGCTCTTGTAAATAGTGCTGCAGTGAACATTGGGGTGCATATGTCTTTTTGAATTATGGTTTTCTCTGGGTATATGCCCAGTAGTGGGATTGCTGGGTCATATGATAATTCTATTTTTAGTTTTTTAAGGAGCCTCCATACTGTTCTCCATAGTGGCCATATCAATTTACATTCCCACCAACAGTGCAAGAGGGTTCCCTTTTCTCCACACGCTCTCCAGCATTTGTCGTTGTAGCTTTTCTGATGATGCCCATTCTAACTGGTGTGAGGTGATCTCGTTTTTAGCTTTGATTTGCATTTCTCTAATAATTAGTGATGTTGAGCATCCATCCTTTCATGTGCTTCTTGGCCGTCTGTATATCTTCTTTGGAGAAATGTCTATTTAGGTCTTCTGCCCATTTGTGGATTGGGTTTTTTGTTTTTTTGATATTGAGCTGCATGAGCTGTTTATATATTTTGGAGATTAATCCTTTGTCTGTTGTTTCATTTGCAAATATTTTCTCCCATTCTGAGGGTGGTCTTTTCGTCTTGTTTGTAGTTTCCTTTGCTGTGCAAAAGCTTTGAAGTTTCATTAGGTCCCATTTGTTTATTTTTCTTTCCATTACTCTAGGAGGTGGATCAAAAAAGATCTTGCTGTGATTTATGTCAAAGAGTGTTCTTCCTATGTTTTCCTCTAAGAGTTTTACAGTATCCGGTCTTACATTTAGGTCTCTAGTCCATTTTGAGTTTATTTTAGTGTGTGGTTTTAGGGAGTGTTCTATTTCATTATTTAAAATGTAGCTGTGCAGTTTTCCCAGCACCACTTATTGAAGAGGCTGTCTTTTTCCATTGTATATCCTTACTTCCTTTGTCATACATTAGTTGACCATAGGTGCGTGGGTTTATCTCTGGGCTTTCTATCCTGTTCCATTGATCTATATTTCGGTTTTGTGCCTGTACCATACTGTCTTGATTACTGTAGCATTTAGTACACTCTCAAGTCAGGAAGTCTGATTCCTCCAGCTCCGTTTTTTTCCCTCAAGACCGCTTTGGCTATTCGGGGTCTGTTATGTCTCCATACAAATTTTAAGATTTTTTGTTCTAGCTCTGTAAAAAATGCCATTGGTAATTTGATAGGGGTTGCATTGAATCTGTAGATTGCCTTGGGTAGTATAGTCATTTTCACAATATTGATTCTTCTAGTCCAAGAACATGGTATATCTCTCCATCTGTTGGTATCATCTTTAATTTCTGTCATCAGTGTCTTATAGTTTTTGCATACAGGTCTTTTGTCTCCTTAGGCAGCTTTATTCCTAGGTATTTTATTCTTTTTGTTACAGTGGTACATGGGAGTGTTTCCTTAATTTCTCTTTCAGATTTTTCATCATCAGTGTATAGGAATGCAAGAGATTTCTGAGCATTAATTGTATATCCTGCTACTTTACCAAATTCATTGTTTCGCTCTAGTAGTTTTCTGATGGCATCGTTAGGATTCTCTATGTATAGTGTCATGTCATCTGCAAACAGTGACAGTTTTACTTCTTCTTTTCCAATTTGGATTCCTTTTATTTCTTTTTGTTCTATGATTTCTGTAGGTAGGAATTCCAAAACTGTGTTGAATAATATTGGTGAGAGTGGACATCCTTTTCTTGTTCCCAGTCTTAGAGGAAATGCTTTCAGTTTTTCACCATTGAGAATGATGTTTCCTGTGTGTTTGTCACATATGGCCTTTATTATATTGAGGTAGGTTCCCTCTTTTCCCACTTTCTGGAGAGTTTTTATCATAAATGGGTGTTGAATTTTGTCAAAAGCTTTTTCTGCATCTATTGAGATGATCATATGGTTTTTCTTCCTGAAGTTGTTAATATGTGTATCACATTGATTGATTTGCGTGTATTGAAGAATCCTTGCATCCCTGGTATAAACCCTGCTTGATCATGGTGTATGATCCTTTTAATGTGCTGTTGGATTCTGTTTGCTAGTATTCTGTTGAGGATTTTTGCATCTATATTCATGAGTGATATTGGTCTGTAATTTTCTTTTTTTGTAGTATCTTTTTCTGGTTTTGGTATCAGGGTAGTGGTGGCCTCATAGAATGAGTTTGGGAGTGTTCCTTCCTCTGCAATTTTTTGGAAGACTTTGAGAAGGATGGGTGTTAGCTCTTCTCTAAATGTTTGATAATATTCATCTGTGAAGCCATCTGGTCCTGGACTCTTTGTTTGTTGGAAGTTTTTGTAATCACAGTTTCAATTTCATTACTTGTGATTGGTCTGTTCATATTTTCTGTTTCCTCCTGTTTCAGACTTGGAAGTTTATACCTTTCTAAGAATTTGTCCATTTCTTGCATGTTGTCCATTTTAATTGCATAGAGTTGCTTGTAATAGTTTCTTAGGATGCTTTGTATTTCTGCAGTGTCTATTGTAACTTCTCCTTTTTCATTTCTAATTTTATTGATTTGAGTCCTCTCCCTCCTTTTCTTGATGAGTCTGGCTAATGATTTATCAATTTTGTTTATCTTGTCAAAGAACCAGCTTTTAGTCTTATTGTTCTTTGCTATTGTTTTCTTTGTTTTTATTTCATTTATTTCTGCTCTGATCTTTATGATTTTTTTTCCTTCTACTAACTTTGCGTTTTGTTTGCTCTTCTTTCTCTAGTTCCTTTAGGTGTAAGGTTAGATTGCTTATTTGAGATTTTTCTTGTTTCTTGAGGTAGGATTGTATTGCTATAAACTTCCCTCTTAGAACTGGTTTTGATGCATCCCATAGGTTTTGGATTGTCATGTTTTCATTGTAATTTGTCTCTAGGTATTTTTTGATTTCCTCTTTGATTTCTTCAGTGATCTCTTGGTTATTTAGTAACGTATTGTTTAGCCTCATGTGTTTGTGTTTTTTATGTTTTTTTTTCCTGTAATTGATTTCTAATCAGAAAAGATGCTTGATATGATTTCAATTTTCTTAAATTTACTGAGGCTTGATTTGTGACCCAAGATGTGATCTATCCTGGAGAATGTTCCATGTGCACTTGAGAAGAAAGTGTAATCTGCTGATTTTGGATGGAATGTCCTATAAATATCAATTAATTCTGTCTGGTCTATTGTGGCATTTAAAGCTTGTGTTTCCTTATTAATTATCTGTTTGGATGATCTGTCCATTGGTGTAAGTGAGGTGTTAATGTCCCCCACTATTACTGTGTTACTGCCAGATTTCTCTTTTATTGCTGTTAGCAGTTACCTTATGTACTGAGGTACTCCTATGTTGGGTGCTTATATATTTATAAGTGTTATAACTTCTTCTTGGATTGATTCCTTGATCATTATATAGTGTCCTTCCTTGTCTCTTGTACCATTCTTTATTTTAAGTCTATTTTATCTGATATGGGTATTGCTACTCCAGCTTTCTTTTGATTTCTATTTGCATGGAATATCTTTTTCCATCCCCTCACTTTCAGTCTGTATGTGTCCCTAGGTCTGAAGTGGGTCTCTTGTAGACAGCATATATATGCGTCTTGCTTTTGTATCCATTCTGCGAGCATGTGTCTTTTGGTTGGAGCATTTAATCCATTCATGTTTAAGGTTATTATCGATATGTATGTTCCTATTACCATTTTCTTAATTGTTTTGGGTTTGTTTTTGTAGGTCCTTTTCTTCTCTTGTGTTTCCCACTTAGAGAAGTTCATTTAGCATTTGTTGTAGAGCTGGTTTGGTGGTGGTGAATTCTCTTAGCTTTTGCTTGTCTGTAAAGCTTTTGATTTCTCCATCGAATCTGAATGAGATCTTTACTGGATAGATTAATCTTGGTTATAAGCTCTTCCCTTTCATCACTTTAAATATGTTATGCCACTCCCTTCTGGCTTGTAGAGTTTTTGCCAAGAAATCAGCTGTTAACCTTATGGGAGTTCCCTTGTATGTTTTTTTGTCGTTTTTCCCTTGCTGCTTTCAATAATTTTTCTTTGTCTTTAATTTTTGCCAATTTGATTTCTATGTGTCTTGTCATGTTTCTCCTTGAGTTTATCCTGTATGGGACTCTCTGTGCTTCCTGGACTTGGGTGGCTATTTCCTTTCCCATGTTAGGG
The DNA here is from genome assembly GCF_003676395.1 of Aethalodelphis obliquidens. Lineage (NCBI taxonomy): Eukaryota > Metazoa > Chordata > Mammalia > Artiodactyla > Delphinidae > Aethalodelphis > Aethalodelphis obliquidens. The sequence continues at coordinate 7,869,406 of NW_020837991.1, read as the reverse complement.
AAGTTTTTGACTATAATCTCCTCAAATATTTTCTCAGGTCCTTTCTCTCTTCTCCTTCTGGGACCCTTATAATGCAAATGTTGTTGCATTTAGTGTTGTCCCAGAGGTCTCTTAGGCTGTCTTCACTTCTTTTCATTCTTTTTTCTTTATTCTGTTCCTCAGCAGTGAATTCCACCATTCTGTCTTCCAGGTCACCTATCCATTCTTCTGCCTCAGTTATTCTGCTATTGATTCCTTCTAGTGTATTTTTCATTTCAGTTATTCTATTGTTCATCTCTGTTTGTTTGTTCTTTAATTCTTCTAGGTCTTTGTTAAACATTTCATGCATCTTCTTGATCTTTGCCTCCATTCTTTATCCGAGGTCCTGGATCATCTTCACTATCGTTATTCTGAATTCTTTTTCTGGAATGTTGCCTATTTCCAGTTCATTTAGTTGTTTTTGTGCGTTTTATCTTTTCCTTCATCTGGTACATAGCCCTCTGCCATTTCATCTTGTCTGTCTTTCTGTGAATGTGGTTTTTGTTCCACAGCTGCAGGATTGTAGTTCTTCTTGCTTATGCTGTCTGCCCTCTGGTGGGTGAGGCTGTCTCTATAGGGAAGATATTTTTGAGGAAAAGATGACAGCACAGATATTATGACACCTCTTTTCACTTGTGGACTTCATTTAGTAATAAAGCTCAGTATCTTCAGGAAGGAGGTATCAATGATCAAACTAAATCTGAGACAAATTTAACAAAGACTGCTTATTTATAATCTTGCAGCACATGATTCCTAAGACTTCTTTGAGCAGAGGCTCCATGATGTAAGGAAGGAGAGAGATTTATGGAGTAAAAGGAGGAAAAAAACCTAAGACAGTCTCTGATTGGCAAGAGTTCTACTAAGGAGATTTTTGCAATTGGGGGAAACTTTTTAATTGTTTTTCAGACACATTTGGAAATCCTTGGTTGGCTTGAATGGGGCAAATGAGAAGTTTGGGGACATTTCAAAGGATAAAGATTATTCATTAGAGGACAGTTTCATATGGGGGACTTTTGCGTGGTCAACTCATCATAATGGTCCTTATAGGGGGGGTGGGTTGCTGCCACGGCAGGAATTTCTCAAAGAAAACAACATCGTGTCACGGATGTCAGAGACAGTATAATGGTAGATGCATGACATTATTGGGTGAAAATATCTGGCAAGCTCTTTTTGGAATCATAGCAAAATATTATGAATTGAAGGTAGCCAGACAGGACTGGTATTAAAGCATATTTTAATGAAAATCAAATGGTAGGATGATAGAAAACTGATTTTATAGTTTGAGTTAAATACTGATGTACATAAACATAATTCCCATTAATTTTTTTAACTTTTTGTTTTATATTGGAGTATAGTTGATTAACAATGTTGTGTTAGTTTCAGGTGTACAACAAAGTGATTCAGTTATACATATACATGTATCTGTTGTTTTTCAAATTCTTTTCCCATTTAGGTTGTTACATAATATTGAGCAGAGTTCCCTGTGCTATAGAGTAGGTCCCTGTTGGTTATCCATTTTAAATATAGCAGTGTGTACATGTCAATCCCAAACTCCCTAACTATCCCTCCCCCCAACCCTTCACACCATAATTCTCGTTAATTTATAAATTCCAGTTACTAACCCTGTGCAGAAGCCCCCAAATACCTTCATTTTATAAATAAATCCTTAAGTATTAAGTAGTTCTTTAATGTCACTTTGTCAAATTTTTAGAGCATACAGAGCACTTGAGAACACATTTCCTGAACTGATAGTCCCTGGTTCTGCATGAATACCTTTAGTGATGGGAAGCTCACTACTTTGATAAGCAAGGTAGTTTTGATACTGGAGAATCCTTCTTTTGGTTGCGTCAGTATCTTCTCCTGCTTCACTTCCATCCATTCCCTATGAATTCACCTCGAGTACCACTAAGCTTCTTCCACATTCTCAGCTTTCCATATAGGTAGGCAGACAGCTATTGATTTTTCTCCAGGTCTTCTGTTTGCTAAGTATTCTCAGCTTTTCCATTTCTCAATTATGAAACTTCTCAGAATTGTGTCACCTGAGCAGAACACTAGAATGTTAACATTTCTCTAAAGTTACAGGACACAATATTACAGAGTGGACTGAGCAGCCCACTAAATAGTATGAAGCATAAATGCTATGATTAATTAAAATTGTTAATATTAACTGTTAAGACAGTAGAAATGTCACTCTAAATTGATACTTATTTTCCAATACTTTCACAGTAAAACAGTCATGAATCCCAGTATCAGAGACGTGCCTCTGTCACAAATTTGTTCCCTTTCACTTCATTCTCTGATGACATTATTAAAAATTATATGGCCAGAATATCACTACTTTAGCTTCATATCCTCTCAAGTGATGTCTTCAAAGCATCTGACAATTAATTTATTCTTATATTTTTCCTGGATGCTACAATTTGGATGAACCTAGAGGACATTATGCCTAGTAAAATAAGCCAGTCATAAAAGGACAAATACCATATACTTCCCCTTAAATAAGGTCCCTATAGAAGTCAAATTCATAGAGATAGAAAGTGAAAGGTTTATTGCAACAGGTTTGGGGAGAAGGGAATGGGGAGTTAGTTAGCACTTAATGGGCACAAAGTTTTAACCTTGGAAGATGATATATTTCTGGAGCTGCATGGTGGTGATGGTTGCCCAACAAGGTAAATGTACTTAATGTCGCTGAACTGTGCAGTTAAAAATGGTTAAGATGGACAGTTTTTGTTATGCATGTTACCACAATGAAAAGCAAGAATGTATCAAAAATACTGCTTCAAACAGAAGGCAGCATCTTGCAAATTATCTGGACACTTATGTTCCCCACTGCCGCTCCTTCCGACTGTCCTCTGTGGATGCAGAGAGCCCATATCCTCAGCTTCTCCAGTGGCAACTTTGTGTTCTCTTTTCTTTGTCTTTTCCTTAATTTCATGATAGCTTCATGGTAGCATTAATCTCCTTCTGGGTAAATGATTAAATGCTTGCAGGCCAGGTTTAAAAATCAAATCAGAAATGTTCTTTTTACTTTGAAGCCACATGCTAATTTTGAAGAAAAATAGTACTATCTTTTTTGTGAGTCACCCTTTTATTCACCTTGGTATAATTATTTTTCTTCTTCATAAATATCATCGGGTAATTTATTTAAAGAAAATAACCCAGAGAGCAAAAAACAAACAAACAAAAAACAAACCTTCAGAATTCAAATTGTAAGCAAACTCAATCCTTTCATTTTAGAGAAATAATAATTGAATTTTTATAATGTGTTTGCTTAAAAGAAAAAAGTGCTTTTAATTTGCAGGTACATTTTGTATGTGTTTAAATGTTAGAAATTTATCATATGGGGAACACTGTGTACAGAATTATAAATACAAATCAAGCTCTGCTTCTCCCCCCAAGATTTATAATTGTATTTGTTTTCAGTTGTAATATATATTAAATATAATACTACCCAGTAAAATACTAAACATAAATTGCTTCCCAATTTGCTAATTCTACATGAAGGTTTTCTTTTTGGCTGTGTTGGGTCTTCATTGCTGTGCAGGCTTTCTCTAGTTGTGGCGAGCAGGGGCTACGCTTAGTTGTGGTGCACGGGCTTCTCATTGCAGTGGCTTCTCTTGTTGATGAGCACAGGTTCTAGGTGTGCGGTCTTCAGTAGTTGCAGCACATGAGCTTAGTGGTTGTGGCACGCTGGCTCTAGAGCACAGGCTCAGTAGTTGTGGCACATGGGTTTGGTTGCTCCACGGCATGTGGGATCTTCCCGGACTAGGGCTCGAACCCATGTCCCCTGCATTGGCAGGTGGATTCTTAACCCCTGCACCACCAGGGAAGTCCTACATAAAGGTTTGACTCAACAAATGAAGACAATCTCTTCCTCTGCAAATAGGAAATTATTCAATTAAATAAAATGCACAAGTCAGCATGCAAATTGTAAAATTAACTATGTATCTTGGTAAGATTTTAGAAATTATTTAGTGTAATATATTCACTTTGTAATGTACTTTGTTTCTTGTTTTCTGTCTGTTTCTTATAAATATTTTATCACCTTGTTCATTAATTACAGTTTGCTTAGTGATTTCTAAACACATGCATTAATTAATTCTCTGTGAACAGAAACATTGTGCCTGTTATTAAAGATTGCTGAGGCATTCTCTATCTTGTGATACCATCTACTTAAAAAAAAAATCTGTACCAAAAAATAAAGATAGTTAACTCCACATTTACTGTCCCATATGTGACCTGGTTTGAATATAGCATTCCTCACCAAGTTCTGTGGTCTACTAGGTGGTGCTTTTGAATGTCAGCATTTTAGCTCAAGGAATTGGCAAACGTTTAGTGTCAAGGGGGAGACAGTAAATATTTTTGGCTTTGTTGGCCAGATCATCTTTGTCACAACTAATCAATTCTGTCATTGCATGTCAGCTGCTGCAGACAGTTTGTATGTAGATCAGTAAGTGTGGCTGTGACCCAATGAAACTTTATTTCTGGATATTGAATTTTGAATTTCATATAATTTTTATATATCATGAAATATTCTTTTGATTTGTTTCAACCGTTAAATAAACCACTTCAGTCAAAAAATATACTAGACTTAATGATGGTGATTAGAGTAGTGATAACAGTAATAATTTTTGGTAGGACAGGATAATGGCCTCATTAATCAACTAGGATCTTCTTTATGATTAAGAACATTATTCTTGCAAGAATTCAGAACACAAAAGGCATAAACATTTTCCATGATATTCATTGATTTGTATTATAACATTAATATGCATGTCCATAAGACATACTGTGGTCAAGAAAAGAAGATCAGAGGTCTTTACCTTCTTTGGTGCTCCTGTTTTCTGTATGGAAGAAATATAACACCTGTCTTACAAATTATATATATATATATATATATATATATATATATATATATATGCAATTTTGAATCTTGTATTTGTGAGGCAGGTATTTGTATCTATATTTGTGAGAAATAGATATATAGATCGAGAGAAAGAGAGGGGGAGAGAGAGAAATTAAATGTGAGAGTGAGTGTCTGGCACATGAACACCTCATGAAATACCGTTAATGAATGCTAGTCATAGTGTAACTAATGATTATTAATATTTTACTCAGAGTCACCTTCCTTCTACTTCACATCCTACCTTGATAAATAGTAAAAAAATATGGTCTTTTTCTCTGTATGGACATCAAGTAGGGAGCCCTAAGGAGACAGTCCCAACTTGGAAACCATCCTGCAAAATCATTATACTGGAGAATACAAAGATTGTCCAGCCACGTTTATCTGTGGGGGGTTTCAAAGCCACCTGTAGGACCACCTTCCTAACCAAAGGAAGAGTTCAGCAATACACATTTCTTAGAAGAGCATAATTCAGGGACAGGGTGTGGTAGAGCAGATGAGAAAGGAAGAGTGCTGGACCATTGTGAAGACAATATAGGTCCATAGCTCAGATTGATTCTGGCTTATTTTCTACATACACTTTTTGAACCTAAGACTCATGGGACAGAATAGTGATTTCTCTTATATCTCTATAAAATTAAAGAGAGAACATAAGTTAGAACTCTTTCATTGGCTATTTACTGAAATGTAGTAAAAATGACAGTGAATGATATATTCATCTTTTTAAGTCATTGAAACCATGGAGAAGGTAAGGTGATCTGAAAAGAAGTGGGAGCTAGATTTGTAGATATCATGTTCCAGGGGCCATCAAAACATCTGGACAACTTCAGAATTTTTGGTCTCTGCTGCAAATGTCATCACCAGCAGGAAGGCTCACAGTACCTTGTTAGAGCAGTCTAGGAAGAAAATGGCAGCTACCACTGGGTAGCCTGTCAGACCACTCCATGAAGAAATAGTCTCCTTCCAGAACTATTTAAACAATTTCAGAAATCTGTGATTCTCTCAGTTGTGAGTTAGGCAGGTTTTATGGGGGGGCAAATTATTGACACCAATAAAATACGTAAACCTGAATTTTAGACATATGGCATTGTGGATGTTTAAGCCAATATATTACAGAAGATAAAATTAAAATCTGGAGAAATAATGTGACGTTTCCCACTATTGCAAAAATAGTTAGACTCAAAGCTGGAGTACCAAATCAGAGTGAGTTTTTGTGCATTCTTCTTCCCATTTCTGACACATTGGTTACTAAGATATTTTCTTTTCTTTCGTGTATTCTAATTTAATTTTAGTAGTGATTTATCTTTCTTCTCAGTTCTGTTTTGGTAATGAGGACATGTGGTCTATCTCTGTGTCTCTCTGTCTGTCTCTCTCTATACATACATACATACATACATATACCCATATACATATATCCATATAGCAAGAGAATATAAAATTGAATAATAGTCAATATTAAAAGAGTAGATAGAATGGGTTATGGTTTTGTTTTCTTTCTAAGTATTAAGGAAAATATTTTTTTTTAATTTGGGCCACTTAAAGGAGGATTTGCAAAGAGATCATTCATATGAAATCTGATAAGTTTTTTCTTTGCCACTTAAGATAAAACTGAAGGCCATAAAGTTATATTATGTAAGAAAGGGTACTTCCCATGACAAATAACAATATGCTATAGAATATGTTTTAAAATGTTATTTTTGTTTTGTTTTATACTACCTATATTTTTTCTGAGAAGAAGAAAATAACTGTGGGCTGGTAAATGTGTTCGTGTTTATTTTCAAGCCTTTGCATGACCCAGCAGAGAAGATTATGATAATATGGCTTATGAGAGGAAAGAATTAATAATCTTGGTAAATTGCAAAATGCCTCATTCAAATTGAAGTGTATCAGTTTTGTTGTAGACCACCCAAGAGAAAAGGGCAAGCCTTAGATTATCTCACTGGTAACTTCCACAGACAGATTTAGGAGCACTCCAGCTTACACTGTGGTATCAAATCTTCCAAAGTATTTTTATAAAACTTTAAGCGTTATTTGACCTGCAGCGGAGACCTCAGAACGATCCCCCAAAGCGTCATCTCCTTAGACTCAGCTTAGAGGAATGATGCTTTAAAATATTTTAGTTAATTCATTGTAGGAATAAACACTGTTCAAGGATAAACAGTAACACAATGGATATTCTTATAAAGAGAATTTGTGAAAAGACAGTATCACTCTACAAAAGCACTTTGAAAATATTTTTCATGCAGTGAAACACATCAAAGCATTATTATTTTGAACTTCTACATTGTGATAATAGAAATTTCAAATAAAATCTAAAGAAATTCTAAGTGTTGCTGAACCAAAGGGGGCTCTTAAATCCGTTCTCTTTGTATCTCAGTGAGCACAATTAAATGAAAATTGTGGGATTACCTCATTCTTTGAAAAATCAGAGGAAAATGAAATCTCCTTAACAAGATAGAAACTATTTTCTTCAAAAAAGTATTAGGTCATAATAGCCAAAATGTACAGAATACTATTGAAAATCACCCACAAGACCAAGAACCAAGAGAATCAAAACTTTAATGAGGAAAAATCAGCTGAGGCCAAGACTAAAATTAATCAGATGTTGGAATTATCTGATAAGTAACTGAAAGCAGTCATAGTAAAAGAGCTTCAAAATTAATTACAAAGTATGTATGAGCAAATGAAAAAAATGCAAAATATCTGTAAACAAAACCCCAGAAGTTATTAAAAAAAGAGGAGCAAATGGAAATTAGAGAACTAACAAAATAATGTCAATTCAAAAAAAAAAAAATCACTGGATGGGCTCAATAGTAGATTGGGTAGAACAGAGGATGTAAACAGTAAGCTTGGGGAAAGAACAATAGAATTCATACAATCAGAAAAAACAAATGAAAATACACTAAGATAAAGCCAATATTTAGATCATCAGGATGTCAGAATTAGAACAGAATGAAAATGGGGCTGAAAGGTTATTTGAAGAAGTAATAGTTGTTTCATTTCCCAAATTTGACAACACACAAATTTATAGATCCAAGATTTCGAATGAAACCCAAACAGAACAAACCACACAGCATCCCTGCCAGGACATTGTGAAAACTGGGACTTCCCTGGTGGTCCAGTGGTAAAGAATCTGCCTTCAAATGCAGGGGATGCGGGTTCGATCCCTGGTTGGGTCCTGGTTGGGGAACTAAGATCCCACATGCCGCGGGGGCAACTAAGCCCATGTGCCACAACTACTGAGCTTGTGCAACTCAACTAGAGAGGCTGCGTGCTGCAAACTACAAAGCCCACATGCCCTGGAGCCCGTGTACCACAACTAAAGAGAAGCCAGTGTGCCTCAATGAAAGATCCTGCGTGCTGCAACTAAGACCTGACACAACCAAAAAATTAAATAAATAAATAATAAATAAATCTTAAAAAAAATAAGTTCTTGAAAACTAAAAATAAAAAAAAACCCTGAAAACTGCCAGAGAGAAATGGTGCATCATTAATAAAAGAATCCCAATTCAAATCATAGAGGATTTCTCTTCTTAATCTAGGAAGCCAGAAGAAATTAACACAATATTTTTCAAGTGCTGAAGGAAAAGTGTTATCATCCATGGATTCTATGTTCACTGAAATATGCTTGAGAAATGAACAGGAAACTGAAGTAGTAAGACAGATATGACCTATCCTGGAGAAAGTTCAATGTTCACTTGACAAGAATGTGTATTAACACTGCTCTTGGATGGCATATTCTGTAAATGGCTAAGTTCGTATCATTTAAAGTACAATGTTTACTTATTGAGTTTCTGTCTGGATGATTTTCCCATTGATGAAAGTGGGGTACTGGAGTCTCCTACTATTTTTATTTCTTTCTGTAGGTTTGTTAATATTTCCTGTACATATTTAGGTGTTCCTATATTAGGTGTATAAATATTTACAAATGTTACATGCTCCTGTTGTACCATTTTTGTCTCTTATTACAGTCCTTGTCTTAAAGTCTGTCTTGTCTGATATAAGTATAGCTATCCCAGGTTTCTTATGGTTTCTGTTTTCATGGAATATCTTTTTCCCTCTCTTTACTTTCAGTCTGTGTGTGTTCTTAAAGCTGAAGTGAGTCTCTTGTAGGCAGCATCATATTCTTTTGTGTTTTGAGGGTTTTTTAAAAAATTCTTTCAGTCACTCTGTGATTTTTTATTGGAAAATTTATTTACATGTAAAGTGATTATTTATAGAATAGGTATACACTTATTGTCATTTTGTTAAGAGTTTTCTGAAAGTTTTGTAATTTCTTTTTCCTTTCTTCTCTTGAGCTCTTTCTTTGTGGTTTGGTGACTTTCTTTAAGTGGTATACTCACACTCCTTTCTCATTATCTTTTCTGCATCTACTCTTAGTTTTTGCTTTGTGGTTACCATTAGGCTTACATGAAATATCTTAGAGTTATAACAGTCTATTTTAAGCTGATAACAACTTAAGTATGAATGTATTCTGAAATTCTACAGTTTTTACTAGTTTTTCCCCTTCCATATTTTATAATTTTTATTTTCACAATTTACATCTTTTCACTTAGAATGTTCATTAACAAGGCACTGTAATTATAGTTATTTTCATGGCTTTTGTTTTCACCTTCATACTAGATTTAGTAGTGATTAACCCAACACCATTGTGACACTGGATTACTTACCAGTGATATTTATAATTTCATATGTTTTGTTTCTTATATGAAAGTATAAGGGTTCTCTTAGAGTCCTTTCATTTCAGCTGAAAGAAGTCCATTTAACATTTCTTGTAAGGCCGGTTTACTGGTGATGAACTCCTCAGTTTTTGCTTGTCTGGAAACCTCTATATTTCTCCTTCAATTCAGAAGAACAACTTTGCTAGGTAGAATGTTTTTTGTAGGTAATTTTCTTTTCTTTCAGCTCCTTGAATATATCATGTCCTTTTGGCCTGCAGAATTGCTGCTGAAAAGTGTACTGATAGTCTTATAGGGGGTCTCCTTGTACATAACACATCATTTTTCTCTTGTTGCTTTCAAGGTTCTCTCTTTGTCTGTAATTTTTGACAATTCAATGATAACATGTCTTGGTGTGAGTATCTTTGGATTCATCTCATTTGGAAATTTTCTGGGCTGCCTGGACCTGAATGTCTGTTTTGCTCCCCAAGTTGTGGCATTTTTCAGTCATTATATCTTCAAATAAACTTTTTGCCCCTTTCTTTCTCTCTTCTCATTCTGGGGCCCATATATTGTGGATAGAGTTGACCCTTGAACAACATGGGCTTGAGCTGGGAGGGTCCACTTATAGGGGGATCTTTTCCACAGTAAATCTTAGAGTACTGTACAGTCTCTGATTGGTTGAATCCCCGGACGTGGTACCACAAATAACAAGGAAGTGCTGACTATAAATTATATGCAGTTTTGACTGCACAGAGAGTTAGCACACGTAATCCCCACGTTGTTCAGGGGTCAACTGTACTAGTATACTTAAGTTGGCCTATGTACCTTAAGCTAGCTTCATTCTTTTATTCTTTTTGCTACTCTGGATGAACTTCATCTTCCTATTTTTGAGTTTGCTGATCCTCTTTTCCACTTTATCTAGACCACTGTTGAAACTCTGTTGTATTTTTCATTTGAGTAACTGCATTCATTAATGTGATACAATGTTTTGTGTTGTGATTTCTGTTTGGTACTTTCTTATATTTTTATCTCTCTGCTGAAATTCATTGTTCACACATTATTCTCATGACCTCAGTAACTTGGAGTCTTTATGACCATTATTTTCAACTTTTCATCAGGTAAACTTCTAATGTCTGATTCACTAAGGTCTTTTTCTAGGGTTTTACATTGTTCTTTTGCTTGGAACACATTCCTCTTTTTTTCCTTATTTGCTTTACTTTCTGTGTTGGTTTCTATACAGTAGATAAAATAGCTACGTAAGCCAGTCTTGGAGGTGTAGCCTCATGGAGGAGATGATCCTTAGTGTTCAACCCTGCCCTAGCTCTTTGTTGTTTTTCAAACCTTAGTGAATGCCCGAGTGACCTTTTTTCTTAGTGGTTCTCAGGAGTTGAGGGTGGCCCAAGACCTGTCAGTGTCCCAAAGGGGAGGATCTCAGTCAGCACCCGGATCTAGGCTGATTGCAAGCCAGACCCTCAAGCAGCAGTTTTGTTTTTGTTTTTTTACAAATTTATTCATTTTATTTATTTTTGGCTGTGTTGAGTCTTTGTTGCTGCGTGCGGGCTTTCTCTAGTTGAGGGGGGGGGGACGACTCTTTGTTGTGGTGCATGTGCTTCTCGTTGTGGTGGCTTCTCTTGCTGTGGAGCACAGGCTTTAGGTGCCCGGCTGCAGTAGTTGTGGCACGCGGGCTCAGTAGCGCACGGGCGCACGGGCTTAGTTGCTCTGCGGCACGTGGGATCTTCCCAGACCAGGGGTCCAACCTGCGTCCCCTGCATTGGCAGGTGGATTCTTAACCACTGCGCCACCAGGGAAGTCCCAAGCAGCAGTTTTTAAAGTATGTACATATGCCTCTTTCAGGGGAAGACTGGGAGATGGGCATTTCAGTTTGCTCCTGCACTGAGCACTGGGGGGACTGCCAGTTAAGAACTATTTCTTTGTTTGCTTACCAACGCCCCTGCCACCTGGTTGAATATTTGAACATAAGCCCTGTTGGCCACCAGAGCCAGGCTATAAAGGGATGTGTCTTCTGCATGGTAGCCACAAAAGCCATGGCACCAGATGTGTGCACAAGCTCCTTTCATAACATCAGTGACCTGGGGCACGGCAGAGGAAGCGTGTTAAGATGGCACCTACCAGTCTCCCAGGTCTTTGGAAAGAATGGCAGTTGGCCCATAGATGCTAAGGTAAAAGCTTGCCCCTTTCAAGATAAGCAAATAGGCCTATTTCTTGGAAAAACTGGATATTTTGGTATGCTGCCTTTGCACTGCACAGTGGATGGATAGCCACAGTGAGTCCACACAAGCCTGCTAAGAACTGTTTCATAGTTTGTTATAGCCTAGTGAGTGTCATGATGCAAGCCCCACTGGCTTTCAGAGCTAAATGTTCTGGGATCTTGTCTCTCAGGTGGAAGTCTTATAAGTTGGATTGCCAGTCATGGGGTCCAAACCCTTTACTTTTACAGTAGAAGCTGGGCATCGTGAGTCCGCTTCCAATTGTTTGTCACTGTGCTGGGAGTGGGGTTTATGGTGAGATTGTGTCTAGGCTCTCCTACCCATTTTGATGTGGATTTTTTTCTCATTCACCTGATGTATAGGAGCCATTCTACTAGTTTGAGTTGCTTTCAAAAGGAATTATTCCATATGTAGCTATAGGTTCAATTTATCCATGGGAAAAGGAAAATTCAGGAATCTACTATGTTGCCATCTTGAACTGGAACTTGTTGTATGATTTCAATCTTCTTAAATTTGCTAAGACGTTTTTGTGGCCCTTGTATGATCTGTTGTGGAGAAAGTTTCATGTGGACTTGAGAAGAATGTGTATGCTGCCGTTGGATGGGATGATTTATATATGTCTGTTATGTCTATTTCATATAAAATAGGATTCATGTCCAATCTTCCCTTATTGATTTTCTCTCTTGATAATGTATCTTTTGCTGAAACTGGGGTATTGGAGTCCCCTACTATTATTGTATTGTAGTCTATTCCTCCCTTCAGGACTCTTAGTATTTGCTTAATATATATAGGCACTCTGATATTAGGAGCATATATATTTACAATTGTTTTATCTTGTTGATTTGTCAATTCTTTATCATTATATACTAACCTACTTTGTCTTTGTTACCATTTTTGGCATAAAGTATATTCTGTGTAATATGTTATATTCTGATAGAAAGTGTATTTTGTCTGTCTTTCTTCTGGTTTTTACTTTCATGAAGTATCTTTTTCCATCCCTTCACTTTGACTCTACATGTGTCCTTTAAGCTAGGTTAATCTCCTGTACACAGCATGCAGTTGGTTCTTATTTTTTTTATCCATTCAGCCATTCTGTGCTTTGTGAATGAAGAATTCAATGCAATTACATTTAGAGTAATTCTTATATCATAAGAATTACTAATGACATCTTTTTAATATCTTTCTGACTGTTTTACAGTTCAGTTTTTCCTTTTACCTGTCTTATTGCCCACATTTGTGAATTGGTGGTTTTCCATGGTGGTATGCTCTAATTGCCTTCTCTTTATTTGTGTGGTTACCATGAGGCTTACATAAACTCTCTTATAGATAAAACAGACCACTTTAAACTGATAACAATTTAACTTTGATCGTGTATAAAACTCTACCTTTTTATTCTTACCTTTATGATTTTGATGCCATAATTTATCTTCTTTTATATTTGCATTCATTACCAAATTATAGTAGCAATAGTTATTTTTGATAATCTTTTTTTTAACCTTTATACTAAAGTTAATTTGTTAACACCCCATCGTATTACAGGATTATTATTTTCTAAGTGTGATGTATATTTACTTTTACCTGTGTGTTGTGTATTTTCATATGTTTTCATGTTACTAATTACCATGTTTTTATTTCAGCTTGAAACTTCTTTCTGTAGTGTTTAAAGGCAAGTCCAGGGGTTATGAACTCCCTCAGCTTTTGTTTGTCTGGGAGAGTTTTTATTTCTCCTTTATTTCTGAAGGGTAACTTTGCAGGATAGGGTATTCTTGGTTGGATTTGTTTCCTTTCATCACTTTGAATATATCATCCCACTCTTCTGGCCTAGAACATTTCTGCTAGGAATCCTGCCGATAGCTTAATGGATTTTCCGTTGTAGGTTACAATCTTTTCTCCTTGCTCCTTTTAGGGTTATTCCTTTGTCTTTGATTTTCACAGTTTTTTAAATAATATGTCTCGGAGAAGATCTTTTTGAACTGAAATGATGGGGTGGTCTTTTAGCCCTATGAACTTGGAGTCCAAGTTTCTCCACAGGTTTGGAAAGTTTTCAGCTATTACTTCTTTAAATAAACGTTCTGTGCCCTTCTTTCTCTCTTCTTCTTCTGGAAATCCAGTGATTCTGAGAGTTATTCTTTTGATGTTTCTCATAGATTATGTTGGCTTTCTTCTTTCTTTTCATTCTTTTTAATTCGTTCTTCTCTGACTGGGTTATTTCCACTTTTTATCATCTAGATCATTGTCTCTATCTTCTGTTTGATCTACTTTGATATTGATGCTTTCTTTGCAACGTCATTGAATTCTTCAGTTTCAGGATTTCTGTTTAGTTCTTTTTAATGATTTATATCTCTTTGCTAAATTTCTCCTTTTGTTCATGTACTGTTTTTCTGATTTTGATGAATCATATTTTCTGTTTTCTTGTAACTCTTGGAGTTTCCTCAAAACAGCTATTTTGAATTCTTTATCAGTTAAGTCACAAAATTGCCCATTTTTGAGCTTGGTTACTGGATAATTATTGTTATCTTTTGGTGATGGCATGTTTCCTTTATTCTCCACGTTTCTTGTAGTTTTGTGTTGTCGTTTTTGCATTTGAAGTAGCAGTTGCCTTCTCCAATCTTTACTAGCTGCTTTCAGGTAGGAAATATTTTTGTTGGTGCTGCTTATATCTGGAGCTTACTCTGCCCTTTTGTGGATACACCTGCTCCATGCTTCTTTCTCCCTCTTGTGGCAGAATCCTTAAGCTTGTAAATCTTCTCTTGATTACCAGCCACCAGCTGCTGGAAACCTCTGTTTTGTTTTCCTGATGGTGGAGCTAGGGCTCATTTTTGTGTTTCCTCTCTTTCCTACAGATTCTGGTCTATTCTCTGAGAGCATTCTATAACTACCGGAGCTGGTTCTTGCTCCAGCCCTGGGGAATGCACATAAAAAGCCAGCTACAGAGTGGGAGTTGGTGTGGGCTTAGCACTTGAGGTATTGGGGCTGCCTGAGGGCCAGGTGGAGGGATCTTCAGGTGAGGTTTTCCTAGCAGCTATGAGTGGTTTTCCTGCTGGAGTCCTTAACACAGTCAACAGGAACCATGTCCTTTTTGTGCTTTCTGATATTCTTATTTGCTTCTTTCCTGATCTCCTGCCTTCCCCCCCTACCCCCCGGCCCACAGTGGAGGGCTCGCTTCAGTACTCTGAGTGCTTTGGCAGAGAAATGTTTCTTTAGCTGTGTCCTGCAAAGCCAGAGAAGGCTGGCACTCACTCACTGGTCTCCTTTTCTCTGATGAGAGAAGTCATTGCTGGCTAGTTCAGCCCTATGCCCTATCACATTGGGGCAGGGATGGTGCTGGCAGAGTTCTTTGCCAAAGGCTCTCTTGACTGCTCATGTCTGCCCAAGTCAGCACTCTGCAGATATTCCCTGATTGTGGCTGAGATGGCTGAGGCTGGCTTACAGGCTCCTGCTGGTTCCATAGCCTGTACCCAGGTTTGGCTACCTATTACCCAGTGGTAGGTGAGTCCCTTCACATATGCAGCTGGATTCTACAATTTCCACAGAGGCACCTTTGTTCACGCACAGATACCAAATTTTAAATTTTAAATATTAAAATGGGGGACAAAAAGTAGGGGTGTCTTGTGCTGCCATTACATCTCTCCAGAGACCCGTTTTAAAGGCACAAAACAAAATTCAAAACGTTGAAAACATTCAATAACTCTCCATTCTGGGTAACTGAATATACAAATAGACAATAGATAGACCATTTATAAAAATAGAACTCCAACCCACAGCCTGTGGCAACCAGCCCAGGAAACCAACCCATTAGCTACAGTAACCAACCCAGGATGCCAACCTGCAATCTCTAAGTCAGTCGTGTGAGGAGTCAGAAAAAAAAAACATAGTCTCTAGTAACAATCAAGGAATTAAAACAATAACTCCTGTAAAGTTGGCTCAAAATGGCCAGAATTTGATTAATAGTTCACAGCTTCCCTAATTTTTGTCTCCATTTTCAACTGAGGACCAAATAGAAAAAGCCAAATATGCACCCCTGACCAATCACATCATCACCTAGGAAGCCTCCTTTCTGCTTAGTTTTCCTCCCACTTCCCCATGGCAACAGCCTCCAATCAGGGCATGCTTGAAGTCTTCCCGTCTTTCCTCTGTAACGCTTCCTCACTCTTCTGACTTCTCCTGGATCTCTGCCAGATCACAAGCCATGGCAGCTGACTTCTTTGCTACAGCACCTCTGAATAAATAACTTTTGCTTGTTCTCATTTGGTTGGTCTTTGCTTATTTTCACAATTCCTTTCTTTAATATAAAAGGACAATGTAAAAAATATGCAGGAAAGACAATTTTTTTACATGTATACCCATCTCTATATAAAAGATAAAAGAAAAAAAGAACTTAGGTGTTGTCGAGAATTCCCTGGTGGTCCAATGGTTAGGACTCCGTGCTTTCACTACTGAGGGTCCGGGTTCAATCCCTGGTTGGGGAACTAAGATCCTGCAAGCCACATGGTACGGCTAAAATTAAACAAAACAAAAGACAAAAAACAGGTGCCTTAAAAAAAAAAAAAAAAAAGAAGAAGAAGAACTTATGTGTTGTCTAGAACTGTTCATAAATTAACTCTAAGTTATCTGGTCATTTTCAGGACTCAAAGTGGTTGCATTGCTAAATAGGGACAACATCTTATGCGTCCAGGGATGTGAAGGACATGGTTGGTGTCATGAGAGTGGGACTATTTGTGCAGCAATGCATACTAATGCTCTCATTCCATGCTCTCTGTGTTACTCATTCATGGCCACTTATCCTTGCACACATTTATTAAAAATTATGTATTAAGTATTCTCTATGGATGTGATGGAGGTGTGCTAACAATTGGGATAGGATAATGGAAACATGATTTAACTTCTTAGATATATAGCTCCAGCTCTGAGAGAGGGAAAAATACTAAATTGAAAGTAAATAGGCTAGAATTTCAGTCCTACTACTAAATTAGCTTTTTGAATTTAAATAATTTTCCTTGCTCTTTGTGTGCAAATTTCTCCCAAACAATCCCAATTATAAGTCTTGGAAGGCTTTTCATATATAAGCAAAGTTTTAGCCCATGTTCAGCTTTGACCCAGAGTTCAAAGGAATCTGTGATCATGCTGCATTTGGTTGTGGTATTAATTTCTGAAAAGTCAGGAACACTGAAATGCAAGACAGTTTAAAGACTGAAAGAGATGACGGGCTTTGCTGTATGACAAAATGAAAGGAGCTGGTTACAAATAAGTGGTTTGGGTGACTCAGATGAGCTGTCATCAAGGCATACAAGCCCTTAGAGACCAGAGTGGAATGCAGCCCTTTGATAGGAAGGAGTGTTATCAATGCTTCAATGAAGGAAGCTTGTAGATCTGAGATATTTACTTTTTGGAATGAGTTAAAAAAGAGTGGTATGAAAAATCTACATCCCCTTCTTAGAAACAAATTGAGCTTACTTGCAATAAGTAGCAGCCTTCTAATTGTAGCTCTGGTGTTAAATAACTTCCTGACCTTGAGAGAATTGAGTGACCTTTATAGAGCTTACGTGAGTTATTGTTTGATATACTGGAAAGATCAGAGACGGAGAAGTTAAACATCATTTGTCCAGTCCATGACTGGACATTAAATGTCACCTTATTTAAAGTCTCTGCACTTCAGCTTTGTCATTTGCAAAGGAAAGGCAATGTCCTCGAGCGTCAGTGAGGAGTGGTTACGGTGTCAGTGAACCACAGGCATGACATGCAGCTCACACAAGTCTGCAGGGAAGAGTGGATGTGATGGTTATCATTTAAATGATGACATAGGGCTGAGATTGATAAGGTCACTTACCGGTCTAGGTTTTTTTATTCAATATATTTCTTGGGGGATATTTTGGGTTTATGATATGGACAGAAGAAAGATATATATTTTATACAGAAGATGATGAGTACCCAACCAAAAAAAAAAAAAAATACAATGAACCTACATCCACCTGATGGAGTTTTCCTGAATGTGTCAGGAGAAAAGTATTTAAATAGGAGTATCTGTATCTATAACTACATCTATAACTATGTCATATGCTGTAAAGAATTACCAGCATCCCAGAGAAAACTAGAGTGAAAACTCTAGGCCATTCCCTCCAGTCTTCACACAGGTCTAGAACTTCCACAAAAGATTCAGATTCCTAGTCTCTTAAAATGGCTAAAAAACATATAGATTAACTGCCAGCCTTTAAACATGTTCCCTTCTTTCTTTCTTTTTTAATTTAAAAATAAAAAACAATTTCTAATTAGCAGTTACTTAAGTTTTCAGTCTTCATGGAGTCTTTTAACAGTTTCTGCAGCAGGATTCTCCACTGATAAAGGCTCAGTTAGGCAGTGGGAATAAAGAAGAGATAGTTTCAGAAATTCTTTTAAGAAGATGCTGATGTATACCATATAAATTATATTATCTCCTACTATAAATGCCATTGTTACAAAGAAAAATTAATATGTAATTACCTCTGCTCCCACATACAGACTGTACTTGGCGAATGGACTGAGACTGGTAATTTTTCAGTTTTTTTTTTTTTTTTTTTGGTAGTTCAGTTTTGGCTCCACCTCTTCCTTGTTGAAGGGCAATCACTTAAATTTTCTGTGCCTCTGGAATTTTCTCTCTAATCTGGAGAAAGCAACATCTCAGAGATTTCTGTGTGTGTGTGTGTGTGTGTGTGTGTGTGTGTGTGTGCGCGTGCGCGCGCACACGGGCACGCACACATTTTAACCAAGCATTTTCCCTATTTAATGGAACTGCAAAC
Source organism: Aethalodelphis obliquidens (assembly GCF_003676395.1). Lineage (NCBI taxonomy): Eukaryota > Metazoa > Chordata > Mammalia > Artiodactyla > Delphinidae > Aethalodelphis > Aethalodelphis obliquidens. The sequence continues at coordinate 7,850,823 of NW_020837991.1, read as the reverse complement.
TGAGTGGTAAAGTGGCTTTCCAAAGTCAGAGCTTGTTGGTTCATGCAGTCAATAAATGAGCACCAGTTTCGTACCAGACCTTGTATGGGGTTGAGAGAAATGCAGTCCTGCCTTCAGGGAACGCCTGGCATACTTGTGTTTTGAGGTCAAATCACTCACTGACAGAACACTATTTTGCGTCCGTGCTATCAACATTCTCTTTTGAGCAAACATGAAGCTCTTTAGAGATAATTCACTTTATAGTCAGCTTTGTGACCTTCTCTCTTTCAGTTTCTTGTCTGTCTGTCCACCTAACTCTAGCATGTTCTTTTATTGATTGATTGATTGATTGAATTATAGTTGATTTACAATATTGTGTTACTTTCTGGTGTGCAGCAGAGTGATTTAGTTTTATATATATGCCTATTCTTTTTCCATTCTTTTCCATTATCTTTTTCCATTATGGCAAGATATCGAATATACTTCCCTGTGCTATACAGTAGGTCCTTGTTGTGTATAATATATACACACATAGTAGTGTGTATATATTAATCCCAAAGTCTTAATTTATCCCTCCCTGCCCCCCGTCCGCTTTGGTAACCATAAGTTCTTTTTCTGTGTCTGTTTCTGTTTTGTAAATAAGTTCATTTGTAGCATGTTTTAGATTCCACATATGTTCTTTGATGACATAGCTCTATTGAAAATGACCCATGGTGGTGGTGGTGGTGGTGGTGGTATAGCACCACTTACGGTGGGCATAGTAGGACCTTTTGACACCACTTTACTTGTATTGACCCATGGACTCCTCATAACAACCTGTGAAGTAGTTTCTGACATCATTCCCATTTTACTGATGAAAAACCCAAGGCCCAAGTTCACACAGGTAGTTAATGCTAGAGTTGGGATTCAAACCTCACTAGACTGACTTCAGAGCCACACACCAGGGTTACCCAAAGTGGGATCCTCAAGTCAGAAGCTTAGAATCATCTGGGAGCCTGACAGAAACGTAAATTCACAAGCCCCAATCCATCCTACTGAACAAGCAACATCGCTGGGGTTTGGTGCCCAGAAAAGGGAAATCCAACAAGCTCACCATGTGATTCTCCGCCGTCGAGTCACTGCCCTGAACCACCGCTTAGCCCTGCCCATCAGTGACTGATTCAGCTTAGAATCCAGCTGCCTGGGATTCTGTCCTTGACTTGCAAGCAGCATGATCACCATCTTTAAGCAAGACCCCTGGGCTAGGTCTCCTCCACCTCAAAACCATCAAGGGGAAGGGTTCTAATTTAACAGTGGTGCTCAAACTCAAAAAGATTTGTAATGATTAATTGAGATGATATATTTAATCTAGTTAGCTTTATGTCTTATAGATAGTAAAAAAAAAATACAATTATGTGCTTACAATATTATTATAGATTGTCAATATGCAGTGGTTAATACTTGCAATTTAGCTTAAGGGAGTATAGCTTGAAAAACCTCCTCTCCTTCACTATTCTGAAATTTTGTTCTAGGGTCTCCTCTTCATATTTTGTCCCAAAAGCCTCAGTAATATTTGCTCTCGTGTGACATTTAAACATACACTGCCTTAGATTTGTTTTTGTGCATGCTGCTTCTTGTACTAGATTGTAACTATTTTGAGATCTCTCTAAGAATTAGGAGAGTATTTTCCAATTGCTTGCAGGAGTGGATATGAATGATAAATAAGAAAATAAAGTGATTAAAATATGCCTTATAGGAGGCATTAAAGTGATGCTTACTTTAAGAAATACTGCTTTATCTGTTTCCGTGATGATGGAATGAATGAATTAGGCAGAGGGAAACTGACTGGAGGCCACTGAGTGATAGCAAAGTAGAAAGGTCTATGAACAGCTGAACTCCTTCTGTCTCATAAATGAACAGAGCCTATTAAATATGACAAAGTCATTTTTAAATCCATTTATAAAACTCCTAAGAGGGTGAAGTTGCAGCACATCTATTTTCATTTTTAATGTGGGGCATGTTTTCTCAACAGTGGTCTAATAACTCAATGTGTGATGTTAGCAATTTTTATCCTCCGTGTAGTAGAAAACATTACCATCGAGCCCCAAAGCATCATGAAGTTCTTAGCTGAGTAGAAGAATCTCAGAGAATGCCTCTGACAATAGTTTATGCCTCTTGTTATTACTTAACTGAGAATTATCAAAATGTTTAGAGTTGATTACTTCATATTATTTTAGGACCTTATCGTTAGCTAAGGTGTAAAATAATGCTCATAGTACTGAGGAAGTGCATTATATAATATGACTATTTGATATAAAAGTTACTAAATATTTAGTTAATTGGAACTAGAACTACTATATAACAAAAGAACTTATAGGAACGAACCAGTCTAATCCTGTTACATTTCAGATGAGGCAACCCAGGTTAAAGAACTGATGTCACGTAGTTAGCAAAGTCTAATCTTTTATTCACTGTTTTATCAGGCACCTACTGTATGCCACAAAGGTAGAATACAGAGAGGAATTAAATACTTTCTCTTAAAAGGAGATCAGAATACTGCTGTGATTTGGAGATATAAATTTTTTTACACACATACCAATAGTTTGTTAAATAATAAGCAGTTATGTTGCTGTTGTTGATGAAAAATCTACTTATGAACTGAACCACATGCAAAATTAAAGCCATCAATAAAATAAATAGAATTTTCACAAAAAGAAGACCCCTTCATTTAGGGAACCTATTGTTTTCTTAAAGATGTAAAGGATATCTAAGGAAGTAGAACCAGTCTTTAGGACTTTAGCTATAGCAACAAGGTTACAGGGGTTGCCTAGGAACAGAGCTCATTCACAAGTCATGGATGAGTGACTGAGACACATGATGGGTGGCGGTGATTGATGGAGTGGTTCACTGGCTCACTGCTCCTCTGACAAAGCTGGATAAACTACCCCATTCCCACTTCGGCTAAGAGTTTGTAAGTCTGGCACTCATGCTCTTCCATCAGAGCCAGCAATAGATGTGCTGGCATCATTTGATTTGATTTCATTCACAGGAGAGGATGAATGTAAAATGAGAAAAGAGTGGAGGACAATGCCTGAAAGTATGTCAACATTTCAGGGGTGGAAGGGAAAGAACCTCAAATAAATATCAGTTTTCTGATGAACAGTTTTCCTCTGTCACTCTTATACCTTGAAGTACTTAAGGAATTATAGTCTGTATTGATATGCTGGTTTGCATTTTTTATTTGTATATCCTGGATTTATTTAATAAGAATTTAAGTTAATAAGAATCATATTTAGTGTGCTCTTCACTTGTAGCACAATTCTTCAAGTTCTCAATAAATGCTTGTTAATTGATTAATTTAAAACTTTTCCCTGTAACATGAATGATTAAAAACAGTTTTCTTAAAAAGGTCAAGTTAGCTACAAAGATAGAATTTTATTTACTTGGCGGAATTATAACCCATTGGAATGTCATAATGATTTTCAGAAAACTTACTTTACTTAAGGGTTCTCTAATTGACATATTTTCAACAAAATACACATAATCTTTAAAATTTACCCAATTATAAATCCCAGAATATGGTCAGAGGCAATGCTCAATCATCCCAATTAATTAGTGAAGTTTGTTGCTGATATTTTTATTTTTTTGAGGAAAATTAATCTACCATGGTTTAACACATGCATCTAGAGATTTAACTACAATTTCAAATTTCATTCGAGGATGGATTCAGTTTTTTATGGCTGAGAAGTTCTGTGAAAAGACACCTAATATACAAAGGTCACTAATTTCTAACATGACCTACAGAAATCAACTAGTAACTTTTACCTCCAGTGACTCAAAATGGGCCAAATTGGATATCAGGCAGAAAATAGGATAGTGGGCTCTTTTTAAGTCAATTTTTCTTCGTTCTATTAATTGGCAGTTTATCTCCAGAAGGAAAGGTACAAAATTTTCACATTAGGAGGTTTGATTTTAGATTAATGGAGGCTCTAATACAGATTATGAACTAGCAGTGTTAAAACTATCTAGTATTTAAACTCTCTGTATGTTGATTTACTTACTTGTACAATGGGAATGAATAATCATATCTAACATTAGGAGCTTCTGCAAAGATTAGAGATTGTGAATACTGAGTATTTATTATAGAGCTTGGAACATGGTAAGAATGTGGTAAATGATTGTATATCGGTTGTAGTTTTATTTTCCCTATTTTTTTTTCTTTATTAGGCTAATTTATCGATTAGACATAGCTATGAACAGCAATGATTAGAGGTGTAAGGCATCAGTGGAGTCCATTCTTTGGACTTGTTGGAACCACAGAAATAAACTATTCAATCTAAGCAGTGATGGATTTGAGCTTGCCAGCATGCTTTTTCTTTTTTAGATTTTGCAAAAATACAGTGGTCAGATACTTTATCCCACAGTGGTTAAGAGTTCAGCTTTTGGGCCAGACAGACATGGGCTTGGCCCAGCTTTACATCGACTTGTGTGGTAGAGTATAATTTCCAAAAACATCACTCTAAAGTAAAACTGCTGAAATCTGAATAGATGGGTGTACTGCTTCTATAGCCATATCCTGGTTGTGTACTATTATTTTGAAGATGGTACTATTGGACGAAGCTGGATGAAAGTGGGATCTCTCTGTATTATTGTTACAGTTACATGAGAATCTGCAATTATTTTAAAAACTTCAGTTAAAAATGTCTAAAACACTACTCCTGGCTCCACGTGTTCTTCTAGAAGCGTACCATTCCCTACCAAGAGGCAGAGTCTGTTTCCTCTCCCCTTGAGCCAGAGGGGCATTGTAACCACTTTGCCGAACAGAACGGGGCAAAAGAGACATTGCGTGATGTCCAAGGCTAGGTCATAAAGGGCAAGGCAGATGCCACTTTTAAGAAAAATTTTATTTGAGTATAATTGATTTACAATGTCATGTTAGTTTCAGGTGTACAGCACAGTGATTCATTTATACATGTTCATATATCCATTCTTTTTCAGATTCTTTTCCCATATAGGTTATTGCAGAGTATTGAGTAGAGTTCCCTGTGCTATACAGTAGGACCTTCTTGGTTATCTATTTTATATATAGTAGTGTGTATATGTTAATTAAAAACCCCTAATTTATCTCTCCCCACCCTTTCCCCTTTGGTAACCATAAGTTCGTTTTCTAAGTCTGTGAGTCTGTTTCTGCTCTGTAAATAAGTTCATTTGCATCATTTTTTTAGATTCCACATGCAAGTGATAACGTATGATGTTTGTCTTTGTCTGACTTACTTCACTTAGTATAATAATCTCTAGGTCCCTCCATGTTGTTGCAGATGGCATTATTTCATTCTTTTTTATGGCGGAGTAATAGTCCATTGTATATATGTACCACATCCTCTTTATCTAAGCACAGATGCCACCTTAATCTCCCTTAGCATTCTTGCCCTTGAGCCCAATCACTCTGGTGTGAAAAAGCTCAAACAGCCCATGTGGAGGTTAACCGACATCTCCACTAACAGTCAGTCAGACGTATGAGTGAGTGAGCTTCAGGTGATTTTAGCTGAGCCTCTGACCCTGTGGGTCACAGAAAGGCCACCCCCACTATGCCCTGTGCAAATTCTTGACCCATAGAATGTGTGAATCTGTGAGCATAATAGATGATTGTTTTACATTAGTAATTTTGGGGGCAATATATTACATAACCACAGTAACTCAAATGACGAGGCTAGCTAGATTTACTTCGCAAATTTATCTAAGGGCTTCACAGCTCATTATTCTTATGCAAAAACATTATAGAAACAATGTTAAATTCATAGTAGTATGAAGAATGAGTAAAACAAAATACATAAAGTTTAGTGGTTGACACTTAGAAATCTTGAAGAAAGGGGTTATTCTATTTATACGATCGATAATAGTCTTTATTTGTTTCCAGAACCCATTCATCGCATCACCAGTCAGTCACGAAGTTTACAAGGCCCTCCTCTCAGGAACACAGCACATCAGTGCTGCTAAATTCCAGCCCCGTGAGATTCCTAATACCTGATTTCTTCAGTGAATTCCCATGAGCCCAGGCCCATTCGCTTCCTCACTCTATCTTACCTAAGCTCCTGTGATCACCTTCTGCTCACCCACTTGCTGATCCATTTACTTTTATCAGCTGGCATGCTCTGAAGCCTGACTTTTGTCTTGTCCTTCTTAAGTCATCACATGATCTCAGTATTTGATCCCAGTCGTAGTTTAGGTGCCTGGCATTCCCCTCAGATTACCCCATGCAGGATGAAGATCAAATAACAGGGAGCAAATTTGCAACCTTCAGGTCAGATCTGGTCAAAGGTTATTTCAAATATGCTTTGTAGGACTTCCCTGGTGGCGCAGTGGTTGAGAGTCCACCTGCCGATGCAGGGGACGTGGGTTCGTGCCCTGGTCTGGGAGGATCCCACATGCTGTGGAGCGGCTGGGCCTGTGAGCCATGGCCGCTGAGCCTGCCCGTCCGGAGCCTGTGCTCTGCAATGGGAGAGGCCACAACAGTGAGAGGTCCGCGTACCACAAAAAAAAAAATGCTTTGTAAAAATGGAAACCTTTAACAAATCAAAGAGTTCAAATAAAAATTCAGATTTCTGGCTTATCTTTTGAAATACAGAAAAATGTAGTAATACCTGGCCGTCCTGATCCAGTTGGAGCAGAGGAGTCCTTCACAGGGGCTGTCAGTCTCCAGTCCACATGTCTGGTCAGTCATGCAGGACATGCATGTACATGTATGGACACCCAGCTTCACTCCTTCCCTTATTTCTCTTACCCTGGAAAATAGGAGCTTATGACCACTTGTTCAAATGTGTTATCTGATATTCAGGTGTTGCTGTCATAGCCTGGCTAAAAACTATTCTTCATTAAACTATTTTATTTTATTTTATCATTTTTAAAAAATTTTAGTTGGGGTATATTTGATTTACAATGTTGTGTTAGTTTCAGGTGTATGGCAAATTGAATCTGTTGTACATATACATATATCCAGTTTTCTTAGATTCTTTTCCCATATAGGCCATTACAGATTATGGAGTAGAGTTCCCTGTGCTATGCAGTAGGTCCTTATTAGTTATCTATTTTCTATATAGCACTGTGTATGTGTCAATCCCAATCTTCCAATTTATCCCTCCCCCACCCTTAACCCCTGTAACTGTAAGTTTATTTTCTACATCTGTAACTCTTTCTGTTTTGTAGATAAGTTCATTTGTAACCTTTTTTTAGATTCCATATATAAACATTATCATATGATATTTGTCTTTCTTCTCTATCTGACTTACTTCACTCAGTATGACAATCTTTAGGTCCATCCATGTTGCTGCAAATGGCATTATTTTGTTCTTTTTTATGGCTGAGTAATATCCCACTGTATATATGTATCACATATTCTTTTATCCATTCCTCTGTGGATGGATGTTTAGGTTGCTTCCATGTCCTGGCTATTGTAAATAGTGCTGCAGTGAACCTTGGGGTGCATGTATGTATTTGAATTAGAGTTTTCTCCGGATATATGCCCAGGAGTTGGGATTGCTGGATCATATGGTAGCACTCTTTTTAGCTTTTTAAGGAACGACCATACTGCTCTCCATAGTGGCTGCACCAGTTTACATTCCCACCAACAGTGTAGGAGGGTTCCCTTTTCTCCACACCCTTTCCAACATTTATTGTTTGTAGATTTAGAAATTAGAACACACCCTAACACTGTACACAAAAATAAACTCAAAATGAATTACAGACCGAAATGTCAGGCCAGATACTATAAAACTCTTAGAGGAAAACATAGGCAGAACACTCTCTGACATAAATCACAGCAAGATCTTTTTCAATCCACCTCCTACAGTAATGAAAATAAAAACAAAAATAAACAAATGGTACCTAATTAAACTTAAAAGCTTTTGCACAGCAAAGGAAACCATAATCAAAATGAAAAGACAACCCTCAGAATGGGAGAAAAGATTTGCAAATGAAGCAACCAGCAAGGAATTAATCTCCAAAAAAAACAAACAGCTCCTGCAGCTCAGTATCTAAAACACAGTGCAATCCAAAAATTGGTGGAAGGTCTAAATAGACATTTCTCCAAAGAAGACATACAGATGGTTAAAAAGCACATGAAAAGATGCTCAACATCACTAATTGTCAGAGAAATGCAAATCACAACTACAGTGAGATATCACCTCATGCCGGTCAGAATGGCTATCCTCAAAAAATCTACAAAAAAATAAAATATTTTAAACAGTAAAATATACCCCATGCTAAAGAACACACACACATGACATACATGCATATTGTAAAGAGTAAAACAATGAGAAGTAAATACTTCTGTGCATACCACCTCAAGAATAAGAATTTTGCCCCAACTTCTGAGGTCTCTTGTGCACCTGCCGCTTTGAAATCTCCCTGCTTACTCCCTAACATCATCTTATACTTTGTGTTAACATCCCCATGCTACAATGTAGATTTAGCTGTTGTGAAGGGAATTACATTGTATATGCTATCCTGTTACTTGATTTTTTTTTCTTTTACTCAACATTATGCTCATATGATTTATCTATATGTTAGTTCTTTTGCACTGCTGTATAGTATTATACAAGCCATGAATTATTTATTATTTATTTATTTATTCCAATGTTGATGGCACTTCGAATAACCTCTCACTTTTATAAAATTATGAGGAATGTTGCTATGAAAATTTCTAAACATATCTCCTTATGCATGAATGCTAAGCACACAATGTTGTGAAATACTGGTCATAGAGTATGTGCATATTCATTTAACAAGTTATTACCAAACTGTTTGTAAGATCAAGTTTGACCATAATCTAAGGAAGTCCTCTGTGCCTAGATCTGTGGAAATTTTTTGCAAAAAGAAAACAAAACAAAAAACTAAATTCTGTAAGTAACTAGATCCATCCTCTGCCCACTTCAGCCTACCATGCCTAAGTTTGGTTGTCTCAGACTTATTTTCCTTTACTGACTCTTGTTCAAAGAATAAATATCTCAGTAATTGGGTGTCTCAATAATCTGGCCCCAGGGTAGAAAAATTCCTTTTGCTTTCTAATTCAAGTCAGCTTCTTAGAACACATGCCTAGCTTCTGTGACTCTGGCATCTGCCATTCTCATCAGGGTCCTGGGTAAACCTGCATGGCTCTCAAGACACCTAAGATACAGTACCAGCTACCATAAACCCCAGCTGTCACACGTCTGAAGGTCTGGCTTTCTTATTTGTTTGTTCATATATTTTGGGTGGTTCCGGGAGAACCATCCTAATTTAGGTGAGCTCAGCTATTTCTCAACAGTTGGGTTTGGTTGTTGTGAAGCAAGAAATTTTCCTCAGAGGCTCTGGTCACTCATAATTGGATGCTTGCTGTTTAGAACTTTTTTATGTATATCCATGAGTAAGCTTGTATTACAATTCTTTTTCTTTCTCACACTGTTCTTTTCTGATTTGACTATCAAGTTTATAGTTGCTTATAACATGAGTTGAGTAGTGTGTGTGTATGTGTGTGTGTGTGTGTGTGTGTGTGTGTTCTCCCTTTGAACTGTAACTTTATTTTATTTTATTTTTTTTAGTTAATTTTTGTTGGAGTATAGTTGATTTACAATGTTGTGTTAGTTTAAGGTGTACAGCAAAGTGAATCAGTTATATATATACATATATCCACCCTTTTTAAGATTCTATTCCCGTATAGGTCATTACAGAGTATTGAGTAGATTTCCCTGTGCTATACAGTAGGTTCTTATTAGTTATCTTTTATATACAGTAGTGTGGAGGATTATTTGTTTTAAAAGAACATGTAAAATTTGAATTATCTCTTTCTTGAATGTTTAGATTTTCTACTACTGAATATATACTACTGACTGTATACCTTTCATGTTCATATGATCTTTTAGGTTTTCTATTTCTTTTAAAATTATATTTATGAGATTTTTTTTCTTAGGAGTTTTTTTTTTTTTCTCTTAAGATGTCCAGTGTATTAGCATAAACATCCATACATTAAATAAATAGTTAGTGAGCATCCTTTCTGCATCAGACACTATTGTAGGTGCATGGGCTGTATCAGTGAACACAGCATCTAAGATCCCTCTATTCATGACACATACTTTCCAGTGCTCACTGGTACATTAACCATTCCCTCAATTTACCTCTAGTAAACTGGAAGGCACATGTCAGGGTGCAATTCCTGGTCCAAATCTTGCCTTTGGTTGTATAATTTATAATATCTTTGTTAGCAGCAAAGTCTTACAACCCTTTTGGTTCTTGTGGATCTTGTGGCCCCTACAATTTTGCCCAACCACTTGACTGTAATTTATGTTTCTCATTCAGATCCTGTATATATACTGAATATTGACATTTCATGGAGTTTTGTAGCTTTTCTGTAAGGCAACATCCTCTGACCACGGGTATTATTTTTACTCTTTTGTTATCCAATTTGATAATATCTGCCTGAATACCAGTTTGTTTTGTTTTGTTTTGTTTTGTTTTTGGTGGTACGCGGGCCTCTCACTGTTGTGGCCTCTCCCGTTGCAGAGCACAGGCTCCGGACGCACAGGCTCAGCGGCCATGGCTCACGGGCCCAGCCGCTCCACAGCTTGTGGGATCTTCCCGGACCGGGGCACGAACCCGTGTCCCCTGCATCAGCAGGTGGACTCTCAACCACTGTGCCACCAGGGAAGCCCGAATACCAGTATTTTTGAAGAATATCAGTTATTTCAGTTAATTTATGTCTATCATAATTACGGATCTTAATAATTGTGGATTTCTTAAAATGTAAGCTTAGTCACTGCGAAGCCTCCTTTTAGACGTATTGTTTGCAGTTCATTCTCTTCATTCACAAGAATAGCCAAAGTTTGTTTTTTTGTTTTTTAATTTGTAAAATATGGAGGACATTTATTTCATGAGATTACTATAAGCAATCATGAGATTGCTATAAACACATGATTTCATGAGGGCTTCAATAAATATTTGCTTTTATTCAATCAATCCTCAGACTCTTGCTTTTCCAGCTTCTTGCGTTTCTGATTTCACATCTTCACTGTTGCTTTGGGACCCTGACATCTTACAGGGACCACCAGAAAAAAGGAAAGTCAGTCAGTGACATACTGAGAACAGAGTTCCAAAGGGTGGCAGAGAACAAATGAGGGCTCAGAAACTGAATAAACTTGTCCAGTTTGGAAGAAACAATTATAATCTATGCTTTAAATGTATTAAAATGTTGTGCTCCTTACTTTTAAGACAAACTTACAGTCAAATTTGGTTATTCAACAGCTCCTAAAAATGCTTATGAAAAACGAAAGTAAATTTTTGAGATTAAATATCTCAATACTGGTTTGCTTTATAAAAGTAAAAATACACTTGAAAAAAATATTAATTTCTTTTCAACACTAGGGCTTGAGAGAAAAACAAATCCATTTGTTTCTACCAAAATGAAGTAACCTTGAACTTATGTGAAAACAGACTCTTCAGGCTGTTTCTAAATTAGCAATAAATAAGCACAGGCAGATGACCCAGGAAACGTTCTGATGCTATCTCCAGTAAACCTTGTTTTATAAACATATTATGTATGTACATATTGATAAATAATGGGCCATATCCTTCCACAATAGTTTCGAGACCTTCTTCCATAGGTCTTCAAAAGTATTTAGACTTAGAAAAGTGCAAATTCCTTTCAGCTGTGGCTCACTGGAGGACTTTCTGCTCCTTCTCTAAGTACCTAAAGAAGTAAATTAATCAAGAAACATGATTCACAGTTGTCCAAATACCTTAAAAAAAATGGGTCAGACAAATTCTTTCTCGAAAGTCAATAGAAATTATTCAATATACGACTGATCCTTTCGCTTACAAATAAGAGCCTGTTAACTCAGTGTTGTTTGAAGCAGCACATGAAGTGTATCCTTCTGTCAACGCCAAGTGCAAATCCCACTGGTGCAGCTCATCATTATGACATGCTTATCTTGGTTTCAGCATGAATCTCTGACCATAGGGTCCAGGAAAAATAACTGGTGGTTATAGCATTAAACAGCAGTGGCAGAATGCTAACATATACTAAGAACTGATTATGCATCTACAGTAGTAATTGGAATTTATTTAATTTTCCTCCCAATCCATACAAGATATGGAGGCTATTGTATAATTGAAGAAAACCCGATTACAGAAATGAATTAATTTATGTAACATCAGATAGCCAGTAAAGGGTAGTGCTAAGAGTTACCCTCAGCATTGTATGTTTTCAAAGTCCGTATTATTTGCACCTACCCTAAGATCCCCACTTTGGTTTCCTTACCATTCTTTTTTCTGATGCCTAATGAATACATTTAGGAGTTCTAAGAGAAACATTTTATGGGCTATTTTGTTTGGTTGGTTTGTTGGTTGATTTTTACATTGGAGACAATGAAGAAAATGTAAGAACATGGTAACTAAGCTTCAAAATTAGGCACTGAAGAAAGAAACTTGGGTAGGTTTCAGATGTAGGAGTTCTGTCTCCATGTGTACCTGACTCTCCTTGCTGAAGGACCTTCCAAAAATGGCTTTCCTCTGCCCTGCCTCAGCTTCCATTGTCAGAGGGAGCAAAGAGCTAATAATCTCTGCTTTACCTTTGCCTCAGTGTTTAGGATCAAATAAATAAGATTAGAGTCCATGACTGAGACTCAACAAATGTGAAATCATCAGCAAGGTTAAATAATTAACCCAGCTCTTTGCTCCCTGTTTGTGTTTTGTCCCAGGGCCATTGATATTGAATCAAACATTCAGTTTTTTCAATCAATAATTTTGTTTTGAATGCCAGAAAAAACACAAAAGATCCTGCCCTCATGGAGCATACAATCCAGTCATCTCTAAGACATTATTTAAATAACCACATGTTTAAGTGGAAAAATAACTGCAGAAATAAGTTCTGTAAAGAAGAAAGTGTGACTGTGGATGGGAATGTAAGTTGGTGCAGCTGCTATGGAGAACAGTATGGAGGGTCCTCAAAAGACTGAAAATAGAGTTGTCATATGATCCTGCAATCGCACTCCTGGGCATATATCTGGACAAAACTATAATTCAAAAAGATACGTACACCCCAGTGTTCACTGCAGCACTATTTACAATAGCCAGGATGTGGAAGCAACCTAAATGCCCATCAACAGACAAATGGATAAAGAAGATGTGGTACATATATACAATGGAATATTACTCAGCCATAAAAAAAGAATGAAATAATGCCATTTGCAGCAACATGGATGGACCTAGAGATGATGATACTAAATTGAAGTCAGACAGAGAAAAGCAAATATCATATGATATTGCTTATATGTGGAATCTAAAATATGACACAAATGAACTTATCTACAAAACAGAAACAGACTCACAGACATACAGAACAGAGTTGTGGTTGCCATGGGGGAGGGGCGCAGGGGAGGGATGGACTTGGAGTCTGTGACTAGCAGATGCGAACTATTACATATAGAATGGATAAACAACAAGGTCCTACTGTATAGCACAGAAAACTATATTCAATATCCTGTGATAAACCATAATGGAAAAGGATATGAAAAAGAATGTATACATATGTATAACTGAATCACTTTGCTGTACACCAGAAATTAACACAACATTTTAAATCAACTCTACTTCAATTAAAAAAAAACAGAAGAAGGAGGTGTGATACCATGAGATCATATAATAGAGGGCTCTGTTCTGGTCCAGGGGACAAGAATAAAACCTTTTAGAGGAAGTGAAGATTGAGCCAACATGTTTAGAATTAGTTTACTAAATGAAGGGAGGAGAGAGGAGTTCTCTGTGGAAGAAGTCATTTTCTGTAGATGCCGCACAGTAAGAGAGAAGCAGGGTAAACTGGAGAATATTTTTTAAAAGGCCAGTAGAGCTAAAGTGTGTATGGATATTGTGTGTGTGTGTGTCTGTGTGTGTGTCTGTGTGTGTGTGTGTGAGTGTGAGAGAGAGGGAGAGAGGGAGAGAGGGAGAAGAGAGGTGTTAGGGCAACTGGAAGGTCAAGTGGTAGATAGAAACCAGATCATGTAGGGCCTTGTCTGCCTTTAAAATATTTGGCAGTTTTCATACAAGTGTTTTATGAGTGGTAAGGCCATATCATTTCCATTTCAAAACATCCTCTGGCTTTAGTGTGGAGACCAAATTGAAGTTCAAGAACAAAATTGGATGGAGATTGACCATCAGGTAGGTTGATTATCTTTCTAACCAGAAGCTCTTTCATACAAAATATGCTGTTGTTACGGTAGTGCTGCAATTATAATAGAAAGATTTGCTGTATTCTTAGCTATCTTTTCTTTTTGGATTTGATACCTGAAGAATAAGCTTGTTTTGCTTCACTCTGCTCATGGTATTTTTATATGTCCCTTCAGAAAAGTAGAGTGATTGTTTTCTATCACTGTATTATGTGGAATAACCCTAAAAGGATTTTAGGGTTTCTGTTTTAGGCAGTTTACCTGTAATATTTTTCACCTCTGCCCCTGTGCACAATGGAAGTATTTATAAAGTTCAGTTGTCCCCATGTATTTAATGCTGCGATTTTTAGGAAGGACACTGCAGGGTAGACAAGGGGATTCACTCAGATTTGCAATTCTATCTTCTCTCTCTTCTTCTATATTAATATGTTGTGGTGCCTAATAAAAAATGACTTCAAACATTTTCTTGTGCTTGTGTAAACATATTTGGTGCTACAGTAGATTTCAGAGAAAATGCTCATTTTATTTATTTATTAATTTTTAAATTGGAATTTACTTTTATTCTTTATCTTTTTTTATTTTATTGGAGTATTGTTTTTTTTTTTACATCTTTAGTGGAGGATAATTGCTTTACAATGGTGTGTTAGTTTCTGCTTTATAACGAAGTGAATCCGTTATATATATACATATGTTCCAATATCTCTTCCCTCTTGCGTCTCCCTCCCTCCCACCCTCCCTGTCCCACCCCTCTAGGTGGTCACAAAGCACCGAGCTGATCTCCCTGTGCTATGCAGCTGCTTCCCACTAGCTATCTATTTTACGCTTGGTAGTGTATATATGTCCATGCCACTCTCTCACTTTGTCACAGCTTACCCTTCCCCCTCCCCATATCCTCAAGTCCATTCTCTAGTAGGTCTGTGTCTTTATTCCTGTCTTACCCCTAGGTTCTTCATGACATTTTTTTTTAATTCCATATGTATGTGGTAGCATACAGTATTTGTCTTTCTCTTTCTGACTTACTTCCCTCTGTATGACAGACTCTAGGTCCATCCACCTCATTACAAATAGCTCAATTTCGTTTCTTTTTATGGCTGAGTAATATTCCATTGTATATATGTGCCACTTCTTCTTTATCCATTCATCCAATGATGGACACTTAGGTTGTTTCCATCTCCTGGCTATTGTAAATAGAGCTGCAATGAACATTTTGGTACATGACTCTTTTTGAATTATGGTTTTCTCAGGGTATATGCCCAGAAGTGGGATTGCTGGTCATAAGGTAGTTCTATTTGTAGTTTTTCAAGGAACCTCCATACTGTTCTCCATAGTGGCTGTACCAATTCACATTCCCACCAGCAGTGCAAGAATGTTCCCTTTTCTCCACACCGTCTCCAGCATTTATTGTTTCTAGATTTTTTGATAATGGTCATTCTGACTGGTGTGAGATGATATCTCATTGTAGTTTTGATTTGCATTTCTCTAATAATTAATGATGTTGAGCATTCTTTCATGTGTTGGCAGTCTGTATATCTTCTTTGGAGAAATGTCTATTTAGGTCTTCTGCCCATTTTTGGATTGGGTTGTTTGCTTTTTGTTATTGAGCTGCATGAGCTGCTTATAAATTTTGGAGATTAATCCTTTGTCAGTTGCTTCATTTGCAAATATTTTCTCCCATTCTGAGGGTTATATTTTGGTCTTGTTTATGATTTCCTTGGCTGTGCAAAATCTTTGAAGTTTCATTTGGTCACATTTGTTTACTTTTGTTTTTATTTCCATTTCTCAAGGAGATGGGTCAAAAGGATCTTGCTGTGATTTATGTCATAGAGTGTTCAGCCTATGTTTTCCCCTAAGACTTTGATAGTTTCTGGCCTTACATTTAGGTCTTTAATCCATTTTGAGCTTACTTTTGTGAATACTGTTAGGGAGTGATCTAATCTCATACTTTTACATGTACCTGTCCAGTTTTCCCAGCACCATTTATTGAACAGGCTGTCCTTTCTCCACTGTACATTCCTGCCTCGTTTATCAAAGATAAGGTGACCATATGTGCATGGGTTTATCTCTGGACTTTCTATCCTGTTCCATTGATCTATCTTTCTGTTTTTGTGCCAGTACCATACTGTCTTGATTGCTGTAGTTTTGTAGTATAGTCTGAAGTCAGGGAGCCTGATTCCTCCAGCTCCATTTTTCGTTCTCAAGATTGCTTTGGCTGTTCGGGGTCTTTTGTGTTTCCATACAAATTGTGAAATATTTTGTTCTAGTTCTGTGAAAAATGCCAGTGGTAGTTGATAGGGATTGCATTGAATCTATAGATTTCTTTGGGTAGTAGAGTTATTTTCACAATGTTGATTCTTCAAATCCAAGAACATGGTATATCTCTCCATCTATTTGTATCGTCTTTAATTTCTTTCGTCAGTGTCTTATAGTTTTCTGCATACAGGTCTTTTGTCTGTTGAGGTAGGTTTATTCCTAGATATTTTATTCTTTTTGTTGCAGTGGTAAATGGGAGTGATTTCTCGATTTCCCTTTCAGATTTTTCATCTTTAGTGTATAGGAATGCTAGAGATTTCTGTGCATTAATTTTGTATCCTGCTACTTTACCAAATTCATTGAATAGTGCTAGTAGTTTTCTGGTAGCATCTTTAGGATTCTCTATGAATAGTATCATGTCATCTGCAAACAGTGACAGCTTTACTTCTTCTTTTCCGATTTGGATTCCTTTTATTTCCTTTTCTTCTCTTATTGCTGTGGCTAAAACTTCCAAAACTATGTTGAATAAGAGTGGTGAGTGTGGACAACCTTGTCTTGTTCCTGATCTTAGTGGAAATTCTTTCAGTTTTTCACCATTGAAGATGATGTTGGCTGTGGGCTTGTCATATATGGCCTTTATTATGTTGAGGAAAGTTCCCTCTGTGCCTACTTTCTGCAGGGTTTTTATCATAAATGGGGGTTGAATTTTGTCAAAAGCTTTCTCTGCATCTATTGAGATGATCATATGGTTTTTCTCCTTCAATTTGTTAATATGGTGTATCACGTTGATTGATTTGCATATATTGAAGAATCCTTGCATTCCTGGAATAAACCCCACTTGATTATGGTGTATGATCCTTTTAATATGCTGTTGGATTCTGTTTGCTGGTATTTTGTTGAGGATTTTTGCATGTATGTTCATCAGTGATATTGGCCTGTAGTTTTCTTTGTGACATCCTTTTCTAGTTTTGGTATCAGGGTGATGGTGGCCTCGTAGAATGAGTTTGGGAGTGTTCCTCCCTCTGCTATATTTTGGAAGAGTTTGAGAAGCATAGGTGTTAGCTCTTCTCTAAATGTTTGATAGAATTCGCCTGTGAAGCCATCTGGTCCTGGGCTTTTGTTTGTTGGAAGATTTTTAATCACACTTTCAATTTCAGTGCTTGTGATTGGTCTGTTCATATTTTCTATTTCTTCTTGACTCAGTCTTGGCAGGTTGTGCATTTCTAAGGATTTGTCCGTTTCTTCCAGGTTGTCCATTTTATTGGCATACAGTTGCTTGTAATAATCTCTCAAGATCTTTTGTATTTCTGCAGTGTCAGTTGTTACTTCTTTTTCATTTCTAATTCTATTGATTTGAGTCTTCTCCCTTTTTTTCTTGATGAGTCTGGCTAATGGTTTATCAATTTTGTTTATCTTCTCAAAGAACCAGCTTTTAGTTTTATTGATCTTTGCTATCGTTCCCTTCATTTCTTTTTCATTTATTTCTGATCTCATCTTTATGATTTCTTTCCTTCTGCTAACTTTGGGGTTTTTTTGTTTTTCTTTCTCTAATTGCTTTAGGTGCAAGGTTAGGTTGTTTATTCAAGATGTTTTCTGTTTCTTAAGGTAGGATTGTATTGCTGTAAACTTCCCTCTTAGAACTGCTTTTGCTCCATCCCATAGGTTTTAGGTCATTGTGTCTCCATTATCATTTGTTTCTACGTATTTTTTAATTTCCTCTTTGATTTCTTCAGTGATCACTTCATTATTAACTAGTGTATTGTTTAACCTCCATGTGTTTGTATTTTTTACAGATCTTTTCCTGTAATTGATATCTAGTCTCATAGCATTGTGGTTGGAAAAAACACTTGATACAATTTCAGTTTTCTTAAATTTACCAAGGCTTGATTTGTGACCCAAGATATGATCTATCCTGGAGAATGTTCCATGAGCACTTGAGAAAAATATGTATTCTGTTGTTTTTGGATGGAGTGTCCTATAAATATCAATTAAGTCCATCTTGTTTTATGTATCAGTTAAAGCTTGTGTTCCCTTATTTATTTTCATTTTGGATGATCTGTCCATTGGTGAAAGTGGGGTGTTAAAGTTCCCTACTATGAATGGGTTACTGTCGATTTCCCCTTTTATGGCTGTTAGTATTTGCCTTATGTATTGAGGTGCTCCTATGTTGGGTGCATAAATATTTACAATTGTTATATCTTCTTCTTGGATCGATCCGTTGATGATTATGTAGTGTCCTTCTTTGTCTCTTGTAATAGTCTTTATTTTAAAGTCTATTTTGTCTGATATGAGAATTGCTACTCCAGCTTTCTTTTGGTTTCCATTTGCATGCAATAGCTTTTTCCATCCCCTTACTTTCAGTCTGTATGTGTCTCTAGGTCTGAAGTGGGTCTCTTGTGGACAGCATATATATAGGTCATGTTTTTGTATCCATTCAGCCAATCTGTGTCTTTTGGTGGGAGCATTTAGTCCATTTACATTTAAGGTAATTATCAATATGTATGCTCCTATTCCCATTTTCTTAATTGTTTTGGGTTCGTTATTGTAGGTCTTTGCCTTCTCTTCTCTTTCTTGCCTAGAGAAGTTCCTTTAGCATTTGTTGTAAAGCTGGTTTGGTGGTGCTGAACTCTCTCAGCTTTTGCTTGTCTGTGAATGTTTTAATTTCTCCATCAAATCTGAATGAGATCCTTGCTGGGTAGAGTAATCTTGGTTGTAGATTTTTCTCCTTCATCACTTTAAATATGTCCTGCCCGTCCCTTCTGGCTTGCAGAATTTCTGCTGAAAGATCAGCTGTTAACCTTATGGGGATTCCCTTGTGTGTTATTTGTTGTTTTTCCCTTGCTGCTTTTAATATGTTTTCTTTGTATTTAATTTTTGACAGTTTGATTAATATGTGTCTTGGTATATTTCTCCTTGGATTTATCCTGCATGGGACTCTCTGTGCTTTCTGGACTTGATTAATTATTTCCTTTCCCATATTAGGGAAGTTTTCAACTATAATCTCTTCAAATATTTTCTCAGTCCCTTTCTTTTTCTCTTCTTCTTCTGGAACCCCTGTAATTCGAATGTTGGTGTGTTTAATGTTGTCCCAGAGGTCTCTGAGACTGTCCTCAGTTCCTTTCATTCTCTTTTCTTTATTCTGCTCTGCAGTAGTTATTTCCACTATTTTATCTTCCAGATCACTTATCCATTCTTCTGCCTCAGTTATTCTGCTATTGATCCCATCTAGAGTATTTTTCATTTCATTTATTTTGGTGTTCATCATTGTTTGTTTCATCTTTAGTTCTTCTAGGTCCTTGTTCAGTGTTTCTTGCATTTTGTCTATTGTATTTCCAAGATTTTGGATCATCTTTACTCTCATTATTCTGAATTCTTTTTCAGGTAGACTGCGTATTTCCTCTTCATTTGTTAGGTCTGGTGGGTTTTTATCTTGCTCCTTCATCTGCTGTGTGTTTTTCTGTCTTCTCATTTTGCTTATCTTACTGTGCTTGGGGTCTCCTTTTTGCAGGCTGCAGGTTCATAGTTCCCATTGTTTTTGGTGTCTGTCCCCAGTGGCTAAGGTTGGTTCAGTGGGTTGTGTAGGCTTCCTGGTGGAGGGGACTAGTGCCTGTGTTCTGGTGGATGAGGCTGGATCTTGTCTTTCTGGTGGGCAGATCAATGTCTGGTGGTGTGTTTTGGTGTGTCTGTGGCTTTATTATGATTTTAGGCAGCCTCTCTGCTAATGGGTGGGGTTGTGTTCCTGTCTTGCTAGTTGTTTGGCATAGGGTGTCCAGCACTGTAGCTTGCTGGTCATTGAGTGAAGCTGGGTGCTGGTGTTGAGACGGAGATCTCTGGGAGATTTTGCCATTTGATATTATGTGGAGCTGGGAGGTCTCTTGTGGAGCAGTGTACTGAAGTTGGCTCTCCCACTTCAGAGGCACAGTACTGACTTCTGGCTGCAGCACCAACAGCCTTTCATTCACATGGCTCAGAATGAAAGGGAGAAAAAGAAGAGAGAGAGAGGGAGAGAGAGAGGGAGGGAGGGAGGGAGGGAGGGGGAGAGAGAGAGAGAAGGAAGGAAGGAAGGGAGGAAGGAAGGGAGGTAGGAAAGAAAGAAGAAAGGAGGGGGGGAGGAATGAAAGAGGGAAGGAAAGAAAAGAAGAAAGAATAAAATAAAATAACGTAATATAAAATAAAATAGTTATTAAAATAAAAAATAATTATTAAGGAAAAATTTTTTAAAGAAAAAAAACAGAACCGTAGGACAAATTGTGGAAGGACAGCTATACAGACAAAATCTTACACAGAAGCATACATACACTCACAAAAAGAGAAAAAGGGGAAAAAATAATTAATCTTGCTCTCAAAGTCCACTGCCTCAATTTGGGATGATTCGTTGTCTATTCATGTATTCCACAGATGCAGGGTACATCAAGTTGATTGTGGAGATTTAATCCGCTGCTCCTGAGGCTGCTGGGAGATATTTCCCTTTCTCTTCTTTGTTCTCACAGCTCCCAGGGCTCAGCCTTGGGTTTGGCCCCGACTCTGCGTGCTGGTTGCTGGAGGGCATCTGTTCTTTGCTCACACAGGACAGGGTTAAAGGAGCAGCTGATTCGGGGGCTTTGGCTCACTCAGGCCGGGTGGAGGGAGGGGTACGGAGTGCAGGACGAGCCTCCGGCGGCCGAGGCTGGCATGACGTTGCACCAGCCTGAGACGCACCCTGCTGTGTTCTCCCAGGGAAGTTGTCCCTGGATCCCGGGACCCTGGCAGTGGCGGGCTGCACAGGCTCCCCGGAAGAGGGGTGTAGATAGTGACCTGTGCTCGCACACAGGCTTCTTGGTGGCGGCAGCAGCTGCCCTAGCATCTCCTGCCCCTCTGTGGGGTCTGCGCTTTTAGCCGCGGCTCGCGCCCGTCTCTGGGGTCCGCGCTTTTAGCCGCGGCTCGCGCCAGTCTCTGGAGCTCCTTTAAGCAGCGCTCTTAATCCCTTCTCCTCGCGCACCAGAAAACAAAGTGGGAAGAAGAAGTCTCTTGCCTTTTCGGCAGGTCCAGAGTTTTCCCCTGACTCCCTCCCGGCTGGCCGTGGTGCACTAACCCCCTGCAGTCTGTGTTCACGCCGCCAACCCCAGTCCTCTCCCTGCGCTCCGACCGAAGCCCAAGCCTCAGCTCCCAGCCCCTCCCGCCCCGGCGGGTGAGTAGGCGAGCCTCTTGGGCTGGTGAGTGCCAGTCGGGACCGATCCTCTGTGCGGGAATCTCTCTGCTTTGCCCTCCGCAGCCCTGTGGCTGCACTCTCCTCTGCGGCGCCGAAGCTTTCCCCCTCCGCCACCCGCAGTCTCCACCTGGGAAGGGGCTTCCTAGTGTGTGGAAAACTTTCCTCCTTCACAGCTCCCTCCCACTGGTGCAGGTCCCGTCCCTATCCTTTTGTCTCTGTTTTTTCTTTTTTCTTTTGCTCTACCCAGGTACGTGGGGACTTTCTTGCCTTATGGGAGGTCTGAGGTTTTCTGCCAGCGTTCAGTAGGTGTTCTGTAGCAGTTGTTCCACGTTTAGATGTATTTCCAGTGTATCTGTCTGGAGTATTGTTGATTAACAATGTTGTAGTAGTTTCAGGTGTGCAGCAAAGTGATTCAGTTATACATGTACGTATATTCATTTTTTTAGATTCTTTTTTTCATATAGGTTATCACAGAATATTGAGTAGAGTTCCCTGTGCTATACAGTAGGTCCTTGTTGGTTACCTATCTTATGTAAAGTAGTGTGTTTGTGTGTCCATCCCAGGCTTCTGTCTTATCCTCCTCCCACCCTCCACGTTTCCCCTTTGGTAACCATAAGTGGTTTTTTTTTTGATATCTTTAAGTCCATTTCTGTTTTGTAAATAAGTTCATTTTTTTGGTCTTTTTTTAAAAATTAGATTCCACATATGAGTGATATCATATATTTGTTTTTCTCTGTCTGACTTACTTCACTTAGTATGATAATCTCTAGGTCCATGCATGTTGCTGCAAATGACATTATTTCATTCTTTTTTTTTGGCGAGTAATATTTCATTGTATTTATGTACTACATCTTCTTTGTCCATTCCTCTGTCGATGGATTTTTAGCTTAGTTCCATGTCTAGGCTATTGTAAATAGTGCTGCTATGAACTTTGGAGTGCAAGTATCCTTTTGGATTATGGTTTCCTCTGGATATATGCCCAGGAGTGGGATTGCTGGATCATATGGTAGTTCCACTGATATTTTTAGTTTTTTATGGAAACTTCATGTAGTTCCTCATAGTGGTGGTACCAATTTACATTCCCACAAACAATGTAGGAGGGTTCTCTTTTCTCCACACCCTCTCCAACATTTATTGTTTGTAGACTTTTTGATGATGGACATTCTGACCAGTGTGTGGTGATACCTCATTGCAGTTTTGATTTGGATTTCTCTGATAATTAGTGAATTAGTGGTGTTGAGCATCTTTTCATGTGTTTCTCAGCCATATGTATGTCTTCTTTGAAGAAATGTCTATTTATATCTTCTGCCCATTTTTTGATTGGGTTGTGTGTTTTTTTGACAGAGCTGCATGAGCTATTTGTATATTTTGGAGATTAATCCCTTTCTGTTGCTTCATTTGCAAGTATTTTCTCCCATTCTGTGGGTTGTCTTTTCATTTTAATCATGGTTTCCTTTTCTGTGCAGAGATTTTTGACTGCAATTATGTCCCATTTGTTTATTTTTGTTTTTATTTTCATTACTCTAGGAGGTGGATCAAAAAAGATATTGCTGCATTTATGTCAAAGAGTGTTCTGCCTATGTTTTCCTCTAAGATTTTTAAAATGTCTGGCCTTATATTTAGGTCTTTTACACATTTTCAGTTTGTTTTTGTGTATGGTATTAGGGAGTGTTCTAATTTTTCTTTTACGTGTAGCTGTCCAATTTTCCCAGCATCATTTATTGAAGAGGCTGTCTTTTCTCCATCGTATATTCTTGCCTCCTTTATCAAAAGTAAGGTGCCCATATGTGTGTGGGTTTATCTCTGGGTTTTCTATCCTGTTCCATTGATCTGTATTTCTTTCAAATTTCAAAGCATGTTTAAACCATTTCAGGTGTTTCCCTTAGTGAACAGACAGGAGAAGTGAATGTGGTCTAAAAGGGTTCAGAGAGACCAAGATACCCATTGGATTTCTAGCCCAGCCTCAGGAAGGTTTTATTCATGTCTTACTCTCTTGCCTCTCTGAGCTTTGTTTTCCGTATTCTTCCCAGCACTGGTAAAATCTTCCATCTAGGCTGATTCTCTCATTTTTCTCCTAATGAGCTTTAATCTTTCATCCACACCCCTGAACCTGTGTTCCATCTGGTTTAGCTCAAATGCCATCTCCTTTAAAAAATCTCTCGTGACCCCCCTCACCCTCAATATCACACTTCTGTCCTTTGGGTTTCACTCTGTTCTGGCCAGATTGTCATCATTATGCCAGTAACACTTACTTATATGAGTTTATCCATCTCCATCTAAAAGATTTAAGCTCCCTGGAGCCAGGATTTCCCACTTATATGATTTTTCCCTGCTTCCTAATGTTTTGCTGTTTGATACCTTGTCATCATTTAATATCAATTGCCTTTTGCTCTCTACTATACTTAACATCATTAAGGGTCCACCTCATAGCCTACTTCCCAATTCATACTTCCCTGACCACAGCAGCCTAAAATTGATAGCTGTTCATCCAGCATTTCTGATTTATGTTAATGTGTCACTAACTGCCTCAAAACTTACTGGTTGAAAATTGCCATTTAAAAAAATTTTTTTTAATAATTATAATAGAGATTTATTTGAAGTAATACATTTACAGCCCAGATAGTTCTACATTGTACATTTCAGGTTTAACCAGCTTCATAAAAATACTTTAGGATAGCTGCATCCAGATTTAGACTACATGATTATTTCTTTGCCCATTCTTCTCTCTCTTTTCTTTCCCGAATAACCTCTTTCAGATATGGTTCAAGGTAGAATTTATCCTCCTCATATTTTGTCCACTGCTCTTTAGGCAAGATCTGCTGCCTCATGGTCAGGTCCAGTGCTCTCTTAATGCTAAACACCCTGTCATTATAAAGGTTCTCAGGAAGCTTTCTTATGGCTTCTTTTGCATCGTCATTCTCGTATATTGTATCATCTCGCATTAAGCCCAGTTTACTGAACCTGACAACATTGTAATACCATTTATGAATACCCTCCAGCCATTTGCTTGATGCTGCAACGGCAGGCCTACTCGCCATTTTAACCCGAGACAGAAGCGTTGCCTGCTGGGTAAGTCCTAGAGGTCGCGCAAGGCCCAGTGCGCAGGCATGTTACATCAACGTCGCGACGAGGGGCGGGGTGCCATTTTATTTTTGCTCACAATTTTATGGCCCAGGAATTTAGGAAGGGCTCTGCCGGGTGGTCCATCTGTGAACCACATGGAAGCGGCTGGGGCAGACAAGTCTGGAGCATCCACTTCATGAAGGGTTCCTTCCTTCACGTGTGGATGCCCAGTGTTCCTTGTTCTCTTTCCCTCTCCTCAGTGGGGTCTCATCCTCCAGAACCTCTCCATCACAGCACGATGGCCTCACAAAAAAGGATTTCTTACGTGGAATTTAGTTTCCTCTGGAATGAATTCTCTGAAGACCTGGAAGGAAACTGCAAAGCATTTTCTGACCTAACTCTGAATTATGCAGTGTAACATCTTCCTTATTACACAGGTCAAAACATAAGTCTTACATGCCAACCATATTCAAAGGGAAGAGAAACTCAGAAGACCATGAACCAACAGCCATGTTTGCTGAGGATGGGGAGGTGCCTTGGGAGACTAGGGATCACATTTTCATTCTTTATTTGGCAGGAGACATGCATTTATAGACTCTCATTTCTAACTGCCCTGTCATTTCTGTATGTTTTGTGCTGTTCCATGGAGACGATGTCCAGGTTCTGTCAGTGGAATTCAACCATTTGTATATGATTGACTGAGGCCTAGAAAATCTTGAATCACTATTTTCTACCAGCCTGATAACCTTTAATTGAATAAGCCCACAGAAAATCGACATTCATTAGCCAGGTTAGGTTAATCAAATCTGGCGATCAATGGAGATGCATATTTTGCAGCTCAGTTGCTCACCAAATCCTACATGGATGGTAAACATTTTTAAGACTGAGATCTCACATTTGTAATTTTGATTTTGACAGTACCTAGCATAGCATGATGGATGTATTATAGTCATGGAACTTCCTCTTTGAATAAACTGGTGAATAAATAAATAAAATAAATATTCTACATCTTTTCTGAAGATGTAATCTTAAGAAGTGGACTGGAAAAAAATTTAAGTTTGACACATGGAAAATAATTGCAAACTCAGAGCTCAAAACACCTTCAGTACTCATGTGAATGATAGACTGTGTCTATCATGGATAAAAAAATGAGGTGACTGTTTGCTTCCTTTGAAATGCCAGTTCCTGTGTTTCCCTTTCATTCAGTGTCATTGATGCTAAGTACACAAGGCATGCTAAAAAATGAAAAAAATAAATCAAGCAGTCATTTGTCTGCCAGTTACCAAAAACGTTGTTTGGTTGTTGACTTTTTTTAAACAAATTGACTAGTTCAAGAGTTGGCAACTTTTTCTTAAAAGGCTAGTTGATGGTAATATTTTAAGCTTTGAGGGCCATATTGTTTCTGCCACAACTACTCAGTTCTTTCATTATAGGGCAAAGACAGATATTGACAATAAATATGTAAATGAATAACTGTGTCTGTGTCAAATAAAACTTTACTTACAAAAACAGTCTGCTGTCTCATAGGCCATAGTTTGCTAATCTCTCGTCTAGTTCAATTGTTAAGAAAAAAAATAGGCACACATAATGTTTAACTTGTGCTTATTTTGTTATCTGAAAAAAATAAGACAAACTTTTTTTATGCCTCTGAACAGATTAAAAAAAAATACTGAAATGCCAGCCCAATAGAGCCCATGCTAGGGTTTCAGTACTGGTGGAAGAATAGTAAGAGATCCTACCAGAGATATACAGAGGTCAGAAAGTTTGCAAGTGCTTTGCGTCAAAATGAGGAAAATGCTCTTAAAATACCAAGTCCAATAGTTAAAACCAGAGTCAGAAGTCACCAAAATGTGTCAATATAGGGATATGGCTAAATACATACCAGCTGGCCATGCTCAGCTGCCAGTTGTCCGCCTTGTGTCTGTATCTGTGGTCACAAATATGGTACAGGTTTTGGCAAGACAGATGCCAGGTAATGAACAATTTTATTTTAGATGAGGAATTTGTATTTAATTTCTGTGTCCACCATCCTTTACTCGTTCATCTAGCAAAATACACCAAAGAAGTATCCCAGGATACAATCTCTACTATTGAGATGCTTGAAGTCTAGTTAATAAAACTTCCTATATCAAAATGAAATAGACAAACACATACGATGCTAATTCAGATGATACAGAATGATGTTCTACACCAGTGTTTCTCAAATTTTCATGCACATACAAACCACTGGGGATCGTGTACAATGCCGATTGTGATTCTATAGATCTAGAGTGAGGCTTGGGTTACCACATCTATTTCAAGCTTCCATGTGATGATATTCTCTTTGTGCATGGACCCCATATGAATTAAGCAATAGTCTATGCAATTTTAGGAGAGACCGTCAGGGGCTGTGTGGTCAAGGATTCCCGAATGAAGTGAGAATGGGGCTATGCCTAGAAGCAGAAATTCAAGTTCAAATAACTTACAAAAGGCACATGGTGTAAAGGGAGTGCTCTAAAACCTGGTATCATTGTTGAGCCATCAAGTGTAGGTATAGTTAGAACAAGGAACCAAACTAAAAGTAATGATCAATCCTTGCAAAATGAGAGGTGCAGATTTCTCCATTGTTCCATTTCCTTGTATGGAGTGGCGCTGGGCTAAATCAGGTGGATCATTGCAGATGGGGAGAATCATCTCAGGCCAAAGAGTGCTAAGCTAGAAGCTCTTACCTTTTTTTGGACCCATGGACAGAGGTTAGTGAGAAGGGGAAAGGTTAGGAAAAGCACTACATCAAAGTAGAGAGAAGTGCTTCAGCTGAGGCCCCTACAGGGGCTTCCATGTGGGAGTGCCTGGGCTGGACATGCAGATACGCACATTAGGATGGCCAACATGGGAGGAGGGGAGCCTGAGTCCTTGACAATGACATACTCCAGAAAACTGCAATGCACAGTTTGGTGTACCAAGTCTAGTGTGGGGAGAGTAGCTTCCCTTCATAAGGCTTGCCTGGCAAAGCCTTGTAATTGCCGTGGTCAGGTTTGAAAAATCACAGATGGCATTCTGGCCTGGAGCTGGACTCCGCACCTATGCTATACCTCTAATGATGGCCACTATTCATGATCAGCCGTTGTTTCCAGGAAGGAGTACAAATGTTGCCAGATCTTCAATTTTTTCAAAGGAATCCACAAATTTATATTTATACATGAAGTTCTCTGATTTTCACATGCTGGTGACTATTTTCTAAAATTATTATTCTTATTTTTTAACAGTTTGGACTCAAAACATGCTTTATTTTCCTGATCCAAGCTGAGAGCCAGCAGTAATAACTTCTGCTTGAAAGGATGATAGAATTTGGCTGAAAGATAGGGTTATGGAGGAAACGTGGAGTGAGAACAGCAATAAAAAAATTGCCCATCCTGGGCTTCCCTGGTGGCGCAGTGGTTGAGCCCACCTGCCGATGCAGGGGACACGGGTTCGTACCCCAGTCCTGGAAGATCCCACATGCCGCGGAATGGCTGGGCCCGTGAGCCATGGCCACTGAGCCTGCACGTCCGGAGCCTGTGCTCCGCAACGGGAGAGGCCACAACAGTGAGAGGTGCGCGTACCGCAAAAAAAAAAAAATGCCTATCCTTTGAGGTGAGCTTGATTTGATGTAGTGTGGGATCAGGCCAATTTTAAATTTATTTTACCACTTGATGGACGTTTAGGTTGTTTCCGCATCTTGCCTATTGTGAATAGTACTGCAATGGACATAGGAGTGCTATTATCTCTTCAAAATCCTAATTTCAGTTCTCTTTCTATCTTGGAAAGGGGACTGCTGGATCATAGGATAGTTCTAGTTTTAATTTTTTGGGGACCTGCCACACTGTTTTCCATAGTGACTTCACTGTTTTGCATTCCTACCAACAGTGTGCAAGGTTTCCAATTTCTCCACATTCTTGCAAATACTTGTCTTTTATTTTTTTTGATAATAGCCTTCCTGGCAAGTGTGAGGTAATGTCTCATTGTGGTTTTGATTTGCTGGTATATAGGTATAATTAAATACTATTCAGCCCATAAAAAGGAAGGAAATCCTGCAATATGCAACAACATGGATAGACCTTGACGTTACGCTAAGTGAAATAAACCAGTCACAGGAAGACAAATACTGCATGATTCCACTCATATGAGATGTCTAAAATAGTCAAATCCATAGAATCAAAGAATGTCGTAGTGGTTTCCAGGGACTTGGGAGAGGGAGAAATGGGGGGTTACTAATCAATAGGCATAAAGTTTCATTTAAGCAAGGTAAGTTCTAGACATCTGCTATACATGTACCTTCAGTCAATAATAATGCACTGTGTACTTAAAAATATAAGAGGGTAAACCTCATGTTAAGTGTTTTACCAAAATAACATTTTTTTTTTTTTTTTTTTTTTGTGGTACATGGGCCTCTCACCGTTGTGGCCTCTCCCGTTGCGGAGCACAGGCTCTGGACGCGCAGGCTCAGCGGCCATGGCTCACGGGCTCAGCCGCTCCGCGGCATGTGGGATCTTCCTAGACCGGGGCACGAACCCGTGTCCCCTGCATTGGCAAGCAGACTCTCAACCACTGCGCCACCAGGGAAGCCCCCAAAATAACATTTTTTAAGGTCTTTAAAATTCATTTTATCTCCTAATTGGCTCCATGTCATGAGGCCCCTGGACCTTCCCAAAACTCCCATGTTGTTAAGACCTGAGCTCTACATGTAGGAGATTGTAGGGCAAACAATTGCTAGGCTGTTTCTTGTTAAAATGTCATGGTTTTCACAATTATAGTTCATCACACTCAAGCACCCTAGGAAACGATCGTCCACAACATGAACTCACAGACCCAAAGTAAAAATGTTATTTCCCTGACATAATAAACCTTTCTTTGTGCAGTTAAAGAATAAAGGGAGACATTTATTTTATTGGGCTATTGACTGTGTGATGGGGTACCTGGAATTCCCAGGGTGGCTCACAATGACAGGGACTTGTTTGTGTGCCTTTAAATATGTACTGTTGTGAATGCCAAGCTGCAAAGATAAATCCTTCTGAGGAATAATAGGGGACTTTCTGCTTTGGAAATAAATGGACCTCTGGATAGCTATTTTCCAGGCTCCAAATCTAAGGGCAGTTTTTGTCTGCCCATCCCCTCCCCACACATAGAGATTTGCCAAGGCTTCTGCTGGAATGGTGTTCATATCTTTCTTTCCTTGGTGCAGGGGTGTCCCATTTTACTATCCAAGCCAGAGGTTCTATACCACATTTGGTAATTACTGCATAACTTTCAAATTGGTCTCTCTCAATGTCTTCCGATTATCTCTGCCTATTACCTAATATCATCTTTTCAAAACTTTAACTCCAATTCCACCTTCAGTATATTGAATAGACCAAATTAACAAAAATAAACAAAATAATTAAAAAGGGAAAAAGAAATAAGTTGATATTCACAGCTGCCCTCCTGTACCACTTTATCTACATTTATTCCTGAGTTTTTTACTACCTACGTATTTCAGACTTATATCGTCAAGAAATAAATCTTTTAACTTTATATCCCTACACCCCTGGCCTTCTTCTTCTCACTTCTATGTTTGACCCTTATTCAGCATTTGCATCAAATTCATACCTTAGCTCCATGGAAGCTTTTTCTTTTCTTCCTCAGCCCATAAACAAATGTTTTAATTGTTCAGATTCTTTTAATGTCTGAGGGGTTTTGTGTGTGAAGAAACAGTCACACTGTGTACATTTGATTTAATTACCTTACAAATCTATTTTTACAGGTAATATTCATTTTTATATTGAACTCTTAACAATATAACACTTACTCATATATTAAATTATCAAAATCCAAATATCTTGCACTGTACAAGTTATCAATCAAAGTGAAAGATACTGAATTTCTTTGGACTGAAAAGTTTTTATAGACATATTTAACCAAATTTTTCTAAGCAAATTAATTAAAATAAAATGTCCTACTACCCTTAAATAGACAAAAATCATGAGATAATTGAAACCTCATTAATGCACTTACAGTTATATTAATTGTAAAATTTGCTAACTCCTGAGGTTTAAAATTTTTCTTTGTAATTGCCAATTTCATCATTATTACTATTCTTTTTATTTCCAAGGTTAGAGTAATCGTAGAGGTCATTTATACCTTTTTAGAATTTCAGTAATCTTCCTAGTATCAAAGGAAAAAAGTAAACTGTCGGATTAGCACAGGTTCTGGATCTGGGGGATGTGAATGCACTAATACCTCTTTGCAGAGGCCTTGGTGCCCAGTAAAACATGGTTCAGAGTTGAACTATCGATCGTTTATAATTAGGTCTTTGTTATATAAAGTAAAATTTAGTAACACATTTCATATAGAATTTAGTTCTTGAAGCTTGGAATTTTTACCATAATTTAATTACTAACTCATCATGGTGATATGGTATATTGTGGTATATGGACTTACTGGTTTATGGAGTTGAAAATTCTAGAAAGCTTTATCAATATAAAGAGTAGGATCTCATTGATGTGTCATCTACTAGGAAATGAGGGTTTAAATCTTCTTGGGCAATCATTTAAGAAACGACTGGGAAATTCATTTTGGAACTCACCATCAGACCTTCTTGGTACATCACCATCAATGGTGATCACTGGCCAAATCCTTTTTCAACCTTCTTATTTTATATTATCATTGGCGCTAGGGGATCTTAGTCTTTACTGAGAAGAATTGACTCAATTACAACTTATTATGTTCATTCCTTTCTAATTGCACACACGTACAGATGCACAACCCTAAAAGGAAAATAAAAATGATCACCACTCTAGTATTCATTATTGTTAAGTGTTTTTATCCCTATAATGTTCAACCACTTTTTATATTATAATTACTTTTATATACTCCATATATTTTTGTATTTTTCATATTATCATAAATTCATGATATTTCAGTTATTACTGTCAGTTATTATTATTAATGATGCACTTTAGAACCATTAGAACCTGCTTGGTCCTTTCAGTGTTCTCCTGACACTCTTGAGTGTGTCCTTGAATTTTGGCAATGATATGATAGTCTATGCCCATCCAAAGATTTCAATCTACTCTCCAAAGATCCCTGCTTGTAGGTACACTATAACCTATAGAGAACCTTTGAGAATATTATAAAAAGGTGGTGTTTCTTCCAGGTAAACACAGCTTCCTACCAGATCTTGGGGCTTGAAGCAGCAATATGCCCTTGTGTAGTACACACACTGCACACCTGTGCAGAGCAGCCCAGCCTGCTCCCTTGTAGTGGTCAGTATTAGAGACTAACAGTTCATTTTATTATTATTAATTTATTTATTGATTTTTGCTGTGTTGGGTCTTAGTTTCTGTGCGAGAGCTTTCTCTAGTTGTGGCAAGCGGGGGCCACTCTTCATCGCGGTGCGCGGGCCTCTCACTATCACGGCCTCTCTGCTTGCAGAGCACAGGCTCCAGACACGCAGGCTCAGTAGTTTGTGGCTCACGGGCCTAGTTGCTCTGCGGCATGTGGGATCCTCCCAGACCAGGGCTCGAACCCGTGTCCCCTGCATTGGCAGGTAGATTCTCAACCACTGCGCCACCAGGGAAGCCCCTAACAGTTCATTTTAGTTCATTCACTTACATGTACAAATTGGACACTAGTGCTACTTCAGATTTTGCACAGTGGTTAAAAGCATGGGTTTGTTGGAATCCTGGCTCTGCCACCAGCTATGTGACCTCAGGCAGCTCATAATCATGTCTACACTTTTGCTTTCTTAGGTCTAAAATGGGGGTAATAATATTATCTATCTCAAAGAATTATGGTAAAAATTAGATAAGTCAACATACCTAAAGCTCTTAAAAGAGTGCTTGGTTCATAATGAGTCCTAGAAAAATGTTTTCTACACCCACTACTACTGCTTTCATTGACAGGACTGAAAAAAAGGGGATTCTCATTCATGCCTTAAATTTACATGGCTATTTTCATGTATCCTATCATGCAGCTGTGCTCTATCCTTAAAACATAAAATTGTACTCACTATCATAACTTTCTCCTGTGATGACCATTAGGGCATGAAGGACAAAAGAGCACGTTCCTGTAAACAGAGGGGAATATAATTGGCTGCTGCTGAGAATGAAACTAAGAAATTAACACACCATGCATCCAATCAGAGAGGAGGAAGGTCACCTCAAAGAGGCGTGTGAGGAGTCTAAAATGTGTATCACTTCACTTAAGTTACTCTAAACAATAAAAATGATGTAGATTGTTTTGGGGCACATAAGTATTCATTATTTCTCACTGACCAATTAAAAACAGGATTACGATTTTTGAAAAACATGAACCATTTGAGACTGCTGTAGTCCTGTGTCAGGATGTCTTCCCTTCTGTACATCTAACTCTGATCTTTTTTGGAAAAATCTTCACAATGCTATGCTTCTTATAATCTCTCCTAGCTTCTGTTTAGAGTATTTCCTAGGTGCCAGTATCTTTACTTAGGGTATCACATTTAATTCAGACAAGAACCATATGAGCTCCATATTTATTTCATTTTTCAAGATGAGGTAGCTGACGGTGACAGCAGTTCATCAAAAGTTCATCAAACTGAGTAACTTTAAAGTTCAGGTAAATGCAAAGGCTGGGATTGGAACTTGCCTCTGGTTAAATGACTAGTGTGCTGCTCCCTGTAAGTCAGTTCACATCTGAGGTGAATATTGCTGATGCATTAATGTTACAATTGCTTTGACTAAAATGTTAGAATAGGAGAGGTGTAAACAAAAGTATTAATTTTCTAACTTTTAAAATATAGGACTCATCACTGATAATTAAGGTACGTTATTTTTTGATCTTTCTATGCCTCTATTTCTTTTATGGTAAAATGAAGACAAGAGTGGTATTACCTCATAGACTGTCAGGGAGATTAAAAAAGAAATATATGCAAAGTTCCTTTCAAATAGAAAGAACTCAATTAGGGTTAGCTGCTGTGATTATTATTACCATTATCTTGATTATATACTCCTCCTCATATAGATGAAGGTGGGAAATTCTGGAGTGAACAATTTTCCTTGGCACGCCCAAAGCCCCTTGTGCCAACCCTGGGCTCAGCTATCTTGTGCTGCTTTGTCTACAATTTCAGTTTCCATTTTCTTGGAAACCCATGGCCTTCTCTCCAGAGTATATTTTAACACACTCTACTTCATTCATTGTAGATTTATTGAATGTTTTATTCTCTTTATTTTTCGTAGAGCAATGAGTTGTATTCTGGACAGTTACCAAGGGAGTGTTAAGTCCAGGAAGAAATGTCATGAGAGCATCAACCACAGTGACCAACACCTGGTCTTGGTCTTGGAATTACAAAGATATTACAGTGAAATTGATGAGATAAGAAATACATATGCTGTATTAGAGGCGCTAGGATAGATTTTTATTTCAGTATATAATAGAGGCTTGTAGGAGGGCATTCCCATTTCTACCTTGTTTGGGTATGGGGGTCTGGAAAGAATTCCTAGGAGGACAAATTTGTTTAATTCAAAAATTAAGCAGCTTTTTTTACATCACGTATACCTTATTTCTGGTGACAATCGTCTCTCGCCTTTACCAATAAATAAGTAAAAGTCCAACTTCTCTGCTGCTTGCATTGGTTGATTTGGTTGACTTGCTGTCAAAAACAATGTAGAATCCTCACTTTAAAAAATATCAAGAGAATACCCAGGGACTTTTTTTTTTTTTTTTTTGGGCTGTGTTGAGTCTTCATTGCTGTGCACGGGCTTTCTCTAGTTGCAGCAAATGGGGGCTACTCTTCATTGTTGTGCACGGGCTTCTCATTGTGGTGGCTTCTCTTATTGCGGACAATGGGCTCTAGGTGCACGGGCTTAAGTAGTTATGACTCTCAGACTCTAGAGCGCAGGCTCAGTAGATGTGGCTCGTGGGCTTAGTTGCTCCGCAGCATGTGGGATCTTCCCGGACCAGAGCTCGAACCCGTGTCCCCTGCAATGGCAGGTGGATTCTTAACCACTGTGCCACCAGGGAATTCCACCCTGGGACTTTTAAGAGATAGAAATACATTTTATTATCACATACTTCACTTGGCTATCCCCATGAGACAATACTATCAAATAAAAAGAGTTCAGTCAGCAAATAGATTTTTTAAATATATTTTTTAATCATAAGGCGAGTTAACAGCTCTTTAGCTGTTTTGAACATGGTTTAATAAGTGAATAAGTTGCTTTCAAACTCTCAAAATATATAATTAAGCATTAAAGACTGTAGCATGAAGATTTAAATTATTCACAGAATATCCTTGGAGTGGCTTACAAATGCATTACCTGTTCTATGATTCAGTTATGCAGTACCAAACTTATTAATATTCCTATTAATATAACTTGTACTTGACACGGAAAAGAAAATATCTTCCTTTTTTGTATAACAAAGCTTCTTGCTGCAGCTCTGTTTGGCCAGTCCTCAAACATATGTCATCATATTGAATCCATAACCTTGTATCACATTCAAAGAAATCTCAGTTCATGCATGTGCTTTGGAAATAGCCAGGATAAGGGAGGAGATGGTTGTAATCCCCTGTGCTGTGTTGATAACAAAACTAAGCCTGGTGTGTTTACCACATCACTCTAATCCTTGGTACTTCCTAAGTAGCAGCTACCTAAGGGCTGCTCCTTCTTGAGTTCTAAATGAAGACATAGAATTTAGACACAATATTTGCAATGGAAAATAGTGTGTTCTTAATTATATAGGTCATTTCTAATTGGGAAAGAAGAAATACATTACATTATATGTAAAACACCTCACTGAGTGAAAGTGTGCAATATGTTATTTTAAAGTAGGGTTTACCACCCAGGATCCTGAGTTGTGGAGAGCAGCGGTCTCATGCCTCTCACTGGGTGAAGCCAAGGAAGGTGAAAAGGAAAGCTCTCTTCTTTGTAGGCGCCTGTCCAGAAGCTTGGTCTAGATGGCTTCAACAACATTTGAACTTGCTTTTTGAAAGGTGGAAATAAATTTATTTGTTTTGCTGTACATTGTTTGAGATTTTTTTTAAGTAGACCATAGTGGGGAGAATGTTAGGTGTGGGCTTGGTTGTTTTAGTGGCACATTCTCATATGTTAAGACATTCACGCACCACTGGGGTGCCCACTAACTTCTCTTTTCCTTTAAAAGGGCCAATAAGCCTCCAAAATTCCTGCCTCCTTAGACATAAAAAGGTCACAGGTGCTAGACAACAGTAAGATGATTATGTTCTGAAAATAATAATAATAATGTAAGGTTAGCATGCTATTTGCTATTTCATGTAAATAATCATATTTTGCTTTAAAACTTGAATGTGATGCCAATCTTGGGTTCCCACTGCTTCTAAATCAAAATCCCAAATTGTCACCACATCATACAATGCCACCCATTTCTCTCTACACTTATCTTCACTCTAATATTTTATGCTTATCATATTTTTCTTATGCTCCAGCCATATTATTCTCACTTCAGCTTCTTCAGTGTGATAAGCCATCACCCCTGAGGACCTTCACATATGCTGTTAACTCTGCATGGAAAATTACCCCCAAACACATGACACTTTTATTTGCACCTAACCATCTTCCATGTAGGTAATCAAATCTCACTTTCTCAAGGAAGCCTTCCATATATTCTTGAACAGTCTGGAAAGGAAAGCAGGGTCCTCATCAGTTAAGTTCAGGGGCTTAGATTTTACTCTTGGCCATTTGCATCTCTGGGAGAAAGTTCAGTAGATGTATATATGACTGAATGACTGGGGAACTCATGTAGTTGTCAACAGCCCAGAAGTTGAGGTGAGATGGACCCAAGTTCAAATCCAGATTTTGAAATATTAGTAGTGTCCTATGGGAAATTCATGTAACCTCTCTTTAAAGCCTGTTCAGTGTTTCTGTTAAATGGATAAGGGTGATGATGATGATGGTGAAGATGATGGTGATGATGATGGTGATGATGATGACTATGATGATGATGATGGTGATGATGATGGTGATGATGATGACTGTGATGGTGATGATGATGACTGTGATGCTGATAATGGTGATGATGGTGATGATGATGACTATGGTGATGATGATGGTGATTATGATGACTGTAATGATGATGACTGTGATGATGATGGTGATGATGATGACTGTGATGATGATGGTGATGATGATGACGGGGATGATGATGATGACGGTGATGATGATTGTGATGATGATGACTGTGGTGATGATGATGGTGATGATGATGTTGATGACTGTGATGATGATGGTGATGTTGATGACTGTGATGATGATGATGGTGATGATGATGACTGTGATGATGACTGTGATGATGATGGTGATGATGACTGTGATGATGATGGTGATGATGATGATGATGATGGTGATGATGACTGTGATGATGATTGTGATGATGATGACTGGTGATGATGATGGTGATGATGGTGATGATGATGGTGATGATGATGACTGTGATGATGATGACTGATGATCATGGTGATGATGATGACTGATAATGATGGTGATGATGATGGTGATGATGACTGTGGTGATGATGATGACTGTGATGATGATGGTGATGATGACTGTGATGATGATTGTGATGATGATGACTGGTGATGATCATGGTGATGATGATGACTGATGATGATGATGATGATGGTGATGATGATGGTGATGATGATGGTGATGACTGTGATGATGATGGTGCTGATGACTTTGATGATGGTGATTATGATGACTGTGATGATGGAGATGATGATGGTGATGATGATTGTGATGATGATGACTGTGGTGATGGTGATGATAATGGTGATGATGATGACTGTGATGTTGATGGTGGTGATGATGACGGTGATGATGACAGCGATGATGATGATGACGGTGATGAGACGGTGATGATGATGATGACGGTAATGATGATGATTTTATAAGAATAAATGAAACTTAGATGAATACGAGTTAGGGATAAGACTAGAGGAAGATTGTTGTTGGAGGAAGGATAGCACAAATTGTTACTGCTCCTTTCTTTTCCCTGCCTAGCTGTTTAACTGGGCTAGCAATGTTGAAAGGCTAAGGGGTGTAATTTAGATTCCCTACTACCTCATTTGACAAAGCAGTGGTTCTAAAACTCAGTGTGTATCAGAATCACCAGACTTTTTGGTTCAGTACTTTAGGATTTCCAGGAATGCCATGATAACAAGAACCCCAGATACACAGACTATACTTTGAGAAACAGTCCTGTGCTAGAGGAAACTATGCTCATAAATGAGGACTAACACAGACTCATTCTCATTGTGGAATTAAAGCACTAGAAGGGTTGTCAGAGACCAGTGGTCACTTCACAGCTGAGAAAAATAAATCCAGTAGTGGAACAGCCTAAGGATATGCTTAAGATTACATATCATGTTAGTATCAGAACCAGTCCCGGGACCTGGGTCTCCTGTTTCCTATCTGTTTACCAGTTTTCCTTATTGTCCCCATACTTCATTTGCTCCTACACCTGTTACTACTGCCTGTCTTACAAGAATGACACAGAACTCTTCTGGTGTTATTATGGACGTATTTAGAAGAACACTTTCAAGACATCTGAAGTTAGAAATGCATAGAAATGTAGATAGGAAGAGTCTTCATGCTGTGAACAAAGAAACACATTAAAATTCATGTATCCTGCCTTCCTGTCCCAGAAGGAGACAAGCCATAGCAGGGAAGGAAGAACACTTACATGTCTTTCCATTGTCTAACTTGTGGGGGTTGTAGCATTGAGAAATCTTGGAAACTCTTGCTTAAGTAACTCTCAGTGTCTTATGTAGCCATCCTGGGGCATTTTGAAAGCCACATTGAGTCACAGAGAGAATATTATTTAAGAAGAAATCCTCACGGTATTGTTACAAGGCTGTATTGCAATATTCATGGCAGAGTCTGTATGAGCATCTGATTACATACTACAAAAACCACAATGTTTTCCTCTTTCCCTTGTGTGTTTCCAAAATATTTCTGCAGCCTCATACTACAAGCCAGTTGCCATCACTCACAGCCAAATTGGTCATGCACCTGACCTTCACTGTGTTACAAGACTGCCTAGCTATTTTCTGTATTTTCTTGTACATTCTAGATTACCCTGTAAAAAAGAGGCCATTTTCTTACCTCATAAACACATAATTTAACACTTCCACTAAGAGAAGACTTCGATTCACTGCTTACCATGTATGAAGCTCTGGGCAATGTGCTTTGTGTGCATTTTATTTAATTCTCACAAAACACTCTGAAGTAGGTATTTGCCCCAGTTTGACAGGACATCACTGAGGCATCGAGAAGCTGATTGGTTAAATAATTGTTCAAGGTCCACAGCCAGTTGCTGCAGTTAATATGACTTGCCTTGTTTGCCTGATATTAACATGAATACAGCCATTCAGGAGAGAGGCATATTTTAAAGCTGACCCTTGCCAAAGTTGGAAAGTAAGCAGGGAATTTGGTAGATGAAACCCTTTAGTACTAGAGCATGATATTTATTCTTTAGAAATAATTATGTAGCACTGACTTGATTTATTTGATAAGAGTTGATGGCTTAGTCATGACTATCCACATATCTAAGACAAGACTCTCAGGTCTGACTGAGAGAAAGAAAGAAAGAGAGGGGGAGAGAGAGAGAAAGAAAGAAAGGAAGGAAGGAAGAAAGGAAGGAAGGAAGGGGGGAAGAAAGAGAAAGAAAGGGAAAACAGAAAACATGGTAGACATAAATCATAAATTTTGAAAAAGAATATTGAGTCACTTCTCTTCAACTTAGCTGCTTTTGAGTTGTGTTTTTTATATGCAGCAAATAAACAAAAACCCTGCCTAGGACTCCTTGAACTCAGTGCTAAGAACATTACATTTCTTCTTCTCTTTGCCTGGAAGTTTTCTTTCCGCATAATGAAACACTTTCTTTTCCCCTTATTTCTCCCTAACATTTTGATTATTATGTTTCTTTTAAAAACAATATTATTGGGAATTGACTGGGTAGAGAGAAAAAATAAAAATAAAAGAAAAAAATAAAAATATTGTGTAGTGCTGTATAGAATATATTTATTGAAAATTATAATATCAGTAGTCAGGAATCTTATTGTTGAGATATTAACATTGATAACTATTCAATGCCTTGTTCAAGAAATATGATAAAGTAGACAACTTATTTCAAAAATGATTATATACTGTTGTTTGAGTTCAATGCTAGCTATTTATACAAAGAAATTACATTCATGCTCTAGGATAGTATTTTACCTGAATTATTTTGTAGTCCTGTTGATTCAGCTGTTGCATCAACAGTGTTTCCGTTTTAATATTAAAATTTAATTTTACACTCCAAAACCCCTGACAGTATAAAAGTTTTCTTGCTTATCAAAGCACCAGATATGAGTATCTTCAAAGGTTTATTTCTATTATGTATATAATCCTGTTTACATGTTGAAGTTTCAAATTATAGATGTAGTGGAGGCATTTTTATTACTCTGCGCTTTGAGAATTCTGAATATTGTAATACATCCTATTAGAATTGATGTACTGTATCATTACATATTATAGATAAACTCATATACCACTAATGTGAGAGGGGTTATAAAACTGAAATAGAATAACAATTTTTTTCTGGTTTCTCTGGTGCTTTATGCACTTCATTTACTAAAAAAACATTAAATGGTCAGTAAAATATTTACTAGGACTTTGAAAGTCTCTAAAGACGTAAATTGAATTGTGCAGTATCTCGAGTTTTCTATAAACCACCTTGGTTCAAAATACAGCAGTCCAGCAATTTTTTTTTTTAATTGAGTATATGTGTCTTTGGAGGCCAATCTACTTCAGTCAAGCATTAGAGAACATTTCCATTTTTCATTGAATACTTAGAATTCTATGTATAGTTTACTGATAAAATATTACTATATATGTGGTAGCTTTACAATTATTTTATATGAAAGTTGATGATAATTTTACATATTTGGCTAGAACAGATGAATTTATGTTTCTTAAAAAGCTAGCCTTTATAAAATTAAGAAGTTCCACAAAATTTTCCATTAGTAGTGTCTCCTTTGTGTCATTATCTTTGTGCTCCTGTGATTATGGTCTGAATATTTGTGTCCCCCAAAATTTATATATGAAGCCCTAACTCCCAAAGATGATGGGATTAGGGCCTTTGGAAAGTAATTAGGTTTCAAAAGTAGATTCCTCACA
Organism: Aethalodelphis obliquidens; assembly: GCF_003676395.1. NCBI lineage: Eukaryota > Metazoa > Chordata > Mammalia > Artiodactyla > Delphinidae > Aethalodelphis > Aethalodelphis obliquidens. Next base: position 7,810,012 of record NW_020837991.1, on the reverse strand, counting down.
AATGGGATTAGTGTGTTTATAAAAGAAGCTCCAGAGGGGTCTTTGACCCCTCCTGCCAAAGTGAGGACATAGTAAGATGGTGGCAGTTTTGAGTAAGGAAGAGGGTCCTCACCAGAAAATGTGACGATGCTGACTTGATCTTGGACCTCACAGCCTCCAGAATGGTGAACAATAAATTGTTATTGTTTATAAGCTACCCAGTCTGAGGTTTGTTGTTATAGCAGTCCAAAAGTCTTGTGCTGCAGGATGCATGGTGCATTATGAAACAGAGGACTTAAAGCTTAAAATATGTCATGGCTCCCAGAAAGCATAATTTACAGGAGGAACCAGAAGAACAGCAGTGTGCAATCCAGTGGGAAAATACTGCATTTTCAACCATATGGTTTTTCGGTCCCATTTGGAAAATGACTGATCAGAGCTTGGAGGTCTTGTCAACCCTTTATGCTCATCCCTCAGGTTTGGTTATCTGTACCCCTAAGGTAAAAGTCTGGTCCTGGCAGCTAATGCTTTTGGTACCATCAGTATAAATTTGATATGTATTAGTTTGGTTTTATGTGTTAAAAAAATGTGATGCACACATTTAAAACTTGAAAAATATCTACATTTCAACATAAATGTTTCCTGTTTCCTTCTCTAGTCCCATATCCCACTGTAATCACTATAGCCGTATACGGTCATACCTCAGAGATGGTGCGGGTTCAGTTCCAGACCACTGCGATAAAGTAGATATTGCAACAAAGCAAGGAATTTTTGGTTTCTCAGTGCACATAAAGGTTACACTTACACTGTACTGTAGTCTATTAAGTGAGTAATAGCATTATGTCTACAAAAAACAATGTACATACATATACCTTAGTTTAAAAAATCCTTTATTGCTAAAAAATGCTAACCATTATCTGAGCCTTCAGCAAGTTGTAATCTTTTTGTTGGTAGATGCTGACGGCTGCTGACTAATCAGGGTGATGGTTGCTGAAGGTTGGGGTAGCCGTGGCAATTTCATAAAATAGGACAACAATTAAGTTTGCTGCATTGCTTGACTCTTCCTTTCAGGAGTGATTTATCTGCATCATGCAATGCTGTTTGATAGCATTTTACCCACAGTGGAACTTCTTTCAAAATCAGAGTCAATATTCTCAAACCCTGCCACTGCTAATCCAGCTAAGTTGATGTAATATTCTAAATCCTTTGCTGTCATTTCAACAGTTTTCATATTATCTTCACCAGGAGTAGGTTCCATCTCAAGAAACCACTTTCTTTGCTCATCCATAACAAGCAAATCTTTTTAAATTTATTTATTTATTTTTGGCTGTGTTGGGTCTTCGTTTCTGTGCGAGGGCTTTCTCTAGTTGCGGTGAGACCACTCTCATCGCAGTGCGCGGGCCTCTCATTGTCGCGGCCTCTCTTGTTGTGGAGCACAGGCTCCAGATGCGCAGGCTCAGTAGTTGTGGCTCACGGGCCTAGTTACTCCGCAGCATGTGGGATCTTCCCAGACCAGGGCTCGAACCCGTGTCCCCTGCATTGGCAGGCAGATTCTCAACCACTGTGCCACCAGGGAAGCCCAACAAGCAACTCTTCATCCTCATATGTTAACCTTTCATCATGAGATTGCAGCAGTTCAGTCACGTCTTTAGGCTCCACTTCAAATTCTAGTTCTCTTGCTATTTCCACACCTGCAGTTACTTCATCTACTGAAGTCCTGAACCCCTCCAAGTCACCCATGAGAGTTGGAATCGTGTTCTTCCAAACTCCTGTTAATATTGATATGTTGACCTCTTCCCCTGAATCATGAATGTCCTTAATGATATCTAGAATGGTGAATCCTTTCCAGAAAGTTTTCCATCTGCTTTGCCCAGACCCATCAGAGGAATCACTATCTATAGCAACTGTAGCCTTATGAAGTGTATTTTTTAAGTAAAAAGACTTGAAAGTCAAAATTACTTCTTGACCCATGGACTGCAGAATGAGTGTTGGGTTAGCAGGCATGAAAAAAACACTCATTTCATTGTACATCTCCATCAGAGCTCTTGGATGACCAGGTACATTGTCAATGAGCAGTCATACTTTGAAAGAAATCTTTTTTTTCCAAGCAGTAAATCTCAACATCAGGCTTAAAATATTCAGTAAGCCATGTTGTAAACAGATGCTCTGTCATCCAAGCTTTGTTATTCCATCTGTGGTAAAGTAGACTTAGCATAACTCTTAAGTGCCCTAGGATTTTTGAAATGGTCAGTGAGCATTGGCTTCAGCTTTAAGCCACCAGCCGAATCAGTCCCTGATGTAAGAAGTTTTCACATATGGAGGTATGAAGAAGTCATTCTGGCTTACATAAGATTTAACTTAAACTTTATGCTAACTAGAATAGACTGTTTTGTGGCCTATTAAACATATATTGTACATCTGCTTTAACCATTAAGAAAAATAATGCACTTTAAGTCAAAATGGAGTAACTGTGGTTCAGGCATTCAAAGTGGAGCTAAGAGGCCATTGTGAATGTGGTTTCAGACACGCTCCTCTATCAATGAGAACTTAAATTTTCTGAACTGTGTTAGATTCAAGGATACCATCATCCATTCTAAAAATAATATCTGCCAGCAACTGCCAGCTGCAACCTTATGGTCACAGGGTCTCTCCTTATAACTATGCAAGCATTTCAGACCCCAACCAATCCTTGCTTAACAAGCACCCTTACTTTTTGGAGCTCCAGTCCTAAAGCTGGACAAACAAGTTATGTTATTTTGTGTGTTTTGCCTATATAAGCCTCCTTTATTTTGTAATCCAGCAGAAAACAATTCAAATGTTTCTATATCTTTGTCTCCCGGGTTATGGTCTTCAGTTAGCTTTGATGAAAACTCTCTTCCATTCATAGCATAGATTGTTTTCTTTAAATAATTTTCATTGGAGTATAGTTGCTTTACAATGTTGTGTTAGTTTCTACTGTATAGCAAAGTGAATCAGCTACATGTATACATATATCCCCTCTTTTTTTGGTTTCCTTCCCATTTAGGTCACCACAGAGCATTGAGTAGAGTTCCCTGTGCTATACAATATTTCTTATTAGTTATCTGTTTTATACATAGTATCAATAGTGTATATATGTCAATCCGAATCTCTCAATTCCTCCCATGGCCCCCCACCCTTTCCCCCTTGGTATCCATATGTTTGTTCTCTATGTCTGTGTCTCTATTTCTGCTTTGCAAATAAGATCATCTATGCCATTTTTCTAGATTCCACATGTATGCATTAATATATGATATTTGTTTTTCTCTTTCTGACTTACTTCACTCTGTATGACAGTCTCTAGGTCCATCCACACAAATGACCCAATTTCGTTACTTGTTATGGCTGAGTAATATTCCATGGTATATACGTACCATATCTTCTTTATCCATTCATCTGTCGATGGATATTTAAGTTGCTTCCATATCCCGGCTATTGTAAATAGTGCTACAATGAACATTGGGGTGCGTGTGTCTTTCTGAATTATGGTTTTCTCTGGGTATATGCCAGGAGTGGGATTGCTGGGTCATAGGGCGGTTCTATTTTTAGTTTTCTAAGGAACCTCCATACTGTTCTCCAAGTGGCTGTATCAATTTACATTCCCACCAACAGTGCAAGAGGGTTCCCTTTTCTCCACACCCTCTCCAGCATTTATTGTTTGTCCTAGACTGTTTATTAATTATTTCTGACCACACTGCTACCGAGATAGTCAGCCTGTAATTTTAAGCCTTAAAGCCAGGCACTGTTTTCTATTCTCTGTGAAAGTCTTAGACGGCATCTTCTTCCAATATAAGGCTGTTTTGTCTGCATTGAAAATCTGTTGTATAGTGTAGCCACTTTCATGAATGATGTTAGCTAGATCTTCTGAAAAACTTGCTACCACTCCTACATCAGCACCTGCTGCTTTACCTTGCACTTTTATATTATGGAGTTAGCTTCTGTCCTTAAACTTCATGAACCAACATCTACTAGGTCAAAACATTTTTTTCTCAAGCTTTCTCATTTCTTTAAGCCTTCATAGACTTAAAGAGAGTTAGTACCTTACTCTAGATTGGCTTTGGCTTGAAGGAGTATTGTGGCTGGTTTGATCTTCTATCCAGAGCACTAAAACTTTCTCCATATCAGTCATGAGGCTGTTTTGCTTTCTTATTATATGTGTATTCCCTGGAGTAGCACTTTTAGTTTCTTTTAAGAACTTCTCCTTTGCATTCACAACCTAGCTATTTGACACAAGAGACCTAGCTTTTGGCCTGTCTCAGCTTTCAACATGCCTTCCTCACTAGGCTTAATCAAAATTTAAATTTAAATCAAAAAGTGCTTCCTTTTGGGGATTCCCTAGGGGCGCAATGGTTGAGAATCCGCCTGCCGATGCAGGGGACACGGGTTCGTGCCCCAGTCTGGGAAGATCCCACATGCTGTGGAGCGGCTAGGCCATGAGCCATGGACGCTGAGCCTGCGCGTCCGGAGCCTGTGCTCCGTGACGGGAGAGGTCACAACAGTGAGAGGCCCACGTACCGCAAAAAAAAAAAAAGAAAAAAATTAAGTACAAAAAAGTATGTGCTTTAGTTAACAATAATGTATCATTATTGATGTATTGGTTGTGACAGATGCACTAAGGTACTGTTAACAGAAGGAAAGCTGGGTGTGAGGTATATAGGAACTCTGTAGTGTTCTTGCAGATTTTGGTAATGCTAAAATTCTTCTAAAATAGAACAATATTTTTAAAAAATGCAACTGTCAATTATTGGCCTTGTGATCCTGGGGAAGTTGCTTATTTTCATAGTATCTCAGGTTTTTTAACCTGAAGATGGGAATAATTGCATAAAATTTATGGAATTGCAATTCAGAGCAAGCAGAAGTATTTTTTAAAATGCTCTTGAAATTGTATAGTAAAGGTGGGTGTTATTGGTACTCAAAGAAAAAGTGCATGCCCCACTAGGATACTTGATATTAAGACTTCCTACATATTTTACTCAAAATGTGTTTGTATGAGTATATTCCAAGTAGTAAGTGTATGTGGTTGATTGTGTGCGTGTGCCTGTGTGTTATTGGTATATTTACAGAGAAAAATTGTATGCCTCCCAATAAATGATAAATATAAAATGTCTTCCACTCTTATTATGAACAGATTTATTCAGAACAAAATGAGTGACATACATAATGACTAAATGCAGATGTTATAAAAATAACAAAACTCTTAAGCTTTTTGATAAATCATGAAGATATCCTGTTGCAAGATATATAAAGCAATTTGCTCTTTGAAATACTGTAACAATCGGATATGGTCAAATCTCTCCTGAGTTTAACAGAAACCACAGAATGACTTAGCAATCCATAAATCCACACATGACACAGTACTTAAGCAGGTTTCATAAATGATTTGCAGTAGAAGGAGGATTTTACTCTAATTGTTCTCCGTGGCCATAAAAAGCATTATGGAATAGGAAAAAAAAAAAGTGCACAGTACAAGATGTGGAAGGGAAAAAACTTTTAATGAGCTAAAATAAATGTATTATCATCTATATAAGGACTGAAGGGGGTCTTTCCAAGTACCTAAGACCTGTCCTCTAATTTTTCAAACAAATAAGTCCAGTTTCTTCTTGATTAAGTCACAAAATAAGTGGGTTTTAAAGCTTTGGGGTATAGAAGAATCTCATGGGGTTCTTGTTAAAATTATCCTTGACCCTTATCATCAGAGCTTATATTGGTCCTTTTTTGAAAACAATGTTGTTTTTTATTTATTTTTTTTCTGGTCGTCTTTTAAGGTTTTTTGTTTTAGTTTTCAGTAAGCTTACCATAATGTATCTATAGAAACGTTTGCTTCTTTGCCTTGATGTCTTGAATCAATTTTTGAAATTGACTTGTTTGACTTTATAACCATAGTTGACTGTTTTCATAAACTTGAAGTTTAAAGAGTTTTTGGACAGGAAACATATCTGTGTTATAGATAATTAGGTCTCTTTACCATCTCTTGAACATATGCTCTTCTTTCTGTATTTTAGTTCTTTTATTTTCTATCCTGTTTCAATCAGAATATTTTTATTCTGATTTGTATGCTAGTAAACTACTCCTCTCTTTCACACTGTCCAACCTGCTGTCTAAACCCCCAGGTAAAATGTTATTTTCATTTATTGGATTTTTTGGTTCTTAAATGTTCATTGAAATTTTATATAGTATCCAATTTTCTAACAAGATTATGTATCCATTTTGTCACCTTGTTTAATAAACAAATTAATCACAGATATTATAAAGTCCATTTCTTATAAGAATAATATTTGACTCCTATAGTCTTTGTACATTTTTATCAGCTTTCTTTAGATTTCTGCATTAGATTTTATCTTTTTACATTCCTGGTGTTGAAGTGAATTTTTATGGTCAAGATGGAACTGCTCTTGCCCCAGGTGGTACCTCAGCAAACCAAACTTTTATGTTCCTCTAAATGTTCCACTTGACCAGAAACATAGTTTATACAGTCAGCCAATCCCCAGATGCCAAGCTAACTCTAGGCTCCATAATTCTTTGTTCCTTTGTCTTTCTAAAGAAGGTCAGATATGCAAACCCAGCCAACCGTGGCCTGTTCCCATGTTGCCCGTTCTACTTCTCTGTAAACTCACTCTTGCCGAAAATCCCTCAGGAAGAATGAACCACTGCTTGTGAGGCACTGTATTCCCCCAATCCATGGAATGCTTTCCCTTGAATAATGGACAAACTTGTTACTAAATTGTTTTAGTTTTGTGATTTGACCCTGATTATTGTTAACCAAATACTACTGTGAATGAAATGATGTATAAATAATTTGAGATACTGAAAAATGTTATAATGATTTACTGTTGTTTGTGACAGCCGGTTAAGGTGGGGACAAATAATTATAATACAACCTGAGATTAAGAATAGAATGTTAGTTTTAGGAAATCTAGACCTTCAGAGTGACATTCAAAGCCTGAGAGAATCTGTTATCCAATTTTTGTCTCCCATAAGACCATCAAAACCTCTGTTTAAATTCAGCATCTTCACCTTCGATTTCTCCTAAACTTTTCATTCTCCAAGCATCAGCTTTAGAATCATTAAGTGGTAGATTCAAAGAAAAACTCTCATTGCTTTCAGAAGATATGTTTGCATACATAGAAAATTCAGTGGATTCAACAAATGAAAAGTATTAGAACTAATTTAGCAAGGTTGCAGAATATAAGGTCAATTTTTAAAAAATCAGTCACATTTCTGTATATGAATAACAGTCAATTGGAAAATGAAATTTAAAAATTAAGTTATAAGAGTTCAATTTCCAGCTCTGACGTAAGCCTGGACTGAAAAACAATTTTCCTTGGTTGCAGTTGAAAGGTAGAAGAATATGCCATTCCAAAACATGCCTCTTTGGCCTAAGGATTATTTTGAGCTGATTATTTTTGAGACACAGAAAAAAACTGTGCAGACAGAAAAAAACTCTGAAAACAGTAGAAGATTTTTTACCCTTTTGTAAAGAAAAATCTACATTTATAAAGGCAATTTACATTAGAAAGGTGCCTGTACCAGGAAGAGAGCTATTACCAGAGACAACTTTTTCACCTGAGAGACTGACTTACCTGCTTGCCTTGGCAAGCTTTGTTTACCAAATATTTCCTCCTTTCACCTACTTACTTGCTTAATTGCTTCCCTCCCAGCATCTTTCTTTTGTCTTTCTTTTGAATTTAGTGCTTTTCTATGTTTGGGAAGATGCAAAGTCTGGGCTCATTGAAATCATTCCTTTGATATGCACCTCAGCTGTCTTGGGCCAGTGTCCCATGCTTTCTCATCCTGAGTAACCTCAAGGTGCACTTTTGGGGGTGGTTGCAGCATTCTGTTTCCATCCTGAGTTCCCTTGGGGCTCACTGTCAGGGCTGTAATGTGGTGGCTTGTCGTCTGCAACATCCTTTGTTTACTGATATGGCAGGCAATATTTTTCATTTACACATCCATATTGAGGTATATATTTAATAAACTTGTGGGTTTTTTCTCCTTATTAGTCTGTCTTTTATTAAAAGGGGTGTCAGCCAAGAGTTCAGAAGGGTAGAGGAAAAATTATATTTCCTCCCTTACACATTAAAGAACTGAGTTTTCAGGGAATGCTACCACCCTGAAATCAAGAGACAGAGAATCCAAAGAGACACAGCTGAGAACTGGTTTCCTGGAGCAAAACCTCCTGGAGTCATAAACTGGTAGAAACACTTACAATGATAATTTTGACAAATTGCTAGAGACCAATAGAGTACCAACGTGGCAGTGAGACACTCCTAGGAGGTGCCATCTTGGAGAGGCCCTGCACTTTTATTGGCTGTATTTTCAGGAACCCTACCAGATTCTCATAGAGAAGATGCAATAAATAACCCCTCATGCCTCTGGCAGGGGGATGGAAAGAGTAATCCTTGTGAAATAGTCCTAGAGCCTTTTCCGTAACAGAGACATACTCTCTGGAAGAAAGCCCTTACAGGGTCATGTTCCAGAACAACAAGAGAAGGTATTCCTCTCACTCTATCCCCCATCTCACCTAAGGAGTGGGACAAAGTTATGCAAGAAGAAACACTTAAGACATCAGGGGTGCGGACTGAAAAGCAACAACAACAAAGCACAGAGCGCACGCACACATACACACACACACACGCACAATGTGAGAGCTATGAGTTCAGTTTTATTTGGGGCTTTCTGAGGACTATAGGCTGTCAAGAGACAGCCTCTCAGATAGCTCTGAGGAACGGTTCCAAAGGGGTAGCGGGGGGCAGGTCAGTATATATGTGATTTTAGTGAAGGGGAAGTACATGTAATCAAACACATATTTTATTGCTGAAGGTTTCTGGTAGTCTCGTGAAAGTTACTGCTAATCCCAAGGAGCAGATGTCACCATGAAGGATTTTGATGCTTTTCTAGGCACAGGAGATGCAAGAATTGAGCTCCTAAACTCTTCTCTTGACAATATCTAACTATCTGAAAGCCTATTCTGCCAGCTTTTTGCAGAGCACAGAGTGTCTCATTCTTAAACTCCACCCTGAACTCCTTTCAGGGTGTGTTGAAGGTCAGCAGTTGCTGTGGCTCATGATTTAATCCTAGTAGATGTAGATGGCAAGGGCCAATTTTTAGTTGGCAGGTATCTGCAATCAAGGCATGGCTCTTGCTTTTAAGGTTCAGGCCTTTGCCATGTCTTAGTTGGATATCAAAGATGTAAGTGCAGTGTTAAAATGAGCCATCTGTTTTGGATGAGTCAGAACAGGATGTTCTTCCTCCAAGAATGCTTGATCTCTGTCTTCTCATTACCATTCTCAACTTCATAGTTTTCATGGTAGCTGCTATTTGGAAAGCTTCCGTCAGTCTTCCTCTGTTTGTGTGGAGCACTGCCCTCAGCTCAACAGTGGCCCAGACATGAGCTTCTGGGGTCTACTCTCTGCTCAGCTCCTTGAAATGATGGCTGCTTCACCTCTCTCTGGCCCTCATCTCTGCATCCACTACTCCTCAACACTGTCATGAACTGCAAGGACTCTAGCTCTCTGTTGCAGTTAGAAATTGTCCCAAAGCAGAGAGCTGAGTAATTGTGGAACAGACTTCTTATCAGTCTTCCTTCCTTCCTTCCTTCTGCCCTATTTTCGTGGAAAGTTTAATGTAAACTCCTTAAGAAAAAACAGTATAGTATCTGTAACTTATTAACATTAAAAAATTAATATGGGGCTTCCCTAGTGGCGCAGTGGTTGAGAGTCCGCCTGCCGATGCAGGGGACATGGGTTCGTGGCCCAGTCCGGGAGGATCCCACATGCCACGGAGCGGCTGGGCCCATGAGCCATGGCCGCTGAGCCTGCGCGTCTGGAGCCTGTGCTCCACAACGGGAGAGGCCACAACAGTGAGAGGCCCTTGCACCGCCAAAAAAAAAAAATATATATATATATATATATATATATATATATATGACTTGACTAAATTGCACTGAATTATCTTCAGTTGATTAATCATTGTAAAACAGGAGGGAAGGGGGAGGGCACAACCTTTGAAAGAATGATATAGCCCAAGGACATGACATAACTAATTAGAACAAAATGGGTCCAAGATGGAGGACAAGTCAACTTCCACTAGACCTTGAGCCTCAGTATACACTCACTGTAACACATCACCAAGCTAAATGACACAACCACAGGCGCCATGACACTTCCAAGACTGACCTTAATGATCAAAAAGTGGGCGGTGGCCCAATTCCTGGAAATCCTTGCCCCTTCCTGAAATAGCTGGAATACTCCTCCCACCCATTAGCCTATGAAATTACCCAGCCCTATAAAAAGTGACTACCCCATACCCTGGTGCCTTTCTCGCCTTCTGAGATGGCCCACACTCTGTGGAGTGTGTTTCTCTCTAAAGAAATCCACTTCTTACCTATCACTTTGTCTCTCACTGAATTCTTTCCGCAAAGAGACATCAAGAACCTGAGCTTCTTTAAGTCCCGAAACCAGGTGTGTGTTCTCAGTTGGTAGACTGTGGCCGGGTTCAAGTCCCGGCTGCGTGAGTTCAAGTCTCAATCTGGGTTTTGACCAGGTTCAAGTCCTGGCATGGGGGTTCAAGTCCCAACCTGAGGTGCATGGTTTCAATTGGAAGAATTCATAGAAAAAAATATTGGAAATATCAGAGTTAAGTTTCTTGAGAAAAAAAATTGCAGATGAAGCTAAGTGAGGTAATTCTTTAAGTAATACTCTCAATTAAAACTGCAGCTAAAAGTAATTCCCTGAATCATGTTTTATTAGGTGGGGAATTTTGTCAAGGTCATTTGGAGGTTGGGTCTAGCTGGTCCCAAGGTCGGTGTCTAGGAAAACAAGAGGAAAATCCAGTCCAACATTGAAGGAAGTACACTGTGACAAAAAGGCTGGATAAGTAAGACAGTCCAGAATAGAATTTTGAGCAATGCTAGCAATTTGGACTTCATTTGCAAGCCTGTAACCAGCTTTTAAAGGATATTAAATAGTGCAGTGAAATGATACAGAAAACCACTTGAGATCATTCTTTCAATAGTGATTAAATACGTAAACCATACTGAAATGAAGCAGGACCCTGTGAGGCCCTCCTGGGTACAAATCCCTTTCATGCCCCCCATTTCTTGTTTGTAGGAAATAGGCTTCATTCAGCCTCTTTGACCTTCCCTGAGTTCCAAGGGGGAGATTCGAGCATTTGCTAATCAGGGAAGGGAGGGGATGCAGAAACAAGGGAGGAGCACTCAAGAAACAATGGTGCAGCCTTGGAGCAGGGTCCTGGTCCCTACTCAAGGGATGTATATAGCAATACCTTTGAGCTCTTCTGTAGGAAGTAAGGCCCCCTCTCAGGTAACTTTGGGTCGAGCACAAGATTCCTGGAGCACCGCCCTGTTATCTCACCACCAGCCAAGCAGAAGAAAGTCTGCACATAGCGGAAGATAATGAAGACTCTGACCACTTCCCCAAATGATTCTCCCTTTAAAAACTTTCATGGTTGAGCAGAATCTTTGGAGTTGGTTTAGGGACATGAGTCTACCTTCTCCCCAGGTTGCTGGCCTCCTGAATAAAGCAACCTTTCCCTTCCAACCAACACTTGTCTATCAAGTATTGGCTTTTGAGTGGTGAGCAGCTGAACCTGAGTTTGGTAACAATATTGTTTAGAATTATAAAATAATATATATTTGCTGCCATAAATCATAAAATTAATTAGGAGTAAATTATCACACTGCTGTCACTTAAACAGAGATAGCCATGGTTAAAGTATTGGTGTATATATTCTACAGAATTTTCTAATTTTTTTATGACAGAATTATCATAATCTTTGAGAATGTCCATCTAACATTCTAGCATATTTTCTGGAAGATTATAGTAATACCTCTATAGCAAATATTCTCATAGTGTTAACATTAAGTGAAGTTTGTAACAATTACATAAGGTACACATAATTAAAATAGATTGACCTCAGGGACTAGTAAGTGCTTAGTTAAAAATTTTTAGTTATCTTGAAATTTCTACAAATTGAAGGATTATGGTTAGCAGTGATAAAAATTTGTCCCTTTGATTTTTGATCTCTTCATAATTTGAAGAATTTGCCAAATTGTTCTTAAATATATAGTTGATTTTTGAACAATGTAGGGGTTAGGGGTGCCAACATCCCCGTGCAGTCAAAAATACATGTACAACTTTTGACTTCCAAACAACTTAACTAGTAACAGCCTACTGTTGACTGGAAGGCTTACCGATACCATAAACAGTCAATTAACATACATTTTGTATGTTATATGCATTAAATACTGTATTCTTACAATAAAGTAAGCTAAAGAAAAGAAAATGTTATTAAGAAAATCATAAGGAAGAGAAAATACATTTATAGTGCTGTACTGCATTTATCAATACCATAAGTTTATGTGGTCTGTTTACAGATGAATTGTCTGTCAGTACCTACATCAATATTGTCTTATATAATACAAAACAATGTGGATATTATATGTATTACTAACACTAGACATCAAAAATGAAAAGATAATGTGAAAAAGAAATTCATGTTTATTTACAGGCATAGCAATTCATGCATTGATAACAAAGAAGCAGCAATATGACTGCTTTATGGTCACCTAGTGTAATCGATACAATTGCTTCATAGTAGCCTAGGCTACACACTAATAAATGAATTGTTACTAAAATTTTTATGGCATACAGTATTACAATCATATTCATAATAAACTATTAGAAACATTGTTACATTAAAAATAAAATTCACCTCTGATGATAGGCTGATACACAGTTTCTCCAATTATAAGAGAGGGAAATTGACACAGAAAGAATACTGTATGGTAAAGTAATTCTTTGAAAGCAAAGTTATGAAAGAGCAATAAAACTAACACACTTAACTTTATTAAATTTATTAAATAATTTTATAAATATTAAATGTCACTCATGCCTATGCAACGGTAAGCTATCCACTCCAGTACAAGTCCGGCACACGGTGTTCTACATGATAAATACTTAGGCAGTAATAATGGTGATGACACAGAAAAACATTTAACACAGTTCTTGCCATATAGTTATTAGATTTTCACACAAAGACATTCACACACACACACCCACACACACACATGACAGGTAAGTTTTTTAAGTGTACGATCTGATGATTATTTACTATTAGTTAAGTGAAGTGGATCATCATAAAGGTATTTATCCTCATTGTCTTCACCTTGAATAGGCTCAGGAGGAGGGGGAGGGGTTGGTCTTGCTGTCTCAGGGGTGGCAGAGGCAGAAGAGGTAGAGTGGGAAGGGGAAGCAGGAGAGGCAGGTGCACTTGGTGTAACTTTATCAAAATACATGTAACCTCTCTGACTTTTTTTGCTTTTTCATTTCTCTAACAATGTTCCTATACAGGACCAATCCTTCTTCCACTGTTTGCTTTAGTTTTAGTGCCTGTATCAGAAGGAGGGTCCATGTCCTTAAAGAAGTTAAAAGCAGTCATGAAAAATCATAATCCTTCTGCTAGATTGTCTGATGCCAATTTGTTTCCTGGCACTGCTGCTTCTAGGTTTCCTCATCATCATCTGTCACTGGTTGGGAAGCACTCATCTCCACCAGTCGTCTTCTGTTAATTTCTCTGGCATGGTGTCTATCAACTCTTGAATTTCTCCAAGATCTATATCTTGAAACCCTTCACCCACACAACCCCACCTTTTGTGCCATATCTACAATTTCCTTTATGATTTCTTTGCTTGGCTCTGTCGTAAATCCTGTGAAGTCATGTGCAACATCTGGACAGTTCTCTCCAGCAGGAATATATTGTTCAGGGCTTAGTGGCTTTCATGCCTTTTTAAATTTAATTTAATTTATTTTTTTTGCGGTACGCGGACCTCTCACTGTTGTGGCCTCTCCCGTTGCGGAGCACAGGGTCCGGACGCGCAGGCTTAGCGGCCATGGCTCACGGGCCTAGCCGCTCCGCGGCATGTGGGATCTTCCCAGACCGGGGTACGAACCCGTGTCCCCTGCATTGGCAGGCGGACTCTCAACCACTGTGCCACCAGGGAAGCCCCATGTCTTTTTTGATAACAAGAATGGCATCTTCACTGGTGTGATCCTTCCAGACTTCCATGATGTTCTCTCTGTCAGGGCTCTCTTCCATAGTGTTGTCAATCCTTTCCATAGGGCACCATATGTAGTGAGCATTACAGGTCCTTATGACCCCCTGATCTAGAGGCTGAATTAGAGACATTGTGTTTGGGGGTAGGTAGACCGCTTTGAGGCCATTGGGGTTGAACTCATGGGTTTCTGGGTGGTCAGGGGCACTGTCCAATATCAAAAGAACTTTTAAAAAGCAGTCCCTTACAGAGGCAAAGCATCAATACAAACAACCCAAAAAAGGGGCTCTCATTGTCCAGGACTTCTTATTGTACAACCAAAAGACTTGCTGCTGGTGTTTATATTTTCTCTTCAAGGCTTGGGCGTTAGAAGCTTTATATAAGGACAGTCCTGATGATAAGCCCAACTGCATTTTCACAAAGCAGTAGCATAATCCTATCCCTTCCTGCCTTAAATCCTAATGCTCACTTCTCTTCCTTACTATTAAGTGTCCTTCATGACATTATTTTTCCAAGAATAAGTCACTTTCATCTGCATTAAAAATCTGTTCAGGCAGATATCCTTCCTCTTCAACGATTTTTTTAATGGTGTCTGGGAACTTATATGTTGTCTCTTGATTGGCAGAATCTGCTTCTCCTGTTATCTAGACTTTTTTTTTTTTTTTTTTTTTTTTTTTGCGGTACGCGGGCCTCTCACCGCTGTGGCCTCTCCCGTTGTGGAGCACAGGCTTCGGATGGGCAGGCCCAGCGGCCACGGCTCACGGGCCCAGCCGCTCCGCGGCATGTGGGATCTTCCCGGACCGGGGCACGAACTCGCGTCGCCCGCATCGGCAGGTGGACTCCCAACCACTGCGCCACCAGGGAAGCCCTATCTAGACATTTTTTAAAGCCAAACCTCTGTCTGAAATTATCACACCGTCCTTTGCCGGCATTAAATCTCCAGCTTTAGATCCTTCACCTTCCTTTTGCTATAAGTTTTCATATAATGACTTTGCTTTTTCTCAAATCATATGAGAGTCGATAGGTTTGCCTTTCTTATAACAATCCTGTACCCACATAAAGCTACATTTTCAATATGAGATAAAAAGGTATTTCACAAAAAGGGCAAGGCTTTTAAAGTGCCTACTGGCCACAGCTTCATAAATTTCTTTTTCTTTTTTTACAGTGGTCCTTACACTGGATTCATTTCTCCTGAAATGATAAGCAACCACAGTTGTAGACTTCATTCTGTGGTATGTATCAAGTAATTCAACTTTTCTTGTCATGTGATGACTTTTCTCTGCTTCTTAGGGTCACTTTCAGCATCACTAGTGACACTTTGTTTGGGTCCCATTATGTTATAAGGTTTACAGTATTGCGCTGAACACAATGAAAAATACACAAGAACCACGAGACATCACGTTTTGCTGTGATATGCAATTAACTGCAGGGAAACTGCTCATGCAGAGATGGTCACTGTCACATGGTATTTTATCAGAAACTCCCAACACTTGGGCTCACTGCATTAGCAACAGGAAGTGGCTACAAAATCATTACAGTAGTACAGTGTGTACTGCAGTTAGTTTGATTTAGTTATGATTTAATACTGCATCTTATTTGTTTACATTTCCCTCACCTGGGAATGGTGCCATGTATGGTGTGTAAGTGTATGTGTAAGTTTTGATATATTTTAAATTTTTATAATAGATTTGTGTATATTTTATGGTGGTAAGTGATAAACTATTATCTATAATATTTTATGCATTCATGACATACTGAACTTTTTCTTAATATTTTCAACATTTGTAGCTTATGTAGTTTGAAAGTTTTTTCAAACTGTCACAAATATAAAAAAAATTACAATATATTTATTGAAAACAATCTGTGTATAAGTGGACTCACGCAGTTCAAACCTATGTTATTCAAGGGTCAACTGTACATACAACACACTTTTTGCAGAAAACACACATGAGAAGAATCAAACCCCAAAAGTTATAAGAGAAACAGTATTGCAACGCTAGCTATGTCATTCACTGCTGTGAACAATGTAATAAACTGGAAAGGAAGGTAATAGGGTATGAAACTCCTTTGCTAGGGGATGGAGTATTACGCCATAACAAAAAAGGTGGCAAGAACAGATAACAGCCCAACCATTTCAAACACACTGAGAAGGAAATTACCAAGAGTAGAATACATTTCAAATTTAAGTTTCACAATTATTTAAACATCTAGGTATACAAAAGTTAAGGGTCTTTTCATATAATGAAATAAGTCATTTTCAAGATTATTTGCTCTTCCTAAACCTTCTCAGCATCCTCTGTAGTATTTTTCATTGTATGATAACTAAAGGCAATAAAAAAAAGGTCTTCACATTAGTCCAACTTTTTCCTGGTTCAACTAATCATTCAAAATGTGTGGGAACACTTCTTGAAAAATTGCTGAAATGCAGAGTATTCTTTCCACCTAAGAAGAATACATTGTTTCCTTGTGAAAAGTAAAGGGATACACAACAAAAAGTCAATTTCTTCTTCATGATAAAAATAAAGACAAACAACTAAGTTATTAAATAACCTACTAGATCACAAAATAGACCTTTTTATATTCTCAGATAAATAGTCCTCGACATTGACCAAGTGAGGAGAGAATGTAGTAGAGATCCCAATAATGTCTTCTTCAGTTTGCAAAAATGTAAATCCAAACCAACCAGTAATTAATCTTAATTCATGCAAAATGCTGTCTTACAGGGGGAGTGAAATGGAGGGTTAGGCATGAATGTAACAGTCATTTGTTCAAATGAATGTCTTTGTAGGCCATTCCATCATCAAATTCTTAGGTAGGGAGGAAAGCCAAAGGAGTTGAAGATGGCTGTTAATGAGAGCAAATGAAACATTTTTACATATTCATTTACTTTTCATTTAATTATCCATTTATTTATTTATTTTTCTTTGTCTGCCTTCTACTATAAGATATAAGTACCATGAGAGCAAAGATCTTGCATTTTTGGTCACTGCTGTGTTCCAGTATATAGAATGAAGTCTAAATCATACAAAGCACTCAATTACTGTTTTTCCAGTGAATAAGTGACTGAATAAATGAAAACAAAATTTGTCCCCCCTAACTGAGTCCCTGGGAGGTGTCTTAAGGTCTTCAAAGTAGTAAGATTCAAACCAGTTTGGATTCAGTGTGCCTGTACTCTTGTGTCTGGAGGGGTTTCAGTGTATGATAGCAACCAATACTGATTGTTAAGAATTATGATTTCAGGAGCTCAGGCTTGGTGGAGATTGAAAGCCATATGACTGGTTCAGAGTTATCTTCCAAGCCCAAACCATGAACAAGCTACTCTTCACTGAGGTTGATAGAAGGTAGAGGAGAGGACCCAGGCTCTACAGCTGAACTTGGCCCAGATTTAAGACCGGCCTTACTTGTATGGATATTTGGTCACTTTGCCACAGCCCAAATATTCTGCTTGGGAAACTTTATTGTTGTGCCTTCTCCAAACCACTTCTTATCTACCAACAAAGAGACCTATTGGCCACTTTGTTGCTGAGATATTTTAAGGAGAGTGAGTGGCACTTTGAAGCTCGGAGGTTCAAGGAGTTTGTTCTCTACCACCTCAGACTTATGAAGTGACTGTGAATAAAAAGGAGCCTAAACTCAAAGGGAACGTATTGACTGGGCAAGTCACCATTTCACTGAGAATAACTCTGGTGACTAGGCAACTCTCCCCAGGAACGTTAACAATTGTTTGTCTAGCTCCTGGGCTACAGTCATTCAGTTCTGTATTCCCAAGGCTAATGTCTAGTTTCTATATTACCAAGGCTAGACACAAGAGCACCTCTCGCTTATCCAGACCAGAGTTTCAAACAAGCCTTAGAGGGAATAGAGTGAACTCCAGAAGTTTCTGCTCTAACTAGGTAAACCACATGTCTCTTTTTGCCCAAGACAGTTCCAGTTGACTTCTGATGTTCTGGAGTTTTTTATTAATATTTTCACCAAGAGTATGTCAAAAATAACCTAATTCAAACGATAAGTTATATGAAAGCTCTAAGGATAAGGCATACATAGTGCTTGAGCATTTCCATTTGGAGGATAAACTCAGATACTGGAGTAGCACAATCAGTTCTTTCAGAGGACACCCTGGTTAGCATTATAGGTATGTAACATTGGATATTAATAAGTAGCCTCAAAAGAAGTTAAATGCTTATCAAATTATAAATTTATTTAATAATTTAATAAATATTTGAATTCTGGCCTTACAATCCAAAGACTATACTAGAAAATGACTATGTTACAGCAATAACTATGTCAGAAGTAATCATAATATGGATACTTTGCATTTTTAGAGTGGATGAGATATCAAAATGTCTTTATGTGCATTGTATGCATGGTTTTATTTAAACATTATAATGACTGTTAGCTAAGTTAGTTCTCCCCTCCTTTTTTTTTTACAGACACAATAAGAGTGTTATGAGGAGTTTATATTTTAATGTATTAATTTTATGTGAAAAGGTGATGCTATAGAAGCACTCAGGACCATGTATTTTTAAAAAAAACTTTGCCAAATGGAATTGACTATATCTGGAAAGCCATAATCTCTCACCTCTTCTGTCTGTGGGTTCTGGTTCTTTGATTAGTGTTTAGAGACAGCTGAATGCAATTCCAGATAAGATCAAGTCTATAAACACAGATGTTCAAGGCTAACAGCTCTCCAGAGGAGCAAACACTTGATCTTGGTCTCATTAGACACCTAATCTGATCCACTGAAATAACGGCCCCAGATGGATTCATAATGTTACTTTGTATCTACAAAGGGCTTTTCTTTAAAGTTCAGAGCTCCACTTAACATGGCATGGTTGGAATTTGACAACCATACATAGACACACAGAGACACACACAGAGACACGCACATACACAAATGCACTTATGTATGTAGAAACCTAGCTATGGGACTTCAATTAAGTAGCATAAAAGTTAGAAACATGAAGATCTGCATCTAGTATCTGCCAGTAAATAAAACAAACAAACAAACAAACAAAACCCCTAAGATTCTAGCATTTTGAAATAATTGCCATAAGTAATCCCAAACCAACCAGTTGTAACTGTTAGTGACCATTAAGTGAGCCTAGAAAACACAGTAAAAGAATCCTTACATTTATAGGGAAAGTTTACCTTTTGAACACATTATTTTATTTCATCCATAAAATTCTCTCATGATAATTTGTGGGACTGTTATGATTCCCCATTTACAGAGAAATGTAAATAAAATTTTCTCACATTTTACATAGTGTTCTCTAATTAATAATATCACATATATTATTTCCATGATTTTCAGAGTTGGTTAGATTTGAAACTTGTTCATATACAATCTCACTTGGAGTCTCAGGATGGGTAGTCTAATAGCAGGGTGCTCACGTGCAGTGTGAAAAGAGTGGGGGTCTATCCCAGCCCCATTCTCTGGGATGCCTCTTCATCTCAGCACACACCTCCTGAAGCATCTCGCAGGAGCACCGAGAACAGACATCTTAGAAATATTTTTTAAAAGTTTTCCTTTATATTTTATTAATCTTGTAAGGAAGTCATATGAATTGCAGAAAAGGAACTTAAGAAATGGAGATTTAGTGATGACAGTCCTCTTGTTTGCAAGCAGTCAGTTAATACGCAGCCATAGAGGACCTTGAACCTTGGATTTACGGTCCTTATCCATTATTTTTCCACTCTTTGAGAAGTGATTAAAATTAAAGTTCCAAACGATCAGGCTGCTTATGAATCCAAAAGAGAGCAGATTTCCTTGTTCTGGAAGTCTCCATATCACTGATTTGAATACACGGTAGGATTAATCAACCCATCACTATCCTGGCAAAGGTCTCCAGCAGTTAGCTTTGTCCAGTTTTGTTCAGATGGAGCAGAGAATCTTTTTTTTTTTTTTTTTTTCTTTACTACCTGAACCTCTAGGTGTTCAGACCCTGGATTCTATCACAAGAGAGCTTGAAGTATCTTCTGCTATTAAATAGAAGGCCGGTCCACTGGGGATGAGTCTTTGATAACAGAGGAGCCTAATTGCCTTCTGTGAGTTCCCCAGTAGATCAAGTGGCTGCTGTTGCCTAGTGTTCCCCCATCTAACAGTGTCCAGAAAGAAAACTGGATGACACTTAAGCTCTGCACAGCTCCCTGGCACACCCAGTGCACAGAATCTTCACATGTATTCCCTGCTGTCTCCATTTGTGTGGCTCCCTTTTTCTTCCTGATCTCTTCTGTCAGCTCCTATTGAGTCAGAGAATGGTTAAAAAAAAAAAAATAAGTCTCTCTCCAATTGTACACACAAATTTTGGTGATCTTTGACCATGCTTTTAAAAGTTAAGTTGAAGTATGCCTGATTTATTTCTTCGTCCTACTGTGACCCATTCTTCCAAAATCGGTGGCTAATTCATGTCCAGCTTCCTGAGATGGTAAAAGGAGAACATGAGAAGAGGTTTTTATCAGTGAGGTAGCATGAGGATTAATATTTTGGGATATTATGCTACCAAATATATATTTACCATCTAGCTAGCTCTCTAGCTATAAAATCTGTCTATAAAGACAGCTATCTTAATTTACTAAGTGATTTCAAAATAAAGGTCTTTCTATTATGGAGGAAATATATGTCTTAACTAAATTGGTAATTTCAAGAATTCTCTTCCTATTTCTATTTATACATATTTTTAAGAGAGAGGGTTCAGAAATAGTGTTTATTAAGTGTTAAATTTACTGAGCACCTACACACTGAACTAAAAACGCAACATGAACTGCCATATTTTAATCCTGATGAAATTTCTGTAAATTTGGAAAACTGAATAGGCTTTAAGATTCAAAATAGGACTTTCCTGGCAGCATAGTTGTTAAGAATCCTCCTGACAATGCAGGGGACTCGGGTTTGAGCCCTGGTCCTGGAAGATCCCACATGCCGCGGAGCAACTAAGCCCGTGCGCCACAACCACTGAGCCCATGTGCCACAACTACTGAAGCCCGTGCACCTAGAGCTCATGCTCTGCAACAAGAGAAGCCACTGCAATGAGAAGCCTGTGCACTGCAAAAAAGAGTAGCCCCCGCTCGCCACAACTGGAGAAAGCCTGCGCACAGCAATGAAGACCCAACCCAGCCAAAAATAAATAAATAAATTTATTTAAAAAAAAAAGATTCAAAATAATGGCAGAGTGGATTGGGAGACAGTTTGGGGCAACCTGTCAGCTCATGTTATTTTATGTCACCTTATCTATTCTTTTGTTGTCGTTGTTGTTGCGGTATGCGGGCCTCTCACTGTTGTGGCCTCTCCAGTTGCGGAGCAGAGGCTCCGGACGCGCAGGCTCAGCGGCCATGGCTCACGGGCCCAGCCGCTCTGCGGCATGTGGGATCTTCCCGGACTGGGGCACGAGCCCGCATCGTCTGCGTTGGCAGGCGGACTCTCAACCACTGCGCCACCAGGGAAACCCACCTTATCTATTCTTAAAAGCTTGCTCCCATTATAGGTAATATAGTGACTGTAAATGTCAAATGCAGTAGCATTATTCTCCAGGATCTTGAAAAATCTGCTGCCATAATAAGATGTGGAAAATCAGTTTAGAGATTCTGGGATGTATCAGAAGTTGAAACTGTGAATTGTTTACTATTCACTTCTTGGAAGTTTTTGTATCATTGAACACGTAGAATTATTTTCCTTATTGCCACTTTCATTTGGCACATAAATACAATGTTATCTTGTTCTCAAGATCCCAGTCTTTTTTCTTTGTTTGTGTAGTAAAATGGTGTGACATACCCCTCATGTGACCTTTACTGTGGGTAACTTACCATCCAGAGTACTCTGTGAACAACCCACCAGACCTTTCTAATTGCTACAGAATTATAGGAGACATCGATGTAAAGCAGCTTCAGTGGCCACCCTTACAGAGACACTAGCAGTTCTTAGGTGTAATAAAAATAACCACCACCTCTAATGCATCACTTGACGTACGTATCACACTACCCTTTGGTATCACATTATACTCAATTATTTGAAAGTTATATATGTAATATTAGATACAGTTAATGCCATTAGCCCTGCAGTATCTAAAGTGCTCAACAGAAATACAGTTCTAGGCTAGGAATTATTCTGAGTAATTGAAGTTTAATCATCTAAAGAATTTTCATCACCTCATTCACTTGAAACATTATTAACATACTTGATTTCTTTTATCCCTTGGAATTAGTACAGATACTTGGTAAAATGCCATGCAGTATTTAAAAACCGAAAATACTGAGGGGTCTTCAGGTCACTGGTCTGAACATCGATTCTCTTTTTATATTATAAGAGATAATGATATTAATGATACAGTTAGAATTAAGTCAAGATTTACCATAGATCTGTAGACTCCCTGAATAAGATTGGTTTCTTTTGGTTTGTCCTTCCTTTACTGGTAGTAGACATCAGAAAACCACCGAGTGCTTCAAAGTAGCTGAATTGTGGTAAAGAAATCATAGATTACAAAAAATGTTTTCATTACCACTTGGCACAAATTCAGAATAGGATTATTCTAAATAAGTTTCCTTTGAAAAACAAAATGATTTGTTCTATAAAATTTGTAATTATTTACAAAATTTTAGATATACATCTAATCATAAAACTTTACATGCTTTCAGGCTGTCCATTGAAAGAGAAAGTGTCAATTTAGGGCACCGTCTAAATATAGAAGCTTTATGAGGGCTCAGAATATTAAAATCATCTAA
This sequence comes from Aethalodelphis obliquidens, assembly GCF_003676395.1. Taxonomy (NCBI): domain Eukaryota; kingdom Metazoa; phylum Chordata; class Mammalia; order Artiodactyla; family Delphinidae; genus Aethalodelphis; species Aethalodelphis obliquidens. Next base: position 7,787,229 of record NW_020837991.1, on the reverse strand, counting down.
GTAATTTGAGAATTTCAAAAGACAATATATAAAGTCTTAAAATACCCATATCTTGATACAAGATTTTATCCTTTAGTAACTGATCCTTAAAATTCATATATATTGATTTGAACTGAAATTACCAAAGTTACTTGACAATGTTAATACATGTTAGATAATGTTTGTATACAGGAGGCTTCCCTTAAAATAATTTGATTCAGAGAATTTCAAGTTATGAAGAGTGATATCATTAAGTATATAAAAACGGTCATTCATTCAGTTAACACTTATTGAGGATTTATTATATGTCAGATCCTGCAAACACTAAGATGAATACACAGACCTTAGGATAAAAGATGAATAACTGTCCTTATCCTGTGTTGGAATAAATGGCATGATAAATAATCAAACAAAGGATACAAGAAAATGTTATATAGAACACAATAGAAGTGTGAAGAAGGTGGAAGATGAAAGGTCAACATGGAAGGATGTACCTAACACTGAAGTGATTTCCTATAAGGAGTTTGATTTTTGAAAGATGATAATTGTTGCTATGAAACAAAGTGGGAAGGGAATTTCAAGCAGAAACTTCAAATAGTTTGTTACAATGGGAGGAGCTAGTGTAAGGATGAAGTAAGAAGAGCTGTGAAAATTGGTGAGGTTAAAGAGACAAGGCGAGATTAGATCATGATAGTACGTTTGGATTTTATCCTACTTGTACTGTGCAAAATCTTTGTTTTAATCATTCTATATTATAGACAGGTAGAGTTTCTTGCTCTTTCTTTCTCATGTCTGTGTCTATGTCCATGTCTATCTCTATCTCTTTTTTGTAACAGCTTTATTGAGATATAATTCATGTAGCACCAAGCAATTCATCTACTTAATGTATAATTCAGTGTTTTAACATATATTCAGAGAATTGTGCAACCATCCCCACACTCAATTTTATAACATTTTTATTAATCCAAAAAGAAAAGCTGTACACTATAACAATCATCCTGTTTCTCTCCAAACTTTCCAACCCTAGGCAACCACTAATCTAGTTTATGTCTCTGTTGATTTTTATATCTTGGACTGTTCATACAAAATGTCCTTTACTTATGATGATTTCAAAGTTTATCCATGTTGTAGCCTGCATTAGTACTTCATTTGTTTTTATTACTGGTTAATATTCTTGTTGTATGATACACTATATTTATTTATTTGTTTATTTATTATTGATCAGTTAATAGACAGCTGGACTGTTTCCATTTTGGAGCTATTATGAATAATGCTGCTTTGAAAATGTGTATATAAGATTTTTAGCTATATTCTCTTGGACATACTACTGGTACAGGAATTACTGAGTAATATGATGACTCTTCGTTTAGTCTTTTGAGGAACTACCTATTTCCAAAATAGCTGCATCATTTTGTATTCCTACCATCAATGTATGAAAGTTTCAAACTCTCCACATCCTCACCAAAACGTCTAGGAATCTTTTAAATTACAACCATCTTAGTGGAAATAAGTAATATCTCATTATAGTTTGATAGCAAATATTTAGTTATTAATGGTGTTGAAGAAATTTCATCTGCTTATTGAGCATTTGTACATATTCTTTGGAGAAATTTCTACTCAGCTATTTTGACCACTTTGGATTCTGTTATTTTTCACATTATTATTTAATTAAGAATGTTTATGTTTTAATTCAAGTGTCTCATCAGATATATGATTTGCAGCTAATTTCTCCTAATCTGTGTTTTTACTGAGAGTGTCTTTTGAAGTACAGACTTTTAAATTTTCATGAAGTTTAATTTATCCACATTTTCTTTTCATACTTGTGCTTTGGTGTTATATTTAACAAATAATTGCCTATTCCAAGGTCATGGAGACTTACCCCTATGTTTTCTTCTAAGAATTTTATCATTTTAGCTCTTACATTTAGGGCTTTGGTCCACTTTGAGTTTTTGTTGTTGCTGTTGTTTATTTATGTATTTATTTTTGTATGTGATGTGAGGAAGGGCTTTAACTTCATTATTTTGCATGTAGATATCAAGTTATCCCAGCATCACTTGTTGAAAAGACTATTAATTTCTCCTTATTTGATTATTTTGCCTTTCTTGTCAAAAATAGTTTGTAAATGAAAGGGTTTATTTGTGGTCTCTTAATGCTATATCTATATGTCTATCATTATTCAAGTATCACACTGACATGCCTTATTGTAGCCTTGTAGTAAGTTTTGAAAATGGAAGTATGAACAAATCCAAATTTGTTGTTATTTATCAAGATTGTTTTTGGTATTCTAGGTTCCAAGGATTTCCATATGAATTTTAAGGTCAGCCTATCGATTTCTGTCAAAAATCAGTGTGGGATTTTTATCTGGTTGTATTGAATCTGTAGATCAATTTGGGAAATATTGTTATCTTGACAATATTCAGTCTTCCAGCCCATGAACATGGGGTGCATTTCATTTATTTAGTTTCTTTCAACTATATATATATATATATATATTTAGTTTTTAGGATATGTTATCTTTTTATTTAAACTTATTTCTAATTATTTTACTCTTTTGGAAGTATGGTAAATTGAAGTGCTTTCTTGATTTCATTTAAAATTAGTCATTGCAACCATATAGAAGTATAATTGCTTTTTGTACATTGACCTTGTATCCTCCAACATTACTGAACTCATTCATTAGTTCTTATGGTTATTTTAGTAGATTCCTTAGAATTTTTAATATTCAGAGTCATATATCTGAAAATTGAGATAGTTTTATATATTCTTTTACAAAATAGATGCCTTTATTTTAATTTTCTTTACCAATTCTGGCTAGAATTTCCTGTATAATGTTAACTGTATGTGGCGAGTGAATTTTTCCCAATCCTAGGGAACGATATCCAGACTTTCACCGTGAAGAACAGTGTTAGCTGTGGACTTTTCCTAAATGCTCTTTATCAGGACTTGGAAGTTCTATCTCTAGTGTTTTTGAGTATTTAACATTAAGGAGTGTTGGATTTTGTCAAATGTTTTTCTTCATTTATTGAAACAATCATGTTGTTTTTAATCTATCAGTATGGTATATTACATTCATTTAATTTCAGATATTTAATGAATCTTACATTACTGGGAAAAATCCCATTTATTCCTTTTACGTGTATAATCCTTTTATATGTCACTGAATATGTTGTACTGATATTTTCCTGTGGATTTTGCATCAATATTCGTAAGTGATTTAGTGTGTAGTTTTATTTTCATGTGTTGTCTTTCTCTAATTTTGCTGACAGAGTAATACTGGTGTCATAAGCAAAGTTGGAAAGAATTACTTCCTCTTCTATTTTTGGTAGAGATTGCTAAGAATTGGTATTAATTCTTCCTTAAATGTTGGGGAAATTTTACAATTGAGACCATCTAAGCTTGGGAATTACTTTTTTTATTTCTAATTTAATTTCTTACTTTCATGCAACTATTCAGATTTTCTATTAATACTTGAGTCAGCTTTGGTAGTTTTTGCCTTTCTAGAAATTTATCAATTTCACCTAATATATCTAATTTTTAAATTATTATTTGTACATAGTATTCTATTAAAATTCTATTTGTTACTAAGTTTGGTAGAAACATCCTCTTTCATTTCTGATTTTTGTAATTTGAGTCTTCTCTGTTTTTTCTGCTTAGTCTAGCTAAAATTTTGATACTTTTGTTGATCTTTTTACAATTCAACTTTTGATCCAATTGATTTTTTTCTGTTGTTTTCCTAGTCCTTATTTTTGTTAATTTCCACTCTAATAGTGGAATAATTTCCACTCTAATAGTTTTATTTTTGTTAATTTCCACCTTCCACTTTCTTTAAGTTTAGTTTGATTTTTTTTTTCTTTTTTTAATGGCTTAAGGGGAAAGATTAAGTTATCAAAATTTTTCTTCTTTTTTAATACAGGATTTAAATTTCTTGGTAAATAAGTTTCTTCCTTTGATTCCTTTCATAAGTCGTATCTGTCATACCATCATTTTCATTAATCTCATAGTATTTTCTAATTTTCCTCATGATTTATTTTTCTCATTGGCTATTTATAAGTGCATATTTTAACTTCAACATATTTTTAAATTTCCCAAATTTATTTCTATTTTCTAATTTAGTTTCATTGTGTTTGGACAACATACTTTGTATAATTTCAGTCATTTTAAATTTAATGGGGGTTATGCCCACACATGTGGCAAATTATGGAGAACATTCTGTGTACACTTGTAAAAAATGTGTATTATTCTATTTGGGGTTTAAGTGTTCTGCAGATGTCTGTTAGGTCTACTTGGTTTACAGAGTTGTTTAGGTCTTCTTTTTCCTTGCTGAAATCATTTGTACCTGGCCTACCCATTATTCATAGTGGGATATTGAGGTCTTAAAAATAACTGTTGAATAGCTTGGTGTTTTCCTCCCTTCAGTTCTGTCAGTTTTTGGGGCTCTGTTATTAGGTCCAAAAATATTTATAATTATTATATATTCCTAATTAATTGAATCTTTTATCATTATAAAATGTCTTTGTACCTAGTAATATTTTTGTTTTAAAGTCTATTTTGTCTAATATTAATCAGGTCACTCCAGCTTTCTCATTGTTGCTGTTTTGCATAGTATTTTTAATGTATATATGTTACAAACCCCCCCAATAGTTATAGCTATTACTCTATACAATTTTCTGTCTTTTAAAACTAAGGGAATAAAGGAGAGCATGTTTATATTTATAGAGTTTGTTATAATAACTTTCCTATTTAACATTTCTGTTCCTGTAGATTCAAGTTACCATCTGGTATCATTTCTTTACTTCAACACAGCTTTGCGCCCAACCACCTCCTTTGTGCTTTGATTGACATATATATTACATATATGTTTTTTTTTTTTTTTTTTGCGGTACGCGGGCCTCTCACCGCTGCAGCCTCTCCCGTTGCGGAGCACAGGCTCCGGACGCGCAGGCCCAGCGGCCATGGCTCCCGGGCCCAGCCGCTGCGCGGCATGCGGGATCCTCCCTTATCGGGGCATGAACCCGCGTCCCCTGCACTGGCAGGCGGACCCTCAACCACTGCGCCACCGGGGAAGCCCTACATATATGTTTTTTTTATTTGTTCCTGTAGATTCAAGTTACCATCTGGTATCATTTCTTTACTTCAACACAGCTTTGCCCCCAACCACCTCCTTTGTGCTTTTATTGACATATATATTACATATATGTTTCAGGCCTGCAAATAGAATTACTTTTTTCTAATATAATTGCTTTATAATCAGTCAACAGAAGAAAGAAAAATATACATTTATACACTCTTTTACAATTACATAATTACCTTAACTGATGCTTATTGATTTTTGTTGTGGATTCAAATTACTGTCTGAGATTATTTGCTTTCCATCTGAAGATCTTCCTTTAATATTTATTATAAGGCTGATCTGTTAATTTCAATTTTCTTCACCTTTAGTTTATTTGAGAATTCCATTTTTTTACTTTTATTTTTGAAAGATTTACTGGACGTAAAGATTCTTGACTGTTTTATTTTTTTATTTCAGCACGTTGAGTATGTCATCATGCTGTCTTCTGCTTATATTGTTTCTGATGCAAATTCAGCTATTAGCCTTATTGGGACTATCATATATTCAATGAATAAGTTTTCCTTTGCTGCTTTCAAGGTTTTCTCATTATAGGTTTCAGCATTTTTATTATTAGAGGTCTGTTTGTGAATGTAATTTGTGTTTATCCTATTTGGAGTTTGTTAGTTTGTTTGCTGTATAGATTGATGTTTTCCATCAAATTTGAGAAGATTTCAGTCCTTGTTTCTTCAAAGATTTTTTTCTGCTTTTTCTCTCTTTCCTCTTATTCTGTCTGGTACTAGACTTATATGTATGTTGGTATGCTTAATGGTATTTTACCTACTTCTGTTTTTTATTGTTCTTTCTTATTTCTCTCTGTTTTGGATTGCATTATCTCTAAAATACTATCTTCAAGTTCATTGATTGTTTCTTTTGCTAGTTCACATCTATTTGATTTGATCACTTTTAGTGAATTTTTTATTTCATTTGTTGTACTTTTCAACTCCAGAATTTCCATTTGGGTTTTCTAAAAATAACTTATATCTCTTCCTTGATATATTCCATTTGACAAGACATCACTGTCACACTTTATTTAAGTATGCTTTTCTTTATATTTTTTAAGAAAATATATAATGACTGCTTGCTGTCTTTGTCTATTAAATCTGTCATCAGAGACTTCTCAGAAGCAGTTGCTTTTTGCTTTTGTTCTTGCATATGAGTCAGACATTCCTTTTTGTTTGACTATGTACTAATTTTTGTTGAAACCTGGAAATTTAGATAATATATTTTAGCAACACTGGGTAGTGATTCCAGCCCCAATTTAGCACTTGTTGTTGATGTTTGTTTGCTTGTTTTTTTGATGACTGGCTGTAATATTTTAGTGAAGTTTATCTCATAGTGTGAAGCCATTGATGTTGTTCCTCAGAGGGCACAGCATTAAACATGCATACAGGCACCTGGGATGACAGTGGTTTTGGCTGATTGTCCTGAAAAATTGTATGCCTCTGTTCATATGCACCCAGGTATTAGCCTTGACTAAGTATAGGCTCATTGCCCTATTGCTTTTAATTATGCCTGGACCATATTTGCTCTACCATCTGATGCCCTGTTACATGAGTAGGTTTCTAGGCTAAAGTTTAAAGTTAATTTTTGACCTATGAGGGCTCTTTTTTGCTGTTTATTTACTTTTTTTTTTTTTTTTTGGTTTCACCACACAGTTTGTGGGATCTTAGTTCCCTGACAAGGGATTGAACCCAGGCCCTTGACAGTGAGAGCACAGAGTACTAACCACTGGACCACCAAAGAGTTCCTTACAGTTTAACTTGTTGCCATCATTAAGTGAAGAGCCTTCTCTTAATTGCTTACTAAGATAATCTCCATTGTTTTCAAGAGTGCCGTTAAGCTTGAACTTCCTCACACTGTGTTTCAAATAAATTAAGTTCCTATGGGGAGAGCTTTAGAACTTTCTGTTATTATACCACACCACCTCCTGTGGGTAAAATCTCTGAACCACAGCTCTGGAATTTGGGACAGGAACATTGGCCTGCTTTTCTTGGAGTGATATCCACATTTAACATGTAAATCACTCTGTATTTTCAACTTGCTTCTCCTAGTGGGGGACTTCTTCCAATGCAAACAAGCTGTAGCAAGTAAAATCAGGGATCAAGTAGTCTCAAAATGTTGTTCCTGGGTTAGAACCTCCATTTTATGAATGAGATATAGGAGGAGAAAGGGAGACCTTAACTCCTCAGTCACACTCATCTGGAATTTAGACTCTGCAGCACAGAGCTGGAGAAAATGGGAATTATCCTTCTACTTCTACTTTTTGAGAGTTTTTATCATTAAAGGGTGTCAACATTTTTCAAATGCTTTTTTATGCATATATTGAGCTAATTATGTGATTTATATCCTTTATTCTGCTGACATGGAGTATCACATTAATATAGTAATACTAGGTAAGAAAAGACAGATTCTGTAGCATTCGAACACCAACCTGCTCTTCCTCTAGCTCCCCACAACCCAGCTTAACATGATGAAACCCCATCCAAGGCAAGTTCAGCCAATAAAACAGGGCTGCCTTTTCCTGTCAAAGGCTATTGTATTTCCACTTGAGGAGCATTGAGCATTTTCAGAGATTGTATTGAATCTATAGATTCCTTCAAATAGTACAGACATTTTAACAATATTAAGTCCATGAAGATGGGATATCTTTCTATTTGTGTCTTGTTTAATTTCTTTCACTAACATTTTGTAGGTTTTGGTAAATAAATCTTTCATCTCCTTAATTAAGTTTATCCAATAGTGTATTTTCTTTTTGGCACTAGTGTAAATGTGTTGTTAATCAGTAATCAAAACCTCCCAACAAAGAAAAGCCCAAGACCAAATGGTTTGACTGGTGAATTTCACCAAATATTAAAGAAGAATTAATGCCAATCCTTCTGAAACTCTTCTAAAAAATTGAAGAGACAGAAACATTTCCCAATTCATTTTACAAGGCCAAGATTACTGAGATACCAAAGCCAGAAAAATGTGCCACAGGAAAAGAAAACTGGAGGCCAACATCCCTGAAGAATACAATGCAAAAATCCTCAACAAAATACTATCAGACTGAATCCAACAGCACATTGCAAGAATCATTCACCATTATCTTATGAGGTTTATCCCCAGGATGCAATGATGGATCAACATAAAAAAATCAATTAATGTGATATACCACATTATCAGAAAAAATGACATAAGTCATATATTATCTCAATAGACGCATAAAAAGCATTTGACAAATTTTAACAAATTTTTGTGATAAAAATTCTCAAAAAATTAGAAATAGAAGGAAAATTCTTCAATACCATAAATGCTATGTATGAAAAGCCCACAGCTAACATCATACTCAATGGTAAAAAATTAGAAGTTTTTCCTTTAAAATCAGAAACAGGGAAGTGATGCCCACTGTAACCACTTTTGACACAGTACTAGTAGTTTTAGTTAGAGCAATTAGACAAGAAAAAGAAATAAAAACATCCAAATTAGCAAGGATAAGATAAAATTATGCCTGTTTGCCGATGGCTGGTCTTAAATATAGAAAGCCCCACAGATTCCATAAAAAAAAAAAAAAAAAAAACTGTTAAAACTGAAAAACATTCAGTCAAGTTGTAGGATACAAAAATCAATGTGCAAAAGTAGTTGTATTTCTATACCCTAACAATGAACTATCTGAAAAGGAAATTAAAAAAAATAAAATTCCGACACTTTTAAATTTTTTAACGCTTATTTTTATATTGCTTGATTTAATTGGTAACAAAAGCAATGATAGTGACAATTTGGCCTCATTACTCATTCAAACAGAATGCCGATGATATTTTACTATAGTAGTAGAACTTTTACTACTGATTTTTTAAACAGCTGTATTGAGGTATAATTCACATACCATACAACTCTCCATTTAAAGTATATATTTTAATGTTTTTTACTGTATTTGCAGATATATACAATGATGCCCACAGTCAATTTTAGAACATTTTCATCACCTTAAAAATAAACCCTGATATTGAACTGCATGAGCTGTTCATATATTTTGGAGATTAATCCTTGTAGGCTCCTTCGTTTGAAGAATTTTCTCCCATTCTGATGGTTGTCTTTTGTTTATGGTTCCCCTTGCTGTGAAAAAGCTTTTAAGTTTAATTGGATCCCATTTGTTTATTTTTGTTTTTATTTCCAAAACCCAATCAAAAAATGGGCAGAAGATCTAAATAGAAATTTTTCCAAAGGAGACATACAGATGGCCAAAAAGCACATGGAAAGATGCTCAACATCACCAATTATTAGAGAAAGGCAAATCAAAACTACAATGAGGTATAACCTCACACTGGTCAGAATGGCCATCATCAGAAGATCTACAAACAATAAGTGAAAAGGGTGTGGAGAAGAGGGAACCCTCTTACACTGTTGGTGGGAATGTAAATTGATACAGCCACTATGGAGAACAGTATGGAGGTTCCTTAAAAAACTAAAAATAGAACTACTATATGACCCAGCAATCCCACTCCTGGGCATATACCTGGAGAAAACCATAATTCCAAAAGATACATGCACCCCAATGTTCATTTCACCACTATTTACTATAGCCAGGACATGGAAGCAATCTAAATGTCCATCAACAGAGGAATGGATAAAGAAGATGAAGCACATATATACAATGGAATATTACTCAGACGTAAGAAAGAATGAAATAATGCCATTTGTAGTAACATGGATGGAGCTAGAGATTGTCATATTGAGTAAAGTAAGTCAGACATAGGCAAATATCATATGATATCACTTATATGTGGAATCTAAAAAAGGGGGATACAAATGAACTTATTTACAAAACAGAAGTAGAGTCATGCATGTAGAAAACAAATGTATGGTTACCAGGGGATGGAGGGGGTGGGATAAACTGGGAGATTAGGATTGACATATACACACAACTATAAAATATATAACTAATAAGGGCTTACTGTATAGCACAGGGAACTCTACTCAGTACTCTGTAATGGCCTATGTGGGAAAATAATCTAAAAAAATAAGAGTGGATATATGTATAACCGATTCACTTTGCTATACACCTGAAATTAACACAACATTGTAAATCAACTATACATCGATGAAAATTAAAACACACACACACACACACACACACACACACACACACACACACACACACACACTAAATAAATAAAAATAAGCCCTGACCCATTAGCTATTACCTCACTACCTCCAATGCCCAATCCCAGTCATAAACAACCACTAATCTGTTTTCTGTTTCCATAGGTTTCCCTGTCCCAGGCATTTCATATGAGTGTAATCATATGATATATGGTATCTTGTGACTGGCTTCTTTCACTCAGCATAATGTTTTTATGGTTTATTTATTCTATAGTACTTCACTACTTTTTATGACCAAATATTACATTATATGAGTATATCATATTTTTGATTCATTCACCAGTTAATGGTCATTTGGTTTATTTCACCCTTGTGATAGCCAAAGTTATTTATAACAGAATTAACAGAATGTCAAAGGTGGGTAGGCAGAGACCCTGGAAAGCCAATGGGGCACATACATTCCAAATACAATCTGCCAGAGAAATCTCTCTTGCTCAGAGAGGCCAATTTTTGTTCTCTTGAGGTCTTCAACTGATCTGACGAGGTCCACAGCATTATGAAGGGCAATCTGCTTATTCAAAGCTCACAGATTTAAATGGTAATCTCATCCAAAATTACTTTCTAATTTAACAAATACATTTAATCTTTACACACATTTTGACTATTTTGAATAATTCTGCTCTAATAATCTGTGTATAAGTTTTTGTGTGGACATATGATTTTATTTCTCTTCAAAATATAGCTAGGAGTAGAATTTCTGGGTCACGTATAATTCTATATTTGTTTGAAGAACTGCCAAACTGCTTTCCGTAGTGACTGCACCATTTTACATTTCCATCAGAACTGTTTGAGAGTTCCTATTTCTCCACATCTTCACGAACACTTGTTATTATCTGACCTTCTAAATTCTAGTCATCCTAGTGGGTGTGATGTGATATCCCATTATTGTTTTGATTTATACTTCCATAATGACTAATAATGTTAAACATCTTTTTAGGGGCTTATTGGCCATTTGTGTATCACCTGGAGAAAGGTCTATTCTGATACTTGGCAAGTTTTTAAAATATATTTTTAAAATTTTTGAATAAAAATTTATTTTTAGTGTTTGAACAGTTCTTACATTTCCACTTTCAGTTATTTGTTGTAAATTGTGTAAGGTAATGTTCAACTTCATCCGTTTACATGTGGTTATCCAATTGTCCCAACACCATTTGTTGAAAGAACTATCTTTCCACAATAAGTGACTTTGAACCTTGTCAGCAATCAGTTGACAGTATACACGAGCTTATTTCTGAACAGTCAATTCTATTCCATTGAATTCCAATATCACAGTGTCTTCATTATGATTGCATTGCAGTAACTTTGGAAATAATGTGTCTTGTAACCTCATTCTTCTTTTCAAGACTATCTTGGTTTTTCTGGGTCACTTGAATTCACATATGAATTTTAAGATGCACTTGTCAATATCTGCCAAGAAGCCAGTTGGGATTTATAAGATCATGTTGAATCAGTAGTTCAGTTTGGAAAACATTGACATCTACCCAATATTCAGTCTTCAGATCCATGGATGTGAGATGGTTTTCTATTTATGTAGATATTCTTTAATTACTTTCAATAATATATTGTAGCTTTAAGATATAACTTTTCACTTCTGTAAACAATTTTTTCTAAGTATTTTAGTTTTGACGCTATTTTAAAAGAAATCATTTTGTTAATTTTTCAGTTCTTTCAGTACCAGTATGTAGAAATAAAATTAAATTGTTATTTGATCTTGTATCCTGCATCCATGCTAAATTCACTTATTAGTTCTAATAGTTTTTCAGTGGATTGGAAATATCTGTTTTACAGCCTGCTTTTCATCCCAGGCAAAATCTCTGAGCCAAGGTTTTGGAGCTGAGCTGGGGACAATGGCAAGCCTCTCTGTGTTACTGTCCTATTTTAGTAACTAAGTGCTTAGTGAAGAGGGGAGCAGTTTGCTTCTCCTGACATGGAAGCACTGACGTACAAACTAGGGACGAGTGATTGGGGCCCCAGTACTGTCATACTCCAAATAGAGCTCCTATTCCACAGTTGGAAACTTTAGGGACCAGTTTTGGTTAAATAGTATACTCTCACTTTTTTTATTGAATCTTTATAGATTTTCTTGAATCTGTTTCTTTCTTCATTTGCTGTGTGCCCTTAGGATGATTTCCAGAGGCTTCACTTAAAATTTTGTATATATATATATATATATATATCTTCATTATTTTCATTCCAATTATTAATAGGTATGTGCTTATTGGCATTTTGTTAATTGTTTGGGGGTTGTTTTTGTAGTTCTTTTTTGTTCTTTTCTTCTTTTGCTCTCTTCCCTTGTGATTTGATGACTACCTTTAGTGTTATGTTTGGATTCTTTTCTTTTTTTGGTGTGTATCTCATAGATTTTTGGATTGTGGTTACCATGAAGTATATATATGATTTTTTAAGTTGATGTCCTGGTAAGTTCAAACACATTTTATCAACTCTGCACTTTTACTCCCCACTTGTTTAATGTTTTTGACTATATAGTTTGCGTATATTTATGTTGTCTATTCCTTATCAATTTATTATAGATATAAATGATTTTGTCATTTAACCCTCCTGCTAGCTTTATAAGTTGTTGATCTACTACCTTTACTGTACACTTGCCTTTACCAATGAGATTTTTCCTTTTGTAATTTTATATTTTTAGTTGTGATCTTTTTATTTTCTGCTTAGAGAAGTCTTTTTAATATTTCTTGTAAAGCCTCACTAGTGTTGCTGAACTCTTTTAGATTTTTCTTGTCTGTAAAACTCTTTCTCTCTCCTTCAAATAAGAATTATATTCTTGCCAGATAAAGTACTCTTGGTTGTAGATTTCTTTTTTCCTTTTGTCACTTTAAACATTGTGCCACTCCCTTCTGGTCTGCAGAGTTTCTGTTGAAAACTTAGCATATGGGAGTTCCCTTGTACATAACTAATTTCTTTTAATATTCTCACTTTATCTTTAATTTTTGCCATTTTAATTAAAATGTTTCTCAATGTGGACCGTTTTGGGGTGTTCTTGTTTGGGACTTCCTGTGCTTCCTGGACCTGGATGACTGTTTCCTTTCCCAGGATAGGAAAGTTTTCAGCTATGACCTCTTCAAATATGTTCTCTGCTCCTTCCTTTTTCTCCTCTCTTTGTGGGACCCCTGTATTGTGAATGTTAGTACACTTAATGTTATCCAGAGGTGTCTTAAACTGTCCTCATTTTTTTAATTCTTTTTTTTTTTTTGGTTTCAGTGATTTTCACTACTCTATCTTCCAGTTCACTGATGCATTCCTCTATTTCATCTAATCTACTCTTGATCTTTTATAGTGTATTTTTTATTTCAGTTATTATATTGTTCATCTCTGTTTCATTCTTCTTCTTGTTTTCTAACTCTTTGTTAAACTTCTTTCTATATTTGTCCATTCCTCTCCGGAGTTCATTGATCATTTTTATGATCACTACCTTGAACTCTTTATTGGGTAGATTTTATATCTCCACTTTGCTTAGCTCTTCTTCTGGGTTATAATCTTTTTTCCTTTGTTTCAAAAGTATTACTCTGTCTCATCATTTTACCAGATTCTCTGTTTTTATCTATATGTATTAGGGAGGTCAGTTATGTTTATAGATCTTGGAGAAGTGACCTTATGTAGGGGATGTCCTATGAGGCCCAGCAGCACTCGCCCAGATCTACATGCTCTAGGAATGCCCACTAAGTGGGTTGTGTGTGTCCTTCTGTTGTGAGGGGGCCAATGGCTGTGGGCATGCTAGTATGCATGGCTGGCCTCTGGCCTATTTGGTTCCCAGGCCCTGTCGAGTGTGGAGTTTGCAGGCTGCTGGTGGGCAGGACCAGATCCTGATGCAGCTGGTGAATGGCATAGGGAGTTTAGGTCCTGGTGCCAGCTCACTGGTGTTCAGGGCTGGATCACAGGCAGCTGACTGAGGAGTCCCTGGAGGTGGTCTGGGACTGGTGCTGGCCCACTAGTGGGTGGAGCTGGGTCCTGGGGTGACTCCTGCAGATCAGGGCCCTGGAGCTGGTTCTTGCCTGCAGGTGCACATGGCCATGGACAGGAAGGTTCCAGGAGTGGTGCTGGTTGCTGGTGGGCAGGCTAATTCACAGGACACCTGGCTTCAGAGGCTGGGAGTCCAGGAGCTGATCTCAGCCTGATGATTGCTGGGGCCAGTTCCTGGGGCTAGTGCTGGCCCACCAGTGGGTGGGACCAGATCCCAGGACACTGGCTAAGGGTCCAAGGTGTCTCAGAGCTTGTTTCTGCCTGCTGGTGAGTGGGGTGGTGACCCAGGGGTTTTAGCCTGCCCACTGGCAAATGAGGATGGGTCCCTGGGCTAGTGCCAGCCCACTGGTGAGTGGGGATGGTTCCTGGACCCCCTGATGGGGTTCTGGGTCCCACATTGGCCAGGGGCCTCAAGGGGGCCTATGGTTGCTGCCAGCCTACTGGTGGATATAGCTCACCACTTGCCTTCGGGAGCCCCAGGACTGGTGTAGATTGGCTGCTGAAAGGGGCCTGGTACCAGTGCTAATAAGCTAAAGGGAGTGTTCCAAAATGGCCTTGCCATTCTACCACCAGTGTCCTTGTTATAGAATGAGCTCTTAAAAATGGCTGCCACCAATGTCTATGTCTCCAGGATGAGTCCCGGTTGCTTCCTGCCTCTCCTGGAGGCTCTCTTGAGATCAGCAAAGGAGTCTGACCCAGGCTCCTTTCAAAATATTGCTTTTGCCCTGCATTTCAGAGCATGTGAGATTTTTGCATACACTTTTTAAGAGTGGAGTCTCTGTTTCCCACAGCCCCTGGCTCTCCTGAAAGCACACACAACTGGTCTTCAAAACCAAATTTCTGGGGGCTCATCTTCCTGGTGCAGGACCATTGGGCTGGTTACCCCTATGTGGGCTTTGGACTTCTCACTCCTTGGGGAGAACCTCTACAATTCTGATTATTCCCCCATTTGTGGGTTGCCTAGCTGGGGGTGTGGACCTTGACTATATCAACCTCCTTTGCATCTCCTTGTGGTTCCTTCTTTATATGTTTAGTTGTAGAAGATATTTTCTTCTAGTCTTCAGACAATGCTCATCAATATTTGCTCTGTAAATAGTTGTAGTTTTAGTGTGCTGTGGGACAATGTGAGCTCAGGGTAAAGACCCTAGAATTGATTTTAATGTTAGTTCCAGCACATTTCAGTTGTGAGACTTTGGATGAATTAACGAATCTCTCTATTTTTAATGTCCTTACATATAAACAGTGGTAATTAATAGTTAACATTTTGATTGCTTATTATGCAGCCTAATGGGTAAGAATTAGTACTCTGGAATCAGATGACTTGGATTGGAATCCTAGCCCCTGCAACCTGTTTATTGTTATGTGACACATGCTTTACACTTTATAATATACCTTAAGTTGCACCATGTGTAAAACAAGGAAAATAAACCATACAGTTTAGGAAAAAGTAAATATAATGAACAAACCCTTTTAGTAATGACATTTAGAAAATCCTTCCTCCACAGGCCAGGTTTCTTCAGCATTTGCTATTTAACTATTCTTTCTTCATTAGATAAATTGTATCCATAGCTTTGGGTAATTATATTCTTAAGGTATTATTTACATGTGTCACAGAAGGATGGCATGACAACCTGAGTTAATTTTTCTCTTTTCTTGTCCTTTGTCATAAGAAGTTTTCATCTTTTCTGCGTAGTATATTTCTATCAGAGAAGGAGAGAATTAAAACATAAATGAATCAATGGATCGAATGCTTTTAATAGACAATATGGCAATACATCAATATCTAAGTTCTGTTTAAAAATCTCTTTTTCTTTCTCTAATTTCTTCTCCCCTACCTTTCTTCCTTTTGTAGTTCCTTTCTTACTTTGTTTTCCTATCTTCCTTACATTTTGTTTAGTTCAGTTATATGACAGGCCCTTTACTCAGTGCAAAGGATAACGAAATAAACCAATTTGACAGGCGGTCTTACTGAAGTTAGATATGCATGGGAGATTTACACATAAACAGATAACTCTAATGATACGTGTAGTAATATTACTAATCAATAGATATTGTTGAAGTACAAGTGTTCAGGCAATTAACTTTTCTAAGAGAATGGTAGATGCCAAGAAAATGTTGAAGAACAAATGGCATTTGAGCTGGCATTTGAAGAATGGTAGGCAAATCCTGGAAGGTATAAGTCAGTTTCGTGGAGATACTTTGCTTGCTTTACTGATTTCCAGAAACTTGCTGAGCTGAGTGGAAATTTTTTTTTTTCAAAAGAAAAAAAATGTTCAGTGTAAAGTTTAGTTCACAGTGTTGGTGTTCAATACTACAGGGGTCTAAATATTGAACAATTAATTGAGTTGTTGCCTTTCTTACACATGCACGCATGCACACACACACGACTTTTATCATTTCAACATGAACTAATTTATATTGAATTTGGATATTTATCCACATTGCCCTCCTTCTACTTTTTTTCTGTCCGTCTCCACCAGCTAGGCATGTGGCACTTCATGCTGAGCTACTTGACATGGGAAACCTCAGAACACATATTATTTTTATTATTGTGGCTGATATTATTGAGGGAGCAGGTAATTCTCTGTCTCAAGTATTTGTTCTCCAAATATTTGTGTCCTTTGTTTCTCAATCTAGAGTCATTCATTAATAACTCCATATTTTCAGACAAAGGGATCAAATTTAAGGAGAAAATGCAGTTATTTTGTGAAGTGACTTTTAAAGATAGGAAAGAATAATTTAGGGAAGTTGCAACATACCTTTGTTCTTGGTACAATTCAACCTCAAGTTTCTAGAGATGAGATGAAATCCTCACTTAACTCTGAACCATTTTCATTTTCTACCCCTGCTTTACATCCTGCTACAAAGGATTAGAATAGAAAACTAGGTTTTGGAATTAGCAAACACTCAGATGTAGAAATGCTATTAAGAATGTCCACAATACATCTGAAATTTTGAGAAGATCCACCCAACTCAGATCCAAGGGAAAAAAAAAAATTAATCAATGAATTTAGTAAGATATTTTAAAAGTCTAACTTGTCAACTTTGATCGTTTGCTAGTTTCTGATTGTTTAAAGACACGGTTTCAATTTATTCATAATTTTATTGCCTGTTCCCCAGTTCACTGAAATATTTTATTGTCTTCCCAAAACCAAGGGACAGGATAAGATACTGTTGTGAATTTTATTTTACAAAGAAACAGCCCAAATCATTATTTATTCATTTTCACAACAAACCTTAAGAGATACATGCAGGACAAGTAAAGCATTATTTTCTACTTAAAAAAAGATTAAAAAATTTGGACATTGTTTAAGAAAAAAATACTAGAAATTGTTTTTTGCTAATTCAAATTTCAACTCAGAATTCAACAATTTTTGTTATACAGGAGTCTACATTAGTAAACTAAGCCTTCAGTAGTTCAATTGCATCTCTCTTAAAGAATAGCAGCGAGCTTTAGGCACATCACACATATTCCCATTGTTGTTTGTGTATTTAAATTTTCCCTGGAAGAATGCAATACACTCTTAAAAACTCTTTTAAAAAGAAACTTAAATATGATTTTCAAGGGTAGATCATTGCAAATGGCTGTGAGAATAGATTAACCACGTAGTGTTCTCTTGTTGCTTGGTATCTCTGGGAGGTGAATTCATAACTTGTTTCTGGCAGTTGAAAAACTAGATAGTTCATTACATTTATGCTTTTAAACTTTGATTTCTCTATTTTGTCTTTTTATATTTGATTCCAAATTTTTCTTCTTTATCCTAAGAGTTAATGGTACATTGAGGCTGAAGATAGTTATGAGAAAAGCATGTCTAGTAAGTCTCAGACAGCTGGTTCAGTAAAGAAAAAAACTGGCTCAGAATCAAGAGTTGGAAAATCCAGGGAGGTGTCAGCAACAATGCTAGAAAGAAGTAACCTTGATGCTATATTAAAGGTGAGCTCTCTGTATGCTTTGGTTCATCCAAGATTATTACCATATCATATAATAAGTGATAGAAAAAACAACAGCAGCAAAATCATGGAGTGATATAGAGAAGAAAGATCCAAATGAGGGAACCAGGTAGAACTTCCTAGAATAAATAAGAATGAGCTGAGTTTGGAAAGATAAATAAGAATTAGGATGTCCAGAATATGAGGATGGGCAAATGGAGTTCCAGGCTGTCTATGGAGTTTTGAGAGTGTGTTCAGTAATAATTTCCAGATTTTTGATAGGAGTTGAAGCTGAAGAGAAAAGAATATAATAAATGGCTACTTTGCTATAATGAGGAGTTAGAATTTTATCAAAAATAAAGGCAGGGAAATATGCATTATCCTTGCTACATTTTTAAAAATAAATTTATTTATTTATTTTTGGCTGCATTGGGTCTTCGATGCTGCATGCGAGCTTTCTCTAGTTGTGGCAATCCAGGGCCACTCTTTGCCGTGTGGGCCTCTCACTGCGGCAGCCTCTCCCGTTGTGGAGCATGGGCTCCAGGTGCGTGGGCTTCAGTAGTTGCAGCACACGGGCTCAGTAGTTGTGGCTCCTGGGCTCCAGAGCACAGGCTCAGCAGTTGTAGCACACGGGCCCAGCTGCTCCGTGGCATCCTCCTGGACCAGGGCTCGAACCCACGTCCCCTGCACCAGCAGGTGGACTTTGAACCTCTGTGCCACCAGGGAAGCCCCTTGCTACATTTTTTAAGAAGCTCTTCTTCTGGACAGTTTTTCTATTGGTCCTGGTTCTCCATGGGGTTTGCTTCTTTTGATGCAATCAGCTGCAACAAGTCACCTCTCCCCTAAAGGACTTGCTCTGGACTGTATCACTGGCTTGCTCAGTGCAGACTGCTTTGGGTAGACAGCTGGCTCATATTGGTCTCATTGGATTCACATTGTCACTCTTACTGAGTGGAATTGGTTGGAGTCCTGGTAATGTACATGACTTGATAGCAGTTGAATCTTGATGTTATGTGACATAAGAAAATAGGTTTAAAGATAATCTGACACCTGAAGATCAGTATTATTTTCTCCCAAAAGAAGGTTTTTTTTTTTTTATCAGTAGGGTAAGAATTAAAGCTGAGCATATTTGTCTCAGAAAATAAAATATTTACTTCCTCATAAGGATATTGTATAGTTACCACACGTGGGTATCATTTTCAGTGGAGAAAGTAATTTTGGAATTTGTTGAAATCTAAGTGGCAATGGGAAAGATTATTGATTAGAGAAAAATGATTTGCTTTGATGTTTGCTGTACCTAGGCTTGACATATATATATATGTTTCAGGTCAGAAATTGTGTATTACATATAGACTATGTAAGAATTCTGATTCATTGCAATTTTTGTTTAATTTACAGAATAAAAAAGCAAACAAAAACATCCCAGGATCATTCTCTTTTTCATATTCCTTATTAGAATTACTGAAGTCATCTGACAGCAGTGATTTTTCTGATCCAAGAAGGGGTGTAATTATCAACTTTTTTTTCATTCCGAACATTAATCTAACTTTAAAATTCTCTCATCTATTTCATGTCTAATGGAGAGATGCCTATAGGGTGTTATTATTCTCTTTCTCCTCTGAGGAGATTACAGGAAGAAATTATATTATCTTACAGAGGAGGAGAAAGCTTACAGAAAATGTTAATAAGAATTAGGGTGGAAGAAGTTATTAAGGAAAGTGATTTTTAGTGAATTATTTATTTTAAGATATGTGTGGTTACTCTAAAAACTTAGATGAGGACTTCTGGATACCAGCTATGAAGTTAGTACTGTCCTGTCCCCATAAATATTACATTCTGTAATTTTGTATGTTCTCAAAAATTAGAAATTTGACAAAGCACTCTTTTTATTGAGATATATTTGACATGTAATACTGTGTAAGTTTAAATTGTATGTGTTGATTTGATGCTCATATATTGCAATATGATTACCACCTTAGCATTAGCTAACACCTCCATGAATTCAGAAGATCATTATTTTTTGTGGTGAAAACATTTAAGATCCAATATCCTAGCAACTTTCAAGTATATAATACATTATTGTTAATTATAATCACAATGCTGTGTATTAAATCCCCAGAACTTACCCATCTTCTAAATGTGCATTTGTATCCTTTGACCAACTTCTCCCCAGTTTCCCCACTCCACCCTATGGAAAACAGCATTTTTCTGTTTCTACAAGTGCAGCTTTTTTTTTTTTTCCCCCCACACATATGTGGTATCATACAGTGTTTGTCTTTCTCAGGCGACTTATCTCACTTAGCATATTACCCTCAAGTTACTTCCATGTTGTTGAAAATGGCAGAATTTCCTTTCTTCTCATAGTTGAGTAATATTACATTCTACATACTACCACATCTTCTTTTTCTGTTCATCCTCTGACTGACACTTAGGTTGTTTCCATATTTTGTCCATTGTAAATAATGCTATATTAAACTTAGAAGTACAGCTATCTTTTCAATATCCCATTTTAAGTTCATTTAGTTATATACCTAAGAACAGGATAGCTGAGTCATATGGTAGCTCTCTTTCTGGTTTTTGGGGGAGCCTCCTGCTGGTTTCCATCGTGGCGGCACCAGTGTACATTTCCTCCAACAGCTATAAGGATTTTCTTTCCTCCACATCCTTGCCAAAACTTGTTGTCTCCTGTCATTTAGATGACAGCCATTGTAACAGGTGTGAGGAGATACTGCATTGTGGTTTTGATTTACATTTCTCTGATGATTAGTAACATTGAACATCTTTCATGTGCCTTTATTATTTGTACGTCTTCTTGGGAAAATTTTCTCTTTAGTTCCTCTGCCCACTTGTTAAATGGATTGTTTGTTTATTTTTGAGTTGTATGGATTCTTCATATATTTAGAATACTAACCCCATATCAGATACACAGTTTACAAATATTTACTCCTCTTCTGTAGGTTACCTTTTCATTTTCTTGATTATTTTGCTGTACAGAGGCTTTTTTGTTTGATGTAGTTCAACTTGTTGATTTTTGCTTTTGTTGCTTTTGCTTTAGGTGGTGTATCCAAAAAATTGTTGCCAAGACCAATGTCCAGTAGCTTTTACATGTTTTCTTCTAGGAGTTTTACTGTTTCAGGTCTTATGTCTAACTCTTTGATCCATTTTGAGTTAATTTTGTTAGTGGTATAAGATAGGTGTTCAATTGCATTTTTCTGCATGTGGTTATCCAGTTTTCCCCAACATTATATACTGAAGAAGCTATTCTTTCCCCATTGAGCATTCTTGGCTCCCTTGTCAAATATTAGTTGACTATATATGCAGGCGTTTATCTTGGGCTCTCTGTTCTGTTTCATTGGTCTAGGCATTTATTTTTATGTGAGTACGATACTATTACTGTTTTGATTATTATAGTTTTGTAGTATAGTTTTAAATCAGGAAATGTGATGCTTCTAGCTTTGTTCTTCTTTCTAAGGATTGTCTTGGTTATTTGGGGTCACTTGTGGTTTCATACAATGTTTAGGATTTTTTTTTCTAATTCTGTGAAAAATGCCTTTGGAATTTTGATAAAGATTACATTAAATTTATATATGGTTTTGGGTAGTATGGACATTTTAACAACATTAATTCTTCTGAACAATGAACATTGGTTGTCTTTCTGTTTCTGTCTTTTTCAATTTTTTTCATCAAAGTGTTGTAGTTTTCATTGTACAGATATTTCTCTTTTTTGGTTAAATACATTTCTAAGTATTTTATTTTTTTGATGCTATAGTGAGTGGGATTGTTTTCTTTTTTTCCAGATATTTTATTGTTTATATAGAGAAACATAACTGATTTTTGTATGTTGATTTTTATGCAGCAACTTTACTGAATTTGTTGATTAGTTTCAACAATATTTTGTTGAGTCTTTAGGATTTTCTATGTACAAGATCATGTCATCTGTAGATACAGTTTTACTTTCTCCTTTCTGATTTGGGTGCCTTTTATTTTTTATATTGTATTATTGCTCTAGCTTGGACTTCCAGTACTATATTGAATAAGAGTAATGAAAGTGGATACCCTTGTTCTCTTCCTGATCTTTGAGGAAAAGCTTTCATCTTTTCACCATTGAGTATAATGTTAGCTGTGGCTTTGTTGTATCTGACCTTTATTACGTTGAGGTATGTTCCTTTTATACCCAATTTCTTGAGGGTTTTTATTATAAAAGGATGTTGTGTTTTGTCAGGGTAATTCAATGGGAAAAATAAAAATATGTCTATAAATATTGCTAGAAAAAAATGTGCTTTGTGTTTTCATTTGAACATGGACACATTTTTCCTTCCATACACAAGAATTATTTTGAAATGGAAATAAAATCCAGAATTATAAAGTTTCTGGATATTGACATAGGATAATTGTAGTTTTATGTTAAGTGAAGTTTGTTTTTATGGATAGGACACAAAAAAGACAAAACATAAAAGAAGAAAATTTAAATTGGATTTTATCAAAATTAAAAATTCTGCTTAATCAAAAGATACCAGTTAAGAATGTGAATAGACAAATTAGTATCTGGGAAAATATTTGCAGCAATATATGAAAAAAAAGCTTTTATCTAGGATATATACAGAAACTTTATCTGTCAATAATAAATGACAGCACAATAATTAATAGGCAAAATTCTTAAACAGAATTGTGACAAACAATATTCAGATGGCCTAAAAGCACATGAAAAGATACTCAGTCTCACTAGTAATCAGGGAAATGTAAATTACAACCACAATAATCCATTTCACATCCACTAGAATGGATAAAAGTTTAAATAAAAAGTTCTGACAGGGGCTTCCCTGGTGGCGCAGTGGTTGAGAGTCCACCTGCCGATGCAGGGAACACGGGTTCGTGCCCAGGTCCGGGAAGATCCCACATGCCGCGGAGCGGCTGGGCCTGTGAGCCATGGCCACTGAGCCTGCACGTCCGAAGCCTATGCTCCGCAAAGGGAGAGGCCAAAACAGTGAGAGGCCCGCGTACCGCAAAAAAAAAATAAATAAATAAAAAAATTTCTGACAAATATTTATAGGGATATGGCATAGCTAGAACTTTGACAGATTGCTGATGGGGGCTAAAAATAATTTAATCATTTTGAAGAACTATGCAGAAGTTAATTATAAAGTTAAAAGTGAATCTACTTTGTGATACAGTGATTTTTCTCTCAAGTACTGACTCAACAAAAATACAAGCAGATGTTCACCAAAGACTGGCCTGAGAATGTTCATAGCAAGTTTAATTGTAACAGACTCAAACTGGAAAAAAAAGAAAAGAAAAGAAAAGTAAATGTCCCTCTGCTTGTTAATGATAAACAAATGATTTCATAACCATACAATTGAATATTTCGTAGCAATTTAAGAAAATCTCCCAAGTCACCTTATCACATGATGAATATGAAAATATATTAAGTGAAATTAGCTTGTTCAGGATAATAGAATATATATAATATGGTATATGATATCATTCATATTAAATACAATTACAAGCAAAACTAATCAGTGGTAATGAATATCAGATAGTCAGTTGTAGGAGAAGGAAGTTTACAGAAATATTCTCTTTACTTTTTTTGGTAGTGGTTACAGAATTTTATACAATGGACTAAACTCATCGAATGTAAAACATTTAAGATCTGTGTAATTTAGTTTATGTTAGTTGTATCTCAATTTAAAAATACAGCAGGACTTCCCTGGTGGCGCAGTGGTTAACAATCTGCCTGCCAATGCAGAGGACATGGGTTCAAGCCCTGGTCCGGGAAGATCCCACGTGCCGCAGAGCAACTAAGCCCATGCACCACAAGTACTGAGCCTACGCTCTAGAGCCCACAAGCCACAACTACTGAAGCCCACACGCCTAGGGCCTGTGCTCCACAACAAGATAAGCCACCGCAATGAGAAGCTCACGCACCACAATGAAGAGTAGCCCCCGCTCTCCGCAACTAGACAAAGCCTGCGCTCAGTAACCAAGACCCAACACAGTGAAAAATAAATAAATAAATAAATAAATTTAAAATAAATAAAATAAAAATACAGCATGATATGTTCTGTGAAGGCAGGGATGGGGAGCTGAAGCAAACATAGAAGAGGCACTCAGCACAGGCGTGCTGGTAATGGAGCTGTCCCAGTTCATAGGGATGACATGGCCTTTTTGTGAAAGAGCCTAGACCAGGAGCCAAGCTGGGTGTCACACCATAGGGAAACTAAGCTAAAAGTGGGAAAGTCAAACTGTTGATCTAGGTGTTCTTTTCCTTTCCTTTTAAAAAATTCCTTGCCTTGACCTTTTAAATTGTTCCAGTTTATTCTCATTTGTGCCAAAGGGAAATAGAGACACTTCTTTCTTTCTTTTTTTTCTTTCCGTTACGCAGGCCTCTCACTGTTGTGGCCTCTCCCGTTGTGGAGCACAGGCTCCGGACGCGCAGGCTCAGCAGCCATGGCTCACGGGCCCAGCCGCTCCGCGGCATGTGGGATCTTCCCGGACCGGGGCACGAACCCGTGTCCCCTGCATCAGCAGGCGGACTCTCAACCACTGCGCCACCAGGGAAGCCCTGAGACACTTCTTTATCCTTGCATGAACCTGATGACAGTGTCCACAGGAGGCCTGAACAAGGATTGGAAGATGTGACATGTGAAGAAGGTGCTCAGTGGATGTGTTCTCAGAGTGTGGTCCCAAGAAGTAAAGGGTCAGCATCAGCTGGGAGCTTGTTAGAAATACAAAGTCTCAAGTCACAACTCAGGTCTGCAGAGGCAGAAATGGCATGTGTGGTCATTTGTGTTTTAAACATAGCTCTCAAAGGGACTCTGATGTACACTGAGATTTGAGAGATGGTGCTCAAGGAAAAGACTGTTCTCAGGGGGAAATCATCAAGGTTACAGCACCTCCTTCCAGTGGGTTCATGTTCCACTCTTTTGTTTTTTTTTTTTTTTTTTCTGTTACGCAGGCCGCCCCCTGTTGTGTCCTCTCCCGTTGTGGAGCACAGGCTCCGGACGCGCAGGCTCAGCAGCCATGGCTCACGGGCCCAGCCGCTCCGCGGCATGTGGGATCTTCCCGGACCGGGGCACTAACCCCCGACCCCTGCATCTGCAGGTGGATTCTCAACCACTGCACCACCAGGGAAGCCCTCATTTTCCATTCTTGAAGGTTTAGTTTTCTATTATGTGTTGTAGGTACAAGGTGGCACTTAAGGATTTATATTATGATAAATCCCCATGGAATGCTGATGCTGCTGGATGGGACACCACACATTGAAAACAGAGTATTATATGATTAGAGACAAAAAGTGTCTTTATATGAGGTCAGGGAAGCTTCCTGGAGGAGCAGAGATCTGCGGGAGTCTTCAAAGAAGTAAATTTAAGGAGGATTTTTTTTTTTTAAGAAATAGTAGGTAGTAAGAGGATTACAAGCCAGTTAAAACCTACATGATTAGAGTTAAGAAGGTGTGAACTATTAGGATGGTAAGAAATCAATGAGAATAAAAAGAGATACACTATTCTGATAACAAGGTGCTACTGGGCAGTAGGAGAAAATAAAGGCTGTGGAGGAAAATGGGGAGGCCAGTTTATCTGCTGAGCACACACGAATGGCCTGTCTTCTAACCCCTCGTTTCACAAAATGACTCTAAGTCCTTTGGAATTGATTTCCTGGTTTGCTGTCATGTAAATAGATCTTAATCCACATCCCCCTAATCTCTAAAGCCATCATGCTAGTCTCTTCACGTCTTATGTATATATCTTGTTCTCTCTTCCTCATCTAATTTCCTTTTACCCATGAAGGAATTTGTTTAGTGTAATACACATTTCGAAACCGTTTTACCTATCTCAGCAAATTGTATCCTCACAACCGCCACTGACATATTGCTGCACTTTCCAAATGGGGAAAGTGCAGCTCATAGGGCTCAAGTGTCCCACCCAAGGTCCTATAGGTTATTAGAAACAGAATTGACCCCTTGGAAATGCTCCTTATGTTCTTGAAGTATTAATATCTTTGACTTGTCCTGGCTTCAGGACTGTTTTCTGGGAAGTCAGTATAAGAAAGAAGAGATCATTCTTAGAATCCTTCCAAAACATAACTCTTACTGTCTGTCACTGCCTTTTAATTTTCCCCTGCTACCTCCTATTGCTTTCCTTAGTAACTGTATTATTTAGCTCTATGAAATATTTAAGAGTGCAGGATGAGAGATGTCATGCAAAATAAAGTTTTACTATCCATAGGATGCAAGAACACATGTATATTATGTGAAGAGACAGATGCACAATCCAGAGAAAGATTATGCCCCCAAGCTATCTTTTATCATCTCCCTGGCTTGGGTCTTGCCATGGCTATTTATGCCTTTCTGACCTCCAAGAGGAATAATTTCACTTCTGCATTCCTGCTGAAAGGCAAACCTCAGGGCTGTTCAGAGTGCTATGTCACTGTGACCAGTGTCACAGAATCAATCTTCTAAAAGGATTAAAGATCAGGAATCACTTAGACATTTCCAGTTCATGGCTTTTCTAGAGTGGTTAACCTCTAACCCATATCCTAGGTGACAAAACAGCTAAGTAGCAGAGTTAAAACTGGACCCTATGTTTGCTAATCTCTAGTTGAAGTTTGTTTGCATTTACCTCTGGCTACAGGAATCCATTTTGTTCTTGATTACTGTAAGTATAATGAGGCATTCTGTGTGGTCATTTTTGGCCAGTGGTCTTAAGGTGACTCTGGGCAAGGAGAATGGATGATGCTGACCTTGTGTATATAACTTTGTAGCAACGATATCTGGGTCTCAAACATTCTTTTGTTTTGACGATCTTTCCACCTGTCGGTCTTCATGTATATAACCATTGAGTCCTGACAAATGGTGTTGCATGATAAATATTTGCTTACCCATTCATTCTTTTTGTTTTTGATGAATATTTAGTGAGATCCACTTTTTGCTATGTATTGTTTTAGTCACTGAGGATAAAACACTAAATGAAAGAAACAAGGTTTTCACTCTCTAAATCCTAGTGGGGGAGACAGATATTAAGGAAATTAATGTATAAGTGAATGAGGGTTGCTACGTGCCATGGGAGCATATACAGGAAGTTTGGTAACATGTCATGTACTGAATATCTAAATAAGTGAACTATTATCTAAATAAGCCTGCATGAGGTAAAACAGATTACCCTTTAGCTCCTATTGGGTAATAAAAATAATAATAATAAATGGAGGTTAAGTCAATATGGAGTTGAAATTAGATGGTAGTAATGTCACTGTAGGGGGCAGAATAATGGCCCCCAAAGGTGACCAGGACCTAGGAACTCGTGAATATGTCTTCTTCCACGGCAAAAGGGACTCTGCAGATGTGATTAAGGTTAAGGACCTTCAGATAGGGAGATTATTCTGGGTTATCTGGATAGGCTCAATCTAATTGTATGAATCTTTAAAAGTGGAGAACCTTTCCTGGCTGTGGTCAGAAAAAGAGATATGACAACAGAAGCAGGGTCATACGGATGGCAGCACGAGAAGGACTCAAACTGTTGTTGCTGGTTTTGAAGATGGAGAGAAGGGACTATAAGCCAAGGAATGCAGGCAGCCTCTAGAAGCTAGACTAGGTAAGGAAACAGATTGTCCCCAGAGTCTTGAGAGAGAGTGCAGTTCTGTCGTTCAGACACTTCACTTTTAATCCAGTGAGGCTAGCAGTGGACTTCTAACATGCAGAGCTGCAACATAGTAAATTTGTGTTGTTTCAAACCAATGAATTAGTGGTAATTTGCTTCAGCCACAACAGGAAATTAATACAATCACTACAGAGGTGACTGTGAGGTCAGTAGAATCAGAGCATCATTATCTTCATTTACTCCCATCTGTCTTGTTTTTTCTTTCCTGGTAGCAATATATTCTTTCTTTTCCAAAAGGCTTTAGCTTTGTAGACCCACAGTCCTTTTGGAAAATCTTTGGAGCACATATATCATATAGATGTGTTTAAATTTTATATTCCTCTTCCCACTGGAAACAAAAGTTCTTTGTGAATACAGGCTTGCTGCTATGAGGTTTGGAGGAGCCCCTGGCAACACTTTTATCTGGGGACTGAGTGTTTAAAAAGTATTTCTTTTTATGCAGTTTGACTCTTGAAAGTAATTGTTTCTATTAAAAAAAAAAAAAAGAAAACAAAAAACCTATTTTTTCTTAGTAGTATTACATTATAAAAAAAGCAACTATTTTTTTTCTCTTATTTAATATACTTGGGAAGTTAAGTTTCCAAAACATTTTTCATATCTGCTGTGCATGGCACAAGATGTGAAATTCTTTTATTCTGTTATTTATTTGTGCTTGTTTGTGTGTTTAATGTTTATAATCAGCCATGTTTTTGGAGTATATTAACCCACTACTAAAACTTTAAGGAATTAATACAATGATTGGACTTGAAAAGTCACATCTTAGGGTAGCAGAATCATATACTTCCAAAAAGTATTAAGTACTAAAAAAATACTTTGCTTCACTTAAACCGTCTCTTTGCTGTATATTTTACACAGCAAACCTGACCTTGGTTTTGCTAAATATAATAAATGAAAACTTTGTGAGAGATTTTAGAAATGCTTTACATGTGATACTTATTGCTAGAACTAAAGTACTCTTATTGAGTCTCAGAAGGCACACACTCAGTTCATAATCACCTGTGAACTATATTGCATCTATATTGCAGAGCTGTCATATTTTCTGAAGTTTGAATTGGGCAATGGTCTGATATAAGGATACCATTTGAACCTAAGACTACCCCCCCCACACACACACACACTCTTGAATATAATCCTGTGGCCCCTGTTACCCGGTTATACACCTTGATGGACAAGTCATCGTTTATATCTTTGAGGAAATTGACAGAACTATCTATCATTTCTCTCTTGTCTCTCCACACATCTATCCACTATTGTACTTTGATGCCCAAACCTGTGTGTACCCCTCTCCTATTTGTTTTGAGAATTGCTGAGATAACCTCCTTCCCAGGGCCCAGACCCTTATAGGTAATATGTACCTTGTAAGAAGATTCACATTCTTTGGGGCAGAATCTTCCCTAAAGTAGTTAGAGACCAAAGGCTTTAGTCTTCCTGTTGGCTAATGGAAATTATTTGTAGCAATGAAATTGAGGCAGTGCTAGTTCGGACAGGACTCTGTGACTCAGCTTAAGAGCCTGAGCAGGCCTTCCCTGAGCACCTGGCATCTTCAGTGAGGTTAGGCTGTCTGGTCCTTCCTTCAGGGTCACTCCCCATATAAGGCCGCAAGTCTGATTTTCTGATCAAGCCTTAGGCCAATAGATGTGCAATAAGTCAGTGTTGTATTATCCTCCTGGGACCCACTGATGGACATGTTGGTTCACCTTTGTCTCAGCCTTCTGAAGAACCTCTTTCTCCACCTTCAGCATTTCTAAAACCTGCCAGGAATGGGTGAGAATCTCAAAATCTAAGTGCTGTTTCTAGCCTACCCATCTTCTCCTTCTTCCTCTGGTGAGGAACAGAAGGCAGCATCAGAATAGATGTACATTTAAAAAAATAATAATTTATTAATTTATTTTTGGCTGAGTTGGGTCTTTGTTGCTGTGCGTGGGCTTTCTCTAGTTGCAGTGAGCGGGGGCTACTCTTTGTTGTGGTGCACGGGCTTCTCATTGCGGTGGCTTCTCTTGTTGCAGAGCATGGACTCTAGGCGCATGGGCTTCAGTAGTTGTGGCACGTGGGCTCAGTAGTTGTGGCTCTCAGGCTCTAGAGTGCAGGATCAGTAGTTGTGTCGCACGGGCTTATTTGCTCCATGGCATGTGGGATCTTCCCGGACCAGGGCTCGAACCTGTGTCCCCTGCATTGGCAGCCAGATTCTTATCCACTGCACCACTAGGGAAGCCCTAGATGTACATTTTTAAATTCTCTGTGAGAAAAACACAACTGCTCCAGCTCCACTTCTGTAGATCATGTAGATAGACTCGGTAAGTATATATATTTCTTGACAAGACTCAATAGATGATCTTGAAAAGAGGAAATATTCTTTACAGTTTTTTTCAATGTTCATACATTTTGCACTTAGTGACCCCTTGCCTGATAGAGGCACAATTCTCTTGTGTCCTTGGTAGATTCATAGACATCCATCAAGACCCATTCCAGATGTTGCCATGTTGGTTTAACTATCACTGGTAAAACAGTGTCTCTCCCTCTGTGCTCATACAGCTCTGTGTGCATATATAGCACCTAATTACCGACGCTGTGTTATTATTGGCTTATCTGGCTTTTTCATCGTCAAAGCCTCAGGAAGGGAATGTCCTCTTCTTTGTGTATCTGGCATACAGTTTTAACCATGCAGCAAGTGCTAATGAAAGTATGTTAAACATAAATGGATATAGCTGCATCCCACTGTTAAACCTCTGACTTCAGTCTCTCCTTCAGTGTGCCAAGGACGAGTCATTTGTCTCAGTCTGAAGGTATTCTGCAGATGCTTCACGAAGGGTCAAAACCTGTGCTGGGATCAGGAATGTGTGTCCTGATGGAAAAGTCACATTGAAGAAGCCTGAGCTTGGTAAAAAAAAAAATCTCTATGTGTTAAATTGACCCACAGTTGCAGCTCATTTCTCTTATTGAACATATATGTGTATATCTATACAAATATGTATATTTAGATTATAATACCAATATAGTCACATTTTAGCAAAGTTAGACATGTTAAAAAACAACCAAATTCCAGCTCCCTAAAATTTTTGCTGTTACTGATTTGAATGTATTTATGTCGTATAGATATAGACATACATATACATATCAGTGCTTCTGTTTTAAAGTAGTTGGCCTTTTTATTTCATTACACAAATAATGGATGCTCATTGCAAAATATTTATAAAATGATGAAAATTATATAAAACAAAACACAAATCCCATATACTTAAATCTCTAAAAAAGATTATTACCATTTAGTTTTAATTTTCCTCTAGTTTTTTTTTATAAATTTATTTATTTTATTTATTTATTTTTGGCTGCATTGGGTCTTTGTTGCTGTGCGCAGGCTCTCCCTAGCTACAGAGAGAGGGAGCTACTCTTCATTGCAGCATGCATGCTTCTCATTGCAGTGGCTTCTCTTGTTGCAGAGCATGGGCTCTAGGCACACAGGCTTCAGTAGTTGCAGCACGTGGGCTCAGTAGTTGTGGCTCGTCGTCTCTAGAGTGCAGGCTCTGTAGTTGTGGTGCATGGGCTTTGTTGCTCCGCGGCGTGTGGGTTCTTCCCGGACCAGGGATCAAACCTGTGTCCCCTGCATTGGCAGGCAGATCCTTAACCACTGTACCACTAGGGAAGTCCCTTTCCTCTAGACTTTGATCCAGGAAAAATTTTTATACACACACACATTCACTAGAATTTTCTTTGGTCTATGAGTTCAATTCATAAAATAAAACTTAATTGTAATATTGTGACATCTTTGTTGGTTTTGGGGAGAGGAGAATGATCTTATATCAGTCATTTAAAAAGTATTAGAAGATACTAGATTCCATGTAAATTCTCTATAGATGTAGTTGCTGGAAACCCAGGTAGGTCAAGTGATTGAAGAACACAATGGGATTGTTGATGATTTGGGATCACTGGGCCAGGGACTAATTGGCAAAATGCTGAAATAGTGATGAAATAGAGTGAACTGTGCAATTCCTCAGGTCACTGTGATTTACCTCCACCAACAGACTGGGGAGATTGGCCACATTAAAGATATTAATCAGGTTAGCGACCTTGAAAAACCATCCTTCATTACCCTCTGCTTTGATGCATAGAATACAAGTATGTCTGTGGCAGAACCAATGAAATGCATCTTCAGAAATCTGAGTAAAGATCAGAAAACCCCATGGGTTTAAATTAAATTGAATGGCTTGAGAATGCTAATGAAGGTTAAACTTTCAGAAGCCTAATATAAACCATAGGAAAACCTGAATCTTAAATTTGGATAAGCTGTTGAAGGCTGGATAGATTTTACAATATTCTTTTTCCTGCTTTTTCTGTCTCCTGTCCGTAAATCTTACAGTTTATCACAAAGTTAAAAAATCTTTAACTGGTTTCATTGGCCACGTAACTATTTTCTTTTCTCCATCCACTCCCCATCCTTTGTAACTTTATAATACTTTCTAGAGCCAACCACATTTTCTATCCCTGGGCCTAGAGTATTTTCTAACCACTGATGAAATCCTAGTTATTATTTTTAACTTTACTACTACATTTTGATCCAGAAGGGTAACAAAGAGCTTTGATAGATGTTGGTGGACACTGAGAAATATGGAGTGTTTCTTTACGTTAGGAGGAAAAGTCTCTGAAAAATCCTCATTTGCTTAAGTACGACTAATTCCATACTATAGAATGTGAGATGTTCTTATTCTAACTTAAGTAGAAGTTTTATTTTCTTTTCGTATGTAGAATCAAAAGGATGAATTATCCCTATCCCAAGTAAAAACTGCAGATATTTGAGGACATATTTTTCTCAGAAATGTTTCTTACTAGGGTAAACATCTCTAATTCATTTAACTTTTCTTATTCTGACATATCGTGAGCACTTTCATTACTGTGTTACTCTTCCTTGAACATTTTGAATTGGACTATATTTACTTTATGGTGTAGTTCCAGAACAGAATTCAGAATTTCAAGAGTATGGACAAACAGGCCATTTGAGAGAGGCTCTTCTCTCATGTCTAGAAATATGTCCTTTAATATAAACTAAAATCGCAATAGCTACAGGTGGACATATTATAGCTATAGAGGTTGAACAAATTATTTTCTAGTACACCTAAATATTTTTTATAAAATTTTGGTTTCTCTGGATTCTGTCTCTCCTAGACTCTCATTCTAGAAATATGTATTATAATATGAACTAAAAATCACGTTGGTTTTTCGGCGGGCATAGGATACCATTTTGGTATGTTTTATATTTTGTTGACATCTATTATTGAAATATATTACATACACACATCTTAAACTGGAATTTCTATGGAGCCCATCTCTCCCATTTTTGCTAATAAAGCTGAATTTTGAATGCAGGTGTGATACTTCCTTTTTATCTCTGATAAATATTATTTTATTAGATGTGTGTGGTAAGACTACTTACATGAGTCTAGATACTTTAGTATCTATTTAGATTGATGTTTGTTGTCCAATATATTTGATGTTCCATATATGTTAATGCCATTTTCTTCATTTGTTCCATGAATGATAGAACTGAAGTCAGAGAGTTGCCATATATCAATTGACTATAAACCTGTTAGCTATTAACCCTTCTGGTAATTAATCTACCCAATTCTGGATCTTGAAAAGTATAAATTATCATAAAAGATTTTGGAAAATTCCTTAAAACTGAAAAATATTACATGTAACATCTTATTTCAGGTTAATCAGGTTGAGTGATCTTGTCAAGGATTAATTGTAGTTCATTTGTTCTTCATTTGATCTTTTTCATTGGCCTTTGATGACTGTTCCAACTTCCAGGTGCCCATATGTTCTCTTTGATATATATATTTTTTTATATCAGTTCTTTGCTAGATTTTTTTTTTTTTTTTTTTTTTTTTGCGGTACGTGGTCCTCTCACTGTTGTGGCCTCTCCCGTTGCGGAGCACAGGCTCCGGACGTGCAGGCTCAGCGGCCATGGCTCAGGGCCCAGCCACTCCGCGGCACGTGGGATCCTCCCGCACCGGGGCACAAACCCACATCCCCTGCATCAGCAGGCAGACGCTCAACCACTGCGCCACCAGGGAAGCCCCCTTTCCTAGGTTTTATACCTTCTAACCTCTTGCTGTTTGAATTCTTTCTCTTGTTTTAGTTTTTTCCTCAGATCTAATATACAGGTTTGTATTTGCAAATTATTTTATAAATCATCATCATCACCATCATCATAACATCTGCAGATCTATATACTCCTCCGGTACCATTTTTTTTTTGTTTTTGTTTTTAAGGTAGGCAATTTTGGAGCAGTTTTAGGTTTACAGAAACATTGAATGGAAAATACAGAGTTCCCACATATTCCATCTCCCCATTTCCCCTACACAACATCTTGTATTAGTGTAGTATATTTGTTACAACTGATGATATGATATCGTATAATATCTGATCTGATATTGTATAATGATAATAATAATGTATCTGACAATTGTATAATATATATGTACCTGATATTGAATGATATCTGATCTGATATTGTATTATAATAACAATGATATATTGATAATACATTATTATTAGCTAAAGTCCATAGTTTACCCTTTGTGTTGTACATTCTATGAGATTTGACAAATGTATGACATGTTTCTACCACTGCAGTGTGATATAAACTACTTTTACTACCTTGAAAATCACCTGCGCTCCACCTGTTGATCCCGCCTTTCCTCCTCTGGACCCCTGGGAAGCTCTGATCTTTTTACTGTCTCCATAGTTTTGCCTTTTCCAGAATTTCATATGGTTGTAATCATAGTATAGAGCTCTTTCAGAGTGGCTTAGTTCACTTAGAAATATGCGTTTAAGGTTCCTCCATGTCTTTTGTGTCTTGATAGCTCCTTCTAGCATCTCTTCATCTTCTCAGTTATGAAACTCAATGAATTGGTATTCAATAAACTCAATAGCAAGTTTTCTCAAGCATCTGATAATTATATCAGAAGCCCTGTGAGTTCTCTCTCAAAATATCTCTTGAAATAAGTTTACCTTCCTCAATATTCATTCTCTATTTTTTCCATATTTTGTCTTTAGAAAGCAACAAGCCTGCACATATCCTAGGTTTTTTAAGCCATTCATTTCTATTTGATAATCATATTGGATTAATCTACCTCTCTCTTAGAAAAGCTGTTTAGGCGTTATCAGATGTT
Organism: Aethalodelphis obliquidens; assembly: GCF_003676395.1. NCBI lineage: Eukaryota > Metazoa > Chordata > Mammalia > Artiodactyla > Delphinidae > Aethalodelphis > Aethalodelphis obliquidens. The sequence goes on along the minus strand of NW_020837991.1, from coordinate 7,752,271 downwards.
GGAGAATCGAGTTTTCCTAATAAGCTTTAACTCATTTCCTCTACAAGGGAGGTAGTGCTGTGCTGGGAATAAACAAGGCCAAATGTTCAATCCTGTTGGCAAAACAATTGTTCTTCTCCCCAGTGCCTGTGGACAGCAGCAGCCAGCCATCAGAGTCTGTGGTTTGTTTAATCAACATGGTAACCAAAAAAGCCTGTCTTCCTGGCTACCAGAAATGAGAAGTGCACAGAACATGTTTAATTAGAGAACAGGATGTCATTTATGCCATTGGCATTGGTAACTCTCAAAAAGAGACACATCACCTTCTTACAGCATCAGATTATAGAAAAACAAGTTACATGAATGGTCTTCTCATGAAATAACATTTAAAAACAACCTTAAAGCTATTCTTTACCATTAATACAAAAAGAAATAAGTAACAGGCTTCCCTGGTGGTGCAGTGGTTGAGAATCTGCCTGCCAATGCAGGGGACATGGGTTCAAGCCCTGGTCTGGGAAGATCCCACATGCCGCAGAGCAACTGGGCCCGTGAGCCACAACTACTGAGCCTGCACATCTGGAGCCTGTGCTCCACAACGAGAGAGGCCACGACAGGGAGAGGCCCGCGCACCGCAATGAAGAGTGGCCCCCGCTCGCCTCAACTAGAGAAAGCCCTCGCATAGAAACGAAGACCCAACACAGCCAAAGATAAAAATAAATAAATAATTAAAAAAAAAAAAAGAAATAAGTAACTACATAAATAAAACCACAAAACAGACAAGGAAGCCAGTCAACAAGTAGCAGTGTTCCTTTGTTTGTGTCTAAATTGGATCAGGTAGCAATGACTGAACACAAAGTCTGAAAGGTACCTAGGTGTGTGATATGGGTTGTCTAGTTTAATCCTTAAATAGCATAGGCAACATTGTTAGCATCCCATGACGTGTGAGGAAGCTGAAGCTCAGAGTTTATCAATTTCTACTTTCTCCTCCTTAAAAAATCTCTACTTTGATCAGATGTTCTTCCTGACTGGCCTGTAAGTATGCATTGTGTAGTTCAACTGTTATTTTATCTACACTTACTGAGGAGAATTAACCATCCTCTAGTAAAAGTTGGGACAAGTTTGCTCTGAGTTAGCTCACATTTTTCATTACCTTTATTTACTAGACACCTAATGCTATACAGTTTATTTCACATAATCTCATTATTCATGCTAAAAGGTAGATATGATTAATCTAAATTTTGTGGATCACATATTTGAGATTCCAAAATTAAATAACCTGACTAGTACTATAGAGGGAGTAAGTGGCCTGAAGAAAGATATAAAACCAAATTCATCTTCTTCTTAGCCTTTTCACTACCCAGCCCACACCAGTGAACTCATATTGCTGAATATCTCATGTATAAATACCATCAAATAATTTCCATTTATGCTAGACTGAATAATTTTACTTAGAAGGACATTTTGTAGTTAAATTATTTTTTATTGAAGTATAGTTGATTTATAAATTTATGTTAGTTTCAGGTGTACAGCAAAGTAATTCAGTTTACATATATATGTATATATATGCATATATATATATTCTTTTTTAGATTTTTTTCCCTTATAGATTATTATAAGATATTGAATATAGTTTTCTGTGCTCTACAATAGGGCTTTGTTGTTTATCTATTTCGTGTATAGTAGTGTGTATATGTTAATCCCAACCTCCTAATTTATCCCTCCCTTCTCTTCCCCTTTGGTAACCATAAGTCTGTTCTCTATGTCTGTGAGTCTATTTCTGTTCTGTAAGTAAGTTAATTTCTATCATCTTTTTAGATTTTACATATAAGTGATATTATATGATATTTGTCTTTGTCTGGCTTAGTTCATTTAGTATGATAATGTCTAGATCCATCCATGTTGCTGTAAATGGCATTATTTCATTCTTTTTTATGGCTGAATAGTATTCCATTGTAGATATACCACATCTTTATCCATTCATCTGTTGATGGACACTTAGGTTGCTTCCATGTCTTGGCTATTGTAAATAGTGCTGCTGTGAACATTGAAGTTCATGTATCTCTTCAATTTAGAGCTTTCTCCAGATGTATGCCCAGGAGTGGGATTGCTGGATCACATGGTAGCTCTATTTTTAGTTTTTTAAGGAACCTCCATACTGTTCTCCATAGTGGCTGAACAATGTAATTGAATTCTTTATTAGGTATTGGGGCAATTTTTGTGGAGCACCTTCAATTCTGTGCTAGGCACAGAGGACAGACATATGACAGACAATGCTTGTGTCCCCAAGGAAGCTCACCATCCAGCAGGAAATAGAGACATGGGAACAAACTACGTCAATGAAGTGGGATAAGATTTATAATGGATATTTATTTGAAAAGTCTGCAGTTTTATTAGGAAAGACTGTGATCATATCAGTTGGGTAAGTTGGGAGTAGCATGCTTTCCAACGATTTTAGGGACAATAACTTTCTGCTCCCATGCATACTGTCATCACTTGCCATGCTGGATGACTCGGAATATCTTAAATAATTTACCCCAAAGATTCATGACTTTTGGAGGAGGGCATCAAAACTACATGACCACCAGGTGGCCCAAAAGCTGGACTCAGGCAGGTGGAGGCTCCCCACCTCCTCCCCTGTCCTTGGAATATGCATTCTGCTTGCCTTCCTGCTTCTAGAAATTGCTCCAAGAATAAAGTCTTGAGATAGAACAGTGGTGTTGAGATTATCTGGACTTTGGTACATGGCTCAACCCCAAAAAGGCCTCCTGTGTATGTGACCAAACCCAGTTAAGGCCTCTATACCTCGAAGATATTGTAGTTTCTGCTCCAGATCACAGCAATAAAACAAATACTGCAATGAAGTGAGTCACACAAATTTTTTGATTTCCTAGTGCATATGAAAGTTATGTTTACATTATGCTGTAGTTTATTGTGTGCAATAGCATAATAATGTCTAAAAAACAATGTACATGCCTTAATTAAACATTACTTTATTGGTAAAAAACGCTAACCATCACCTGAGACTTCAGCAAGTCATAATGTTTTTTGTTGGGCCAGGGTCTTGCCTCAGTGTTGATGGCTGCTGACTGATCAGGGTGATGGTTGCTGAAGGTTGAGGAGGCTGTGACAATTTCTTAAAATAAGACAACAGTGAAGTTTGCCACATCCATTGACTCTTCCTTTCATGAATTATTTCTCTGTAGCAAGCAATTTTGTTGATAGCATTTTACCCACAGTAGAACTTCTTTCAAAATTGGAGTCAGGGACTTCCCTGGTGGTGCAGTGGTTAAGAATCTGCCTGCCACTGCAGGGGATATGGGTTTGAGCCCTGGTCCAGGAAGATCTTAAATGCCACAGAGCCACTAAGCCCGTGTGCCACAACTACTGAGCCTGTGAGCCACAATTACTAAGCCCACGAGCCACAACTACTGAGTTCATGAGCCACAACTACTGAAGCCCGTGCACCTAGAACCCATGCTCTGCCACAAGAGAAGCCACCGCAATGAGAAGTCCATGCACCACAACAAAGAGTAGCCCCTGCTCTCCACGACTAGAGATAGCTCGTGCTCAGCAACAAAGACCCAACACAGCCAAAAATTAATTAATTAATTTAAAAAGCAGAAAAGAATTGGAGTCAATATTTTCAAATCCTGCTGCTTCTTTATCAACTAAGTTTATGTAATATTCTAATATTTGTTGTTATTTCAACAATCTTTGCAGCATCTTCACCAGGAGTAGACTCCATCTCAAGAAACCACTTTCTTTGCTCATCCATAAGAAGCAACTGCTCATCCATTAAAATTTTATCATGAAATTATAGCAATTCAGTCTCATCTTCAGCCTCCACTTCTAATTCTACTTCACTTTCTTTTTCCACTACATATGCAGTTACTTTCTCTACTGAAGTCTGATTTATTTCTTTATTTATGGCTGCATTGGGTCTTCGTTGCTTCACACGGGCTTTCTCTAGTTGCGGCAAGAGAAAGTGGTGCGTGCACCACTTTGTTGTGGTGCACGGGCTTCTCTTGCGGTGGCTTCCCTTGTTGTGGAGCACGGGCTCTAGGCACACACACTTCAGTAGTGGTGGCTCGCGGGCTCTAGAGTGCAGGCTCAGTAGTTGTGGTGCATGGGCTTAGTTGCTCCGTGGCATGTGGGATTTTCCTGGACCAGGACTCGAACCTGTGTCCCCTGCATTGGCAGGCAGATTCTTAACCACTGCACCACCAGGGAAGTCCTCCACTGAAGTCTTAAAGTCCTCAAAGTCATCCATAAGAGTGACTCCAGAAAGTACATAGACTAATGTAACAGAGACCTAGAAGTAAAATGTTAATTTTAATATATTCTTATGGGTTTTACCACCTCTAAGTAAAAATATTATTATTTCCATATCTTCTTCAAATGTTAAAATTACTATGGACTCCTACTATAAAACTTCACTCCCAGAGCCAACGACTTGGATTAATTTAGTTTGTATTTTAATATTCATTTTATATATTCAAGAAACAATATTTAAAGTTGATTTTATGCATTTGTGTGGTCAACACCTTATTTGCTCATCTATCAATTTAATATTTATACATTACATTCAACTAGAACATTGTTCATGTTTTATCTTTAATATATAAATACACTACATTTAATTTATATCTCTTGTTGGACATAGAGGTGCATATTAGTGAAGATAATCTCAGTTTTGCTGCAATAGTGTGAGTCTTGAAATGGAATTTCTTAACATAACAAACCTTTATTTCTGGCTGATCTAAACTGTAATGTGGGTCAGGGAATAAGCCTTCTTCCACATCCTTTAACTCCTCAATCTGGAAGACGTGTTCTCCAAATCCACTATGGTAGGGCAAGAAAGGGATAGAGGAAGCACACTCGTTTTATCACTTCTGCTTATATTTGATGGTCAGAATTAGTCACGTGAACCTAATCTAATTGTAAGGGATTCTGGAAAATGTAGCTATGCATATGGAATATTTAGGCTCAACTATAACATATCTAAATTGTCATTTTATGGTGTGATGAACACTCTTGCTCATGTACATTTGAGCGAACATGTGAGAATTTCTCTGGGATAGGAGTAGGATTTGCTTGTAGGATTTACTTATTTTCTGTTTTGCTGGAGCAGACGTATTGTTCCCCTATATGGTTGTGACGAATTATGTTCTTTCATTAGGTCCAAAACAGCTAAACTTGCATTTTGACATCCGTCTCTCTGTGTTCACACTTCCCAGTTATATTCAAATCAGCAACAGGAGAGGACATTGTTTTGTTTTCAGTATGGGTCCTTAAAACTCCTTTAGTCCCCACAAATTTGTGAAATTTGGGAGAGGGGACTCTTTATTCTTTTATTGATCTATTTCTATATCAATACAGTGTTTAAATTACTATATCTTTATAATTCTTCATCCCTTTCTGTGTTCTTAGTTTTCAAATTGCTTTGCTGTTCTTGAATATTCAAAATTTTACTGGAATTTTTAATCAGAGGTGTGTTACATGGATTTTACAGATTTTTAAAAGATAATGTCCATCTATTAATTAGTAAACTATGGAAATAGCAAGGTCTGTTTCCTTCAATTCCAGATAATTTTTCCTCTGTACGATGTTTGAAGTAATTTCTTAAGTCATTTAATCTCAGTCTTTCTTATTCCAAATTATGTATAAAGCTAAAATTTATTTCAAAAGGCAGTTTAGGTGTGAGAGACTATATGTATGTGTTGATTTCATAGTTGTTAAATTCTAAACTTACTTATTTTTTATTGCAAGTTCCTCATTAATCTATGAGATATTTAGAATGGCATTATTTATTTTCCAAATATTGGAAGTTTTGGGTCTCTGTTTTACTATTTATAATTCATTGCATTGTAGCCAACATATGTGTTCCCTTTGATTCACGCTTTTTGAATTGAGTTTTGCATTCAATAGTCATGTTTTATAAAAGCAATTTGTATTTTTTGAAACATTCTCTGTCACAGTTTCTTAGAAATTTGATTATGACACGCACCTTGTGTGGATTTAAAAATGTTTGTGTGGGGACTTCCCTGGTGGTCCAGTGGAAAAGACTCCGTGCACCCAATGCAGGGAGTCTGGGTTCAATCCCTGATCAGGGATTGAACTAGATCCTGCATGCCGCAACTAAGAAGTCCGCATGCTGCAACTAAACAAGATCCCGCATGCAGCAATGAAGATCCTGCGTGCCGCAATTAAGACCTGGTGCAGCCGAAATAGATAAATAAGTAAATCTTAAAAAGAAATGTTTGTGTGTGTGTGTGCTTGTGGGTTTTTGAACTTTCTCTGGCATATGGTGCTATAGTTTTCACCAAATTTAGGAAAGTTCCATTCATTACTCTTTCAGATAGGTAGTAGAGATATAGAGACAAAAATGGATAAGTTGGTAAACATATATATGTGTGTGTGTATATATATATATATATATCATACTGCCTTCTCTTTTTGGGACTCTCTCTCTCTCTATATATATAAGTGTCTTTGACAGTTAGGGATGCTATAACAAAAATACCATGGACTGGGTGGCTTAAACAACAAACACCGTAAGTCCCCTACATACGAACCTTCAAGTTGCGAACTTTCAAAGTTGCGAATGTGTGTTCCCATGTCCAATCACGTAAGTTAGTTCACATGTCTGGCATACATTATCATGTGCGTGTATCCTCTACAAATGGTCGTGCTTTTGTGTACTTTACTGTACAGTACTGTTGCTATATGGCATGAGGAGCTTACTAATGAAGACCTAATGGAATTGGAGGCCCAGAGAAAGGACAAACAGAGACAAGAGGAAGAAGTAACTGAAGAACCAAAGAGATTCATGATGCAGGAAATAGCAAGAGGATTTTCTTTATTTGAGGAGGCACTGTTAGATTTTGACACACAGGGCCTGAACATAGTACAGTACAAGAAGGTTGCAGCAGCTATTCAGAATGCAATCCAGTGCTATCGTGTTATCTATGATGAGAAAAAAAGAGCTACTACTCAGGCATCACTGGATCATTTTTTTCAAGAGCATAGATGGAATTGAATCCAGCAAGGAAGAAGAACCTGTGCTATCCACGTCAGACATGAGTGAAATTGCAGCTTGCCTTCCATCTCCTATTGGTGACAATCCTTCAGCTCTACCATCTCCCATCTCCCATCCCTCCTCCAGTCAGTAACTCTTCCTGCCTGTTCACTCGATGCCAGCCCCTGTATGCCAGTTGTTGTACTGTACTACTCTAGTTTTCAAGGTACTGTACTGTAAGATTAAAAAGGTTTTCTTTATTTTTTGTGTTTGTTTGTTTCTTATGTATTATTTGTGTGAAAAGTATTTTAAACTTATTACAGTACAGTACTATATAGCTGATTGTGTTAGTTGGGTACCTAGGCTAACTTTGTTGGACTTTTGAATAAATTGGACCTACGAACGCACTCTTGGAATGGAACTCATTTGTATGTAGGAGACTTATTGCATTTATTTCTCATAGTTCTGCGGTCTGGGAATTTGAAGATCAAAGTACAGGCAGATCCAGTGTCTGGTGGTGGGGGTAGGGGTCCACTTCCTAGTTTGTAGACAGTCCTCTTTTATGAGGAGGGGGGAGTATCCTCATATGGTGGAGAGAGCAAGCTCTGGTCTCTTCATCTCCTTATCAGATCACTAATCCCATTCGTCAGGGCTCCACCCTCATGACCTAATTACCTCACAAAGGCTTCACCTCCAAATCACAAATCACATTGGGGATTTACACTTCAACATATGAATTTTGGGGAGACATAAACATTCAGTCGATAGCAATTAGACATGCTAAAGATGTGTTACATCACTTATTAATATCCCCCCTACAGGTCAATAATGCCCTGTCCTTTTGTTTTGCTTTGTTTTTGTTTCTCCCTGACCTTTATTCAGATTGTATTGTTACCATTTGGGGATACAAAAAAAAAGAAGAAACTCAAAATTCACTGTTCTTTTCTTCTGCAGTGTCTACTCTGCTATTAATCACTTCTAGCAGATTTTTTAATTTCAGGTATTGTGTTTTTATCTCTAAAGTTCCATTCAGTTATCTTTTATATGATTTATTTCTCTACTTTTTGTGTTCTTTTTTATATTATTAAGCATATTGATAAGTTTTATAAAACTGTGTTAATGTTCTCTTCTGCTAATTTTATCATGTCTGTGATTTCTAAGCCAGTTTCTATTGATCAAATTTCCTCCTGGTTTTGAGTATCATTTTTCATTCTTTTAAGTACTTTTGGATAGGATGTTAGACATTAAAAATGTCCTATTTTTTTGAATCCTGTATTCTTTGTATTCCTCTAAGGAGTGAAAGAATATTTGATTCTTTCTAGCAGGTAGTCAAGTTACTTTTGAATTAGTTTAATCATTTTGAGGTTTATTTTCAGATTGTTTTGGGCAGAACTAGTGTAGACTATATTCTAGAGCTAATGCAATTCCCTTTTAAAGCATGAACTGAAGGTCTAGTATATTCAGTGAAGTCCTACACTCTGGGTGAAGGAAACCTCAACAGTCCCTGGCCCTGTGTCACCTTTGAGAATTGATCATCGTATCACTCTGTACTTATTCTTTCCTTGGAAGTTATTGTCTTCAGTCTTTCAGGGTTTCACACTACCCATGTGCCTACTATATTCAGTGAAAGGTTTGTGGGCCCCTCTGTAGACTTCTAGAGCTTTATATTGCTGCATCTTTAGTTCCCTAGCACTCACTACCTTGCTGAACAATTTCTTGTTGTCTTGGGCTCTGAAAATTCCAATATCTATATCCTCAACTCACTGAGATTGCCAAGTGTGCTATGAGTTCCTCCTGCCTTGTGCTGTCATATGGAAATTACCTCTAGTCAGAAAGTCTAGGGAGCTGCTCATTCAGCTTGCTTCCCTTTCCTTGTGAATTACAGACCTGTGCTGCCTGTGGTATAATGTCTAAAAATAGTTATTTCCTTTATTTTCTCTAGTTGTCTGGTTGTGTAGGGCAAGGGTAATTTTAGAACATCTTATTTCTTCCTGGCTAAAGAGCAGAAATCCTCCTGTGTTTTCCTTTCCTTTTTAATAATGATTATGTATTCTGTTAAGCATATTTTAAAATATTACACCCTTCTTTCTGTGTTTAGAGCAGATTTGTGCAGATTGTGAGGCTCACTCTCCCATCTATATTTGAATTCCCATACTATTCAGTTTAATTTTCTCCTTTTGAAATATCTTAAAATGCTTACTTGATTCACACAATTGAACTTATATGTCTTAATGGGATAGAACTTTCCTAGCTGTCAATTATAAATAACAGAAACCCAGCTCAAACCATATCAAGGGGAAAAAATGTTTATGTAAGCATTTGAATTTTGCGTTTTAAATACTTTTCGGTCCAGGGACCCTAAATGAATACTTCTCTCTGTCTTTCTCTGTGTCTCTCTTTCTCCCTCCCACTTTATTGATATTTCCTGACTCTGCTTCCTCTCTTCCCCCTGAATTGGCCTCATTTTATCCTCCTACAATTATAAGGCTGATAGAAGTCTTAGTGGTTAGAGGATATCCACTCTCTACATAGCAGTTTCAGGGAAGTCATTTTATCATATTTGCTATTTCCTGTAGCCACCCCAAGATAACTAGTATATTAAAAGGATTGGGTTTTATGATTATGTTGGCCTGAGCCTTATGACCACCATATGCAATTGTTTGGGGGAACAAACAAATCCCGGCCACACAAGAACAAATTATTGTGTTCTGCTCTGTATTTATGTCACTTGTTTTAGTAATATTTGATTTTTAAAATAAAGCACATACTATTTGAAGACTCAAACAAGAACTTTTAAATGAGAAATTAGTGCCCAAAAGTCCTAAAATAAAATAGGAACATTCCAGTAAGCGCTTTTTATTTCCAGCCTTATTTTGTACTCGTTTTCAAGTTATATAGCTGTTGCAATCAAATTGTTCTATTCACTGTCAACTGCCTTGTTCGTTGCTAGGCCTCATTTCTCTAACTACTCTCCCCACCTGGAATATTTTCAGACCCACATCCTATGCAATGAAAAATTCTACACATTCTTCAAGTCTTTATCTATAAAGTTTTACCTAATTGTCCAGGCTTAAAATCATCTCTGTTTCTCTTTCCTCTGATGTTTCTCAATTGTTCAAGCCATTCTTTTGGCACGTAGCAATGTTATTTATCTTCTGGGGGGTAAATATTTCATCTTATCTGCTAAACTATAAACTTATTTAGGACATATATTTTGTTTTATACCTAAAATATAAGTGGTTTGAATAAGAGGACAGAGTTTGGGCTCAGATAACTTTGGTTTTGAATTCAAGAACGTTTCATTCTCTGTAAGATGTTTCTTGGTCATGTTATTGAATACTTAATACCTCTGGGACTAGGTATCTATGCTTGTCATACGGGGACGATGATATCTGTGTTTGTCAAGTGAAATGTCCTACGTCATATTACAGGGCATTTTTTAAAAATAAACCCTTTTTAATCCCCTCTTTCAACCATCACTGTGCCTCACACACAGCCAGAGTAGAACAAATATTTGCTGATTGATTGAATAGTACAAATTAAGACTCAAACTTTACAGATTTAGCTTCAACATTTACTTAATTTAATAGCATTAGATGGGAAATGAAAATGCAGGGGAAAAAAACAGATTATAGGGCTTCCCTGGTGGCGCAGTGGTTGAGAGTCCGCCTGCCGATGTAGGGGACACGGGTTCGTGCCCTGGTCCAGGAAGATCCCACACGCCGCAGAGCGGCTGGGCCCGTGACCATGGCCGCTGAGCCTGCGTGTCCGGAGCCTATGCTCCGCAACGGGAGAGGCCACAACAGTGAGAGGCCCACGTACCGCAAAGAAAAACAACAACAACAACAAAAACAGATCATACCCTTACTTTCCCTATCCTTGGCTTATTTTTATTTTTATTGTTTTGTGGTACGCGGGCCTCTCCCTGCTGTGGCCTCTCCCTCTGCGGAGCACAGGCTCCGGATGCGCAGGCCCAGCAGCCATGGCTCACGGGCCCAGCCGCTCCGCGGCACGCGGGATCCTCCCAGACCGGGGCTCGAACCCGCGTCCCCCGCATCGGCAGGCGGACTCCCAACCACTGCGCCACCAGGGAAGCCCCCTCCTTGGCTTATTTTTGTAATGGACAGAAAACTGGCATTATGGCTTTTTAGCAAGACTATGATGATACTATTACTTTATTTTTCTTGTTTTCAAAGAACACCTGGCCATAATGGTTTATAGTGTTTATTAATAGACGGTTGTTGGACATATCAACAAAATCACTTTCTAAACAGAACACTCTTAGGTTATGATTTTTTTTTATCATCTTTCCTTTACTTGAAACTGTTAGCAAATTAAGCCATGTGGACCCTGCTTGGCCCAAGCCTGGCAGAGGCTTTCTGCCTCAGTGCAGGGAGGGTTCTTTTCCCATTCAGGTTTGAATAGGCTGAGATGGTCACAGCTCAAGCTTTATTCAGTGGCCAAAGAATGGAGAAGCAGGAGCTAAGTTCACAGATCAAGTTCTTGCCCACCTGGTGAGAGGGATTTAATTTTAAAGAGTAAAGACAAAAGGAGGAGCAGTGAGGCTAATGCTGGGGAGGCATATGCATTTGTTTACTGGGGAAGGGGCAGGACTGTTCCCAAGGGAGTGAAGTACCACCCCGTTTATTTTATGACTGAACCATAAGGTTCAGTCATAACCAAAGTAGGTGTGTCATTTAATTTGCTAATGTAAAATCAGCGTATAATGAGACTCAGGGCCTGTTGGAGGTCAGATTCATCACCTTCTTGGTCCCAGCTGGTTCCATCTAGTCGTTTTTTGTTTGTAGCTTCCTTTCTTAGCTCTGGACCCTTTAACTTAAAGATTTAGGTTCACTCCTGCTAAAGGTTGGGGTGTGGGGGGGTGTTGGCAGGTTTAGAGCAAGGATACTGCTGCTAATGGTGGGGGCTAGAGGATTTTGAACAAAGACCCGGAGCAGCTCTGGCAACAAACTAGAGAGGGAAAAAAATACAGTATTTTACCAACATCTCCGTGGCAGGAAGGAACCCTGTTTGTAATCGTCATCATTTTATAAGGTAATTTTCTTATACAAATCATCTCAATGACACAGTAAGAGTTTTTTTAATTCAGTTATTCAGGTGATGAAGTTAAGGCTCAGAACACAGGTAATTGAAGTAAGAGTGTTTTGGGATGAGAACCCAAATGTTTCCGATTCTGACGCATTATTCATTCCAATATGGTGCTACCTCCTGACTAGCCTCAAGAAAATAGTTTGCCCAAAACGTCTATCAATAATCCTACTATAAATTAACTTTGACAGACAATATATAAAATAGACTCCCATTTGTTAAGAGAACTTTTTTTATATTAATAGAGAACAAGAGGATTTTTTGCTTCTTTTGTTCATTCTCAAGCTCTGCTTTTTTTTTTTTTTTTCTTATTTGAAGTCTCTATCTTGTATTTGTAACATCAAAGTCCAGTCCCCAATGACTGCAGTGCTGTCAGAAATAGAAGATGACAAGTTCAGGACTGAATGAAGCAGCAGAAGAAAATAAGCTCTAAAGAAACAAAGATCTTATTTTTATAGTAATTTGCCATGCAATGTATAACAAAGGAAAAGGAAGGCAAAGTGTATGATTGAGCCCTGTGATATATCCCTTAGAAAATATGGTCTCATATAGATAAACTGTATATGATGTCAGACATTTTTAGCTAGACTATTTATTGATAGTCTACTATCAATATAAGACACTACTTAGACTATCAATAAATCACCTCTCCCTAAAATTTTCCTTGTTTGGAGCTCAAATCATGTGCAGGGATTAATGTGGTGGCTGAAATAAACAGTTAAGAAAAAATATATTTTTATTTATATACGATAAAATTTTAGGTGAACCCTGATAATTTAACTTATTCTTTACATTTAATATGTTGTAAAGAAATTATCTGTTTACCTGTCTTTCACTCTCCACAGATACGTTGTTTTATATAAACTAAATCTCCAACCCCAAATATTGGCCTATAATAGTCACTTACTGTGTTTGTTGGACTGAACTTGAGTTAATATTTTATCTGTTCTAATGAAATATATTTTTATTGAAATGTTTCCAAACATTAATTCATTTAAGATTATTTTGTTATGAAATAATTTTAAGCAGTGACAGATTTATTTTTACTAAGCCTCATCCATAACTATAAGTAGTACAAATGCAATATAAAATAAAGTACATATGACTCCAGTCTTTTCGAATGCTAGAACTAAGTTGTTTTAATTTTTTTAGTCCACATTGTTATTTTTCTTTCACAGTGAGAGTGAATAAAAAGAGTCTTTTTAACTGAATTTCTGATATATTTACCTCACAGAATTTTCTGAAATGGATAAATATTTATATAATGGAATTTTCTTATTGAATTTCTTCTCATCAAGGTGCCAAAAATCCAATCTAATCAACATAAATCAAAGTAAAAAACAAATGTTTGGGTTTGTATAGCACCAAGATAAATATTGATTTAGACAAGTTAATTAGATATGTGATGCAATCAATGAAAGAAGTCAAGTCAGCTAATCCACAATATATTGACTGTTGATTGATTGTGTGTGTCTGTGTATGTTAATGGAAAACTCAAAAGGAAGTCAACTGATGTGTGTATGAAGCTCAGAAGACAGAGGGGAAAGCATGAAAATGTTAACTTGCTAGAGTGTTTAAGTTAACTTTTCCCAGGCTGAGGTCTTATAGATGCGAAGGATAAACAAAGACAATTCCTCTAAATGAGAAAAAGAGCAGAGAAAGAGGACTGTTAATAGCTAGAGGGAGAGATTTTGACTTGTCTGCTTCTCTGCATTTTTGGATAGTTCTAGCTGTGCTATAAACCCCCACATCCCAAGAGAGATGGGATTTTATTTCTTAATCACATAACAATTCATCTCATATATACTCCTGGTTTTGTAGTGTTTGGGGAACCCATTTTTTTCACATTTTGTGCCTTGTTTGATCCTATGGGCTTATGGTATTAGTGTCCTCTGCTCTCTGTGTTGTTTTGAAAAGAATAAGTAGAGAAATTACAGATACTTTTTACCACTTTGGCCCAGAAGTGATGCACAAAATTTCTCCCACACTCCATTGGCTAGAATTCAGTCATTGGTCCATATTGACTGTAAATAAAACAGGAAAACACAGTCTGGCTTTATTACCAAAAAAACAAGCAAATTAGTGAATAAATGAGTTGGGCAAAAATATAGGCATTCTCTATTAAACTACTGATTGCATTTTCATTCTAGGGGACATTTGTAAAAGAAAAGAAATATTCAAAGGAAAAAAGTAAGAAAAACGAAGCAAGAAAAATTCTGGAAAGAAAGAACCAGTAAAGAAAAATCAGCTGAAAAATAGGGGAGAATGTGGAATAGCCACCATACATTGACATGTTTCACTTTTCAATCTCTCTCTATAATTTCTCTTCTCCTCGCTTTTTACAACATTTCCTTTCTCTGTGATTTGCTCACTTAACTTCCCTTTTATTTACTCTCCTCCATCCCTATTTGTGTGTGTGTGTATGTGTGTGTGTGTGTGTATGTTTTCCATTTTGACTCTTTTAGTCCCCTTTTACTGTCACTTATCCTGCAGAAAAAGGGTGTTTGCACATATCCTCCGGGGTCTTCTGAAAACAAAACAAAAACATAAAACACCTTTATTGTCTAATTCTGCTAAACAATGCTTATGGCTAAAATTCCAACTGAGGCAGAAGGACAAATTGCCCTTATAGGACAGTCCCTACAAAGGGTGCTCAATGTGACTTGCCAGCTTCTCATGACATCATAGGCTATGCCTAAAACTCAAACTCTAATATAAACCCAGAAGCACTCTGTCCATTCTTTCTTTCAATTAGGATAACACTACTTCATCCATAAAATAAATCTCAGGTTCCTATGAACTGAGAAATTGAAGCCGAATAGTACTAGGCACAAAAAAAAATTCTTTGATTTTGTGTGTACATGAAAAAAGTCTAAAAGTCTATGAGCACATTGCAGTACATAAGCATCATTACCTAGAACAACCTATCTGTCGAGGAAGCAGTAGAGATTTGTCTGAAGTGAAAGAATGCCCTTTTTTCATCCTTTTGAATTGTGCTGTATGCAAATACAATGAACGGAAGAGAAGAATTGCATTCGATTTGTCTGGTTCAGGTTGTTGTATTACTTAGTAATTCATTTGTAGCTGTACCTCCTTTCTACCCTCAGTCATTCTGTAGTCATCTTAAATCTGTGAACCTAGATATATTTTGACTAGTTTGTTCAGAAAGTGATGTGTATATGTATATGTGTTCTTGACATCTCTAAATAATTCTTTACACAATTTATCCACTTGAATTCTAATAAATATCTACACAAGTAGGGAAAAATGTTAAGTGAACTTGAGTTTGAGATTGTACTTGATAAACTCTAAGAATACTTATGGAACTCAACTGTTTACATAATCAGAGATAATCTAGAACATTCATTTCATATGCTAGATGATAAAATTGAGACACATAGAGTTTATTTGCTCAAGTACCATGTATAATGTAGCAAAACCTTTTATATAATTTAGTATTCCTCTTACTTTTTCTATAATTGTACTCAGAATATCAGAGGTAAATGTACACTCCACAATAAATCTTTTTTTGGTGTCTGCGACTGGTTGGTAGAAAAATCCTACTCTAGTTATAGATGGTCTTTTTTTGCCCCCTTGAACAGATATTCCTATATAGTATCTTTAAAAAGTAAGGTACAAAGATCACAGCTCTTTTCATTTAACCAAAATACGCTTAAATTTAGTGAGGGAGAATATAAATACAAAAAGTTTTCTTAAAACTAATTTAATTATTCTATTCTCATATGTTATGGATTGCTTGTTTGAAAGATTCTTTATTTTTCCTTCTATTCCATATAATAATCTTGCTGGGTAGAGTATCCTAGGTTGCAGGTTTTTCCTTTTCAGCACTCTGAATCTATCATTTCACTCCCTTCTGGCCTGCAAAGTTTCTGCAGAGAAGCCTGCTGATATCCTTATGGGAATTCCTTTGTATAGGACTCTTTCTTTTTCCCTGGCTGCTATTAGAATTCTCTAAATTTTTCCACTTTAATTTTGGTATATTTTGGTGTGGGTTGAGTTGGGTCAATTTTGTGGGACCATCTGTGATTCCTGCACCTGGATATCTTTCCCTCTTCAGGTTTGGGAAGTTTTGGGTCATAATTTCTTCAAATACATTTTTGATCTCCTTCTCTCTCTGTTCTCCCTTTGGGACCCCTGTTATGCAAATGTTGGTACACTTAATGTTATCAAAAAGATCTCTTAGACTGTCTTCATTTTTTTTTTTTAATTTTCTTTTTGCTGTTCTGATTGGGTGATTTCCAATATTCTGTTTTCCAGATAACTTACGCATTCGTCTGTATTACTTAGTCTGGTATTCATTCTTTCTAGACTGTATTTTATTTTGGCTATTAAATTCTTCATTTTTGATTGCGTCTTTTTTATAGTTTCTATAAACTATGTTAATATTTCTATGAAGATGTTAACACATTCACTGTGTTCATGTATTTTTTTACCTAATTCAGTTAACATTTTTATTTTCAATGCTTTGAATTCTTTATTTGGAAAATTGTTTATTTCTGTTTCATTATTTTTTCTGGGGTTTTGTCTTTCAGTGGAGAACAGTTCCTCTGCCTTTTCATTTTATTTAACTTTTTCTGCCTCTATGAATTTAGGTAAAACTGTTACCTGTTTGTGGTTGAAGTGGCATTCTTATTGGGACTGTTCTTATACAGACTCATGTACCCAGTGCCTTTGGTGAGAGAGCTGGATGTGATGTGGATGCAGTGACATCTTTCTTCAGGATGTGCTGGCAGCTATCACCTTGGTAGGGGTGGGGCTGGAGATGGAGGAGCTAGAGCTGGAGCCTGTGTGAGTGGGACTCCTTCTCTGCTAAGTGACTATTGGCACTTTATTTGGGGTGGGATCTTATCCCAAGTTGCTGGAGCAGAAGCCCTGAATGTTGGACTGAGCTGGCTCTGTTCTGTTTTCTTTCTGTTTTGTTTTCCCCCTTCCCACACTGGGAACCTTGTCCCAGAGCAGGGAAGTGCTGAAGCAAATGGGGCCCCTGTAGGCTCTTGGCTCATGTCAGCCACAGCGGTGCCAACTGTGGTATGCTGCCTGTTCAGGCTTCCACAGCTGTTTCCCTCATTCCACTCAGGTCCAGCCTCGGGTGCAAGTCCCCTTTGTCCCTCACAGTGGACCACTGCCCCCAGCCTCTGCCACCCTCACCCTGTTGTGCAGCCACACAGCAGGGCAGGCCGGGCTTGTGGGTATTCTCAGTGTATCTCGGGGTGTGTGCTGTGGTGGAGCAGCTGCTGTCAGAGGTTCAGGCTGCTTCAATGAGCTGCTTGAATAAGTGCCAATAATGACCACTGTCACCCCACCCAGGCTCTGCCCTGGGAGTGGGTAGCCTCTAGTCCCAAGGTCGAGTCTTCTCCCTGGTTGTGGCCCCCACAGATTCATTGCCATGCTGTGGTTTGGTGTGAGCAGGCCCGGAGCGTTTACTTGGTTCAGGCAGGGGCATGTGCCTAGGGTGTCACAGGAAGCTCGGCAGCAGCTAGAGCGGACCTCTGTCCACCCTCCAAGGTGAGCCAGCATGCCGGTGCTCCTCATGAATGGCGTCCAGGCTTCCCGCAGCCTTCCTGTCAGTCCCTGTTGTCCTCCATCCAGCCAGGGGGACTCATCCCCTTGTATAGGTCTCCAGGACCAGGTGCCCAATTCATGGCTCTCACTGCTCACTCCCCAGGGTGGGTGTCTGCCTGTGTATTCTTCCTTTTCCTCTGAGTCCCCTGCCAGGGGCACAGGTCCTGACTTGATCACTTTTCTTCCCTTCCTACCCAGTTACGCATATATCTTTCTTACAGCCTTGGATGTACAGGAGTCCTTTTGCAAGTTTCCAGATAGTCTTCAGTGAGAATTATTCCACATGTAGAAGTATTTTTGACGTTCTCCTGCGGGGAGGTGAGGTCTGCGTCCACTTGCTCCACAATCTGGATTGATCCCCTGTGTCTTATCTTTTATTATTTGATAGTCTAATTAAAGACTTGTCAGTTTTGTTGATCTTTTCAAAGAGTCAAATTTTTGTTTCATTGAAAATCTCTATGTCATTTCTGTCATTTAAAAATCTCTATGTCATTCATCTCTGCTCTAATCTTTACTGTTCTCTTTCTTTTGTTGACTTTGGGTTTAGTTTGCTCTTCTTTTTTCCTGTTGCTACAGTTTAAAATTAGGTTACAGATTTGACTTTTTTTTTTTAAGCCTAGTTGGTTAGTGGTGTAAATTTCCCTCTGAGTATTGACTTCACTGCATCTCATAAGTTTCAGCATGTCATATTCTCATTTCCATTCATCTCTAACTATTTTCTAATTGCCCTTATACCTTCTTTGTCCTACTGGGTGATTCAGTGTATGGTGTAAATTTCACAACTTTGTGAATTTCCAGTTTTCTTTCTGTGTTTTTTTTTTTTAATTTCTAGATTTATTAAAATGTGGTCAGAAAAGATATTTCTATAATTTATTTTTCTTAGATTTATTGAAACTTGTTTCGTTGCCTAACATCTGGTCCATTCAGGAGACTGTTCCCTATCACAAGATTGGAGCGTACATTCTGCGGTTGTTGGGTAGAGTGTTCAATTTATGTCAGTTAGGTCTAATTGGTATATAGGGTTGTTGAAGTCCACTCTTTTGTAACCAAATCTTATTCTAAATGTTCTACCCATTATTGAAAGGGGATAAGGGCAGGGAAAGGTCAAGCAAAAATGGGAAAAAGTTTTAATGCTTTTTAAAATATTTTATTTATTTATTTACATCTTTATTTATTGGAGTATAATTGCTTTACAATGTTGTGTTATTTTCTGCTGTATAACAAAGTGAATCAGCGATACGTATACATATATCCCCATATCCCCTCCCTCTTGTGTCTGCCTCCCACCCTTCCTATCCCACACCTCTAGGTGATCACAAAGCACGGAGCTGATCTCCCTGTGCTATGCGGCTGCTTCCCACTAGCTATCTGTTTTACATTTGATAGTGTATATATGTCCATCCCACTCTCTCACTTCTTCGCAGCTTACCCTTCCCCCTCCCCATGTCCTTAAGTCCATTCTTTACGTCTGCATCTTTATTCCTGTCCTGCCCCTAGGTTCTTCAGGACCATTTTTTTTTTTTAGATTCCATATATATGTGTTAGCATACAGTATTTGTTTTACTGTTTCGGACTTACTTCACTCTGTATGACAGACTCTAGGTCCATCCACCTCACTACAAATAACTCAATTTCATTTCTTTTTATGGCTGAGTAATATTCCATTGTGTATATGTGCCACATACTCTTTATCCATTCATCTGTTGATGGACACTTAGGTTGCTTCTGTATCCTGGCTATTGTAAATAGTGCTGCAATGAACATTGTGGTGCATGACACTTTTCTTTTTTTTAATTTATTTATTCATTTTTTCCTTTTTGAAAAAAATTTTTTATTGGATTACAGCTGATTTACGATGTTGTGTTAGTTTCAGGTGTACAGTAAAGTGAATCAGTTATACATATACATATATATATATCTCCACTATTTTTTAGATTATTTTCCCATATAGGTCATTACAGAGTATTGAGTAGAGCTCCCTGTGCTATACAGTAGGTCCTTATTAATTATCCATTATATATATAGTAGTATGTAAATGTCAATCCCAATCTCCCAATTTATCCCTCTCCCCTCTCTCCAGCCTGGTAACCATAAGTTTGTTTTCTACATCTGTGACTCTACTTCTGTTTTGTAAATAAGTTAATTTGTGTCATTATTTTAGATTCCACATACAAACATTATCGTAAGATATTTGTCTTTGTCTGATTTCCTTCACTGAATATGACAGTCTCTAGGTCCATCCATGTTGCTGCAACTGGAATTATTTCATTCTTTTTTATGGCTGAGTAAGGTTCCATTGTATATATATGCCACATCTTCTTTACCCACTCTTCTGTCGATGGACATTTAGGTTGCTTCCATGTCCTGGCTATTGTATAAACTGCTGCAATGAACATTGGGGTGCATGTATCTTTTTGAATTATAGTTTTTCCAGATATAAGCCCAGGAGTGGGATTGCTGGATCATATGGTAGTTCTATATTTAGTTTTTTAAGGAACCTCCATACTGTTCTTCAAAACAGTTGTATCAATTTACATTCCCACCAACAGTGCAGGAGGGTTCCCTTTTCACCACACCCTCTCCAGCATTTATTGTTTGTAGATTTTTTGATGATGGCCATTCTGACCTGTGTGATGTGATACCTCATTGCACTTTTGATTTGCATTTCTCTAATTAGTGCACATGACTATTTTTGAATTACGGTTTTCTCAGGGTGTATGCCCCGTAGTGAGATTGCTGGGTGATATGGTAGTTCTATTTTTAGTTTTTAAGGAAACTCCATACAGTTTTCCATAGTGGCTGTATCAATTTACATTTCCACCAACAGTGCAGGAGGGTTCCCTTTTCTCCACACCCTCTCCAGCATTTATTGTTTGTAGATATTTTGATGATGGCCAGTCTGACTGGTGTGAAGTGATACCTCATTGTAGTTTTCATTTGCATTTCTCTAATGGTTAGTGATGTTGAGCATGCTTTCATGTATATCTTCTTTGGAGAAATGTCTACTTAGGACTTCTGCTCACTTTTGGATTGGATTTTTTGCTTTTTGATATTGAGCTGCATGAGCTGCTTGTATATTTTGGAGATTAATCCTTTGTCAGTTGCTTCATTTGGAAATATTTTCTCCCATTCTGAGGGTTGTCTTTTCATCTTGTTTATGGTTTCCTTTGCTGTGCAATAGCTTGTAAGTTTCATAAGGTCCCATTTGTTTATTTTGGTTTTTATTTCCATTTCTCTAGGAGGTGGGTCAAAAAGGATCTTGCTCTGATTTATGTCATAGAGTGTTCTGCCTGTGTTTTCCTCTAAGAGTTTTATATTGTCTGGCCTTACATTTAGGTCTTTAATCCATTTTGAGTTTATTTTATTTTACGGTGTTAGGGAGTATGCTAATTTCATTCTTTTACATGTAGCTCTCCAGTTTTCCCAGCACCACTTATTGAAGAGGCTGCCTTTTCTTCATTGTATATTCTTGCCTCCTTTATCAAAGATAAGGTGACCATATGTGCGTGTGTTTTTCTCTAGGCTTTCTGTCCTGTTCCATTGATCTATATTTCTGCTTTTGTGCCAGTATCATACTCTCTTGATTACTGTAGCTTTGTACTATAGTCTGACGTCTGGGAGCCTGATTCCTCCAGCTCCATTTTTCTTTCTTAAGACTGCTGTGGCTATTCGGGCTCTTTTGTGTTTCCATACAAATTGTGAAAATTTTGGTCTAGTTCTGTGAAAAATGCCATTGGTAGTTTGATAGGGATTGCACTGAATCTGTAGATTGCTTTGGGTAGTAGAGTCATCTTCACAGTGTTGATTCTTCCAATCCAAGAACATGGTATATGTCTCCATCTATTTGTGTCACTTTTAATTTCTTTCATCAGTGTCTTATAGTTTCCTGCATACGGGTCTTTTGTCTCCTTAGGTAGGTTTATCCCTAGGTACTTTATTCTTTTTGTTGTAAGGGTAAATGGAAGTGTTTCCTTAATTTTTCTTTCACATTTTTCATCATTAGTGTATAGGAATGCAAGAGATTTCTATGCATTAATTTTGTATCCCACTACTTTACCAAATTTGTTGATTAGCTCTAGTAGTTTTCTGGTAGCATCTTTAGGATTCTGTCTGTAGAGTATCATGTCATCTGCAGTGTCAGTTTTACTTCTTTTCTGATTTGGATTCTATTTATTTATTCTTCTTCTCTGATTGCTGTGGCTAAAACTTCCAAAACTATGTTGAATAATAGTGGTAAAAGTGGGCAACCTTGTCTTGTTCCTGGTCTTAGTGGAAATGGTTTCAGTTTTTCACCATTGAGAATGATGTTGCCTGTGGGTTTGTCATATATGGCCTTTATTATGTTGAGGTAAGTTCCCTCTATTCCTACTTTCTTGAGGTTTTTATCATAAATGGGTGTTGAATTTTGTCAAAAGCTTTTTCTGCATCTATTGAGGTGATCATATGGTTTTTATCCTTCAGTTTGTTAATATGGTGTATCACATTGATTGATTTGCGTATATTGAAGAATCCTTGCATTCCTGGGATAAACCCCATTTGATCATGGTGTATGATCCTTTTAATGTGCTGTTGGATTATGTTTGCTAGTATTTTGTTGAGGATTTTTGCATGTATGTTCATCAGTGATATTGGCCTGTAGTTTTCTTTCTTTGTGACATCCTTGTCTGGTTTTGGTGTCAGGGTGATGGTGGCCTCGTAGAATGAGTTTGGGAGTGTTCCTCCCTCTGCTGTGTTTTGCAAGAGTTAGAGAAGGATGGGGGTTAGCTCTTCTCTAAATGTTTGATAGAATTCGCTTGTGAATACATCTGGTCCTAGGCTTTTGTTTGCTGGAAGATTTTTAATCACAGTTTCAATTTCAGTGCTTGTGACTGGTCTATTTATTTTTTTCTATTTCTTCCTTGTTCATCTTGGAAAGTTGTGCTTTTCAAAGAATTTGTCCATTTCTCCCAGGTTGTTCATTTTAATGGCATATAGTTGCTTGCAGCAATCTCTCATGATCCTTTGTGTTTCTGCAGTGTCAGTTGTTACTTCTCCTTTTTCATTTCTAATACTGTTGATTTGAGTATTTTCCCTGTTTTTCTTGATGAGTCTGGCTAGTGGTTTATCAATTTTGTTTATCTTCTCAAAGAAGCAGCTTTTAATTTTATTGATCTTTGCTATTGTTTACTTCATTTCTTTTTCATTTATTTCTGATTTGATCTTTATGATTTCTTTCCTTCTGCTAACTTTAGGGGTTTTTTGTTCTTCTTTCTCTAATTGCTTTAGTTGTAAGGTTAGATTGTTTATTTTAGGTGTTTCTTCTTTCTTGAGGCAGCATTGTATTGCTATAAATTTCCATCTTAGAACTGCTTTTGCTGCATCCCATAGATATTGGGGCATCGTGTTCTCATTGTCATTTGTTTCTAGGTATTGTTTTGATTTCTTCTTTGATTTCTTCAGTGATCTCTTGGTTATTTAGTAATGTATTTTTTACAGTTTTTTTGTTATCTAGTCTCATAGCATTGTGGTCAGTAACAGTATTTGGTATTATTTCACTTTTCTTAAATTCACCAAGGCTTGATTTGTGACCCATGATATGATCTATCCTGGAGAATGTTCCATGAGCACTTGAGAAGAAAGTGTATTCGGTTGTTTTTGGAAAGAGTGTCCTATTAATATCCATTAAGTCCATTAAGTCCATCTTGTTTAATGTATCATTTAAAGCTTGTGTTTCTTTATTTATTTTAATTTTGGATGATCTGTCCATTAGTGAAAGTGAGGTTTTAAAGTACCTACTCTTATTATATTACTGTTGAGTTCCCCTTTTATGGCTGTTAACATTTGCCTTATGTATTGAGGTGCTCCTATGTTGGGTGCATAAATATTTACAATTGTTATATATCCTTGCATTGATCCCTTGATCATGATGTAGTGTTCTTCTTTGTCTCTGGTAATAATCTTTATTTTAAAGTCTATTTGTATGATTTGAGAATTGCTTCTTCAGCTTTCTTTTGATTTCCATTTGCATGGAATTTCTTTTTCCATCCCCTCACTTTCAGTTTGTATGTGTCCCTAGGTCTGAAGTGGGTCTCTTGTAGACAGCATATATATGGGTCTTGTTTTTGTAACCATTCAGCCAGTCTATGTCTTTTGGTTGGAGCATTTAATCCATTTACATTTAAGGTAATTATTGACATGTATATTCCTATTACCATTTTCTCAATTGTTTGGGGTTTGTTTTTGTAGGTCTTTTCCTTCTCTTGTGTTTCCTTCCTAGAAGAGTTCCTTTAGCATTTGTTGTAAAGCTGGTTTGATGGTGCTCAATTCTCTTAGCTTTTGCTTGTGTGTAAAGGTTTGAATTTCTCCATTGAAACTGAATGAGATCCTGTCTGGGTAGAGTAATCGTGGTTGTAGGTTTTTCCCTTTCATCACTTTAAATATGTCCTGCCACTCCCTTCTGGCTTGTGGAGTTTCTGCTGAAAGATCAGCTGTTAACCTTATGGGGATTCCTTTGTATGTTATTTGTTGCTTTTCTCTTGCTGCTTTGAATATGTTTTCTTTGTATTTAATTTTTGATATTAAATACAAAGTTTGATAGTTTGACTAATATGCATCTTGGCGTGTTTCTCTTTGTATTTCTCCTGTATGGGACCCTCTGCACTTCCTGGACTTGATTGACTATTTCCTTTCCCATATTAGGGAAGTTTTCAACTATAATCTCTTCAAATATTTTCTCAGTCCCTTTCTTATTCTCTTCTTCTTTTGGGACTCCTATAATTTGAATGTTGGTGCATTTATTGTTGTCCCAGAGGTCTCTGAGCCTGTCCTCAATTCTTTACATTCTTTTTGCTTTATTCTGCTCTGCAATAGTTATTTCCACTATTTTATCTTACAGGTCACTTATTCGTTCTTCTGCCTCAGTTATTCTGCTATTGATTCCTTCTAAAGAATTTTTAATTTCATTTATTTTGGTGTTCATCATTGTTTGTTTGTACTTTAGTTCTTCTAGGTCCTTGTTAAACGTTTCTTGTATTTTCTCCATTCTATTTCCAAGATTTTGGATCATCTTTACTATCATTACTCTGAATTCTTTTTCAGGTAGACTGCCTATTTTCTCTTCATTTCTTTGGTCCGTTGAGTTTTTACTTTACTCCTTCATCTGCTGCATATTTCTCCGTCTTGTCTTTTTGCGTAACTTACTGGGGTCTCCTTTTTGCAGGCTTCAGTTTTGCAGTTCCTGTTGTTTTTGGTGTCTGCCTCCAGTGGGTAAGGTTCATTCAGTGGGCTCCTAGTGGAGGTGACTAGTGCCTGTGTTCTCCCAGATAAGGCTGGATCTTGTCTTTTTGGTGGGCAGGCCCATGTCCAGTGGTGTGTTTTGGGCTGTCTGTGAACTTAGTATGATTTTAGGCAGCCTCTCTGCTAATGGGTGGGGTTGTGTTCCTGTTTTGCCAGTTTTTTCGCATGGGTTGTCCAGCGCTGGAGCTTGCTGGTCATCGAGTGGAGCTGGGTCTTAGTGTTGAGATGGAGATAGCTGGGAGAGCTCTTGCTGACTGATACCACATCGGGCTGGGAGGTCTATTCTGGTCCAATGTCCTGAACTCGGCTCTCCCACCTCAGAGGCCCAGGCCTGACACCTGGCCAGAGCACCATGACTCTGTCAGCCACACGGCTTTTGGGAAGTGTGAGATCTTCTGCCAGCATTCAGGAGGTGTTCTGTAGGAGTTGTTCCACATGTAGATGTTTTTTTGTTTTGTTTTGTTTTTTTGCAGTATGCGGGCCTTCACCGCTGCGGCCTCTCCCATTGCGGAGCACAGGCTCCAGACACACAGGCTTAGCAGCCATGGCTCACAGGCCCAGCCACTCCGCAGCATGTGGGATACTCCTGGACCGGGGCATGAACCTGTGTCTCCTGCATCGGCAGGCGGACTCTCAACCACTGTGCCACCAGGGAAGCCCCTAGATGTATTTTTGATGTATTTGTGGGGAGAAAGGTGATCTCCATGTCTTATTCCTCCTCCATCTTGGAGATCCTCCTCAAGATATTTTAGACATGCCTATCTTTTGGGGCTGCCAGAGTAGGTGAAAGTAAAGGTGAAGTCTGAGTATCTGAAATCTGGTGGGGTGTGGTCATGGCGGGGCCAGGGTTGCTCAAGGTGCAGGGGAGCCCTACCTTTAATGTTATTTTAAGTGGTCTTTTCTTGATTCAGTGGTTGATTGTTTGCTGTGAGCTTTTGGCTGTTTTCCAGAGTTCTCAGTTGGTTCTGTCAATTTAGCTTGTTTTTGATGTTTCTGTGGAAGTATAGGCATCAGGAGCTATGTACAATATTATTTTCCTGATATCACTCTCTCTTTAAATTAGCTTTAAGCATTCCTTTCCTAAATATATCCTTCCCTGGAGAAATGGTTTGGGGACTCAATGTAGGCAGTATTGTTTTCCATATTTCTCCTCAGTATTTTATGAATATAGACATATAGGTATATTGATATATAGATATGAATTTTTAATAATACTTTATATGAAAAGCAGAAGTCAGAAATTCTAATCAACCAAGTTCACCGTGATGATTTTTAAGGCTCACTGCATCTATTTATTTTCATAACAGAAGCAGTTTGCTTTATGTGAGAACAGATGTATGTGTGATTATTTGCCCTGAAATACCCAAGCACTGGAGTAAAGCAGCAATTTACAATTGCTGCGTAAGACTTATTTTAAGTACACAATTAGTGAACAATGAAGAACTCATTACCTCTTATATCTTTACAGTCAACGAAACAAACAATTAAAATTGGTGGTATGAAAACATGTGTAGATAAACTTACGTACACATAAACACACATCACAGTATTCCAAGTTTCCTGAAACTGGAACGCATCTGCCATCTTTATTAGAGACTTTCCTGTAGATGAAAAAATTAGCCAGAAGTTGGTTTTGTCTTGGTGTCCCTTAACCTTTTGATATTTGTTTCCATTATTTAAGTAATTATTTATTTTTGGTAAAGAAGAGGGGAAAAACAACCATAGAAGAAACAGGGATCATAAGGAGAAAACTACCTTCATTCTTGATCTGGTAAATCTTTGCCAGATTAATCTCTATTTAGTTATCCCCTTGCTGATAATAGGACACTTATTAACAGTTCCTCCAAAAGAATTGTTGATTTTTCAATAGCATTATCTATGTTTCTGTAAATGGAAGATACATTTGTTTACAATACCCTGCTGTAAATCATTTGTTTTACCATATATGGACTCCAACAGCAAGTGTACTATTAGTGCACTACAGCAATCCTATTACACTCGTGGTCATCAATATGCTTTTCTAGGAAATTTTTGATACCTTCTCTTGTCTCAAATCTTTATCTCCTCTTCCCCCATATTCACCTTTCACTTTTAGGTGATGACCTTCCTTCTTCCACTGAGGCATTTTCATCATAAGAGAAATCAGCTTCACTCATCCTGTGCTTGCCAACTAATATATATATAATATATATTATATATATATAGATAGATAGATTCTACTTTTGTTCCCATTGCCATGCATAAGCCCTTCCTGAGCTTAACCCAGCTTTATATACAGCCCAGATCTTCCCTAAAATTCTAGACGCATACATGGAACTGGCCATTCATCATCTTCTTTTGAAAGTAAACTAGGTACCTCAAAAATAATTTTAAAGTAAAATCTTTATTGGCTTAAAATATTAATAGTTAAGAGCATATAAAATATGATTATACAGTTCAATATATTTCTAAAAAGACAATGCACTGTTTACCAGCATCACAGAAGTCCCTCTTTTGTCTTTGCTGATGTGTCAACTCCCCAGTTAACAACATCCTAATTCTTAATAATATAGGGTAGTTTTGTCTGTTTTTACACTTTATATAAACGTAGGAATCCTACAGTATGTACTCTTTTGCACCTAATTTATCTTAACGTTATTTGTGGGATGCATTCTTGATGTTACAAAGAGTTACATAGCTGTATAATATTGTGTACATATATCATAAGTTACTGCTGGTCACTATGTAGTTTGCTTCTAGTTTGGGGGTGTTATAACAGTGCTGCTATAAAATGTCTTGTACGTGTCTTTTGGCGAAGTTTGTGCGCACCGCTATTTGGCATATATCTCAGAGTGAAACTCCTCAGCATGTGTATACTTTGCTTTCGTAGACACAGCTAGACAGTTTTCCAATGTGGCACCAACTTATACCCTCCTCAGCAGTTTATGAGTGTAATCTCGATATCATATATCCAAAACCTAACTTCGTTCTGCCTACCACAAACAATCTCTTTTAAAGTCATCTACCATTTGAATAAGTGGCAGATTTATTTTTCTGTTTGATCACTTATGTCAAAAAACAAATCCTGACCACATTTTTAACTCTTATTTTTCTCATTGCTGTACTTCCAGTCCGTCAGCAAATCCTGAAGCCTCTCTTGAAAAAGCGTGTGGCATACAAATACATATCAATGGTATACGTACATATATTAGTACAACCACTTCTAATCTGCCATGACTTCTTGGCTGTTTTTTTTTTTTTTTTTAACAATTTTATTGGCGTATAGTTGCTTTACAATGTTGTGTTAGTTTCTGCTGTATTACGAAGTGCATCAGCTATATGTATACATATATCCCCATATCCCCTCCCTCTTGTCTGGTTTTTAATTGGCTACAAGTTCCATTCCATCGCTTACAGCTGGTTCTCCACTGAGCAGCCAGAGGAATTATAAAACATAAGCCACATCTTATCCTCGTTGGTGACTCATCTCACTCAGAGTAAAAGACTCTTACAATGGTCTCTCAGCCTTTATTACTTTGTCCCTTGTTTCTTATCTTACCTCATCTCCTGCCCCTTTCCCCTTGCCAACTACACCCCTGCCACACTGGCCTTCTTGCCATTGCTCAAATGTTTGAAGCATGGTCATATCTCTGGTCCTTACACATGCTATTATTTCCAACCAGGTGTGCTTCTCCAGGAACCCAGTCTTTTCTCAAGTCTTAACTCATTAAAAAGAAAATATTAACCCCTGCACCTCCCTTGCACTCCCTTTTCCCTTACTTTCATTTGTCTGTGTAGCAGTTATTGAAATAGTAATTGTTTATT
This sequence comes from Aethalodelphis obliquidens, assembly GCF_003676395.1. Lineage (NCBI taxonomy): Eukaryota > Metazoa > Chordata > Mammalia > Artiodactyla > Delphinidae > Aethalodelphis > Aethalodelphis obliquidens. The sequence continues at coordinate 7,723,503 of NW_020837991.1, read as the reverse complement.
TACAAATTTACCAACACTAGAGAAGATGTATGACAAGAGTATGACTTTATTTTATTCAATCTGTTTCCCAGTTACCTAGAACAGTGCCTAGGATGAACTAGATATTAATATGAAGTATATTAGTCAATAAATAAATGGATTTGTCTCCTCCATGAATAAGTAATTTTTAAAATAGAGTGTTAATCCAAAGGCATTTTTAAGAATTAAAGAATATTTAAAAGATTGTTTAGTCCAAATTCTTCTGTTCAAACTAAAAATCACAAGGGAGATGCTCAGAGATACTAAGCAATATGGAAGCATTAATCAATTGTAAGACTAAAAGCATTTGTATTTCTAAAAAGTTAATTATTTGCATGTGTTAAATATAAATTGAGTACCATAACATTTTGATTACTTACATAAACTATATTTAGCATAATTCAATATTTCCAAATATTCCTTGGTTACCCAGTATTGTCATTAGACATAGGAATGATTGCTCTAAACTGTGATAATATTGTGGATTCTAACACTTTTTACATTTGCATGGATCAATGCCAAGATCAGAGATTTCTGAAATAATATGGATGTGGCAGTTACGTAATCTCAGAAATTCCTTGGGCTTCCGTAGTGGCGCAGTGGTTAAGAATCTGCCTGCCAATGCAGGGGACATGGATTTGAGCCCTGGTCCGGGAAGATCCACATGCCATGGAGCAACTAAGCCCGTGCACCACAACTACTGAGCCTGCACTCTAGAGCCTGCGAGCCACAACTACTGAGCCTGCCCTCTAGAGCCTGTGTGCCACAACTACTGAGCCCGTGTGCCACCACTACTGAAGCCTGCACACCTAGAGCCCATGCTCTGCAACAGGAGAAGCCACCGCAGTAAGAAGCCTGTGCATCACAACGAAGAGTAGGCCCCGCTCACCAGAACTAGAGAAAGCCTGCACGCAGCAACGAAGACCCAACACAGCCAAAAATAAATAAATAGTTAAAAAAAAATCCTCAATGTGATCCATATTAGCACACTTGAGTTTTAAAATATTCAGTTCAATTGTGGTATCAGTTAGAAAAATCATTAGAGATTAAAATGTTATTTTGCAGGGTTGTTTTTAATAAATATCCATGCTAAGTGCTCATTCAATACAAATTGGAATAAACTGGTTTAAGGGAAGCAGGAAGATCTTTTCCCCCAGGTTCCTTTTTCCCTGGTTTTCTAATCCAAGATATTGCATATTTAGCAATGAATTTTTTCCCTTTGTCAAATATACATGTGAAGTAATAAGAAATACATATATTGGTCTCTGGCTGTAGTCCCTGACACAGGGCTCGTCAAACCTTTGTAAATTGCTAAGTGATAGAACTGGGAGCATCTCTCATTTTGTTGAGGTGACTCTGGGTGAGCTCCTGAATGGGGATGGTCACCAGGAAGACCAATCCATGATAAGAAGCTTAGAACTTTCAGCCTCACTTCTCGTCCTCCAGAGAGGGGCGAGAGTCTGGCAGTGGAGTTAATAATTGATCTTGTCTACATGAGAAAGCTTCCATAAGATCCCAGTAATATGGGAACTTGGGAGCTTCCAGATTGATAAACATATTCACATTCCAGGGCAATGTACTCTAACGCTATGGAGACAACCCTCCTGCACTCAGGACCCTCCCAGACCTTGCCCTATGTCTCTTCAGCTGGTTGTTCATATGTATCCTGTATCACATCCTCCCTGAGTTCTGTGAGCTGTTCTAGCAAAAAATCATAGTCAAGGGGCAGGAGGTCATGGGAATCCCTGATTTCTTGCCAAGGCGAACAGAAATTCCAGGTAACCTGGGGACCTACTATTGCAATTGTCATGTAAAGTTGAGGGGCAGGGCAGTCTTATGTGACTTAGACTTCCCCCTGTGAGATTTGATGAGATTTGATGCTATCACCTGTGAGATTTGATGCTATCCCCAGGTAGATAGTGTACGAATTAGGTTAAATTGTAGGGACACCTGGCTCGTGTCACAGAATCACGTGGTGTGCCTAAAACGCCCACACATTTGGTAACCAGGGTGTCAGAAGTGAAGTATTCTGTGTGGTAGTAGAGAAAGAAACAGGAGGAGAGCTGTAGGTTTCTCAAATAGAGCACATTACGATATGATGATGTTAAATCCTATTCTGGGCTCAAGTTTCAATCAGAGAAGTGGGACAGAACAGAAAAGGACATTGAGGGGAAAGTTAGGATGTCATAGAGACTAGAATATCTAAAGATGGGACAGACGGAAGGCCCTAGAATCCAGCTTTTATTCCTTTCCTGTAGGTAGTGTGTGGACAAGAAGGACTATGATATAATTCAGAGTGGACATTAGTTATGCAGAACTGAGTCATGCTGAGCCTTGTCTTCATCAATTTTGAACACTTGGACTTTGAGCAATTTCCATCATCTCTGTAGCTTAAAACTCTTTGTTTTCTGTGGATAATGATTCTTATTTTGTGCTAGGATTAAATAGGTAATGCATTAAAGCTCTGGTTACATGGTTTAGATTAAATAAATATTATCTCGCTGCTTTTTTTCTACAGATGCTCTTAGAAACAAGTCCTGTGGCAATTTTCTGAGTCTTTTTTTGGTGTGGGGTTTGTGGTTCCAAAGTCAGGATTTCTGTATCAAGCAGACACAGCCTTAGCATGTGCTTTCTCCTCTCTCCTGACATTTCACAGACTAGTGAAGGACATGGGAGTGATACTTAATGAATTTACATATTAAAGTTACTTTGGTCTCTGAAGGTGAAAGATTTCGTTGAAATTCCAGGTACAGCTCACTGGTTGGATGGAAATGGACATATCTGAATGTATCAACCAACTCCAGCTGAATTTCAAAACTTCCAAGATCCTTGAACCATCAAGTACATTTGCAAATGTATTTTCACTTAACCTTTTTTGAATCAAAGATAATTTAAAGAAAAAAAATTGAGCTAAGTAGTTTGAGTTCATTTACACTTAATATCATCAAAATGCCATTTTGCAAGCACTTTAAGCCATTTTGAATTCTTTTAATATGTTTAAAAGCCTTGAAAAAAGTGTGTTTTATATTTACAAAAAAGGAGCTGACATATATTAACAAAAGAGAACACACCCCAGACACTTGATTCTTAGAATATATTTGCAGTGATTTCTTCTCAGTGGCATCATAGATAAAATTTGACCCTTCTGCAAAGTTAAACACATACCTCTTCTTCCAGGGTACAAAACAAAATTTCCTCTTTATTTTCTTCTAAGCACAAAAAGAGGGTTTGAATAGGAATGTGAGGAGGTCCTTGCAGGGGAGGAATTTAGAAAAAGAGCAAAATTTATTAGTTAAAAAAGTTCTAAATGTAATGGTGAGAATAAACTCCTCAAAAATATAGAGCGTGCTCTGTGCCATTAGTAAGATGCTTTGTGTAACCTGTGTGTTTCCATAAACCCCTCACCCAGAAGTCTACCCCAGCCCAGAATCAAAAGGCACAGACACTTCACACAGGTTATTTTCTCCTGTCCTCCTTCTTTTATACCTTGCTTTTTACTCTGGTTTTATTGGTGGTCGTGGTGTTCCTGTAGATAGGAACACGTGCATTAAAGGAAAAAAAAAATCACTCTGAGGATTTTTGTGTGTGCAGCTCTCATGTTTCACGAAGCCTCTTCCCCAATCATGATTATATGGGTTCCTCTTAGATGGAGGACCCAGTGAAGAGAGAGTCATTGGCTCCCATCACCCCTCCAACACTCTCTAAAGCACTCTCTAAAGACATCCTTGAAACTCAACAATTGAAGTAAAAAGAGCTTTTAATAAAACAAAGTAGCTCCTCTGTCAATGAGATTGTTGACCCTAAGTTGCTCCAAAATAAGCCCTCCAGAGCCAGCACAGGAGACCCCAGCGTGGTATGTCACTGGCATATTTTTCAGTATTTCTGTGTGTGTGTTCGTATGTAGTTACATACATAGAATTTATATATAGTCTATAGTTTTTTATTTCTGTGTATGTATATGCATATGCTGTGTATGAGTATTTTTGTTTCCTGTGTATTTCATGCCTGTGTGTTTATCTCACATACACAAACAGGAATACATATATAGATATAGATGTATTTGTTTTTCACATACTTTTTTTTAGACATAATGCTATCGCACACTTAATAGACTACAGTATAGTGTAAACATAACTTTTATGTGCCCTGGGAAACCAAAAATTTATGTAACTCATTTTATTGTGGTGGTCAGGAACCTAACCTGCAATATCTCTGAGGTCTGCCTGTATATGGTTATCAGAAAATAACACCATCAGGTGTTGATGGGAAGAGACTTTTGGTCGGTTATTTTGATGAGAAGGGTGAACAGGGGAGCCTGAAATACACATTGCTGCCCAACATGTGAGGCATCTCAGGAGGGAGGGCAGTAGAGGAAATGAATGCACTGGGTACCCAAGGTTGGAAGGTTATATTAACAGGCAGGAAAAAGTAGTAGGAGATCAAACAAAACTTGGATCTTCCTGCAAACTTTGCCTCAAGTGAGCCTGTGAAATATATATAGGTAACAAGGTGAAGCTGATAAATACTAAAAGCATTTGAATAATTCCTGTCCAAAGCAGAACAAGTTTGCTTCTTCTGTATTGCTAGTTTAGCCAATTGTATGAACCATAGTATAGTCAGGACATGGAAGCAACCTAAGTATCCATCGACAGATGAATGGAGAAAGAAGATGTGGCATGGGCTTCCCTGGTGGCGCAGTGGTTGAGAGTCCGCCTGCCGATGCAGGGGACATGGGTTTGTGCCCCGGTCCGGGAAGATCCCACATGCCGCGGAGCGGCTAGGCCCATGAGCCATGGCTGCTGAGCCTGCGATTCCGGAGCCTGTGCTCCGCAACGGGAGAGGCCACAGCAGTGAGAGGCCCGCGTACCACAAAAAAAAAAAAAAAAAAATGATGTGGCACGTATATATAATGGAATATTACTCAGCCATAAAAAGAAACAAAATTGAGTTATTTGTAGTGAGGAGTATGGACCTAGATAGAGTCTGTCATACAGAGTGAAGTAAGTCAGAAAGAGAAAAACAAATACTGTATGCTAACACATATATATGGAATCTAAAAAAAAAAAAATGATTCTGAGGAACCTAGGGGCAGGACAGGAATAAAGACGCAGAGAATGGACTTGAGGACACGGGGAGGGGGAAGGGTAAGCTGGGACAAAGTGAGAAAGTAGCGTTGACATATATACACTACCAAATGTAAAACAGATAGCTAGTGGGAAGCAGCTGCATAGCACAGGGAGATAAGATCCCTGCTTTGTGACCACCTAGAGGGGTGGGATAGGGAGGGTGGGAGGGAGGCTCAAGAGCGGGTACATGGGGACATGTGTATGCATATGGCTGATTCGCTTTGTTGTGCCACAGAAGCTAACAGAGTATTGTGAAGCAATTATACTCCAATGAAGATCTGTAAACAAAACAAAATAAAAGCATCAAACTCAGAAAAAATATATATATGGAAGCAAAAAAATTAATGATTATGGTTTGCATAGTTTACATTATATTCTAATTTTGCCATCCTCTGCTTTAGAGATAATTGCCTTATAATATTTTTAATATAATTCTAATAAATTCATCCTTTTGAAATTTTCTTTCGTTTAGTTTAAAACATTTTAGCAAAAATTTTCTTCAGGAGGCTGATCTTTCTTACGCATTGCCTGTATTCAGGTCTGTCCATGTGGGAGGTTTAAAAAGATACAAAGATAAAACGTAGTCAAGTCTTGAAGAGGAGTAGTTAATGTGGATCTGTGCAGACCTACTAGAAAAAATAAACAAGGTGTCTTTTAAATAGCAATTGTTTATTAATATTTGTATATTTAAAGCAGGTCAGAATACTTCTGTACCTTGTGAATAACATCCAATAAAAACAAGGGCTGAACAACCACATGTACAGCTGACAATTGTCTTGATCTCTTTTACATTCATTGGACATTTTCCCTAATCTATATTCTGCCTTATCGTGAACTTCAGGTACATTTTGTGGTTTTTCTTGCTCTCAACATTGTACTCAGTTCTTGTAACTGATGATAGTTTGGTTTCTGTCTTACACAACCTTCCTTCTTGAAGAAGATGGGCCCACAGATATTCATTAACCAAATTGTATCTCTGGTTTGGGAATGATACTAAAAATACGAAAACTAAAAGTGACCAAATATTTCATCTTCCTATAAAAGGTACCTTCCAAGTTATAAACCATGATTCCCTTTATGTTCCTGTAGCCTTCTGATCATTCTAATACCTTACTATTATAATCCATCTACTCTAGGGAAAAAAAAAAGCCAGTCAGAAAGAATCAATGGGAGACTTCCCTCATGGTCCAGTGGTTGACACTTCACACTTCCACTGCAAGGGGCACAGGTTTGATCCCTGGTCAGGGAAACTAAGGTCCCACATGATGCATGGCATGGCCAAAAAAAAAAAATAATAATCAATGAACCTGACACTTGACTCTAAGTTTTCAGTACCTTTTATTGTTAATTGTTTGTTGCTATTGTTTTTGATTATTTTTGTTTGGGGAAGAGGTGTAGACATACTGGAATGCACTTGCCCACAGCTCCAATGTTTACATCTTCTCTCTTAGTTCCAACTCCATATTCCCATAGGGACTCATTTTCTTGGCTTGGGTTCAGTGCCCAGTGCCAGTCCAGGTTTTTTTGCTCAGAGGGTAGGGATATCAAAAACTAACAGCACTATACCCCAGTAAAAAAAAAAAAAATAAAAAAAAAATTTTTAAAAAGCAACTATACCCTGATAAAAACATTCATTTAAAAACACACACACACACCACAACAGCAAGGCCACTGAGGCCCTCTCCTGAGATCTCACAAATGAGCTCACATGTTTTCCTCATAAAACCTTGTAGGTGCATCCAAAGTTGTGTTGAAGTGATTTTCTGAAGTCGCATTGTTACATTATAGGTGTGAGACCATAGCGTAGGTTTTCTGACTAGTAGATTAAAAGTTGTTTCCAGGGACCCATCTACATTGTGGATGCTCCTTTTCTTGACTTGTAGACTCAACACCCCTTCATCCTCCTATATTAGTCCCTAATTTTCCGTTTCCTCCGTATATCTGGCCCTCTGGAGCTAAAAGTTCAGGCGATAAAAGGTTGTGTTTCTGCACCCCTTGGCATTTTCTTCTTTCCCTCTTATATGTAGACTATCACTAGACTCTCACTACTCTGCTAGGGATGGCTTCCCCTTGAAATGCAGCCAAAGCGATGGGGCACCAACACCCTGAAGCAGAGTTGCAAAAAGCCACATGAAAGCAATGTAGTTGCTGGAAATATGATTCCTTAGGTGTGTCTAGATAATACTCAGGTGCACCAGAACTTGTATCAGTTGATGCCAGTGAAAACTGTGAGGTTTCATTTAGTTCTCTGAAAACACACAGAGCATTGACTCGCCCAGATCATTAGTCATTAGGTTGTTAAAAACATGCCAAATGCTTTTATACTACAGGATTGGCTTCAATATGCAAAACTGTTGGCTGGCTACATAAGAGCCTCTTTATGGAAGATGTATTATGAAATAAATGATGCATTGCTTTTCTTTCTTTTTTACATTTTTGACAAAATTACAGACTTAAAAGTTGCTAGACTAATACAAAGAATTACCATATATTCTTTACCCAAATTCTCCAAATGTTAATATTAGTATATTTCTATATTTGTTTTGTCATGCTCATCTCCCCCTTTCTCTCTCTCCAGATAGATAGATTATAGATAGATACATAGATAGATAGAGATATATGCACTCAGTAGGTATCTGTGTATATAGATAGATATGTGTTGATCTATATAATCTATTATTGATCATCTGTTTTTTTAAGAGTAAGTTGCAACTATGATGTTTACTAATAAATATTTGTGTTTCCTTGAAATTGGACATTCCTTTTCCTACGTAAAAGCCATGATTATCAAAATCCAGAAATTGCCGTCGACAGAATAGCATTATCTAGTCTACACACAGTATCCTGATTTTATCAGCTGGCCCAATATTGTGCATTATAATCAAAGCAGATCACATTTAATGTGTTGCACTGAGTTGTTATGTGTCTTTAAGCCTCTTTTAATCTGAATGATCCCGTCTATCCTTGGGTATCTTGACATTGATATTTTGGATGAACATAGGTGATTTCATTTATTTTTCTTACTGAAGAACAGTTGCTTTACAATATTATATTATTTTCAGGTGTACAACATAGTGATTCAATATTTTTAGATTATATCCCATTTAAAAATTATTGCAAAACAATGGCTATATTTTCCTGTGCTGTATAATATATTCTTGTTGCGTATCTATTTTATACAAAGTAGTTATTATATCTTAATACCATGCTCCTACCTTGTCCCTCTCCTCATCTCTTTCCCCGTTGGTAACCACTAGTTTGTTTTCTGTACCTGTGAGTCTGTTTTGTTATATACATTCATTTGCTTGTACGCGGGCCTCTCACTGCTGTGGCCTCTCCCGTTGCGGAGCACAGGCTCCGGACGCGCAGGCTCAGTGGCCATGGCTCACGGGCCCAGCCGCTCCGTGGCATGTGGGATCTTCCCGGACCAGGGCACAAACCCACGTCCCCTGCATCGGCGGGCGGACTCTCAACCACTGCGCCACCAGGGAAGCCCCATTTGCTTTATTCTTTAATACCACCTATAAGTAATAACAGAGTACTTGTCTTTCTGTGACTTATTTCACTAAGCATAATACTCCCTAGATCCTTTAATGTTGCTGCAAATGGCAAAATTTCATGCTTTTTATGGCTAAATAATATTCATATATATTCATATGAATATATGTATCACATCTTCTTTATCCATTCATCTATCAATGGGCATTTATGTTGCTTCCATATCTTAGCTATTATAAATAATGCTAATATTATAAATGTTCATAACAGCATTTGGGTACTGCTATGAACATTTGGGTACATGTATCTTTTAGATTTATGTTTTAGTTTTCTTCAGATATATACTCAGGAGTGGAATTGCTGGATCATATGGTAACTCTAGTTTTAGTTGAGGAACCTCCATACTGTTCTCCATAGTGGCTGCACCAATTTACATTCCCACAAACAGGGTACAAAAATCCCCTTTTCTTCACATCCTCGCCAACATTTGTTATTTGTGGTTTTTTTGATGATGGCCATTATAATAGGTGTGAGGTGATTTCTCATTGTGGTGTTAATTTGCATTTCTCTGATGATTAGTAATATTGAGCAGCTTTTCATGTGTCTGTTGGCCATCTGTATTCTTTGGGAAAATGTCTATTCAGGTCTTCTGCCCACTTTTTGCTTTTTTTTTTTTTTTTTTTAATATTGAGTGTATGAGCCATTTGTTTATTTTGGATATTACCACCTTGGTGATCATATCATTTGCAGATATTTTGTCCCATACAGTAGTTTGTCTTTTCATTTTGTGGATGATTTTCTTTGATGTGCAAAAGCTTTTAAATTTAATTAGGTCCTATTTGCTTATTTTTGCTTTTATTTCTTTTGCCGTAGGAGACAGATCCAAAGAAAATATTGCTATGATTAATGTCAAGTAGTGTTCTGCCTATGTTCTCCTCTAGGAGTCTTATGGCTTCAGGTCGTACATTTAGGTCTGTAATCCATTTTGAGTTTACTTTCTGTGTGCTGTGAGGGAGTGTCCTAATCTCATTATTTTTATTTTTTTATTTTTGCGATACGAGGGCCTCTCACTGCTGTGGCCTCTCCCGTTGTGGAGCACAGGCTCCGGATGTGCAGGCTCAGTGGCCATGGCTCACAGGCCCAGCCACTCTGCGGCATGTGGGATCTTCTGGGACCCGGGGCATGAACCCGCGTCCCCTGCATCGGCAGGCGGACTGTCAACCACTGCGCCACCAGGGAAGCCCCTAATCTCATTCTTTTACATGTAGCTGTCCAGCTTTCCCAGCACCACTTACTGGAGAGATTGTCTTTTCTCCATCTTTGTCATAGATTAATTGACCATAAGTGTGTGTTTACTTCTGGATTCTCTTTTCTGTTCCATTGATCTATGTGTCTGTTTTTGTACCTGAATTGGAATCTCAGTTCTTTCTCTTAGTACCTGTAAGATTTGGGCATGTAATGAATTTAAACAATATTTTTCTCATGAAGATGATACACACCTCACAACAAGCTATAATTAAACCCTTGTGAGGGAAGTCTTTCATTGTTTTCTAGAGAAATAGATTCAGTGGAAGAGAGTGAGAAGAAATACACAGAATCTTAGGCTGAAAATTTGAAGATGGAGTTTTACAGAAGCCAAATGATAGAATAATTTAAATGTTCTAGTTTGACAAAGAAAAGCCCCTGCATGTGTAGATGTGGTAAACTTCATTTAGGAAAAAATTGGAAATACTATAAAAAATATTATATAAATGTGATTAAGTGGTTTTATATATATATATATATATATATGTATTTATTAAATTTAGTACTGAGCGCATTATTTTTGTTTAAGCTTTTACATTGATTATTTGGAAATATTATCTCACCTTACAGTAGATTTGCATCTACCATGCATCCTTTATCTTAATGAGGATCAGTTCAAGAAAGCCATATGAAAATTTGCAAGTTTGGTAATATTCCAAATTTGGATGGAGTGTGGAAACATAGAATCAATAATTATTGGTAGAAATAGATATAAAATGTTTCATTCATCCATTCCTTAAATTGTATTCTTACTGTTTTCCAACAATTATGCTGGGAACTAGGAATACAAAAGTGAATAAATAAAATCTTTGAGCAAACATTTTTGAGAAAAGTTTAGGAAACACCTGCTAAACTCAGAAATAAGCATATGCTTCAACACAGCAATTCCATGGATAAAATTTAACCAGATCTATCCAGATAATTGTAGAAAGACATTCAGAACAGCATTATTTATAATAGAAAAAAAATAAAATTAGTTTAATGTTTACCTACAGTAGTGGATAATTTAACTACCTTATGCTACAACTATAATGATGTAATATTCTGGAGAGACTAAGAATTAGGTAGATTTTATTATAGAAGGAAAAGAGTGAACTGTATATTATTGTCCTACAATACAAATGTATGTGTGTCTGACATGTCTCTATGCTTTCATCCAAAAATTTGTATAAGAAACTGTTAACAATTAATTCAGGAAATTAGATGCACGGTATAAGTGGGGATAGAGACTTTTGCTTATCACAACTTTTACTACCATTTAAAGTTTTTAACATATGCATGTATTAGTATTACTTAAAAAAATAATGGACATCAAAAAAGATATAGATTAATGTTCCTTGATTTAAAACCCTATCCATTATTTTACCACATGCTCTCCTTATTAGGAGCTATGTGATCAAGCTCTTCTAGAATCTGCACGAGATAAAACATGGGAACAAATCTACACATATGACAGCTTTCATCTTCAAATTTCCTGTTGAAAGATCCAATTCATGTGAAAGAGAACTGTTTCTACCACTGCTGGAAACAGAGAATCTCCTCAAAGATGTTGATCAGGATGTGACAAAGAAGAGCGTAGAGAAAGTGGGACTAGAGGCTTAACTTCCCTAACAGTCACCTTGGATTAAACCCATAGGCTAACTGCCTGGACATTTCTTCCCAGCCCTGTCTCCATCCACACAATGTTATTTTTCTCCTTTCCAATTAACATTTTCTCAGTGACATTTGTGTGTCAGAAGAAAGGAATTCCAAAATTTTTGACTCCATAAAATTTTTCTGTTCTTGACCTTAAGACAAAAATTTAGATTCAAACACAGAACTAAACCATTAGCAGAATAAACATAGGATTCATATCTTTCATATAAATTAGGGAGTGAGAGGAGACATGATTAATAAGACCAGGAGGGAAAAATTACAAGAAAACATAATAAACATAGAACATAGAAAAAGAGAAATAACACTAACACATGAGTTTCTTCATATATATAATTTTGTAAAAATATATCTAGCTCAATCTCTTTTATGAATGTAGATGTAAAATTCCAAAATAAAATATTACCAAACTAATCCAGCATGTCATGAGTTACTATGGTATCACACAGGAATGCAATTTCCTTCTAAAAAGCATAAAATTTATTAATTTAATCCATAATGTTAATATGTTACAGAAGAAAACAACATTAAGCTGGGTCAGTGTTTCTTAGCAGGGACATCACATTTGAGGAAAATACTGCCATGCATGGCAGAAGCTTTGGCATGTCTGGTGTCTCCCCAGTGAATGCCCCTAGCACTCTCCAGTTACTGGAGCGACCAAAAATATGGACTCTCCTTTTTTGCACCACGTTCAAATGTTCCCTGTGGGAGACTGTCTCAGGTTGAACATCATGTCAACATAGAAACTAAGAAACTTTCATCGGGTTTAAGACCCATTCATTTGTATCCCCTTAAGTCTTAATACAGTGGGAATAGTTATGATTGTCTTTAGAAATAACAACAGCGAATATCCTTCTTAAAGGTGAAATGGTGGAATCCATTGCATTAAAGTCAGGAATTTGAAAAAGAAGCTGGTCTCACCACTATTATTCATCATTATGGGGAGGTCATGCCTATGTCAGCATCCAAAATGGGGGAAAAAGGAGAAATAAGTCTCTATTTCTTAAGTCTTAATGGTAGTGGAGGGAATCATCTCCCTGACAAATCAAAGAGATGTGTAAGTAGTCAAAAATAAATAAATAATTGCATGAGTATGCAAACGTGTGTGTGTGTGATGTAAGAAGACACATAAATACAACTACATAAGTATATAACGGTTGTGTATATACCAACAGTAAATAATTTAAAATGCAATGAAAAAGAAAACCCCAATTGCAGTAGCAAGAAAAGTTTAATATGGGAAAGCAAACAATAATTTTGAAGACCTGTATGAAGAAAATATTAAACTTTATTCATGGACGTAAAGAAAATTGGAAGTAACGGAGAAACAGTCTATGTTCTTGGATTCTCTCCCGAATAAATCAAACATTTTAAGCACAATTCCTGTAGGTGGGAATTTAGTATGTGATAAAACTAGTATTTCACTTCAGTGATGATAGGATGTATAATTAAATCAAAGGTTTTATTTCAGATTCTCAGTGGAATTTTGATATTTGCTTGATATTTTGAAAAGAAAATTCTGAAATTCACCAGGAAGAACAAATTCTGTAAAGTAGATAAGACAATTTTAAAATAAGAATAATTAGGCAGTATTTACCCTAAAAAATAAATTATGTAATAAAGATATATTAGTTATAGCAGTGTTGTATTAACACAGAGGAAAGGACAGATTACAAACTTCAGAAACAGATTCAACTGCAAAAAGACTTTAGCATATGAGACAGATGTCACTTTAAGTTAGTAAGAAAAAAGTATGTTCTTTAGAAATATTTAGGTCAATATTCTGAAAAAAAAAGAAGTTCTATAGTTACTTTATAATTTTCACCAGAATAAATTGTAGAAGGACTATATATTTAAAAATACTAAATAACATTCCAAATCTACTAGGCAAAATTTAGAGTGGAAATAAACACACACAAGTTTATGGTATTAGAAAAGTTTCTTTTCAGATTGACAGTCAAGTAAAAGCACAAAAGAGGAAAAAATAAAAGACTGATAGGTATAAGTACCTAAAAAGGTAGTAGTTTTAAAATAATAAACATAGACAACAAATTAAAGACTGGAAAGTAAACTAGCAAAAGTAATAGATAACTGATTCACATATGAAACAAAATGATTAATATCTCTACTTAGAGCATTTTATAAATCAATAAGAAAAGACAATAACTAGTAAAAATGAGCAGAGAGTATTAAAGGACTTATCACAAAAGTGAAAAGTTTTAAAAAGACATATGTGAAAACGCATTTATCCTCACCAGCAAATAAATGCAATGGTATGTTTTGTCTACCAGAGTAGATAGATAGACAAATAGATAGATGAATTTCAAGAAGGCATTCAAGAAGGGTTCAACGAAGGAACTGTTTACAAATATGTGCATAGAAGTAAGAAAACCCATAAGAAAAGGTGCATAAAGTAAGTCACTGCTACCCTTGCCTGAAGGGACAAGAGAGTGCATGGTTTCCAATAAGAGCTACAGTGGGAAGAGAGGGCTACCCAGCAAGAGCTGTGATCTTGATAAACCACTGCAAAACCACGTCAAAAAGGGAGGAAGAAAGGATGATGAATCCCTTTTGGTCCTATGATCTGGATTAAACCAATTGGAATTGACATGGCAAGACAGCTAGGCTCTATAGGTCCATAGAGGATACCAAACAAGGGTGAAAAATGAACCTTAGGACTCAAATGCAGAATATATAATACAAAGACCTAATAAATCATTAAGCAAATATAAGGCATAGATAAAAGTTTGAAAGAAGGGAGAAAAGTTGCTCACATGCCCTCTGTGCAGTATCACCTAAGGAAGCTTTTGGGTAGAAGAGGTAAAGGATCATAAGAGTAATATAAAACGGGAAATCATACATTATGAAAAAAATTCTTGAAGATGAGTCATAACATAAAGAGAATGAAGAAAAATAAGGAGAAAGTGAATAAGTGAATGGAGAATTAGAAATGGTCAGAGAAGGGACAACAGAAGGAAGAGACAAAGGAGAAAGAGGATGGACATGGTCTCTAGCAGAAATGAAAAAAGTATAGACTTGTGGTGGATTTTTGTAGTGCAAAGGAAAAAGAGGTTAGACTCACTCCCAGATTAACTTTTGGCCCATCCTTCTCTAGTTCTTTCCTTCTGAACACCCTCATATCTATTCCATTTTTGACCAGTGGTTTTCCTCCCCATGTCCCCTATTCCGACTGTTCTGTTTCATATCACCCTCCTGATCCCTATACCCTGTTCAATTTTCCCATCATCTGTTGACATACAATATAATTTACTTCTTCGTATAAGTATTGTGTAGAGTCTGTTGGGCCATGTAAAACTAAGCTCTAAAGGGCCAAAGATTTTGTTTAGTTTATGCATGGATGTATCTTAAAGGCTTAGTACAGTTCCTGGTACAAAGTAGGTGCTTAAGAAATGTTGTTAAGTGAATGAAGAAATAAATGAATAACTCACAGAGACTACCTACATAGCATCACAACTGAAGCAAGTTCTGTTTCACCATATTGTCCCATTTTGCAAATTGACTGGTTGCTTTTCCCTCCTGACAGAGTCTCCATAAGAAAGAATCATCTCCACATCCTTGTACAAGCTTTTCTTTTTGTGAACCATGTGGTCAGATATAACCGGGTTCTTATGCTGAATAAACACTTATGATTTTGGGTAAATTATGTAGCATCTCTAAACATCTGGAAAATTAAAGTAACAGTCCTTTATTTGGAGGCTTGAAAAAGACATCAGGTACAAAGTATGTACCAAATAATTCATTATTACTTATTTACCTTTCACGTACCTCCATGCTCTTGCTTCAAAAAGTACCACAGCTTGGGGGGAAAAAAAAAAAAAAACTATGAAATCCATTTTGCCTTAAATGGAGCAAACATTGAAAATATCCCCAGAGGCAACCTGTACCTGAGAAATTTTATTCTCAGCTTTGCAAATCTGATAAGTGAAAAATTTGGCAAAGGATCAGACATGCAGCCATGGGTTTAGATACTTAGCCAAAATTACCTTCTGAACATTCTGAAACTTTCTAATTGCTAATTGCCAATCAAGGGCTGTTTTGTAAGGCTTGGTTCCCACCCGGCTCCCACAAATGTTAATAGACTTTTAATTTAAACCCAGAAATGCAAAACAGTCTCATTTTTGGTCTGAGATCAGTCTTTAACAGTTGCCATTTTGTTACTTTTTTTTCAAAATATATCTTAGAGGCAAGAAAATTTGGCCAAGGAACATAGCACCTTTTGTTAACATTCATTTCCTTGCATATGCCAATCTCTGAAATTCATGTTGGTTTTATAATCTCCTTCATGTAAAATAAACAAATGAAAATAAGTAAAGTTTTAAATTTTGAAGTTTTTGGTCAAAAGAAATTCAAGTTTCTGGGTCCAAGGAAAAAGATTAACAACCATATTATGCATTACCCAGTGAAACAAAGCAGCATTGACTTTAAATAAATCAACCAAGAGGTGGTGAACTTGATCAAATAGTAAGAAATAGTGTCTGGTTTCTATTCTGGACACACAATTCAAAAAAGTACCTAGTTTGTGAATGTATTTTAATCCTAACTTTGTGAAGGAGAAAACAAAGTCTTAAAAGCCTAGGGGAAGCCCTAAGTAAGTTGCATGAGTATTTGGTCAGTAAGTTCCAGAGACTATCTGAAGTCAGGATGTCTGATTCAAGACATCTAATCTTAATTGTCTCTTTGTCCATTTATGCTAGTAAACTATCCCAAGGAAATCTAAAACTTTGTGAATATGATGGATATCAATCTCTTGGTCATTATTATATCACAAGAGAGAAAGGATGTCACAAAAGCATTTAAATTCTCCAATCAGTCAATTTTGAAGTAATCAGGAGAAGGATATCCTGGGTAGGCTTGGCCTAATCATATAAATCCTAAACAAAAGGGTCTAAAAGCCTAAGAGGATTTCCATCTGTCCTGGAAATTAGTCAGAGGGATTTCTACAGTTACAAAGAAATTAGTCTGCCAGTAACCATGGGATCTCGGAAGAAAATTCTAAGCTTCAGATGGTACTACAGCCCAGGCTACCTACCACCTTGATCACAAACTTTGTAAGACCCTGAGTAGAGGACTCAGCTAAGCTGAACCCAGACTCCTGACCCTCAGAAACTGAGAGATAATAGATGTATGTGACTTTAAGCCACCAAATTTGAGGTAATTTATCACGCCCAATAGAAAACTAATATGTACTAAATAAGGATAATAATGCAATGCTCGGATAACTTACACAGATGCAAAGGTTTATGTTTATTCTCACTACAGCATTTTGAACACATCCTATCCATCCTCTGAGCTTAACACTTCTCATCTAAAAAAATGAGACTTGCACTTAATTTTCACTTTTTCTTCCAAACAATTTGCTTGCAACTTGATATAGCTGATAATAGAAGCTTCAAATATTGAATATGGGAAAAGGATGAAATAGTAGAGGAAAACATTTTCTTCTAATATCCTAAAACCACAATAATAGACCTTCATTTTCTCCACCTCAGAGTTGCCCCATTGCTACCTTGCTTTGCTTCCTCTATTTCTGTGCCCCTCTTTGATTAAAGCCTCCACAAATATTATTGTGTAAATAATTCACACTGCTTTAGAAGGCCCTATCATAGAGCTTTACAGCTAGGCCACAAATGCAGTAGTTCCCTTTGGATAAGGTAACTGTTTCTATTAATAACTTTAAAAAACCCAGTTTAGAAGTCAAACTAGAATCAATTAAAATAAATAATACACTCAAACACCCAGGGAGAATGGCCCTAATTCCAAGAAGTATAAATTTGAGAACAAACACTATGTGAACTCATTTCAATTAAATTGTCTTAGATGAGCGTTCAAATGTCCAGAAAGTTTTTATACCTACTAACTAAATCACTGTTCGTCATAGGGTTGTGATTAAATGTTCTCTCCTCTTCCTCAATTTCCTTCTTTTTCCTAGATTCTGGAACGTACTAAGCCTTCAAATAACTAAAGAGGACATTGGTAATAAGTCTATGTCATAAGAAGAGAAATGACTCTTTTGGCACAATTATGCTATGAGGGTAACAATATTGACAGTGCAAAAACACTGATTTACTGGTACCTACACTCAAAATAATATATCTCAGTTTATATTTTAGTGATATTGTTTCTTTTTTACTGTCATTGAAATATAGTTGATGTACAATATGATGTTAGTTTCAGGTATACTACATAGTGATCGGGCATTTACATACTTTAAGAAATGATCACCACGATAAGTTTAGAAACCATTTGTCCCATACACAGTTATTATGATATTGTTGACCATATTCTTTATGCTGTATTTATTTTATAATGGAAGGTTTGTACCTCTTAATCCCCTTCGCCTATTTTGACCCTTCCCCAACCTCCTACCCCTCTGACAACCACCCTTTTGTTCTCTGTATCCATGGATCTGTTTTTGTTTTATTTTGCTTGTTTGTTTGTTTACATTCCTTTTATAAGTGAGATCATATGGTATTCATCTGCTGACTTATTTCACTTGGTATAATACCTTCTAGATTCACCAGTGTTGTCACAAAGGGCAAAATTTTATTTTTATGGCTAAATAATATTCTAGTGTGTGTGTGTGTGTGTGTGTGTGTGTGCAACATTTGATTTATTCATTCATCTAATAATGCAAATTTATGTTGCTTCCATATCTTGGCTACTGTAATTAATGCTACAGTAAACATTGGGGTGACTATATCTTTTCAAATTAGAGTTTCTGTTTATTTAGGTAAATACACAGAAGTTAAGTTGCTGAATTCTATGGCAGTTCTATTTTTAATTTTTTGAGACATCTATGTACTGTTTTTCCATTGTGACTATACCAATTTACAATCCCACCAACAGTGCAGAAGGGTTCCCTTTTCTCCACATTCTCAACAGCACTTGTTATTTGTTGCCTTTTTGATGACAGTCATTCTGACAGGTATGAGGTGGTATCTCATTGTGGTTTGATTTGCATTTCCATGTTAATTGGTGATGTTGAACATCTTTTCATGTGTCTGTTGGCCATCTGTATGTCTTCTTCAGAAAAATGTCTATTCATGCCCTCTGCCCATTTTTAAATTGGTTACTTCATTGTTTTGACATTGAGTTGCATGAGTTCTTTTTATATTTTAGATATTAACACTTTATCATATAAATTATTTGCAAATATCTTCCCCCTTTCAGTAGGCTGCCTTTTTGTTTTGTTGATAGTTACCTTCATTGTTCAAAGCTTTTTAGTTTGATGTAGGCCCATTTGTTTATTTTTGTTTCCCTTGGTTGAGGTCCAAAAAATATTTCTAAGAACCTGTGTCAAAGAGTGCACTGCCTATGTTTTCTTCTAGGATTTTATGGTTTTAGGTCTTACATTTAAGTCTTTAATTTACACTGAGTTTATTTTTGTTTATGAGCTGAGAAAGTAGTCCAGTTGGATTCATTTGCATGTAGCAGTCCTGTTTTCCCAACACCATTTATCAAAGGGACTATTTTTTCCCATTGTATATTCTTGCCTCCTTTTTCATAGAATAATTGGCCATAGAAACATGAGTTTATTTATGGGCTCTCTATTCTATTCCATTGATCTATGTGTCTGATTTTGTGCCAGTACTGTATTGTTTTGATCACTATAACTTTGTAATATAGTTTAAAGTGACTTTGTTCACTTTGTTCTTCTTTCTCAAGATTGCTTTGGCTGTTCAGGGTAATTTATGTTTCTGTAGAATTTTTAGAATTATTTGTTCTAATTCTGTGAAAAAAGTCATTGGTATTTTGATAGGAATGTCTTTGAATCTTAAGATTGCCTTGGGTAATATGGTCATTTTAGCAATGTTAATTCTTTCAATCCATGAGCATGGTATATTTTTCTATTTGTTTGTGTTGTCCTCAATTTCTGTCATCAGTGTTTTATACTTTTCAGAGTACAAGTCTTTTACCTCCTCAGTTAGATTTATTCCTAGGTATTTTATTCTTTTTGCTGCAGTTATAACTGGGATTGTTTTCTTAATTTCTCTTTCTGATAGTTTGTTATTATAGTATGGATGCACAATGGATTTCTGTATATTAGTTTTGTATTCTGCAACTTCATGGAATCCATTTATTACTTCTAATACTTTTTTGGTGTTACTGTTAGGAATTTGTATATATAGTATCATGTCATCTTTACTTTTTCTTTTCCAATTTAAATTCCTTTTGTTAGTTTTCCTTGTCTGATTTCTGTGGCTAGGACTTTCAACAGTATGTTGAATAAAAATAGCAAGAGTGAGTGTTCTTGTCTTGTTTCTAATCTTAGAGAAAATGCTTTCAGCTTTTCATCAGTGAGTATGATGTTAGCTGTGTTTTCATCATACACAGTTTTCATTATGTTGATGTGTGGTCCCTCTATGTCTATTATCTTGAGAGTTTTAATCTTAAATCGATGTTGAATTTTGTCAAAAGCTGTTTTT
This sequence comes from Aethalodelphis obliquidens, assembly GCF_003676395.1. Classification (NCBI taxonomy): domain Eukaryota; kingdom Metazoa; phylum Chordata; class Mammalia; order Artiodactyla; family Delphinidae; genus Aethalodelphis; species Aethalodelphis obliquidens. Next base: position 7,703,456 of record NW_020837991.1, on the reverse strand, counting down.
GCATTTATTGAGATGATCGTAAGAATGTTATTTTTTAATTTGTTAATGTGTGTCATGCTGATTGATCTATAGTTCTTGAGCCATCCTTGCATCCCTGGAATAAATCCCATTTGATCATGGTGTATAACCCTCTTAATGTATTATTGAATTTGGTTTGCTAATATTTTTTAAGGATTTTTGCTTTTATGTTTATTAGTGATATTTGCCTATAATTTTCTTTTTTGTGGTGTCTTTATTAGATTTTGATATTAAGGTGATGCTGACCTCATGGAAGGAGTTCAAAAGCATTCCTTCCTCTTTAAATTTTTAGAATAGTTTGAGAAGGATAGGTGTTAATTCTTCTTTAAATGTTTGGTAGAATTCACCTATGAAGCAATCTGATTCTGGACTTTTGTTTGTTGGGAGCTTTTACTATTATTATTACTATTACTATGGTTATTATTATTATTATTACTGATTCAATTTCATTACTCAAATTAGTCTGTTCATAGCTCAGAAGCTCAGGCTCTTCCTATTCCACCATCTTGGTCACACACCCTTTAGCAATATTATTCTGAATTTAGTGATATTATTCTGAATCTAGTATTAAAAATAAGAGGTGGAGAGTCCAGGAGGAAGACCAATTAAGAGAATTTGTCTATAGTCCTTAATAAAGATGATGGTGAATTAAACAGAATTAAACCAACAGCATTAGGAGTGGGAAAACGCCTGTAACTCAAAAAGCACAAGTGAGATTAGACTGACAGGGTTTGAGATTGATTAGCTAAGAATAGTGATAGAGAAGAAGAGTGAAGGTGGTGCTCAGGTCTCCCCCATGAGAGAAAAAAACGACCAAACACGTCAGAAAAGGAGTCCAGTTAGTGGCTTAGAAAAGGGATGATCTTTATTGCTTCATTAAAAAAAAAAAGAAAGATTGCCTGTGGAACTTCCAGATTTGTCTACCAGAGAATTGAAGATATGTGCCTAAAACTCAGGAGGTGTATTTGAGTTGAAAAAACATTTGAAAATCATCAGGATTTGGACAATAGTTAAAATTAAAAGAGTTGATTGGATTGCTCAGGGGGAATGGACCATATAATAAAAGGATGCTGAGGCCAGAATCCAACCCTGACAAATGGGTAGGGGAAGAGGAGCCTGCCAAGGAGCTGAGGAGAAGGAAAATAAGGACAGTGTCTTTTCACAGAGGTCAAGAGAAAGGACTGTTTTGAGGACAAAGAAATGTTCAGTAGCTTCAAATACAGCTGAAAGACAGGAATATTGTTGCATTTGGCATTTGGCTTATTTGAATATTTTGCTGCTGTACATATTGCTATAATAAGTAAACATTATTGCCTAACAATACCTCTATAATTTATGTGGCAGAGCTGTTTAGCTTCTGACGAAATTGCCTTTTTCTACTTTGTGGACATAGCTAGACAACATATTCAAATCTCCTTCCAGTTGTATGAAGTTATATGGCTAAGTTGTGACAAAACTAAAACCAAGTCACCAACAAAATTGGCAAAAGTCATATAGTCATGAGCTTGTGCTGTATGAGAACCCATCTGCCATCACTTTAGTTTCAATAGTAGAGTGTCTTAGTTAGCTCATGTTGCTATAATAAAATACCATAAATGAGGTGGCTTAAACAACAGACGTTTATTTCCCACGATTCTAGAGGCTAGGAAGTCCGAAATCAAGGTGCTGGCAGATGTGGTGGCTGGTTGGGGGCCCACTTCCCGGCTTGTATACCATTGCCTTCTTGCTCTGTGCTCACATGGCTTCTCCTAGGTGTATGTTCATGGAGAGAAGAAGAGAAAGCAAGCTCTCTGGTGTCTTTTCTTATAAAGGCCCTAATCCCATCATGGGGGCTCCACCCTCATGACCTCATCTAAACCCAATTACCTCCCAATGGTCCCACCTCCTGATACCATCACATTAGGAGTTAGGGCTTCAACCTATGAGTTTTGCAGGGGACAAAAACATTCAGTCCATAATATAGATTAAAAATAGGAAACGCATGAGACAGTTTCTGCTTGGCAAGCATCCTATTAGTGTGGAATTTGGAAGCCAGGAAGTGTTTCTAATTTGCCTTCCAGTACATTTGGGACTCTTTGCTTTGTTCCAAGGTGTTAGCAAGCAGTTTGGGGTATTTTGGAAAAAGAAGAGGAAGATAATTCACTGTGGATGATTATTTCCTGGATCAAGTGAAGATATATGTGCTGCTTTTTTGCAGGCAAACTATCATGACGGTCCTTAAGGGGGTTGGGGATTAGCTGGTAGGATAAGCATGTTCTCAATTCTAACCAATAATAGAACATGAACTAAAGTGAAGCACTGCTTACCAGCTTGGCTCATGAAAGCTCCCAGGCATGTCCTTCCATGTTCTTGCATTTGTTTGGCTTTTGTCTTTATTCTGTTACCTTGAAACCACTGTAAAAGACAAGTCTATTTGGACGCTTGAACCAACACTTGGAGAAAAGCCCAATTAGGAATATATCACTTTGGAAATGACCCAATTTCATTCCTTTTTATGGCTGAGTAATATTCCATTGTATATACGTACCACATTTTTATCCATTCATCTGTCGATGGACATCTAGGTTGCTTCCATGACCTGGCTATTGTAAATAGTGCTGCAGTGAACATTGGGGTGCACGTGTCTTTTTGAATTATGGTTTTCTCAGGGTATATTTCCAGTAGTGGGATTGCTGGGTCATATGGTAGTTCTGTTCTTAGTTTTTTAAGGAACCTCCATAGATGGGTGGGATGGCAGGGGAGGGAGGTCCAAGAGAGAAGGGATATCTGTATACATATAGCTGATTCACTTTGCTGTACAGCAGAAACTAATGCAACATTGTAAAGCAACTATACCCCAATAAAAATAAATAAATAAAAAATAAAACTTATGCAATTGGAGAGAACTGAAAACGTAAATTAAAACGTAAATATAAAAAAACAGAAATATCACTTTGGGAGATATAAACTTCTATCTTGTTACTACTTTGGAAATGGAAGTTTATTTTCATCAGGTAAATTTTTGTAAAATATTTCATAGTATTTTTTCCTGTCTTTAGTTTTTCTTTTTAAAAATTTCTATAGTAAGCATGTATTTTATACAAAGAAATATAGATTATAAAATCTGAAAAGAAGTTCACATGGAGAAATTATTTAATGTTAATAAGTTCTAGTTTCTTCATTCTTCATGTATTAAAATGAGGAAATTTTATATGATCTTTCATATTCCTCTCTCTAGGATAGTGTATGATTTATAACACCAGTTAACGGAATCAAAGTGTAGAATATTTCACTTTTCATGATGATTATTGACATTAAGTGAAAAGATGTGAGAGAAGGACATTGTTTTAAAAGGAAAAAGCTATAGAAGAGGTTGATGTTACATTTCCCTTTCCCAGTGACAGTCTGTCCTGCTGACTTGGGTAAAGTTATCCTGAAAGGAATGTGTATGAGGGGTTAATTGCTGTCTTTGTTCTGTCTGTCAAATTCCCATTTTCACTTTTTCTAAGTTATAGGAACAGCAAGCCATTTTATTTTTATTGAAATAAATTGCAGATGTATTGGTTAGCAGTATCTCTCCTACTTTTCTTTGTATCTCCTTCAGAATCTGGCACATTTACTTAAATACATGAGTCCCTTAATATATTTTGTCCAAATAACTTGAACTGAAACACATCGATAACTCAGGACCACTTTTTAATTGTTAGTAAATCACCTCATAATTAAATTATCAATTTTCCTCCAGTACAAAGATGAAACTCCAGAAATCCCATTTATCTCTTCAAACATTTCAACAGGTTTTATACTGGTCACTAAAATCTATCAACAATGCATTGTACAGGTCCATACAATGCAAGTGTTGGTAAAGGAAGTATCTACCACTTATTCATTAAATAAAGTTTATAGAATACCTGCTATGTCAAAAACACTCTTATGGAAACTGGGGATGTAGCAATGAACAAAAGTGACCCACGTCTTGCCCCACACCCCACTTAATTTAAATTGGCATGGCAGCAACATTTGCTGCTTAAAATATATCATCACCAGTAAACCTCTCCATTCTGTGGGGAGGCATCACCCTCTGGATGTGACATGTGGATATAGTGAGGCTTAGAGAAGTGACATAACTTGCTCCATGCCACTCTTCAAGTGACAGAGTTGTGATTCCATCACAGGCACACCTTAGTTTCAAAGCCGGCTGTCTTTGTTTTGTGTTCATTGTCTACATACAAAGTTGATTGAAAGTTATAAAGAAGACTTTAATAATAGCATACTGCATTATGCTCCAGATTAGCTGGCAATATTTGCTGCTGATGAATGCTGTCATCCCCTTGAAACTACTGTTTCCTTGTTTAATAGATTTATAGGCTTGCATTCCTGGCTGGACTCAGCTGTCTCCGTTAATAGTTGTTAAGGTTCTTCTCAATACATTCTTTGTTTTTCCCTTTATACATCTTCTTCCTGATGGAGTTCATCTACCTGTGTATTGTGAATTACTATGTATATTATGATGGCATCCAAATCTGTTAATTAACATTTCAGAAACAAAGACCTGATTGAAATAAAGAGGTGTTTCCTTGGGTTCTTTTTTTAGAACTGCAGCCCAAGAAACAGAGTTTCAAGAAGCACTTGAATTGTGTTCTGCTGGACCACAGAATGGAGGAGGCTTATAAAGGCAAAAACCTCAAGGCCACAGTTAGCTACATGACTTGTTTATCAAGAATTATAATTGCACCTAGAAAGAAGTAAGGGTGCTTGTTAAAGAGGAGTGGTTGGGATACAAAATGGTTACATAGCTGCAAAGGGAACGGAGGTGAGATCACTAGGTTGCAGGGGGCTGATGGTGCTTTAAAAATTGCTGGTATCCTTGAGTTTGGTGCAGTTCACAGAAAATTCCAGTTCTCAGTGGTGCAGGGATGTGTCTGAGACCAGATTCTCAATGGTCCCCTGACTCTATTTTGCACACCTAAACTGTGACCACTCCATTATCTAAACTCAGACCACACTCCTGGATATCAGACACATGTACTGAAATGACTACTGGATATAACTATTTAGATATTACTGAGATGTATCGAAAATACTTTATAAAAATAGACTTCTTACAACTCCACATTATGTTCACAGCCACCACACACACACACACACACACACACACACACACACACACGGAGATACACACAGACATACACACAGACACACACACAGACACTACAGACATACACACAAACACAGACACACACAGACATACACACAGACACACAGACACACACACACACACAAGAACTACTGTTCTTCTGTATTCTCCAAAGGAATGGCATCCCTATCCATCCAGTTATTGAAGGCAAGAAAAATTATAATTTGAGCATCTTTCATTTCCTGCATCTATTCCATAGTCATACCAATACTATTACTTAAATATTTTTCACACACATCTACTCTCTCCTTTTCCATTCCTACCTCAGATTTATTGTTCTGTGGACTATAGTTAGTTATGGACAAAGGTCTGACTCAGTGAATCTCATATTAATTCAGAGGGTGCTGATTTCACTGTGGGCCCTCTGAATGTCTGTGGTGGTCTCTGACAACATCTCAGAGCCTGGCCCACAGCTCTGATTGCAGTGAGATTTGATGAGACTCTCATATGTAAGTGAGCTGGGAGACTGAGGGCAATCAGGACTGATAAATGACCCAATGGCTCTGGTGCCAGGAGGTTCTTAATGAGGTGTATAGGGCTGGGCAATGTTCAGTCACCAAAAACCTCTTAATTAATGATCAAAACTTGGAAGAAAACAATGCATCAAGCAATTTGCTGATGATAACAAATAGAGGAATATTGGACATGCTATTTATTATGAATCTAACATTTAAAAGGGATTTACATGATTACAATTTTTTAAAACAGATCTTTATTGGAGTAAATTGCTTCACAATACCATGTTAATTTCTGTTGCACAACAAAGTGAATCAGCCATATGCATACACATGTCCCCATATCCCCTCCCTCTTGAGCCTCCCTCCCATCCTCCCTATCCCACCCCTCTAGGTCATCGCAGAGCACCAAGCCGATCTCCCTGTGCTATGCGTCTGCTTCCCACCAGCCAACTATTTTACATGTGGTAGTGTATATATGTCGATGCTACTCTCACTTCGCCCCAGCTTTGCCTTCCCACCACATGTCCTCAAGTCTTTTTTTATGTCTACATCTTTATTCCTGCCCTGCAACTAGGTTCATCAGTACCATTTTTTTTTTTTGATTCCATATATATGCGTTAGCATACAGTGTATGTTTTTCTCTTTCTGACTTCTGTCACTCTGTATAACAGACTCTAGGTCCATCCACGTCGCTACAAATAACTCAATTTCATTTCTTTTTATGGCTGAGTAATATTCTATTGTATATATGTGCCGCATCTTCTTTATCCATTCATCTGTTGATGGACATTTAGGTTGGATCCATGTCCTGGCTATTGTAAATAAGGCTGCAGTGAACAGTGTGGTGCATGTCTCTTTTTGAAATATGGTTTTCTCAGGGTATAGGCCCAGTACTGGGATTGCTGGGTCATATGGTAGCTCTATTTTTAGTTTTTAAGGAACCTTCCATAGTGGTTGTATCAGCTTACATTCCCACCAACCGTGTAGGAGGGTCCCCTTTTCACCACAACCTTTCCAGCATTTATTGCTTCTAGCTTTTTTGATAATGGCTATTCTGACTGGCATGAGGTGATACCTCATTGTAGTTTTGATTTGCATTTCTCTAATAATCAGTGATGTTGAGCATCTTTTCATGTGCCTCTTGGCCATCTGTATGTCTTCCTTGGTGAAAGGTCTATTTAGGCCTTCCACCTATTTTTTAACTGGATTGTTTGGTTTTTTTTGATATTAAATTCCATGAGCTGTTTGTATATCTTGGGGAGTAATCCTTTGTCTGTTGTTTCATTTGCAAATATTTTCTCCCATCCTGAGGGTTGTCTTTTTGTCTTGTTTATGGTTTCCTTTGCTGTGCAAAAGCTTTTAAGTTTAATTAAGTCCCATTTGTTTATTTTTGTTTTTAATTCTGTTACTCCAGGAGGTGGGTCAGAAAAGATCTTGCTGTGATTTATGTCAAAGAGTGTTATTCCTATTTTTTACTCTAAAAGTTTTATGGTTTCTGGTCTTACATTTAAGTCTTTAATCCATTTGAAGTTTATTTTTGTGTATGGTGTTAGGTAGTGTTCTAATTTCATTCTTTTACATGTAGCTGTCCAGTTTTCTCAGCACCACTTATTGAAGAGGCTGTCTTTTCTCCATTGTAAGTTCTTGCCTCCTTCATCATAAATTAGTTGACCACATCTACATGGGTTTATCTCTGGGCATTCTATCCTATACCATTGATCTATATTTCTATTTTTGTGCCAGTACCATACTATCTTGATTACTGTAGTTTTGTGGTATAATTTGAAGTCGTGGAGCCTGATACCTCCACCTCCATTTTTCTTTCTCAAGATTGCTTTGGCTATTCAGGATCTTTTGTGTTTCCATATGAATTGTATGATTTTTTTTTGTTGTAATTCTGTGAAGAATGCCATTTGTAGTTTGATAGGGATTGCACTGAATCTGTAGATTGCTTTGGGCAGTATATTCATCTTCACAATGTTGATTCTTCCCATCCAAGAACATGGTATATGTCTCCATCTGTTTGTGTCACCTTTATTTTCTTTCATCAGTGTCTTATAGTTTCCTGCAATATGGGTCTTTTGTCTCCTTAGGTAGTTTTATTCCTAGGTATTTTATTCTTTTAGTTGTGATGGTAAATGGGAGTGTTTCCTTAATTTCTCTTTCTGATTTTTCATTGTTGGTGTATAGGAATGCCAGCAATTTCTGTGCATTAATTTTGTATCCTGCAACCTTACCAAATTCATGGATTAGTTCTAGTAGTTTTCTGGTGGCAACTTTAGGATTTTTTATGTATAGTATCATGTCATCGGCAAATGGTGACAGTTTTACTTCTTCTTTTCCAATTTGTATTCCTTTTATTTCTTTTTCTTCTCTGACTGCTGTGGCTAGGACTTCCAAAGCCATGTTGAATAATAGTGGTGAGAGTAGACATCCTTGTCTTGTTCCTGATCCTAGTGGAAATGCCTTCAGTTTTTCACCATTGAGAATGATGCTTGCTGTGGGTTCGTCATATATGGCCTTTATTATGTTGAGATAGGTTCCCTCTATGCCTATTTTCTGGAGAGTTTTTATCATAAATGGGTGTTGAATTTTGTCAAAAGCTTTTTCTGCATCTATTGAGATGATCATATGTTTTCTATTCCTTAATTTGTTAATAAGTGTATCACATTGATTGATTTACATATATTGAAGAATCCTTGCATCCCTGGGATGAATACCAACTGATCATGGTGTATGATCCTTTTAATGTGCTGTTGGATTCTGTTTGATAGTATTTTGTTCAGGATTTTTGCATCTATGATCATCAGTGATATTGGCCTGTAGTTTTCTTTTTTTGTGATATCTTTTTCTGGTTTTGGTATCACGGTGATGGTGGCTTCGTGGAATGAATTTGGGAGAGTTTCTCCCTCTACAAATTTTTGGAAGTGTTTGAGAAGGATCGGTATTAGCTCTTCTCTAAATGTTTGACAGAATTTGCCTGTGAAGCCATCTGTTCCTGGACTTTTGTTTGTTGGAAGATTTTTAATTACAGTTTCAATTTCGTTGCTTGTGATATGTCTGTTTATATTTTCTAATTCTTCCTGGTTCAGTCTTGGAAAATTGTACCTTTCCAAGAATTTGTCCATTTCTTCATGGTTGTCCATTTTATTGGCATATAGTTGTTTGTAGTAGTCTTTTATAATCCTTTCTATTTCTGCAGTATCAGTTGTGATTTCTCCCTTTTCATTTCTAATTGTATTGATTTGCATACTCTCCCTTTTTTTTCTTGATGAGTCTGGCTAAGGGTTTAACAATTTTATCTTCTCAAAATAACAGGTTTTATTTGTATTGGTCTTTGGTATTGTTTTCTTCATTTCTATTTCATTTATTTCTGCTCTGATCTTTATGATTTCTTTCCTTCTACTGACTTTGGGTTTTCTTTGTTCTTCTTTCTCTAGTTGTTTTAAGTGTAGGGTTAGATTGTTTATTTTAGAATTTTCTTGTTTCTTGAGGTGATATTGAATTGCTATAAACTTCCCTCTTAGAACTGCTTTTGCTGTGTACCATAGGTTTTGGGTCATTGTGTTTTTGTTGTCATTTGTTTCTATGTATTTTTTTATTTATTCTTTGATTTCTTCAGTGTTCTCTTAGTTATTTAGTAGCTCATTGTTTATTTGTGTTTTTTACAGTTTTTTTTCCTGTAATTGACTTCCAATCTCATAGCATTGTGGTCAGAAAAGATGTTTGATACGATTTCAATTTTCTTAAATTTTCTGAAGACCCAAGATGTGATCTATCCTGGAAAATGTTCCATGTACACTTGAGAAGAAAGTGTATTCTGCCACTTTTGGGTGGAATGTTCTATAAATATCAATTAGATGTATCTGGTCTATTGTGTCATTTAAAGCTTGTGTTTCCTTAGTTATTTTCTGTTTGGATGATCTGTCCATTGATGTAAGTGGGGTGTTAAAGTCCCCTACTATTATTGTGTTACTGTTGATTTCTCCTTTCATGGTTGTTAGCATATGCCTTATGTATTGAGGTGCTCCTCTGTTGAGTGCATAAACATGTATAATTGTTATATCTTCTTGGATTGATCCTTTGATCATTATGTTGTGTCCCTCCTTATCTCTTTTACCAGTCTTTATTTTAAAGTCTATTTTATCTGATACAAGTATTAGTACTCCAGCTTTCTTTTGATTTCCATTTGCATGGAATATCCTTTTCCATCCCTTCACTTTCAGTCTGTATGTGTCCCTAGGTCTGAAGTGAGTCTCTTGTAGACAGCATATATATGGGTCTTGTTTTTGTATCCATTCATCTAGTCTGTGTCTTTTGATTGGGGCATTTAATCCATTTACATTCAAGGTTATTATCGATATGTATGTTCCTATTACCATTTTCTTAATTGTTTTGGGTTTGATTTTGTGGGTCTTTTTCTTCTCTTGTCTTTCCCGCTTAGAGAAATTTCTTTAGCATTTGTTGTAGAGCTGGTTTGGTGGTGCTGAATTCTCTTAGCTTTTGTTTCTCTGAAAAGCTTCTGACTTCTCCATTGAATCTGAATGAGATCCTTGCTGGGTAGAGTAATCTTGGTTGTAGGTTTTTCTTTTTCATCACTTTAAGTATATCCTGTCACTCCCTTCTGGCCTGCAGAGTTTCCACTGAAAAATCAGCTGATAACCTTATGTGGATTCCTTTGTATGTTATTTGTTGTTTTTCCCTTGCTGCTTTTAATATTTTTTCTTTAAATTTAATTTTTGTTAGTTTGATTAATATATGTCTTGGTGTGTTTTTCCTTGGGTTTATCCAGTATGGGACTCTCTGTGCTTCCTAGACTTGACTATTTCCTTTCCCATGTTAGGAAAGTTTTCAACTATAATCTCTTCAAATATTTTCTCAGACCCTTTCTTTTCCTCTTCTTCTTCTTGGTCCCCTGTAATTCGAATGTTGGTGTGTTTAGTGTTGTCCCAGAGGTCTCTGAGATTGTCTTCAATTCTTTTCATTCATTTTTCTTTATTCTGCTCTTCGGCAGTTATTTCCACCATTTTGTCTTCCAGCTCACTTATTCATTCTTCTGCGTCTGTTATTCTGTTATTGATTCCTTCTAGTGTTTTTTTTTTTTGTTTTTTGGTGTTTTTTTTTTTTGCTGTACACGGGCCTCTCACCACTGTGGCCTCTCCCGTTAGGGAGCACAGGCTCCAGACGCACAGGCTCAGTGGCCATGGCTCACGGGCCCAGCTGTTTCACAGCATGTGGGATCCTCCCAGACCAGGGCACGAACCGGGTTCCCTGCATTGGCAGGCGGACTCTCAACCACTGCGCCACCAGGGAAGCACTCTAGTATATTTTAAATTTCATTTATTGTGTTGTTCCTCTCTGTTTGTTTGTTGTTTAGTTCTTCTAGATCTTTGTTAAACATTTCTTGTATTTTCTCAATCTGTGCTTCCATTCTATTTCTGAAATTCTGGTTCATCTCTACTCTCATTTCTCTGAATTCTTTTTCAGGTAGATTGCCTGTTTCCTCTTCATTTATTTGGTCTTGTAGGTTTTTAACTTGCTCTTTCATATGTGACATATTTTTTTGTCATTTCATTTGTTTTTTTTAAAGAGTTGGACTGTGTTCTTGGAGTTTGTAGGGTTTTGGGTAGAGCTGGGTCTTGGTGCTGAGATGAGGAACTCTGTGAGACCTCACTCTGATGAATACTCCCTGTGTTCTGAGGTTCTCTGCTAGTCCAGTAGTTCAGACTCAGAAATCCCACTTCAGAAGCTTTCCCAGGAACCCGGGCTCAGAAATCAAATCCCACAAGCCATGTGGGGTGGCAAAAAAAAAAAAGAGAGAGAGAAAAATAACAAAGTAAAAAATAAAATTAGACTAGGAAACCAACAGATATGTTAGAAAGAATGTAAAAATAAAAATATAGATGAATCAACAACTGGAAGGCACATCAGTACCACAATAGTAAAAAAGAGGAAGACAGAAAGGGGAAAAAAAAAGAGGGTGGGAGGGAAGGCCTTGGCTGTGGAGAGTGGGGCCTAAGCAAGGGTGAGGTTTGGGTGGTGGGTGGGGCCAATGCTCAGGACCCACAGGGCTGGAAAAGGCCCTGGGGACTGTGGGGGGGTGGGGCTTAGGCTCATGGAACAGAAGGGGCTCAGGTGTGCCCCCCACCCCAGTCTCAGAGGGCAGGGGCCCTCACCTGGGAGCCTAGCAAGTTTTCTGGGCTTGAGTGGGTGGGGCAAATGCCCTCCTCTCCTCGCCTGCTTCCTCCACAGTGCCCCTCCCACCTGCCTGTCCTGATCTCCCTGGTCACCCTCTTATTCCCCCAGGGACCCACGTGGCCTGGAGGGGGGTTTGGAGGGCACAGGATTGGCCTGGCAGTGCAGCATGCTCCTTGGGCCCCAGTGGGCGGGGCAGTCACCCTCCACTCCTCTCCCACTCCTCCCGGAGGGCCCCTCTCCGCTGCCTTTCTAATTCTTCCCTCGGCCTCCTTCCTATGTCCCCCCATGATTACAATTTTAGAGAATGATTCAACTCTTGTATTTGCAATGGAATGCAGCTCTGAGTGGCAGGCTAGAGAATAACATTATGTAAAGCAGATTTCCAAGGTGAGACATTTAAAAGAACAAGTATGAATTTTTAAATTTTGTCTGATTTTTCAACTAATCATCACACTATTTACATATTTTTCAAAACAAATAGAAATGAAAGTAACAGTGACTCAGGAAATTGAATTAAAGTCATAGCTCTTCAGTGGCAGAGGTGGTATTTTAATATTGATTGCTTAATTAATGCTCTAGAATGATTCACACCATAACAAATCTGGAGGAAACAGCTTAGGAAACCAAGGATCAATATTTATAATCATTTTTGCCTCATATTTTTGTCGTCTTTTACATAGAGCACTATACTGGGTACTGTACCTTTTGTGTTTCAGAGAAAGTCCCTTTTCTTGGACTACTCAGATCCACTGAGTTTCCTGGTGATCACAAGAGAACCCTACAAAAGCAGTAGGCAGATTAATGCCATCCATGAAAGGTGCCCACATCTTGATCCCCGGAACCTGTGAATATGTTAAGTAACATAGCAACAGGGACACTGCAGATGTGAATTAGGTTGCAGACACTGAGACGGGAAGATTATCCTGGATTATTCAAGTGGGTCCAATAAAATCACATGGGCCCTTAAAAGCAGAGAAGCTTCTCGGGCTGCAGTCAGACAGAAGCAGAGGAAGGGGAGTGAGAGAGGTACTCCCACCCACCATTGTTGGGGCCACAAGCCAAGGAAAGTGGGTAGCCCCTAGAAGTTGATTATGATGCCCAGGGGACAGCCATCTTGGAAAAGCAGGCCAAATTCTGCCAAGCGCCTGCATGAACCTGGAAGTGGATTCTCTCCCGGTCTCTAGTAAGGAATGCAGCTCTGCTTGCCCCTTGGTTTTGGCCTGTGAGATTCTCTATATTTAGAGGAGGAAGTCAAACCCCGCTGTATGTGGACTCCTGAGCTACATGGCGGTGATACAGTAAAAGGGTGCTATCTTCAGTCACTAATTTTGTGGTAAATCGTCACAGCAATGGGAGGCAACTGATATGCTGAAGCAAAGAGGGCAATAAATGGAAATTTAGATGCAGAAAATTATCACCTGGTCACCCATATATAGGCTACAGACCTACAGAGGGTCCAAAGAATGGTCATTTCCCTTGAGGTTAGATATTGCTCAAGTTGTTCACGTTCAGGTTTTTAGTCTGGTCATTTATAAGTGTGAGACTTATACTTTAAAAAAAAAATGTCTATTTTAACAACAAAAGTATTAGGTGCTTTGAAAGAGATCTGACTATAAAGTGTGCAGATTTAAAGTCCGAGTTTTTCTATCGTCTGCACACTCAGCTTACAGGGTAGGCAAGGCCATTTATCCCAGATACGTTTCTATATATTTATATTCACTGCTTCTTTGATTTATTCATTTTTTTTGGCTGTGCCATGTGGCTTGCGGGGTCTTAATTTCCCAACTAGGGTTGGAACCCGGGCCACTGCAGTGAGAGTGCCAAGTCCTAACCTCTGGACTGCCAGGGAATTCCCTATTTATTCATCTGAATAGGTAATATATAATCATAGTTAAAGATTCAAAAAAAATTATGAAAAAAATTTCTCCCACTTCTATTTCTATTTCTACCCACCCCAAATGGGTAATCATACTTTTGTATTCATATGCGTCCATCTAGAGATTTTATGCATACATATACAAGTAAATACTAATATATCTTTACCTTCTTTTAAATCACATTTGTAACACATCATTCTATAATTATGCTATGCACAGCATACTATAATTTTTTTTCACTGAATATATATACTGTGGAGAATGTCCACATCATTACACAAAGCTTCTAATTCAAGCAATATGATTAAATAACCAATATATTTAGAACAATTTTGAGGACAGAGAAAGTTACAAATGTACATAAAACATGGTCTCTTTTATCAATAGTCATCTCTTCTAGTAAGGTGGTACAGTAACTATGAAAAGATCTACTGAATAACATAGTTCTGAAAAAGCCCCACAAGGCAACTGCAGACAGTGAGCAGCATAGATCTTAAGAGTGGAAGGCCACTTCCAAATAGGAGGTTTTCATGTGAGTTCACAGTTGAACCAAGTCGTTTATGGTGCTGAAGAAAACACAAGTGTTCTAGAGAGACGTGAAAGGCAGGAGAAACATCATGGTCATAAAAAATGTGGGTTGGTGGGAAAAAAGCAAAACAAAACAAAAGAGAACAAAAATGGTCACTGAGGAGATGATAAGGTATTGACTGGATAGTGATCGCCGTGTGAAGAAGTTTGAAGTTAAAAGAGACCCAGGTAAAATTCTGGCTCCACCCTCTCCTAGCTTATTACTAGATGATCTAGGACTATGGGAGTTCCTGCTCCAAGGGGACTGGGAAAGCCTCTCTGAGAAGGTGACTGATGGATGTGATAATGTATGAGGCATCTAAAGGGGTTAGCACTGTGTCTGGCTCATGGTTAGTGTAAAAAATGATGACTATTATTCTTATTTATCCTAGATTATAGGGTTGGCCTGAAAACCTTTACAGTGGATTCTTTCATAGGATCTTGCTAAGTTAACATAGATTATACAGATTATTTTGTGGTGTATAGGACTCAAACCAAGTTTGGAATCCGGTAGGCTTCACAGTTTGCAGCTCTTGTGTAGTACTTCTAACCTCAGCAGATGAGCTGTCTCAGTAAAACATATAGTAGATACAAGGAGCAGTGGTATCGGAGTGTACCATCTCATTGGGATTCTACTGCCCCCTTGGGAGATGACAAGAACAGATGACTATTAACCCTTTTAACGCTGAACCAGGAGTACCTTTACAGAAGTAGATGAAAAAGGAAGGCTGTGGCTTGTGAGTATAAACTTCGAGGAGATGGGGTCTGAGACTTGGCAAGGGCTAGACCATGTAGGGCCCCACAGGCCATTGTAAAGAATTTAAGACCTTTCCGTTGAGTGAAATGGGAATTCACTGGAGGTTTTGAGTTCAGTGAAATGGCTTAACTTAGGTTTTAAAACTCTAGCTTCTCTGTGGGGGGAAAGGTGAAAGAAGGGAGATCAATTAAGAAGCTACAAAAATCATCTGAGAGAAAGATGATGAAGACGTGGTTAAGGGTGGTTGTTGTGGAGTGTTGTGACTGATTAGATTCTGGAAATACACCAGTGGAAAAGCCGACAGGATTTGTTAATGGGTCGGCTGTGCTCTGTGAAACAAAAAGAAGAGTCAAAGTTATGATGCGTTGAAAATAGCACATCACCTCTGTGTCTTCTTTCCCAAAATCCATACACCGTGTCTAATCAGAAGAAAATCATTGGACAAATTTTAATAGTGGGACATCCTACAAAATGCCTGACCACGACTCCTCAAAGGTGTCAAAGTCATCGAAAACAAGGCAAGTCTGAGAAACAGGCACAGCCAATAAGACTCCAAGGAGACATGAGAAGGAAATGTAAGGTGGTACCCTTACATAATGCCCTTACATAAGGGCAGTAGTTAAAAGCTGAAGAACGCTGAATGAAGGATGGACTTGAAGTAATAAAAACTTATCAGTGTTGATTCAGAATTGTCACAAATTTACCATGCTAATCTAAAATGTTCATAATAGGGAAAACTGAGTTCAGGGTGTACGGGTACTCTGTACCATCTTCACTTTTTTTTTTTTCTTCTGTGAATTAAAACACTCTAAACAGTAACTTCTATTAAAAAATAAAAGAGAGTCATGATGACTTCAATTTTTATGTCCTGAGCAACTGGAAAAATACAGTGGCCATTTATGGGAGAGGAGACATGGGGTCCTGTGAATTAAATGTTAACTGCTTCTCCCTTCTTTCCTGACATTCTTCACTCTATCTTTAAGACACACAGACAGAGGATTTATTGCCACATGAGAGACCTGGGCAACACAGACTGAGTTAAAGTGAGTTTGAATTTCCTGGGAAGGCTTCCTGGAAGAAGTGGGCTTGAGGAAGTCTCTGAAGATGGGACAAGATTTGCAGATGTAGAGAGAATAAAATCCTCCATTGCAGGGGACTTAATTCCTTCTTTTGTAATATCCACATTTTAATTCCACATATTTCCTTGCCTCTTTTGTTGATGCCTTTGGCCATTGAGTAGAGTTACTTTGATTAACTTTTGCCTGTATTCACATTCGTTTGCTTTCATTTTTCTCAAATCATGTTTATTATTAAGGAGCAGATAGCCCTTTGGGGACACATTAATTTTCCTGGGAATCCTTTCCCATGCTGTGCTGGTGTCCTTTATCTCCTCGTTCCATTTGGCTGCAGTCAGCACTCTTTTCCTGTCTCATGAAACACCTCTGATGAATAGCATTGCTCTCACTGCTATTATTACAAATAGGAGATGCAACTCTCCACCATCTGCAATCACAGTGCTTCCAAAGACACATTAACCACATTTAAAATGATAACTCCTTCACAATATTCTAAAGAATTCCTTTGACTCACAGGAGTAGAAATCAACTCTAAGGTCATTCCCAGTCATATTTGCTTCAGGCAGCACTGAAGTAAATATACTACAAACACAGAGGCATGCACACATATAATATATTTCTTACTCATTTTTAGGGATTAGCAAGTTTCTCTCTTAGCATCCATTATGGAATATCTGGAAAAGTAAACAATTAGCAATTAATCATTTTCTGAGGCCTAATTCTCTCTTCCTTACATTTCCATATTCTTCTATCAATTATCAGTATGAATGGAAAAAGAAATCCATTCTCTCTTTGCCAATTTTATATGTCATTAACAATTTCTTCTTTCCCTTCTGCCAACTAATTTCACCCAATAAGTGGGGCTAGGCAGTTTGCTCACACATGCCATCAAGTAAGGAGGCAGATGATTCAGTGAGTAAAAATAATCATTGTAAAATCTAGTTGCTGTTTACCCTTAACTGGTTTTTCTCTTGTCTAAAGGGTTTGACTGTTCATCTAAATAACATCTTGGGGTTATGACAGCCAGAGGCTGCCCTTAGGTCACATATCAGCTCTGGATTTTATCTTTTGGTTATGTCTAACAATACAGAACTGGCACCGTTTTATATGCAAGCTTAAATTTCAGCTCTGTTGAAGTATAATTGACATAAAATTGTAAGATATTTAAATTGTACATTGTAGTGATTTGATATACATATATACATTGTGAAAGGATTTCCATCATTTAATTTCTACTCATAGCAGATTTCCATTATACAATGCAGTGCTACCAACTACAGTCACCATGTATATGTAGAACAATGTATGTGGTTTACATTTGATCTTCAGACCTTGCGCATCCGATGGAAGAAAGTTTTTACCCTTTCGCCAGCCTCTCCCTATTTCCCCCACGCTCCAGTCTCTGGGAACCGCTTTTCTACTCTCTATTTCTATGAGCTTGACTATTGTTTATAGGATTCCACTTATGAGTGATACTATGCAGTATTTGTCTTTCTCCGTCTGGATTATTTCACTTAGCATAATGCCCCAGCTTTTTAGGGCTGCCTTCTGACATACATGGGCTCAAATAGAGAGGAAAAGCATGATGTCCAGCTGCAGGCTTTTCCCACAACCTCGTCCAGCCTGTTGCTGCTGATGCATGCCAAAGGAAGGGAATAAAATGGAAATACTGCAGCAGCCTGTGGGTACAGGGCACTGGCCATTCTTGTTCAGTCACAGTCAGAAACCACATTTCTGTTGACAGGTCGTAAGTGCAGTCAAAGTGTCAAGGCTGCAGAGCTTGGCCTGGTTACATCAAATTGCATGAAAGAGAAGCTGTAAGGGCACTGGATTATAGCAAGCTGAATGGGTGTATTTGTGGTTTTCACTAGAAGAGTCCAGGCTGTTCCAGGTGTTATTAGAATATCCAATGCAATGAGGAGACCCAACTGCAGTCTCAAAACTGCCTCCTCATAACACCATTATCTTACCCATATAAAAGGAGCCACATTGCACGGTGAATTGCTATGGGAAATATAGGTCCAAGAGGTCTGTAGTGATGTTTTCCCAACTATACTCTCTATCAGCCACTCAATGAAAATAAATGTAACAGGTGACCCCAGGGACAGCACTGAAGCCCAGGACCAGCTCTTGAGTGAAACACATTTGAAAAGCTCACAGGAAGATTTGGTACATATATACAATGGAATATTACTCAGCCATAAAAAGAAATGAAATTGAGCTATTTGTAATGAGGTGGATAGACGTAGAGTCTGTCATACAGAGTGAAGTAAGTCAGAAAGAGAAAGGCAAATACCGTATGCTAACACATATATATGGAATTTAAGAAAAAAAATGTCATGAGGAACCTAGGGGTACGACAGGAATAAAGACACAGACCTACTAGAGCATGGACTTGAGGATATGGGGAGGGGGAAGGGTGAGCTGTGACAAAGTGAGAGAGAGGCATGGACATATATACACTACCAAACGTAAGGTAGATAGCTAGTGGGAAGCAGCCGCATAGCACAGGGAGATCAGCTCGGTGCTTTGTGACCGCCTGGAGGGGTGGGATAGGGAGGGTGGGAGGGAGGGAGACACGGGAGGGAGGAGATATGGGAGCATGTGTGTGTGTGTAACTGATTCACTTTGTTGTAAAGCAGGAGCTAACACACCATTGTGGAGCAATTATACGCCAATAAAGATGTAAAAAAATTTTTTAAAGTAAATAAAAGAAGAGCTCACAGGGAAAAGGGAGTCTGTGTTTTTTCAAGAACTATGAAGGAAGAAATTCTCCCTAAGTAGAAGAGATGGAGGCATACATAGATTATGCAAATTCAAATACTAGCTATCTTAGAGAGGGGAGTGGTACAGCAGTTGTAACCAGAACCTGCCGTAAGTCATTTAGTGTGATTTCAAAGTCAATGTCTGTGGCTAACATCCAAGTACCTGTAAGATAGGACTGTGTAATACAATTAAAACTACTATACAAGCAGTCAGTAACATGCCTGTGTGGTAAAACCGAGAGCACTTGCTAGATCATTACCCAAAAGGCATGGCGAGAAGTTTCTTCAGCAAAGTAACAGAGCACATCTGAAGATGAGAGCTGCCGGGGGTAGAATCCATGCCAGGAGCCCAAAGTAGCCACAGAAATTTGGTACTGGACCATATGCCTAGATATTGGTCATGGTGAAAAACGTTAGGGCAGAGACCCAAGAGATATGTCTAGAAGCAGCAGAGGAAAATGTTTTGTGGTGCTCATAAATACTCAAGGTGCAACTGTGGCATTTATGAATTTGGGGTACAAGGCTGGCTGAGTGTTCTACCATTTCCTGAGAACCAACCCAAAATGATCATCGTTCGTTTCCACTACTGCAGTTTTATTTTACACCAAATGTTGGTGAGATTGGAAGAAACAAAGATTATTTAAACAACTGGAGAATTATAAAGCGGTCATCCCGAGCTAGTCATTGTTGAGATACAAACGAAACCAAACTCTTAGTCCCTTAATTTTTCCTTACATACTTATCTTAGGTCCTTGAATTATGGAGTGTGTGCTGCTACCTACATGAACCTGGTTTTGAATTCTACTTCCTTCACTTACTACCTTTATGGCCTTGTAGGGCTTACTTAGCTTTTAAATTTCAACTTTCTAATCTGTAAAGTGAGGACAATATTTTATGCAATTTATATAGTTACAGATATATCTAGATACATACATAGATAGAATTACCTATTGATAATTATATATTATTATATATTATACATATATAGATAAAATTATCTAGAGATATAGATATGCATATTTATATATACAAAGAAAACATACCTGTAGTATATTTACATATACAGATATATGTATATGTACATATACATATGTTTTTTTGTGTGTGTTTATTCTGAAGCTTTTATTTTGGAGTCCTCCATCACCAAATGACATGTTTAATGTTTACAACAGGTATTATAAGTTTTTTTAAAATTTCTACTATTTTAGAGTAAAACTGTAGATAATGTTCCAAACCATCATCAAAAATGCAGAGCAAACTTTCCTGTATATAAAGCATACATAAAACAAGGTACTACCTATATCTATATCTATGTATATCAGAAATTTTAAAATATAAATGCCAATAATTTGATTATTCAGTCCTATAAGGAACATGATGTTCAAGGCTACTGTTTTCCTTATTGAAGGGAGAATAAGGTAGCAATGACTTGCAGACACACCTTGAGATATTGATCCCCTTACTTGTCTTCACAGCCTCCTCTTGATTGCTTTTATCACAGTATATACTCTCTAGCGTAGCACCTGACTTCAGAGATAACTCCCCACGAGGTTATAAACTTCTACAGAAAATGAATGGTGTCTTAGTTACCTTGTGTATCTGTTATCTGGCACAGGTCTTGGGACTTAGTAAGAACTAAGAAGACACAAATAAGGAAGTGAAGTTGTATGCTATGACATTTTCAGTTATGAAGACTTTCAATGGTGCCATATAAAAGTTAACGTGTTGTTTATGTCCAAAATAAAATAATGCAAATCTCCTCAAGAAAAATATTCATCAAGAATAGCATCATTTCAAAGTAACATTTTGAAAGAGTATTTATTGCTGCCAGTTTGACTGCTGTTTAGAAATGCTCATGCTGCAGGACCAGGGCCAGCTTCCTTGTCAGAGCTCAGATTATCAATACACTTTGTGTCCCTGCACCATCCCCACAACAAGCCCCCAGTGCCTTCAAACTGCCACAGTCTCTGGTCAGCTTCTTAGTCTCTTGGTCACCACTTCCTGCCTGGCTTTTCAGCTTCTATGCCAATTACCACCAATTTGCTTCTTCCCAAGAAGAAACGCTGTGAAAATGTTGGGCTCACATCATGCTTCTATTCTCTGGTATCCTAACCCCTCAAGACTTGGCTACCCCTATTGCTCTGAATTCTAATTTTTTGTCCCTTCAGCTCTATATTTTTGCTACCAGCTTTTCTCAGTCTTTTAAACGGCACTTTCTTTCACCTTCTAAGCCTGTGGAACTTGTGAATCTGCAAAAGTTTCGAGGGGGAAAAATGGGGCAAAATGAAAGACATACTGTTGGATATTTTCCTTTTTATTGGGATCCTTATTTCTAAATCCTCTGTAACTTTGATAGCTTTCAGGTACCTAAAAAAAGATTTCAAAAATGTATTTATATCAGTATCTATTTATTTATTTATTTTCTGTAGCACTGTATATTCTCCCCGTATCTAATAAACTTCTCATCTGTTGGTCCAAATCCTGTCTTGTGCTAGGAATATCCTGATACATTCTTTTTAATTACAGTTCTCAAATCTCCTTTATTCTTTGCTTCCTCCCCACCTACTCACTCAATCCTCGCTCTTTCAATTTAGTGATGCTACAGGGAGACTTGAATGGGAAAACCACAGGCTTATCCTGACGGTTGACCTGAGTTGTTTTATCCAAATATCTGCCACATTTCCAAGCCTCTAAGATAATTTTTTCACTGTTCTTCACCTGACCATGAAGCCATCATAACATATTTTAAGGTTAATTTTTTGACAACATTCTACTTCCAGGGCCAATTTTGCAGAAGTCACAGTAAGTAGCAGGAGCTATTGCAGCAGACAGACAGACCCTGAATTTCCAATAGGTTAATATTGTAAGAGCTAAGTTCTTGCTCGCATCACATTCAGATGGGACTTAGCAACTCCCAGGGCTGTTCTCCTCTGGACAGTGACTCAGGGATCCAGGCCATTTCCCTCCTGGTCATGCCATCTGTCATCTGTCTACAGCCTTCCCTGCTTTGGTAGGAAAAGTCAGGGCTAGAGGAATGCACAGGTTTTTTTGTTTTATTTTAAAAGCTATCCGTGAAAGTGATTTATGAAACCCCCTTCTATACCTATATATTATTACCAGAATTAGTCACAGGACTCTCCATGTAGGACGCTTAGGAAATAAGGGTGGGGAGGGGAAGCACATTCTTCACCCCAGGCCATGCACTAAACAAACACCAAGGCTGGAAAGAGCATTACCTTTATTTGGAGACACATTAAAACAGATAGAGGGCTTAAAAATATTTTCTGACTTTACAATGTTGCCTTTTCACTCACTTTTGTCTTCTCATTAGCATGAAATTTTACTGAAAGGCATCAAGTCCAAGTAAAACAATTGATGTTATTAGGAGGAATCTAAATTTCCAAAGAATGATAGATTATTCAACTCTCTTTTTATTTTTGGTGTATTAATGTATTAATGCAAAACATTTAATTGGTTCTGATGCATTCCCTATAATTAAACACTTGATTTCCTCAGATTTTTCAGTACTCTAGTCAAAGCATGAATATTTATCAGTAAGTTAAAGTAAAAAAAAAAAATCTTAAGAAGTCTATGTATTTGGTGTGTATGTTTAAGGATTCACAAATATACATTTTTGACCAAGTGGTTAATTATGTAAAATAAATGATTAGAGGCCAATGTGGCTTTCATTCCATGAATTTAGAACTGACCTTCATGCCTATTTTGGCCACCAACTCTTACATGTCAAAGTCCAGTTTTCACGTGTACTTTAACATTATGTCTCATTTCTAATTAGCATAATTGGGAGATTAGCTTGATATTTTATTTAGTGCATATTTATTCTCTCTTGTTTTCTCCCTCAGTGTAGTCTCCCGTCTCTTTCTATTCAACCTGAAATTATTAGTTTAGTTCCTCACGGCTTCGTGTTTGGAGTATGTCTATGTTGGTGATTTTTTTAATCAGTGAATTTCTATATAGATTCTCTCATGGGCACATTCATGTTGAGTCTTGGTCATAGTTCTTTAGCCTCAAGAGCACAAGCATTTGACTCAAGCCATCCGTGTGTGTGTGTGTATATACATATATGTGTGTGAGTGTGTGTATACATACATATATCATATATACACAAAAATAAACCCATATGATACGTTATAAATTGAATAGGAAGAGACTGATAAATTTGTTCTCATGTGTTTCTCCTTTTATATTAATTTGGGGTCAGTATATCATGGTCACAGATAATGATGGACCCTGGAAAAATTGTAGAGGATGAAAAAAGAATTTGGACATCGAATGAGTGATGTACCGTGGAATTGGTAGGAACTGATTTACCCAACTACCCTTATTAAGATTATATTGAGTGAGGAGACTGAGGGGGGTCAGGGCTTAATTTAAATGCAGATGAGTAATAAGGAATCTACAAAGAAGCTAAATCCTCCCAACAGTGAATCTGAAAAAGTATAAAACTTAAGAGACCCATGCTTCTCATTTCGGTACTCATCGCTTGTGTGTTTGGTTGAGAAAATCAAGAAACAAAAAGTAGAGAAAGAAGCATTTTATTTGACTGTATTTTTCTACCTATTATTCCTCTGTTGTTAAGTTATATCTTAAGTATTTGGTAGCTTGCACCATCTGTATTTTCTCCTCACTAAAGGCTACAAAAGTGAATTACAGTTTCGATGTAATTTAACAAAAGTGCATGCAATTTTATCTCACTTATTACATATCATGAATTACATAATACCAACAGTGGGTTGATATATATTTCTCTTCATGGCAAGAGTATATTTACTATCATATCTTTGTGATATATTTGAACAAGTATATTAGAAAAGACATTTGGCACAGGCTAAGTTTCAGGAAGTTAGTTTGAATGATAGGTTAGAAAAGAATACCAGTCAGTTGGTTCTGACAGCATCTGGAACCTTGAACCTATATTTGAAAACCTCACCTAATGTCCTGTTTTTACTGTTCCTGACAGCCTTTCTGTAAAATCCATTAATGTCCATCGGGTTAAGGTCATGAAAGAGGAAAGGGGTATTCAGTCCATTTGACTAGATTGTCAGAAGGGTCAGAAGGAGAAACAAGCCAGAGAAGAGTTGAGTGGTTCAGGTAACTCAGACTAAGTTTTGTATGAGCAGACCCAGGGCTCATAACTACTTTTTCTCTATCTACAGAAGAGGCCAAGCCTGCTCCATAAACAACCTCTGGGTGCTAAGATGCAATTCGTAGGATATCTTCTTGGATATTAAAAAGAATGGCATCCTTAAGTGGCTTTATATCATGCCCAAGTTAAGTGCTCCCTATTAGGCTGAATGAGATTGTAAATACCTTGAATCAAGTGACTTTTATTAGTTAGGTAAAAGATCCACTGTAAATTTTTTTTTAAATAAATGAAATGAGAAAAAGAAAGAAGTCCCCAGAATAAAGTAGTTTAAATAGGAGTTTGTTTCTCTAACATGGCTGTCTAGTTCATCAAAAAGAGCTGGGTAAAAAAAAGAGCTGAGCAAAAAAAAAAAAAGAAAAAAAGAGCTGGGCAGTTTTGCTCCACAAGGTTATGTAGGGCCCCAAGTCCCTTCCATAACATTGCCGCAAAAACCTCTAGACTATTGTTCTTATCTGTGTGACGGAAATTGCACTATTGCAACATCTATGTTTCGGACCATGGGAAGGGAAAAAAATGTCAAAGTTCAAGGAGAGGCCTTTTTTAAAATTCTAAGATGGCTTTGTTGCTCACATCTTTTCCACACACATTTCATTGTTCCAAACCTAGTTGTTTCATCCTATCCAGCTGCAAGGTAAAGGGGGGAAAAGATGGACATCTAACTTAGAAGAAGGAACAAACCTTTTTTTGGAGGGAAGTTAGCCTGCCGCCACAGCATGGCATCTGTATATTACTTCCTTTTTACCAGCCTCTTCCATCCCATTTAAATATCTATCATCATTTGACATACGTGCAGCACTAATGGTTTCACTTGAATGGAGCAACTGACAAGCTAACTGTGAGTCAAAGAATTCCTATCTGCCTCTGTATGTTACAGTATCTAGAATCAGAACTGTGGCTTTTCTTCTGTCATCAAAGCCAACAAATCTACGAAATAACTCACAACATTGTAGCACAGACTGGAGACATTCTTCATAAAGTAAGAGTTTAACTTGCTCTCCAACAGTGGGATGTGTCAGGACCATGGAGAGCGGTGGGCTTGAAGGCTGGTGATAAGATTTTGAAATGCAGCTCAGTGTCTAAGATTTTTCACTGAGCTATATTTCAAAATTCACAGTATAATTGATTTAAAGCAGAATTCTTGTGTAAAATCATAAACCAAGTGTTTAAAAAGATTAATGACAAATAAAATCTCTAAAACTACTCAAGCAGCAAGTGAAATAGCTCAATCTGTATTAAATTCTTGTCAGAGTCTGTGATGTGATCATTTTTACCAAAAATGTCCCTGTAAATTGCCATGTGATTAAACCAGAATCATTTATTTACAAATTCTAATTTGGAAGACATCTAACATATGTTTTCAGTCTATTTAAATTTCCCTAAGTACTCTCTTGGACGTTTTAGTTTTAACAAGATACTTTTTCATTATATCTTATAGCCTTGAATAATTCGTCCATAATAAAAATGATTAATGAGTCCAAATGGAGATTGTGTGCATATGTCCCATATGAGTATCACCTATACAGGAGCTGTATTTCACCCGAGATAAAGGCTTCCCCGAAGAACAGAGAGATTTCCTGCAGAGGTTACTTGAAAAGCCAAAGCTGTGTTAGTGAGCCTCCATTGAATCCTGTGCAAGGATATACAGTACATTAAATATCCTGTGAAGAATTCCTCCACCTGTCTCTCTATACTCACATATGTCTCCTCAGCTGTCAGAAAAATCTCTTGATTGCTTGCCAGTCTTTTTCTTATGGTCCCTGGGTAACCAGAACAAATAAAGATGAAATACCTGTGTCAGATACTTAAGCCAGCTTTATCTTATAGCCCTGCAGCCAAGTCAAGCTTGTAAATCCTCCCTCCATAAACAGCCCTGGTGGGGCCCCCTCCTCCTTCACGGACCTGCTGTCTCATTCAGCTGATGAGTTGGTCTACTGTCCCAGGGAAATGATAGCCTTAGAAACAGGAGGTGGGCAGGCGAAGCATGGCAGTTTATCTGCTGTGAAATCTCACTTGTCTGTACACTTGCGATTGTTTGTTTGGTCCAGAGGAAACTTGAGGTGGAAGTAGGGAAACATCATATGGGAGGGAAGAGGTAGACAGAATGGAAAAAGAAGCCAGTCACTATAGGCATGACCCACTGGCCTTCATTTGATTTTGTGTGTGTGTGTGTGTGTGTGTGTGTGTAGGTGTATGCGTGTATATGTGTGTGTGTGAAGGAAGCTCTTGGTTTGAGTTGAGTTAATATTATAAATGCAGAAATTAAGTTGGGAGGAGAAGGTAATTTGACAGTAAAGAATTCTCTGTATTGAGTCAGATTCTGTTATTTATTTTGGTCAATGGTAAAATATGCACAGAGTGATCTTTAGTGCTGCTATACCAAGTATTTACATATCTTCCCCTTTAAGGCACACGGAGGATTGCAATTCTTATGGCTTTAAAGTTAGCAAGCCTAAGATGACTTGCTTTGGTCAATGAGACAGGAGAGGCTAAGGCATAGAATTCTCTGATACCCAATGCTTCAAAGAACCTCTGTTCATGGTCCTCAAGAAGCTTTTATTTTTTCCCCATGCCATTTTCACAGACAAAGGGGCCAGGACCTTAGCTTCCCTTCCCTCATAAATCTCTGGTAGAGACATGCTCAGTCTGAAGGATTTCTTTATTTATGCCACTTGCCAGTCACTCTCACTGCCCCATCTCTGGGGTGTTCGAGAATCAGTGACTCAGGGAACAGTTCAGTTGGCTTTACATCGAGCTCTGCTGGTAAAGGTAAAATGCATTCACTTCAGTCAAAGTTTTAAAGACATCCCATAACACTGGTGTCCTGTGACCTAGTGTACGATTGACTACAGAGAAATAGTCATGATTTCTATTTGAGTCTTTATGGCCATTTTGAAAAAGAAGTAGAAATAAAGCAGCCAAACGTGAAACAGAGAAAAATGTACACACCTGGTCCAGGAGAGAATAAATTGGAATGTAAAACATGTCAGATCACAAAGTAATTATAAATCGTAGGCAGCAAATGGCACAGGTAGGATATATCATAAGAAGTCAGGTAATGAGGGGAATTTAATTGCCCATGGAGGTAGCATGTGAAAAAATAGAGTGTGAATATTTGAACGTGACAGTCATTACAGAGAACTGCAAAGTGGCTTGTAGCATGTATATTACATGCAAGACGCATTACTTCTATTTTTTATGAGAAAGCGATAACAAAATGTTTACTAAGCTTTCTAATTCTAAAACTCAAATATAGCTGATTGGGGCAGAAAGTTCAGAGTGTCTTCACAAAGGAGAGGAATCTACTTTCTCCTTGAAAGATAGGAAGCCTGTTATAGGGAAAGAATCAAGAGGTAGAATGAGCAAAATTGTAGGAGCTGAAAAGCGCAAAAGTTTTTGGTGGTAAAATGGTAATAGCTAGCATTGATTGAGTGCTTCCTATGTGTGAAACAATGCAGTATGCATTTTCCAAGGATTAAACGACTTCAGTTTCTCAACTTAATGAGGTAGGATCTTTACCTCCATTTCATAGGTGTGAAATCTAAGACAAAATGAGGTTAAGTAACTTGTTCGAAGGTGGAGTTGTAACTGGAATTCCCAATTTAGCTACTATGTTATATTTCATTTGACAAATGTAAAGGAAGTTTCTTCTAAGGGACAACTTGAAAATAATGATGGGAAGCTAGAGTGAAGTCAGCTGATGGGAAAACCTCAAATGCCAGGCTAAAGAGTCTGGGTAAATTCAAAAGATATTAAATCTGCTTCAAGATAACGTATTCTTATTGAGAGAGGTAAGCATTAACAAAGACTAAAAATGACAGTTTGTAGCAAAAGATATTTTGCATATAAGCGTAGGTGTACAGACCTAGCACTGACAATACATGTGGAGGTTTAACATATTGAAGTTGAATTAAAGAATCCTACCCAAGCTTTAGAAGTCCTTGAATTTTGAAATAAATTATTCTATCCTCTAAATTTGTTACAAATACCTGGGAGAACCTTATTTCTGAATGCAGAGATATTATACCAAGTTCACTCTAGCAGCATCTGGATGTTACATTCTCAATATCCACTGGCTGGTTTAGATAGGATGTATTAAAGTTGTGTTTCCACCCATAACTAGAGTATCCCCTTTCTGATCTTAAATTTTTTCCTCAATTTTTGTAAGAATCTAGATGTATATCCAGCCATGGAAAATAGATAATTGCGTGCTATAATGAAAAGGCAGTCTGTTTTCTGGCTGTTCGATTTTTCTGATCTTAAATGCAAACAAACTCTGGATTAATTTATAGAATATGGGCCTCAGTATTTGGAGCTTTCCTGTAGCCATCCTAAGGATAATTTTCATTACACTTCTCATATAGAGATTAGAGAGGATGGTGGATCCTTTTGTTTTATCCTGTTTTTCCATTCTTAAAGCATGCATTCCACACCTATGAGATAGAAGAATGGGAAATTCTCCAGCCTGGATTTCCTTTTGGTCATTTTCATTTAGGGCAGTCTCCTCTCACATCTGTATATCCCTGACCATGTATAGGTGATCCTTGCTGGAAGTTTGTTATAGTAGTTCTCAAAGTGGGCTGAGAGGGACAAATATTCCTCTTTGAAAGACTGCTCTCAGATAGTCCTTTGGTAATGGGGAGTGAGATAGTTTTCCCCTCCGGATTTTTTTGTTGTTGTTGGCTTTTTCCCCCACCGTGGCACCTTGAAAAAAAAATAAAAACACTCAGTCTCTAACTTATTGAATTTTAGAAACTCAAAATAGTATGGTGAGAAGATTCATAATTATACCTATCTCTCAGGGCATAATGATTTAATTAATATACCCTTCATGAGACTTTGCGCTGTGGGAAGTACACAGCTGCACCAGCTGATGGAAATTAAGGTGGTGTCGTGAAGCGCAGAAACATGAGTGTTTTGATTGTGTGTGTGTTTTAAATGTTTGATATATATATTTTTTCTTCCTTTTGCTTTAATTTCTGCACAGAAATCTACTGTTCCCTTTCATCAGCCTGTAGATGATAAATGTGGTGGAGGACAAAAGTATACAAACTTGAAGCGACTAAAGTGGCTGATGGCAAAAATCAACCATAGCTGGATATTTCTGGCTCAAGGCTACTTCAAAGCATGCATTTTATTCTGTGTTTTCTATTTTGCTCAATTATTCATCTAAGAATATTTCAAAATGGTTTAGGAGTAGGTGTTTTATTTTCAGTATCACCACCTGCATGGATTCTTAGGGACCATGTATTTCACTTTTTTTTTAAGTTACCTAGAACCCATGTAAATTTATCCTCCACCCTCTTTAAAAAAATGTTACCGTATCACATGGCTCTTCTAGGTGTCTTTTGCTTATTAGAAGTGAGAACTGCTTCTGCTGGAGCCATTGAAATTTCCTACCAGGAAAACTCAAGTGTCAGTGAATCTCAGCCAAACACTTGGAGCATTTCTGATGGAGGGAAATTGAGTTGAGGCAGCTCTATTGAAGCTAAGGCAGACTTTGAGCTTGGACCACGCCCTCTAGCCGCCTTGTGTTCATACTCCCTTTCTCTCTCTTTTACATAGAAACCCTTGGAAAGAGGGCATCATATATGTGTGTGAATATTTTTGCCTATTAAACTAAATTTATGTGCTGAGAATCTGAGTTCCAAGAAATCAGGTAAAGCCCAATCTAGTAATTTTGTAAAACTGAAAGAACAGTGGTCAAATGAAAGTTTAGTTTAAACCAAATGTTGAGTCACAGGCATTTCAAAAGACACTGAGGAGTATGTTCAGTATGGAATTGTGTTGTCTTGTGGTTGACGGTGGTGGTAGATTTTTAGTTTGTTTTGTTTTAAGGTAAAGAAGTTCAAACGATTCAGTTACTTCACATTCATTTTTTTTCAATGAGAACAATTGAGGAAGTGCAGAACAAAATAGGGAAGAACCACTTCCAACCCAGATCATGAGAACAACTGAGACAGCATTTTTAGTGGTTCAAATAATTTCATGTCAAGAATCCATAGGAATTGTAGTCAAAATCCAAAACAACAATGTGCATACACCTGAGATTTTCTGAAACATTTTAAACCACCAGAGAGGCTCCAAACATCACAAGATGTATAAATTGGGCCATAAAGGCTACAAGGAAATAAATGTAAAGTGTTGGAATTAGCACGTGGTAAGTTTGATATGGAGATTCAGTATGCACTCAGGAGTCAGGATGCTGGCGTTGGAATCTTGGTTCTGCCAGTTACTAGCTGTATGAACGCGGTTCAGTGAACCATGAACTCCCGCATGACACAAAGCACTTGCCTGGACACTGTGCTAACTTACTTGAGCAAACATTACCCTGGCTTCTACCTACCCTATCCTGTGTCCTTTACAGGTGACCCCAGCACCTGTGCTGAGTCTTTGCTCAAGAAAATGCAATGCTGCCAAAATGCAAAATAAACTTTGTTCCAATCTACATTGCCAAACCATTTTCATTACTTTTCCACTCATTTCCTTTCTGTAGTTTTGCATTTTCCCAATGTTTACCTTTTGTCTTACTTGGAGTTGAGCTCGACTTATAGTGGAGTCTCCTCCTTACAGCAGTAGTCTAAATAAAATCTGTCTTGCTACCCTTAACAAGAGTCTTTATGCTTCAGTTTCCTGCCTCTAAAATGGTGATACTTACAATACCTTCCTCTCAGCCTTGTCATAAGGATTAATGAATAAATATTTATAAAAATGCCACACAAATATTTATTAAAATAATAAAAAAAATTCTAGCTAATGCCTAGTAATCCTTTTAATACAGGAATTTAAACTTTAATGTAATTTGTCCATCATGATTCCACATTGGTTGTCTGGATCTCCTGGTCCCAGTCTGCTATTCAAATGTCACATTCAATGTCAGGTATATCAAAACTTCTTCTCAATTAATCACCCTATAATGCTCATGTCTGCACCCTTTCTGATGCAGGCACATCATGAAATCTTTGTAGTCTTGCTAAGTGTACATTTCTTTATAAAATCTCACATCCCTTTTCTCTTTGGTACCAAGCATTGTCATCATAATCTCTCATAATGCTTAGCACTGTATGGGTGTACTCTTTGATGTTCTGGTATTTCAAAAACATTTAAAATTTTGCTTTTTAGTTTACAATGTGTTTTTATATATACTGGCTTATAACAATACTATGAAACATATTTTTATTCTTTTCCCAATAAAATACATAAAGAAAGCCTTAAATAGTAAGCAATTAAACAAGTTCACTTAGCTTGTAAATGGTGAGGCCAGGACTTTGCCAGATATACTTTCCTGGGTAGAAATCCAGCTTCACTACTTAGTCAGTGAGTGTTCTTAGGCCAATTAATTACTTGGAACCTTCGTAAAATGGGATCATAATATTCACTTCAGAGGCTGTTGTGATACCTCAAAATCATGATTTATAGAAAATACTTTGAAAGTTGTCTGTTTTATAGAAAACGTTTAACAAATTGTCGTAGACTGAATATTTATGTCCCTATTTATTAGATTTCAAAATTCAACTGTTTTGAAACCTAATCTCCAAAGTGAGAGTATTGGAGGGGGTGCCTTTGGAAGTTCAGTAGGTCATGACGGACGAGTCCTCATGAATGGAACTAGTGCCCTTAAAAAAAGAGCTTGGAGAAAGCTTCCTTGCCCGTTATACCACCTCAGGACACAGCAAAAAGACAGCTGTCTAATTCTAAACTCATTTTATGAAATTTTGGAATCCCAATGCTCACATTACTTATTACTAGATAGACAAAACCACTTGATAATTCATTTGATTTCTAAAAAAAAAAAACCCCACAAACTATTGTTCTTCCCCCTTTAAACACCAATTCTCTGTATACATCAAACATCATATATCTTTCTGTAACTTCTGTTCAAGGATATCTCACGTAATATGAAAAGTTAAACAAACAGACTTTTGTTCGTTTTAGTACCATAATGATGAGTTTTCGAGCATAATGGAAAATAAATAGTTATTCATAGTATTGACCTTAGATACACTGATGAACTCACTATATTTACAGCCAATACATACATAATGAACTTCAGAAGAATTATAGGGGGAATGCTATTTTGATTTACTAAATTAAAGTGGCAGAGTAGTGCAGTGATAACAGCATAGGCTTTACACTTAGACCTTAATTTGAAGATTACTCCAAGTACTCTTGGAATGGACTTGAGCATATCACTTTGCCATAACCTCAGCATCTTCATCTAAATACTCGAGGTGCTGATAGACGTATCAAGGGACCTTTCAAAAATTAAACTAGGTAACACAGTTATTATATTTAATACTCACTACATGGTAGTAAATTATTATATACTGGCCATATGTCCATGTACATAAAATGATATAAAATAAAATATTCAAATCATAAGCACTAATTTATAACTATTAACAGTCCAGCTTATAGTACAAGGAATAGTTTTTCCTAAAGAAGCTAATAACATATTTGAAAATATGAGACTATATACCTAAAATAACATTCCTTATTTTAAGATTCATATAAGAAATGAAGGTCAATTCATCACATTTCCATGACTGTTGGTCTTGTTATGGTGGAGCACAGGTATGTTGAAGAAGAAGTAATATATAATAGGTAGGTTTCCAAACTTCATTAATAGACTTATTTGCTATCAAAATGGCTGAGTGTGTTTAGAGTCCAAGGAACTCTGGATGGAGTATTGAGCTAGCTAGGGTTCTGTTTCCCAGCAGGAGATACGCCCTTGGAACTGGGTTTTGGTTGACTATGACTGAGTGTCCATGTGTCTGGAAGAGAGAATATTTACAAGTTGAAATATGTTCTCCTGGTACGTGGCCCTTCAGAGGTGTGTTGACTAGAAGAGGCTGACTGACTGGGTCCCAGGTCACCTTATGAAGTGGCACTTCCCATGGTAAAATCTACCATCTGCTGGCTCACAGCCATGGACCTCAGACTTGTCAACACTCCTGTTTGATGGGATGTGAAGATGCCAGTTCATGCTAACAAAACTCATTTGACCAATGTTTAAGATTCAACTGCCAACTAAACAATTTGTGATGAACAGAAACGGAACTGCGAAACATTCTGGAATCGTGCATAGGAGAGACTAAAACTTTCTCCCCCTAGTGGCAGATTGTATTGATGGGAAGACAAATGGCATTCAGTATTTCAATATCTATTTCCCCTACTTCTTTATATATTCAGAACCCCAAATTCCAACTGGACACATAACCATCCAAATAACAACTTCCATGCACCTTGGGTTGGCCATGCATACAAGTTTTTACCAATGTTCCTATGGGTGGACTTGATGCGAAACTCCTGAAGAAGGAGTTAGTTATACCATGTAAAGCCAGCTGGGCTGAGCATGTGCTGACGAGAGCCAGAATAGCAGTATATTTCAAAAGATATGTCACCTACTGAGAGTGGCAACGAAACAAATTCCAAGAATTCTGGAATTCTAGCCTTACATTCTTTATGTGAAGGACTGCTTTGAGGGAGAGACACATAAGCATCTGTCCTTAAAGCTACTGATATTTCTTTTTGCCGTTTGTTACAAACAACCAGATCAGTTCCCTGACTAATGATCACATTGACACTCCATGTTCTTGAGATGATGACCTCTTGTCCACGCCATGTAGCATCTGTGCCAATTTTTATTGTAATGGAACTTGAGAGGAGTTGGTAGTCGGTGAGTTTTAGAGGGACCAGAATCACATATGGAAGAATTTGGAAAGAGAGGGCCATGCTGAGCAAAGGTCAAAGAGGAGATGAGGGTGGCATATATAGAGAACAATGTGGATCTTATTATGCCTGAAACAATGAGGTTAGTTTAGAAAATAGGGTCAGACAAGTGAGGGAGGAACACACTAATTATTAGCTAGATGATTTGATTAACTGAAGTTCCCTGTTTTTCCATAATTCTGAGACATTTCCAAGAAGCATATGCAATGAAGAAATTGAGAAATCCATTACAGATTCTCCATGGTATTATGACCCATTTTACTTCTCTGTTGTCCTTTTTAACTACTTTGATGCTTTAAAGATATAAGCCCAGATATAGCATCTAGAAGCGCAAAGGGGAAAGACAGGAGTAGAGAGTATATCTGCTCAGTACATTTTAGCCCCTAGAAGGAAATCTGCTATATAAATCCCACCAAAAAAATCCCAAAACCTAAATGAATGAATGAATGAATGAATGAATGAGATTCAGGTACAAGTTTGGGGATGATTCATAATTTCAGATAACTTCAGCCTGCAAATCATCTAAAATAAAATTATATTTCCTTATTGACAATCATGTTCAAAACTAGCAGAAAAAAATAGCAGAACTTAAAGCAATGGATAAAAATAGGAAGACAAAATGAAGAATAAAAGGATCATAGATAAAAATATAATTTTCCTAGAGTTAGTTACATTCCCTGTTTTTTCTTAAGCTGTTCTCTAAACAAAGCCATCTGGGTTGGAAGGATTTAGTATTTCTCATGCCAGTACCTTGTGATGTGGTTAGTTCATGCCCACTCAAGTCTCTGCTTAATCTGCTTGTGCCTGACAGAGAATGGTAAACTCAGTAAGAGGGGGTCTGCTCTGCCTTTCCTCTCTCTTTAACTTATTGATTTAAGATCATCTCCTCATGTAAATACTGCTTCTGTTTTATAGATGTAGGGTTTTAAGCATTTGATAGTCATTAAAAAGTGCTAAGTGGGAAACACGTATTTATTGGACTTTGTGGTAGACTTGTACAATTTATTTTATTTTCAAATTTTTATTGAAGTATAGCTGATTTACTATGTTGTGTTGCTTTCAGGTGTACAGCAAAGTGATTAAATTTTATATATATATATATATATAATCTTTCTCCAGACATTTTTCCCTTATAGTTTATTACAAAATGTTGAGGATAGTTCCCTGTGCTATACCATAGGTCCTTGTTGGTTATCTATATTATATATAGTAGTGTGTTTATGTTAATCCCAAACTCGTAATTTATCCCTCCCCTTCTTTCCCCTTTGGTAACCATAAGTTTGTTATGTCTGTGGGTCTATTTCTGTTCTGTATATAAGTTCATTTGTATCAATTGTTTTTTTAGATTCCATATATAAGCAATATCATATGATATTTGTCTTTTTCTGTCTGGTTTACTTAGTACGATAATCTCTAGGTCCATCCATGTTGCTGCAAATGGCATTATTTCATTCCTTTTTAAGGCTAATATTCCATTGTATAAATGTACCACATCTTCTTTATCCATTCCTCTGTTGATGGGCATTTAGGTTGCTTCCACATCTTATCTATTATAAATTGTGCTGCTATCAACATTGGGGTGAGTTTATCTTTTCAAATTATGGTTTTCTCCAGATATATGCCCAGGAGCGGGATTTCTGGATCATATGGTAACTTTATTTTTAGTTTTTTAAGGATCCTCCATACTGTTCTCCATAGTGGCTGCATAAATTTACATTCCCACCAACAGTATAGGAGGGTTCACTTTTCTCCACACCCTCTCCAGCATTTGTTATTTGTAGACTTTTTTTTTTTGACCATGCCACTTGTGGGATACTAGTTCCCCAACCAAGGATTGAACCCATGCCCCCTGCAGTGGAAGTGTGTAGTATTAACCACTGCACCGCCAGGGAAGTCTCCTGTATATGTAGACTTTTTGATAATGGCCATTCTGACTGGTGTGACGTGGTACCTCATTGTAGTTTTGATTTGCATTTCTCTAATAATTAGTTATGTTGAGTATTTTTCATGTGTCTCTTGGCCATCTGTATGTCTTCTTTGGAGGAATGGCTATTTAGGTCTTCTGCCCATTTTTGTGGACTTTAAATTGCACAGATGACATTACCCATTTTCATTTAATTCTTTTGAGATGTTATCCCCATGATGAGTAATTGCCCCAGGATCTCTCAGTTGAAATGTGAAACTGCTAGACTGCATGCCCAGGGCATCTGATCTCAAAGCCTATGTTCCCCAATTCTAATAAGTCTATGGTCCAGTAGCCACATACTTCCACTTTCCTCCACCTTGAAATGTGCTACTGAATATAAGAATCTGCAGTCATCTGATTAAGGATATTTATATATGATTCTTCTCTATTCCCTACCTACAAAAACGTACACATCCTCTTTTTAGGGGTTAGAGGCTAGCAGCTGTGGGTGACATGAGCTGCTTTGAGGTTGAATGGTATTACCTAACCTTTATTTAAACAGGATCACTCTGGATGCTGGTTTGAGAATAGACTTGAGGGAGATAAGGATAGAAACAGAAAGATGTGTTAAAAGGCTACTTCAGTGTCTCATATATAGTGATAGAGACAGTGAGAAGTACTAAGAATATGGATATATATATATATATATATATATATATTTTTTTTTTTTCTGTACGCGGGCCTCTCACTGATGTGGCCTCTCCCGTTGCGGCCTCTCCCGTTGCGGAGCACAGGCTCCCGATGCGCAGGCTCAGTGGCCATGGCTCACGTGCCCAGCTGCTCCGCGGCATGTGGGATCTTCCCGGACCGGGGCACGAACCCGTGACCCCTGCATCGGCAGGCGGACTCTCAACCACTGCACCACCAGGGAAGCCCAGAATATGGATATATTTTGAAAAGAGAGTTAATAGGATTTCCTTTAAAAATTAGAAATTTTGGTAGGAGAGAAAATGAGGAGTAAAGAAAGAATTCAACTTCTGGCCTGGCTAAGTGGAAGCCTGCCATTAATCCTGAGATGGGGAAAGTTCAAGGTGAAGCATGTTGGTGGGTGCGTGGGGGGCCATGTGAATCAGTTTTGAACACGTTAGATTTGAGATAGGATTTGAACATGCAGATGGAGATGTTGAGTAGGGAGCTAGATACGTAGTCTGCAGTTCAGGAACGTGATCTAGGACGGATATATAAATACGGGAGCCTATATATAAAGATATTGAAAGCTACGGGGCCAAATGAGATTATTTAGGGTGTAAGCATAGTTAAAAGAGAGGAGAATCAATGACTAAAACTTTAGACACATCAATAATACAACATTGTGGAGAATAGGAAGATGCTGCAAAGAAACTGCTATGGGATATAGTATATAGGAAATTAAATCCAATAAAGTTTCACATAAGGGACTTTATATTGACTGCATTCACTTTTAACAAATGTGTGCTCTAAATAAACTTTATTTTTTCAATGAGACAAAACTTCTAAGTTCAATGATTATTTCATGCAGCAGTCATTAACACTTGCGCAGTGCCAGGTGTTGTCTTATACATTTGCAAAATAAAAACAAATCTTAAAAAAAATCCCTACCCTCAAATAATTCAGTCTAGAAAAGAGAAAAAGACCATAACATAGGAAACATGTATTTAAAATTGTCAAAGCATTACATCATAGATGTAAGTCGAGTGCTGTGCTCTAAGGGTCCTAACTAAAGCCCCTTCACCTTTTGTCAAATTCAAGGAGAGAAATCATGTTTGAAAATGTAAAGAAGAGACCTTGTAATCACAACTTGGAACTCCTTTTTTTCCCCCCTTCCTCATTTAAAAGGCCTCTTAGGGGGCTCTGATAGCCCTGCAAGTCATATTTCACATGCAGGCATTTGACTTGCAAAGGACATTTGGGTAATATGGCAGAGTCCAGGAAGAAACCTTAACCACTTTCTTTTCTGAAACCAGATGACCTTCAACCCCAAACTACCCCTCTCTCCTCTATAGATGAAAAGAAGTGAAATTATCTTAAATTATACTAAAAACAAACAAGCAAACAAACATTTCAGAAAATGAAATTTGTAGAATACTTTCCAAGTTCTGGCCAGATTTGGTGAAATGGTAAACTGATCTTATGAATAGCTTCTTACTTTTAAAAAGCAGAAACAGACTCATAGACTTAGAGAATGAATTTATGGTTACCAGTGGGGAAGGGTGGGAGGGAGGGATAGTTAGGGAGTTTGGGATTGACATGCATGCACTGCTATATTTAAAATGGATAACCAACAAGGACCTACTGTATAACACAGGGAACTCTGCTCAGTATTAGGTAACAACCTAAATGGGAAAAGAATTTGAAAAAGAATGGATACCTGTATATGTAGAACTGAATCACTTTGCTGTACACCTGAAACTGACATAACATTTTCAATCAACTCTACTCCAGTATAACATAAAAAGTTAAAAAAAATAGTGAGCAATATGCTGAAATATTCAAAATGGGGAGGCTAATTTTGAAAGGCCCAATGAAGCTTTATTCTGAGCCTACAGAGTGTCAGAGATGCAGGTGTGGCCCTAACCACATTGCACACCTCAGAGAGACACAGTGGACAAGTCTAAATGAGGCAGAAGTGGACTGCATCTGAGGCTGAATGGAGAACAGATAGCAGATGGAATACAACTCTATAATGTGTAAGTAGCCTGCCTATCTAACTCCATGATGGATCAAGTAGCAAAGCATAAGTAAGCATATAACTAACCTGGATAAAATAACAAAGTAAATATAACAGCCCAAACTATAACAGGAGGTGAATACAAGTGCATCATCTATTGTTAGTGAATGTAGGTATGGATTCAACAGAGGGCAATCTGGCATTACCTATCAATAGCTGAAATTCCATTTCTAAGAATTTTTCCTGAATATATATATTTGAGTGATGCAAACATTGTGAATAAGAATGTTTTTTGAAGCATTGCTACTTAATGGTAAATACAACAAACAAAAAAAAATTTAAAAAAAATTAGAAATAATCTAAATGTTAACCAAGAAAAGAGAAGTTAATATATAAATTTGATGGTAGGTGTAATGCAGTCATTAAAAAGAATGAGAGTTTATATTCTTCCAAGAAATACTAACTGAAAAGTATAATCAAGAAGAAAAAGAATATGAAAAAGAATATATATATATATGTGTGTGTAACTGAATCACTTTGCTGTGCAGCAGATATTAACATTGTAAATCAACTATACTTCAATAAAATATAAAAAAGAAGAAAAATGAAATTATTAACAAACATATATATGTCTGGAAATTCTCCAAAAGATTGCACTAATAATATTAAATGAGTTTATCTTTCAGTATTAAACTTATGGATAAGGTTTGGGGGGTAGATTCTTTTGTGTTTTTTTTTTATTATATGTTGACAACATTTTTATAAAAATTAAACATTTATTGAAATTTTTAAAAATACAATTGTCCCAGTTTAGTAGAAGTGGTATTGGGCTGGATCTCCATTTTTAGACTGACATGGAATGTATTAGAATGAAGACAATGGCTGAGGCTTATTCAGAGTTTTCACATACTTAACCATAGACAGGATGTCACATTCTCAGCTTCCCTGGATCCTGGTGAGACTGTGTATTTGCCTTCATGAATATTAGTGTAAAGGAAATTACTCATCTGTTGCTTTTGGAAAAGTTGTGTGGATATAGCTGAAAGCTTCCATTTCCTGCTTTGCTCCTGGGGTATCATGATCGAGATCCAGAACAACCTGCTTGTATAATTTTGTAATATCAGAGCAATTCACGTCCAGAGACAGTAGGCCGCAGGCCCTCACTTTCCCTTCTTTCCCTTTAATGAGATACCCAATTTGGATATCTCATTTCACACTTGCTTGTCTCACTGCAGGGGATGTAGTGCTCATCACATGCTCATATCCCTAAACGTAAACACGTCAGCACCTGCTGACTATTCATATACAATATCTTCTGGGCACTGATTGAGTAACAGTATTTTATGTGTCGTGAAATTTCTTTTTCTCTCTTAGTGATCCCCAATCCTGTGATTCAGTTTTCTCTTCTTTTTTCTTTTTTCTTTTTTTTTAATCATTAGGGAAGGAAAACCTATAGTTAAAAACCTAATAAAGAAACTATTTAGTTCTCTTTAAAAAGCAAAATAAAGTGTGTGTCATATTCTTTGACAAATATGAAAACACAACACTTAGAAATTATGATTTTGATAGGTTTCTTGTATCTCTGCACTTTAGACTTCCAGTACAAAAATACATATTTGCGACTTCTATCACACGTAAGCAACTAGAACAACACGCAAGGTTAGAGCTGAAGAGAACTTCCAGTATGACTTCCCCTCCCATTTAGCAGAGTGCTGAGCTGCTGATCACATGTTTGGGGTTTTCATTCCCACCTAGGCTCAGGTTTTGAGGGTTGATCCTCCTGGTAAATGACATTTTAGGACTCCACAGCTCCCAAGACTAGGGTGGACTTTGAATTAAGTATACCTAGTGAGATTTTATATTTAGGACACTTGGAATCGGGGCACTGAGGCTTGGGTTAGTTGGTTATTGATTTCAGAACAACAAGATCTACAGCTCTGCAACCGTGGAGTCTATTTTCCCATATGTACGTGAAAGGGTCGGTATGCTGGTCTGCAGAGACGAAGGAAAGGAAGAGATTGTGTAGGGGTAGAGAAGGGTTTGTGATGACTTTTTAGTCCAATTCTGTTACCAACCTGGGTTCTTGGCCTTCATTAATCAATAGAAATGGATAAGAGACCAGACAAGAAATTCAGGCAAGGCTGTATTAGGGCTCCTGCTGTAGCAGGAGGGAAAGAAAATGAGTAAGAGTTTCCCTTGCCTGCTCCCCAAGCAGGGGGTGAGCTGGTTCCTTATATGGGTGAAGGTAGGGGCGTGTCCAGGGGTCAGTGGGAGAGGTGGCTGAGGTGTTTTGCCCACCCCTTCAGTGGTGCTGTGTGCAGGGGGCATGTGCAGGACCCTACTTTTGCTCCCGACCCCCTGCTTTTGCTCCTGACTCTTCAGAAGTGGCAGTTGGTTTTGGTCTTTTTGTATCTTATTGCCTGTGATTTACCTCAACTACACATGCATGCAGTTATTTTCAGTCCCTTATCATTTCTTTGTATTTTGTTCCTCAAGGAGATGTTTGTTCAGGTGCAAGCACTGCAGCAAAGGGTCCCAGGTCCCAGGTCGCAGCCTGTCTCAATACTGTTTGCCTCTGTATTCTTTATAAGGGGAAGAAAAACTAACCTAAACTTCCTTAAACCAAAATGAGAATTACTTGTTCATGGGATTAAAATATCAGGGGAGGGCTTCCCTGGTGGCACAGTAGTTGAGAGTCCACCTGCCGATGCAGGGGACATGGGTTCGTGCCCTGGTCCGGGAAGATCCCACATGCCGCGGAGTGGCTAGGCCCATGAGCCATGGCCGCTGAGCCTGTGTGTCCGGAGCCTGTGCTCCGCAATGTGAGAGGCCACAGCAGCGAGAGACCCGCGTACCACAAAAAAAAAAAAAAAAAAAAAAAAAAATCAGAGGAAGCTACAGTTAAGGTTTAATCTAGTACCCAGATATTTTTCTGACACCAAATGTTTTTATTTTTCCATTCCTTGACTCTACTACCTTAAAATATACTCCTCCATTCTGAGACAGTTTCATCCCATATAGTGTCAAAATGGTTGCCAGTATTTCCTGTTGATAAATTCAGTTTTAAGTACAGAAGGAAAGAGAGAAAAATCTTTTTCCAGAAATTATTGAAGCTTTCATTATGTCTTACAAGCTCAAATTGAGTTCCCGAACCCAAATTCTGCATCCAGCATTATTACAAAGTGAGTTTCATCACCTCAGATTCATATGTTGAAGCCCTAACACCAAGAGTGACTGTATTTGGACATATGGCCTTTAGGGATGTAATTAAGGTTAAATGAGTTTATAAGAATGAGACCTTAATCTGATAGAACCAGTGTCCTTATAAGAAGAAGGAAGAGACATCATATCTCTCCCCCCACCCTCCCACCCCCTGCACAGAGGACACAGAAGGAAGGTGGTCAACTACAGCCTATAAGGAGAGGCTTGAAACTAACTCTGATGGCAATTTGCTTTTGCACTTCTACCCTCTAGAACTGTGAGGAAATGAATTTCTGCTCTTTAAGCCCCCCAGACTGTAATTTTATTATGGCAGCCCAGGCAGACTAATAACAAGGGTATTGCGATGACTCTGATAGAACTAGGTCTTGTCATTGACTGACTTTCAACTTTTCATGTACTCCTGAATAATGAATGTAAAATGTTTATTTCCTGAAGTATCCCAACCCTGTCTGCAAGACAGTATGTAGTTTTCATCAAATACTCAGAATATCCGTGACCCACAAGCAAATTTTATATCAGCAGTTCTCACACTTCAGTGGGCATCAGAATCATCTGGAGGATTTATGAAAGCACAGGTCGCTGGGCTCCACTCAGAATCTGCTCCGCTCTGATGCAACTGTTCTAAAGTGGGACCGATCATTGCAATTCTAACAAGTTGTCAGGTACTGCTACTGCTGCTTGTGGTCCAGGCACCTCGGTCTAAGAACCACTGGTCGATATGTAAATTTCACTCTCCCTGAATGGTTTGGTCTTCCCTCATGATCTCTGAAACAAAGAATAGCTGTTGGGCTGGGATACTGGTAACAATTTAGACTATAAATCCACCACATAGAATCACTGAACTCCCAGTTCCCTGAAAGACACCGATAAAGGCCTGACACACATTCCTAAGTTGTTTTTATAGGAAGCAGACCCCCACCAGATGAAAACTTCTGACCACAGCAACATAGACCCTAGACTGGTTGAAACTAGTGGGTTGATGATGCTTGAAACTTCACCTTGATGCCAACCAATCTGAGAATTGTGCACGAGCTGATCATGCACCCTGAATCCCCCTCTCCCACTGCCTTTAAAACCCCTTCCTTGAAAGCCATCAGGGAGTTTGGGTCTTTTGAGCATGAGCTGCCCCTTCTCCTTGCTTGGAGCCCTGCAATAAATGCTGTACTTTCCTTCACCACAGCCCTGTGTCAGTAGATTGGCTTTACTGTGTGTGGGCCACTGGACCCAAGTTTGGTTCCGTAACAATGTGACCTCCTTCTGGAGGCTTCTTTGGCTGCCCCATCTCACAGGTCTGAATGAGTCAGGTGTCCACTGCCCATGAAGATATCAGTTAACACCACATACCTTTGTCTTGTCTCCCTCACTGGTTATACATTACTTGAGACCGTGAATAATTGGTTGTTGTTGCTTTTGTTAGTATCTTAACTTTTTGTATCCCCTGTACCCAAGCATAGTAAATGGCACACAGGGGAGGCTCAATAAGTAGGCCTCTGCCCCCTACATCCCAGCCATGTCTCGGGGGAGCTCTGCTGCCTATTGACTAGTACCCTACAGCATCATATTGAGGAGGCTGTACATCCTAGTATACATGTACTCAAGGCCTGTTGT
The DNA here is from genome assembly GCF_003676395.1 of Aethalodelphis obliquidens. Classification (NCBI taxonomy): domain Eukaryota; kingdom Metazoa; phylum Chordata; class Mammalia; order Artiodactyla; family Delphinidae; genus Aethalodelphis; species Aethalodelphis obliquidens. Next base: position 7,660,225 of record NW_020837991.1, on the reverse strand, counting down.
CAGTCTCCCTATAGCTTGTCTTCACAGCTCTCAAGGTGAACCATGAGATATTAAATATCTTGGTCAAGTTTAAACACAAATTTTGAAGAGAATCCACTTGAATGCTCTTTTTAAGATCTCATTACTGTAATAATATAGGACTCTTTGTAACACATGCAAATTGATGATTTCCAAAGTATAAAAAATAACCTGAATTTATGCATATTTAGTTCAATTGTAGCAGCTTATTTTTGAGGCTAGTTTAAGATGATCATCTGTAGACAAGTGCAATTTTTCTGTGAATAAGCCTCTTAAGATTAGAGAATTAAGACTGACATTAATTATATATAAGTCATTATTGTATTTAGGGAGAAAAAGATATATATAAAGATGGTGAAAATTACCAGTATTTATTCAAGTTACAGTTAGAAATCTCCTTTCTCACATTCTTAAGGAATACAATCTGGCTTGAAATATTGTAGCTTGCTAAACGCTCTCTAATAACAAGAGTACATTGAATTGATTTGAAGAGTGTATTTTGTTTTTCTTTCCTGAGAGCAGGAATGAAAGCAACCCTATAATTCTAATTATTATATTACACTTTTATAAAGGGGCAGTTTTCTTTTAATTTTTTTCTCCCTCTAGATTCTCTGAGAGTACATATTCCAGCCAAAGTGGGCATCTGAAATTGACTGCCTGAATCAGTTTTTTGCTTGCCAATTTTTGTTTTAATGTTCCTGACACTTTGACATATTTGATGTTGCCTCCTGGTTATACTGCATTCATTCTAAAATTTCCACATGATTATATGGGTGAAAGTTCAATTTCTCTTTCTCTGGAATTGGTTATGGTGATGTGGCAAGGTGAAAAGGGACTGAATTAAGACAGAGAAAGGCTTGGCTTCACATCTGAGATGCCACTGGCAAGCCTTGGATCTCCATGGAACTGAAGTTCCCCATAGGCAAAAGGGAATAAGCCTATTTTCCATTGCTTCTCACGGCAGATTATAAACCCTGAGAAATATAATACATTACATGAAATATAATCTGTGTTCCCTTCTGAGAATTTATAACACTTTCAAATTTTATATTTATTTTGTGATTATTTTTTAAACATCTGCCCTACTTTTTGGCTCTGATTTCCATGACAATAGACACATGTCTGCTTTGTTTGTGTTGTAGCCCCAGAATCTCACAGATAATGGTAGCTTGACAAATATTTGTTGAATAGTTAAAGGAAAATTATAGTTTTAATCAGCAGCCATGGACCTTTGCATGGCTTCACGAGTGGATAGAGAAAGTACCCTTAAAGTTTTTTGAGTACAGAAAGTGGAAAAGAGCATGTTTGAGATTGTGTTCAGCAATTCTAAATGGCATGATTCACAAACATGTTAAGAATATTCATGTATAAAATAAATAAGCCACAAGTCTATATTCTGAAACATAGGGCATACAGCCAATATATTATAATAAGTTTAAGTGGAGTACCTATAAAAATATTCAGTCACTATGTTGTACACCTGAAATGAATATAATATAATATTGCAAATAAACTATACCTCAAAAAGTCCAAATATTTAAAAATGAAAAATAGTCATTATTTACTTGGAGCTCATTGCAGTAATATTTATATTCTGGGAACTCCAGAAATGATGGAACCATAATTTACCTACATTTAGATTGTCCTATACTAATGTCCTTGCAATACTGGAATATCAGACTTCTCTCAATAGGGGGAAATTGAGAAGTTATATAGTTCAACCCTTTACTTTTGGAGATTAGATACCTGAATCCCTAATACATAGAGTGACTTGCTATCACTTACTTGAAATGGACGATGGTGGTCTTAGAGAGCAATCTCCAAAGCAATCCCCTGAGAGCACTTCGGCTTCAGGTTACTTTTTCACAGCACCCTAAACTGGCATATTTCCTCTGCTTCAAAACATTTCAAAGTGCTCTCAGCAAAGTCCTCTTAGCACTGGAAGAATGTCTTAGATTAATTCAGCAAAATGCAATCACATTAAAAGACAGCAATGTACATAAAAGTATAAAGAGAGAGATATGATAAACCATGAAACAGGGAAGGAGAATAAATAGATTTTGGTCTGGTAGCATTTCACTCCTTTACTGGCAAACCTTGAGTCTTACCTGACCAAATGTCACTATGAAAAAAATAAAATAAAAGCAAACCATCATTAATGACAACAAAAGAAAAGCTATGTGAGGCTCCATGCTTGCAAATCTGAGGAAGCAGTTAATGAGATGCGTTGTGAACAAGAGAGAAATTATAACATAATGGGGCTGCCATGCATGGTGGGCAAACTTAAAGTAACGGGTACAATGCAATAGATGTCCTTTTTAATATTAATGCAAGGAAATGAGCAGCACACTTTGCACTTTTTGTTCAGATTTTTTTCTGCTCCCACTCTGTGCCCTTAAGCTGGCCGGCATGCCTGCTGAAGGGTTTTGTCCCCCAGCTGTGGGGCTGCATTATTCTAGTGGACAATAATGACTAACTGTGGTTTGCCTGGCTTGACCAGCTTTGGAGTCTGTGTCAGGAAGTTGGCTCTCAGCCTCTATTTTTCCCTCCTTCATTCCTGCTTCATCAGGAAAGAAACCCCACATCAAACATGGTACCCAGGACTCAAGCTCCAAAATGGATCCAGCAGAGGAAAAGTTACCATAACAACAACAACATTAATAATAACAATAAACCCTTAGGTTGGTATTTCATTCTCAGTTAACCCGTATAAGTAGGAAGAACAGATGGATTAGCTCCATTCTCTGTGTGAGAAAACTTTGGTATCAAGAAGGACTGATGCTTATGACTGTTAAGTCACTCCTAACACCCAGCTCACTGCTGTTTCCATGATTAAAAGCTTCCAAATAAGATTAGAACTACCACTGCTAACTCATCCTTCTGGTGGATTTGGAGGCTTCTGAGGAAAAATAAAGCGCCATGTGTCATCTTCAACTCATATTCATTAGGAGATTCGGGGTTGGCAGTGCTCTTGGAACCTTTATAAAATGACAATTAATTGGACATCCAGAGTGAGCTCTTTGCCTCCCCCACAGAACATGTAATTCAATTATAACAACATGTTTCCCAATAATGCAGTACTTCAGCATGAGGTTACTTTGCCATCATTAATTAGTGCATTATCTCAAGGACATGCATCTTTATGCCTCAAGTTTCTTCAGTCTGTCTCTGGTACTTTGAAGAAAATCACTCAGCAGAGCTGCCTTTTTTAGTACAAACACCACAACTCAAAGCATGGGGTCAGGTTAACTTATTTCTGTCAGTATTTCCCACACATTTCACAATCCTTGTTGAATACACAGCAGAGGTTGGCATGTTTTTGAAACCTATTTTCCATTGCTTACTTTTAATTGGAGATTAAAAGTCATTGGGTAGATTCAGTTTAATTCCACTCAGATGTGAATAGTTACTTGCTCAATCAGCTCTGTCTGTTGAATTTCTGTGTCTGCTAGGTACACATTAACCAAATCTACCTTATTTTTTAGTTCCTTTTTTATGTTCTAAGATACTGTAATGCAGAGTCCCAGCAAAATACCTGATGAGAAATATAAAATGTTTCATCAGCCTCCAACCAAGTGATTGGGTGCGCAAATACCTTGGGAGCTTTAAGTTCACACTAAGGTAGGTCCACAGAGGTGATGCAGTGATTTGAGGGAGTAAGAATATTTTGCAAGATTTTTTTTAAATGTTAAGGTAAAAACATAGAGATCATAAAAGGGATCTTGTGAATTGAGTGATGGACTTTAAATGAAACACTGCCATTAATTTATTGATATTGAGAATATCTCTATCAGGACAGATATTTCTTGTGCCTAATATTCATGAAGGGCCCACTCTCCCCAGCACTGAGCTGAATGCTATAATGGTAACGACTCCCCAAACCCACTAAGCATTAAAATCACACATACCTTTAGGTTTTTGTTTGTTTGAAAAACAGATATCCCAGCTCCTTCCAGCCCTAATAGATCAGAATCTGAGTTGGAGGGTAGTGGGACAAATGGAATTTATCACTCTAATAATCTTCTCAGGTGACTCTGATGCAACCCATTCAGTCCTTGGAAACTCTTCCTATAGGTGACAAAGGATGTAGGGCTTCATGACAGTCATCTGTATCCTGGGAATATAAAGGCAACTTATTGCTCATTGGATGCATTGGGTACCAGGATCTATCCTAGAGGTGAGCAAAGTAAGACTGTGGGCCAAACCTGGCCCTGTTCTTAGCATTTTTATGTCTTGAGAATTAAGAATTTTTTAACAGAGTTGAACAAAATCAAAGGAAGAGCAATATTTTATGACACATAAATTATATATGAAATTCAAATGTCAGTATCTGTAAGTCAAATTTTATTGGAACACAGACACACCCACTTGTTTACCTATTGTCAATGTTTGTTTTCACACCACAATGACCAAGTCTTTGAGACAGAGACTGTATGTGAATTACAGCCCCAAATAATTAATATCCAATTCTTTATAGAAAAAGTTTACCAGCCCTTTATTCCTTATTCTGAACAAAAAGTTGAAAGTATGTGCTTTACCAAATTTTAGTGAGAATTAGGAAGTGGAAACATATCCAAAATCCAGTATGGAATGTGTTACTTGTCAGGAAAGGAAATGTATTTTATCCTCTGTTTCCAGAAGTCCACAGTGAGAAAGAAATCTTCTAGGAGAGTCATTCTCAAAGTGCATCACTGGATCACAGCAGTGGCATTGCTTTGGAATGTGCTAGAAATGCAAATTCTCAGGCCTCAGTCCAGACCTACAAAAATCAGACATTCTGGGATTGAGGTACAGCAATCTGTGTTTTAGCAAGCCTTCCAGAGGACTCTTGTACACATTTCCAGTATATGGGGACCACTGGAAATCACTGTGCTGAAAAACATTTAGAAACAAAGCAGAAAATAATTATTACCAGGTGGACAAAAATCCCATGCAACCAAGTGTGAAAGTCCATTGTTCTGGTCACTGATTGATGTTGACAAAATCAAGTCATTTCTAGGCAAACACACAGACACACACACACACACACACACACACAAGAAAATTCTATTCTGCATGGTGGACACAAATTTATGAAGTTTCTCAGCTGAGATTTCAGGATAATAATGGCCCTGAATTTTATATTGACATGACACTCTTGGTAGAGATCAAACACTGAGTGAAACTGAACATGTTTCTGACATCTGACAGAAATAGCCAGTTTATAGGAGGTGAGTTATACTTGTTCTACATGCAAAAGACAGGATATCATTAACTAAAATGCTCCTCTGCAACTATTCTCTTATTTATGTCACACTCCCAGGAAATCTAAACACAGATGATCCCAGATTTAGGATGGTATTGACATACAAGTTTTTGACTTTATGATGTTGTAAAATCAATATGCATTCAACAGAAACTGTACTTCAGATTTTGAATTTTGATCTTTTCCTGGGCTAGCTACATGTTGTATGATACTCAGTATTCTCTCGTGATGCTGGGCAGGGGAGCTCCAGCTCCCAGTCAGCCACGTATCATGAGGGTAAACAACCAATGTATTCAGAACCATTCTACAGCCATACAACCATCATGTTTTTCACTTTCAATACAGTATTTAATAAGTCACATGAGTTATTCAAAACTTCATTACAAAGTAGGCTTGGTTTTAGATGATTTTGCCCAACTGTGGGCTAAGGTAAGTGCTCTGAGCACTTTTAAGGTAGGCTAGGCTAATCTACAGTGGTTAGGTAGGTTAGGTGTATTAAATGTATTTTCGAGTTAACAATATTTTCAATTTATGATGGGTTTTTTGGGATGTAACCCCATTGTAAGTCAAGGGAGATCTGTAATTCACTGTGAAGCTTCTCACTTCTTCAAAGCACATTCTTAATAACTCATCCTGTCTCCCTTTCAGAAATGTAATTCTGAAAAAGACTTAAAAGAAACAAAAAATCTTGAAGGATAAGATCATAACACTTTTGCATCTCTCCAGATGCCTTAGGAGCTTTCCCAGGTAGCAACAGACCAAATTTTCCTTCAGGATTCTTGAGTATGTTATGTTTTAGCTCTCATTAAAAAAAAACAAAAACAAGCCAACAAAAAACCGCAAATGTGTTTCTTAGAGCCAACGATAATCCTAGTAAAAATGATGGGAATTTATGTCCCACGTATTGAGTACTCTGTCTGTGCCATGCACTGTTACAGGAATTCCCCACGGAGTATCACATTTTATCTTATTAGAAATCCAGTTACGTAAGTATTAGCATCTACCTCTTAGAGGTAAGAAGTCAATTCGAATTGGTTTTGAGCTCCTTGGTGAAAGAGGTGATTAGAGGAGATACTTGAGAGAAGGATGTAAAGCTCTAGGTATAAAGAAATTTTTCTGGGAACAAGAGACAAAATGTACCCAAGTTGTCCCAACACTCAGCATCTCCAATAGAGAACACAGCATGGCTTGGCTCCAGGCCTCATCGCCATCCCCATCTCCCACCAAGGCTTGGAAGCTTTGAAGGGATCTAGCAATTTGTTCTCGGCACAGACACTTTTGGGCCGCTCTGTCAGTGGCATTGCCAGCAGCCCATGGGGACAGCAGAAGTCAGAGTAGGAGCTGTAAGCAGGGCAGAACATGCTGAGGGGTTGCTGGCAGGAACAAGTGAGCTAGCTCCATGGAACCTTCCTGAATTCCCCAGGAGTTGAGGGATGCTGGTCCTCCTCCTGCTCTGTTGAGGTCTCTGGTTCTGGTGGATATGTGGGGAGTGGTATGTCTTTCAATGTTATATTCTCTATTTTTTTTTTTTTTTTTTTTGCGGTACGTGGGCCTCTCACTGCTGTGGCCTCTCCCATTGCGGAGCACAGGCTCCGGACGTGCAGGCTCAGCGGGCATGGCTCACAGGCCCAGCCGCTCTGCAGCATGTGGGATCTTCCCGGACTGGGGCAAGAACTCGTGTCCCCTGCATCGGCAGGTGGACTCTCAACCACTGCGCTACCAGGGAAGCCCTGTTATATTGTTCTTAATGAAAATTGAAGGTAGTCCTGCCAAGTGCTTTGGCACTAATATTTAGTAGTTTAAAGTATACACTTTATACAGGGGCTGACATTTAGGATAGAGTTTATTCTGCACTCATAAAGAACCAAAAGCCTCAAAATTCTTTATGGGAGTTGAAAGAAAACTTCCAGCCGTGGCCCCTGGGTTAATTCAGTAGGCTATAAAAGTAGGAGAGTAGAATACTACCAAGAGTAGAATGGGTACAAAATCTTTGCTTTCTACCACTGGTTTGTACCATCTCCATGAGACGTTTGGACCTGGGAGGAGCTGATGGTGGGTCAGGAGGAGAAATGCAGCTCACATTGCTATCTTACTTAACCATAGTTTTGACTAGATGATCATTCTCTCTCCCAGGGAGAGTTTCTTGCTCTCACACTCTACTCTCTTGGGCTCTCTCTCACACATACATACTCAGAGGTAAACACATATACACCAACATTCAGATCTACAAAAAGAAGGAATTCCTGAAGTCAAGTCAGATGCTTCACTGCTAGTGAACTGCTTTGGACTATACACGCATTATCAGTGAAGAACCTATTCTGTGGCCTGTACATAAATCATCACACTGAATCAGCAACCTGACCCAGTAAATATTTATATCACAACTTTTCAGAGGAAGAAACCAAAGTTTCAAAAAGTCAGCAGTTTACTGAAAGTCATACCTATATTTGACTTTTTTTTTAATAGACTTTTCTCTCTTTGTTAAAATTAATTAATTATTTCTTTTTGGCTGTGTTGGGTCTTCATTGCTGCATGTGGGCTTTCTCTAGTTGTGGCGAGCGGGAGCTACTCTTCGTTGCGGTATGCAGGCTTCTCATTGTGGTGGCTTCTCTTGTTGTGGAGCATGGGCTCTAGGGTGCGTGGGCTTCAGTAGTTGTGGCACATGGGTTCAGTAGTTGTGGCTCGTGGGCTCTAGAGTGCAGGCTCAGTAGTTGTGGCACACGGGCTTAGTTGCGCCGCAGCATGTTGGATCTTCCCAGACCAGGACTCGAACCCGTGTCCCCTGCATTGGCAGGCGGATTCTTAACCACTGCACCACCAGGGACGTCCTGACTTTGGGTTTCTGAGTGATGCTTTGTATCACTTATACAAATGGTCACTTGTATCACTTTTATCAGGAGACTGATTAAAAGTCTCCTGGCTCTACATGTGCCTCTTAAAATTGCTACTGAAATAAACGTTGCCCTCAGATGCTGCTTTTTTACTGAAGATGTTTGAGTGGTCTTGATTTTTATAAAATATTCTCAACCTGGTCCTGTAAGCTGAAATTCTAAGATAAATTCTCCCTTTGAGCAAATCACAGATCCAAATTAGCATGAACACCTAAACGATTTCGCTTGTAAGACTTTATTGTCATTGGGCTTTTAACGATATTATTGATTCTGATGTTTCGAAGAAAGAAAACACACTTTGGAATACACACTAAAATTTGACCTCTGAATGTCTAGAGATTTTCTCCCATGCCAGGTCCTCTGTAATTATGGAAGATGAGATCATCTTGACTTGAACCTCATCATTTCTGCTGCAGGGTACATTTTGGAATTAGCTATTTCATCAAAGAAACAGTTGTCAGACTGATTATTTAAATAAATACAATAAAATTCTGTTGACCTGTGTTCTGAGGAAAATATCATGGCGAAGCAGCTTTGGACAGGGTTGTGCCTTTGGTGGAAGGTTGCCAAATTCAGAACAAGGTCCTCCTCGTGATTTTCACTTCAAAGTGAAGCTACTAGTTTTTGTTATTGTGCATTAATCTAAGTTAATTTTAATGTCCTCAAGATGTAAATCTTTTACAACTTGGAGATGAATTAATATAAAATATTCATTGGTTCTGAATAGAACTGGACAATTTCTGCTCTGTCCTACAAACTTTTACAGATGAAAGGTAATCTCCACGAAGAATTTAGATGCCAGTCTGAGTTATGACTCTTGAAACAAGATGACCTCATGCATATTTAGATCCTGTATATTCACGATTTTTTTTGTAGGAACATTTGTTATTGGTTACAATAGTTTTCAGCTAAAAAAATAAGCCCTGAATTGTGACTTACCAGACTCCTTGATGTCAGTTAAAATATTAATCTTGCTGGCGTTTTCCATTTTGCAAGAGGTTTTAAATAGACGAGCCCTTCATTTGAACTGTATTGTGTACAGTGACTCATTGCTGTTTCTGCCAAGAAATGGATTGGAAATAACATTTTTTTTCCTGTAGAAGAAAAGATATATAATGTGTATGTAACTTTATATAAGATATGTAATTTAGCCTATTTTCAAAAGTTAGGGCCAGAAACATCTCCAGTAATGAAACCCTTGAATCATCTTAAACTTCACTTGAGTGGATATTTTGCATGTATTATCATAATTATTTCTCCAAATGCCTCTATGAATTAAGTATTATTGTGCCCATTTTACAAATAGTAATCTAAGGCTCCAGCTCTTATCTGCCTAGTATAGGACTGCACAGCTATAGTTTCTCTAAGTATCTTAGCAACCCCTAAAATTTATCTTTTAAATCTGCATTTTATAAAAGAGAACCTGTCTCTCAGGTTTGTATGTCCCAGTAACAAGACTCTCAGACATGATGGGATGACCACAGCCATTCCTCTTTCCTAAAATAAGTCTGTTCAGTTGCTGGAGATTACTGGAGATAGCTCATTCTTCAGAAAGCATCTCCAAGAGACACGTGGAGCAAGGTGTTTTTCCAAACGTTTTTAGTCACAGATTCCTCTTTCTAGCACAACCCTTATTAAATTCTTCAGAACACAACCCTGCTCTCCATGGAGCTATGAGAAATTTCTAGTGAGATTGAAAAAAAAAATTTTCAAAAATTTAGGTTCATTTAAAAACTTCTATATTTCTTTTTAAAAAAAAAAACATGATCTTGAAACATGTTGAGTGAGGACATTGTCTCAATATTTAGCAAGGAAAAAGTCCAAATTAGATTTAGGGTTCTATGAAGATTGCAAGGTCTGTCAACCTTTTCCAATAATCATGGCTACATATCCAAATGAATGATCTAGATGTCTTTTTTAAAAAATGAGCTTTGACTCATATATTTTATTCATTTGTATTTTGTCTTTCCAGATAACACCAAATAATTTATTTCAGTAGAATTGATCGTTGGGAACTTGTTTTTCTCTCCTTTGGTCTTTATATAGAAATAATATCTCAACTGACATTAAACTGAGTCTGTGCTTCTTTAGGTCTCCTCAAAATCTGTCTTTCTGGAAGTGACAGAACTTTAGCTATTATTTTTAGGCAATAATCGTAGCCTGTTTCAGTGATCAATATCTTTAACTGGAAAGAAAGAAAGTAAAAAGAGAAGGTAATAAAAATAATGAGAGAATGCTAGACTTCACGGAACACAGAAATAGGATCTAACTCTCTTCTGGAACCAATTTCCTAAACTTAGCATGAGTATTTGCTCTGTTACTTCCCCTCTTAGGACCCCTGTAAATCGTGCTCTCTCCTTAGCATTGACACTCTTCAGATGCAGTATGTTGCTCTTATTGTGACTTGCCCAGGGCTGTTGTGACAAGTACCAGATACATGCAGAAATGGAACGGAATAAGAGTGCTTAAGGATAGTTTCCTCCCAGCTATTGCTAGGTCATAATAAACATGTTAATTCTTTCCATTATACTGCATAAACTCAATCCTTCCAGCCTCCACTCAATCATGTTTTGGTGTGAGTGATCATTGATGTCATTATCCTCCAGAAGCACTTGCTGGATGTACTCATGTGATTGCAGTTTGTTATTCAAAGCAAACTGTACAGCCTGGATCCATTCACCTTACATTCTAACATTAGGGGAGAGGCTAAGGGCGAGAATGAGCATCTTCCAACCGCTCTTACCTGTAAAAGAAAGAAGGGCCGTGAGGTGATGGTACAAGTTAAGATGATGGATGTGCATCTCATTTTCTGGCCTTTAGATTCATAGCTGAGGCGGTATAAATTTGTACAAGGAAACCTTCATAATTTTGCACAGGAATTGGAGTAGTTTATTAAATCAATTATCCAAGTATTTATTGAGCATTCATTTTTTAACTTAGAATGTTAGTTACACTGGAAATGGCCAAAAGAAACTTTTTCTTCCCTCAAAGAAAAGTGAAATGTGAAATAAACCCATAAACACACCTATAAACACCTTCCCACTTATTCAACATAAGTCACATTTAATTCATATAATTTCCCCATCTTGGAGATGAAAAATTTTTGCTAGGAAGACTAATTAGAAGTTAAATCACACTGTAGTAAATATCTCATGGTTTTAATTATATTTCCTCTTCATCATCTTTATGCAGATGACAATTCAGATGATAAATAAATAAGTCCTTAAAGGAGTAGAGCAGACTTTACAAATGATGTTGGAAATTAGAGGAAAAAGAAATCACAGAAGGACAGAAGTGATAAAAATGGAGGCAGAGCTTGGAGCAGTACTCAAGAGAAAGGGCTTAGAATGATAAATTAGGATAGAGAAGTCAAAAGGTTCCAAATTGAGGAAACAGCTCACACAAATACATGTATAGGAAGGAGTAGCCCCCTTATGATAGAGGGTGTGTGTGTGTGTGTTTTGGTCTATTCTGTTTGAAGAAAAATGGTAATGATGAGGAAATATGATTCTTTGCCAAGAACAAACCCTTGAACATTGCTCCTCTTTACAGCTTGAAAGTGTATGTATGTTGTTGCTCTCTGCAAAGCTCACTGGGCAGAAAGCGGATGCTGGAATTTCATGTATCTTAAATCACTTTAGGATTGATGTTAGTGGCTTCTTCTCTGCTTCTAAGCATCTTCAAGATTAGAAAATTTAATTCAAAGAAATTCTTTTCTTCTGCATAGATGTTATCTCACTCTGTATGGAATTCAAGTATCTCTCAGTTGACCTAATAGCTACCAATTGTTTCGTGTGTTTCTGAGTCTGACTGGAAGCAGATTTGGTAGCCCATAAAAGTTACTTTAGGGATCAGTAAAAGAAAATAAGGATGATGCCCTGAGCAGATTTCAGACAACAAAGACTAAGTCCACGCATCAGCCACCTCCCCCATCAGGCTGCCTTTCAGCATTATGTGGTACTTTAAATAGCCACCTGTTTTACTAAATATCAAAGAAATGGTACTTTGATAGAGATTGCATTGAATCTGTAGATTGCCTTGGGTAGTATTGTCATTTTGACAGTACTGGTCCTTCCAATCCAAGAACATGGTATATCTTTCCACTTGTTTGTGTCATCTTCAATATCTTTCATCAGTGTCTTAGAGTTTTCACAATACAGGTCTTTTGCCTCCTTAGGTAGGTTTATTCCTAGGTATTCTATTTTATTTTATTTTATATTTTTGTTATGATAGTAAAGGGGATTGTGAAGGAAGCCAGACAGAGGAAGAGAAATATTGTACGATATTGCTTATATGTGGAATCTAAAAAAAACAACAAAACAAATGAACTTATATACAAAACAGAAATAGACCCACAGACATAGAAAACAAACTTACGGTTACCAAAGGGGACAGGGTAGGGAGGGATAAATTAGGAGTTGGGGATTAACATATACACACTAATGTATATAAAATAGATAACCAACAAGGACCTACTGTATAACACAGGGAACTATACTCAATATTTTAAAATAACCTATAAGGGAAAAGAATCTGAAAAAAAATATGAAATGACTCAATTGACATTTGGGTGGACTTAACATTACTTTGGGAAAAAAAGTACATATTGAGGCTCTGTTGGTAAAATCATTTAACTAATCCTGGCCTCTCTTTAGCTAGTAACTTACTCATGAGCCCAGGGACACATGGCAGTGTGACACCACAGAGATAGACTCTCTCTTCTGAAGTCAGTGCTCACTACAGGGTCACCTGGTGAGCTGTCATCACCTGGCATTGCTTATACAGATTCAAGTCTTTTCAGATTTTATCCGACAAATCCTCTTTACCCACTTGCTCCTTCCTATTTTGGTTTACTTCACTGACTTCCAGATGACAGAGCATAATCTAGAGGCAAAGGGTAAGGAGTAAGCAATCTATAATCTGCCCCTGACTAGCTGTGCGTAACTCTTATTTCCTTTACTTCACAAGTTCTCCATGGGCCTCAGTTTCCTCTGCTGTAAAATTCTATAAGATCCATTTAGTTTGGAGATCTTATGAAATAAAACTTTAAATCCCAATCTACTGGATGAAAACTAAATATATAGAGGTTAGATAGTTAGGGTTACAGAGCTAAGACATGTAGATGTTTAGCATCAAAGAATATGTTAAAATCAGGTACTAGTTTCTCTCCAATCGATCCTTTTCACTACCAAAATGTTAATTAGCAGAATCACTGACAAGTCTGAATAGTATCTTTTCTCTTCCAAGGCCTAAAATATTTTGAAAGACATACTAGGATGCCCAATAGCCAGACTGGAAAGAGAAAGAGGCAGAGAGACAGAAAAGAGAAAATAGGAACCCATTTGTGAGTACCTCTTATGGACCAAGTGTTTTACTGTATTACCAAATAATCTCACAAGGTAACTAGGATCACCCCTAATTTTCTAATAAACTATTAGGAAGCAGAAACCATATCTTATTTGAATATGGAATCCTAGTGCTCCAATGCTGGTACATGATGGTACTCAAAACTGCTTTTTGAACAAGGTAAGGGAGGGAGGGCGGGAGAAAAATGAGTCATTAAATAACTTTCTCAGAGTCCTAGGCTGGCAAGGAGCAGAGTAGGGGTAGATAACCCTAAATACTCACCCTTTAATGATTGCCTTCTAAACACAGGTTGTGTCCTAAAATATTTAGTCAGAGCTAGCCGAGAAGAGCTAAGCATCAGTTTTAGCCAAAGAAAAAAACAATAAATCTATAGTGTTCTTAACCTTGAAACATACTCCATAACCAAACATGCCACTCACTAAAAAATAGCTCTGAGCACACTCTTTTTGCTGACAGCAGACCAAGTGCAAACACTACATATGAAGTGCTTATAACCAATTCCTATTGTCTCAGCTCTGTGTAGTCATATTGATCTATTTTTCAGTGAACTCTATTGAAATTAAAACTCAATTATTTAAAATGCGCTGCATTTAGACAATGACAGTTGTTTTACAGGGTGTCTGGGGAGACGCATGATCTCCTGGGGCGTGCTAATGGTTTCAGGTAGCAGAATCCCATTACCACCAGCTGGTCATTTTTCCTAAAGAAATATCTTTTGTGAGACGGTTATTACCAATATAAAATATTGGTAATAACTTTAAAAAATAACTACTTTAAAAAATATAAACATGTGGATGATTCAGGGATTTGCTAGTATATATATTGGACACTGGGAGCTGGCAACATACTCAGAAGCCCATTATAAATTTTGGCAATTAACATTGTCCAGAGGACTCAAGAATCCCAGAGCTGTGGCAACCTTTGCTGACACTAGCAAAGCCATTGCTTCTCTCTGTGTTTTCTCACAACCAAAGAGAGAATCACACGTTTTCCCATTAGAGTAAACGCGTTCACTGACTCATTCCCTCCCTCCCTCACTTATTCATTCCTATGCTTTTTTTTTGTTTCCCCTCAACAATGAACATCTTTTAAGCCTCATCACCTATTTTGAAAAACTTAGGAACCCAAAGATGAGAAAAATATAATCATTTTCCCTAAAGACTCAATCTGGATGGAGAAAAAGTGATATAAAACAAATATGCAAGATACAATGTGATAAATGTACTGATAGAGATTATAATTGAGATCAGAAAGGAAAACAGAATAGGGATGGGGACGCTGAATTCCGCTGGGCTGTGTGTGCACAGTGTGTCTGGCCTGAGTGACAAGACAGTCTGTCAGAACAAGCCTCACTGAAGGGCTTGATGTCCAGATGCACCTTAAAATGTGTGCAGCACTAGTCACAGTAGCCAAGACATGGAAGCAACCTAAGTGTTCATGGACAGGGGAATGGATAAAGAGGATGTGGTATATATACGCAATGGAATATTATGCAGCCATGAAAAAAGAATGAAATAATGCCATTGGCAGCAACATGGTTGGACCTAGAGATGATCATACTAAGTGAAGTAAGTCAGACAGAGAAAGACAGATATCATATGATATCACTTTTATGTGAAATCTAAAAAAAAAAAGTGATACAAATGAACTTATTTACAGAACAGAAATAGACCCACAAACATAGAAAACAAACTTATGGTTACCAAAGGGGAAAGATGGGGAGGGATAAATTTGGAGTTTGGGATTAACAGATACACACTGCTATATATAAAATAGATAACCAACAAGGACCTACTGTATCGACCTACAGGGAACTATACTCAATATTTTGTAATAACCTATAAGGGAAAAGAATCTGAAAAAGAATATATATGTGTGTATATATATATATATACACACACACACACACACACATATATATATATTCTTGTGTTTCAGGTGTATAACAATGTGATTCAGTTTATATATATATATATGTGTGTGTGTGTGTATATATATATATATATATAAACTGAAACATCATAAATCAACTATACTTCAATAAAATAAAAAAAGGAAAGAAAAGAATAAAGCTGACAAACATTGAGAAAGTTACGTAGGCAAAGGAAAAATGAGAAGTAGGATTAGCAGTCCATATAAATCAAATAAATGACAAAAAGTATATTTTCTTGGAAATTTAAGGAATAATCTCATATAAGGGAATATAAGGGGTTTCATATTGCTAGAAAATAAACTTCAAAGCAAGAGCTGATCAAGGGTAATTCTGGCTAAGATGGAATCAGAGCACAGATAATCTTGTGTACCATTTTGGGAGTTTTGATGTTTATCATGTAGTAATTGGGCAGTTCTTGAAGTGTTAGAAGCAGGGCAGGGGCATGGCCACATTAGGTTTATAGGGAAACAGATTTACAATATATTTCCTATTCATGTTTATAAAATCAAAACCCAGTACTTTTTAAAAACCTGAAAAACATTTGCTACAAACTCATTTTATAACATCTGACCCGAAATGGTGCAAGCTATTTATAGTCCTTATTTATCTCATGTACAATGCATGTTAATTTGTTATGCTGGAGAAATATTAGCAAATGCCAATACAAGATGCTGCTCCAGACCTTGCAGGCTTGTCATGAAGTAAATGATAGGCTGCTCCTTTGCAAACTGTTAAAAATTTTGAATTATGAAACTGTTTTGATAAAGGGAACGTAGGTGGACCACCTTAGACTCTGTAGTTGAAGTGAGGTGAACTAATTAGCAGCTAATAATAACTAAGAGGACCTGTCTCTCTCTCTTGCAAATATATTCAGGAAATTATGGAGCAAACTCTGTGCGACATTAAATAAATCCAAAACCAGAAGAGCCATCCCTCAGGAAACTGTGGAGTATTTCTGCAGTGGGCCTTTTTCTTTAAAAGTCCTCATGGTGTGATCAGGGCCTTTGGAGAAGGATGTGCCATGGGGATTTTTTGGTATTTCTTCTTGTCCCAAGTGACACAATCATATCAGAGATTTGCCCAT
This sequence comes from Aethalodelphis obliquidens, assembly GCF_003676395.1. Taxonomy (NCBI): domain Eukaryota; kingdom Metazoa; phylum Chordata; class Mammalia; order Artiodactyla; family Delphinidae; genus Aethalodelphis; species Aethalodelphis obliquidens. The sequence continues at coordinate 7,643,687 of NW_020837991.1, read as the reverse complement.
GATTATAAAGACCCTAAATTCTCTTTGGTTCTTATTTTTAAACTGCCTAATAATAATTAAATTCTGCCCAGGTTTTTGAGCTTTCTTTATTATTATTTTATCTTTCTGAGCTTGAGTACCTGGCAGATGTGAACCCAAGACTTGAAAAACAAAGGCAGACAACAGTGATCTGTGCTGTGTATCCATTTTTACTGTTGGCATCCTAATTTAGGATGGGTCCGGATTATTTAAACTCTCTCCTAACTGGGCTTTTTGTCTCTAGAATGGCCTCTCTCAAAACAATTCTTTTGTTACAGGCAGAGTTGGTGAAGCAATATTGTGCATATTATGCTTGGACTTGATTGTATAATTTACCTTGTTTGTTTCTTGTGGTCTTTTTGCTCAATCCCCTTTTTGCGATATCTTTAGGTTGGTCCCACACTGATACATCTCTGTTTATTATGCATTTTGGATGCCTTTTATGTGTCACTCATTTGATGAGAGACCGTGAAGGAGAGAGACCAAAAGAGTGAATCAGACCCAGAGACCATTGGATTCTGTTCTGTTGTCTCTGAACCCCTGTCAACAAGAGTCAACCCCATGAGCTTGACCCCTCTCTGGGCCAGCAGGAAATTACTTAAGTAGAAATAATACCTTATGTATTATAATGAGACCATTTGGTATTTGTTTCTCTTTAGCAAAATAAGATATTCAACTGAAGAAGTGTTTTCTATCCTCCATCCTGACAACTTTATACTTGCTAAAATGCAGTGCTGGCCTGTTTCTTCATTCAGCTGCATCTTCCGTGCTACTCTGCCATGTCAAGAGAGAGCTATGGAATAAACTGGAAAACTCACCCAGAACCTGTTGATCTTCACAATGGATTCCTAACTAGCATACGACTTTTGGAGACCTGTGTTGTTAATGCCTCTGTGGCATGAATTTGTTTTCAGCTTCCTTTGACCAATGGTCACTACAGCTGGCAGGACCTTATAGATGATGGTTTGCAGTTGGGTGGTTTTTCATAGTTCTTATAATGGCATTTTCTATTTCTCATTCTTTTTGTTTTCACTGGATTTCAGAGAGGAGAGTACTTACTTAGCTATCTTTTACTTGAAGCCCAGAGTGTCCCTTCTAAAACAAAATCATGACTCCTTTTGTTTCAGATTCTTCAGTGACTCTACTCTCTTTGGGATCTATCTGGACACCTTACTTTGACCTTCATTGCCAACTTTCCAGCATCATTTCTCAAATCCTCCTTTCATATTCTAGGCTTAAAACATCCTGAGTCATAATCATTCACAATTCCCTGCACATATCCAAATCCTGTTCCCATCTAGGCCTCTGCCATCTGTCTGGAATTTCCTTTAAAGTGAGTCAAGACAATTTTAAGGTACTCGTGGGTAGAATGCTATTTATTCTAAATAGTAATTTCTCTTTATAATGGGATGCATGGTAAAATGAAATTTATGTTTTTATTCTTCAGGGACTTAGTTTTAAAGATTGGATTCATTTCCATTTCAAAAGAAAAAAGATTCGAAAAAGAAATAAGACCCATCTATTTGTTCATTCTCCCAGTAATGTGTTTGTTTATAGTAGAATGAACAGTAATACTTAGAAATAGCTGGTATAGAAATTATTCCATCTTCATTTGATTTTGTATTAATTAGAGTACTTGCAGTTACCCAATAATTAAACCCCCAATTTTCAGAAGTTTATTGATCCCTTATGTAATCGTCTATAGTAGATGTTTCTGGTTGGGGTAGCTTACCACCATATGGTGATTCAGGGAACCAGGTTGCCTCCAATTATGGCTTTTAAATCTTTTAGTGCCTGAGTTGTCCACATCCAGATGGCAGATTAAGGAAGAGAGAGTAGAGACAGTGCAAACTCTTCTTAAAAACCCCAAGACTATAGTAGTATACGTAACTTGTGCTACATTCCATAGGTGAGAACTAGTTGCAGGGCCAAACCCACGTGCAAGGAGGGAGTTGGGAAATTGATCTCATGACCTAGAATCTTCTTTTCAGGGGCAACTCAGTACTACAGAGGAGGGAGCAAGAAGGTAAACCGTTTGTCATAGTCGTGGGCTGAGTCATATATGTCCTTTGGCTTCATCTTTCGATAGAATTCTCTTTCAAAGCTTGTGTCAGCAAACTAATGCTTTGTGTTATCCATCAATGTCAAAACATTCATCAAAAAGGAAAAGAAAAATATCTGATTGGAGAAAGCATTTGTTACTTCTTCAAAGGTTCCGTCTCTTGAGCCAGGGATGGGGTAGGCAGAGCATTCTCCAGTCTGCAGGTGTAGACCCTGGTTGGCCTAAGCCAATTAGTATATCCCATCTTCCAGGCGATTGCAATTGGGCAAAAATGATCATATGCCCCATTTTAGACTAATAGGAGGCAGGCATGGACATTTTATTTGACTTTTGTGGATAGTGAAAGCTTGCATTTTTGTTGTAATAGATCATGAAAATGAGAAGATATGTTGAACTGTGTTCATTTTTCTGTTAGAGAGGGAGAATTTATCTAAAAGTAAAGTAAACACAGAGAACATGGGGCTAATGGGGAGAGAGAGAAGGAAAGTTGGATTCTGTTGACATTTTTTGGCATCTGAATTAATTACTTCTGAAGTCTACCGCTACGACTTTTTTTTTTTTTCATTTTACTTATGTCTATTTGTGATCTTTTAAAAGTCAATTAAGCTAGGATTCTGAGTGATACACATACCAAATAAGTATTATAAAGTTTAAAAGATCTGGCTTATATTCTGAAATCTAATTAGGAAAAATAAGTCACCTACAAAAGTCAACAGAAACACCAGCAAACTATTAACACTCCTGAAAAGATTGCTAATAGACTTTTATTCACTGATAAAGATGCTTCCATCTAAGTAAGATACTGATTAAGTTGTCCAACATCTGATTAAAAAAAAAAAGGTGGAAAGGAAATAATGAATCATAACCTATTTGAATTTGAAAGGGGTGAAGGGAGACCTTGATCATTGTTTTCTGGTGGCTGAAAAATTGAGCTGGATAATATATAGAAATTTCTTTCTTGATCCAAGTTTGGTCTAGACAAAGACTTGAAGGTACACAATTAATTGGAACAAGATCAAACAAGGAATTGCCCTGTCATTATGCAAATATCAGGATGTGAATTATGTGAATGTATCTATGTGTATATATATTTATTTATATTATATATCACATATATATGTATGTAAATTTTATGTGTATATAAAGAAAGAGAGAGTAAGTGAGAGTTTTCTATATCAGTCAAAGATATACACCCTAACATGCCACAGTCTTTGTTGATTCACATCAGGTATGGATAAAAGAAGTTGATAAATAATATGAGAATATTTTTGTATACTACAAGGTGTTAAATACATAACAAGTATTATTACCATGGCTATGATTATAAAAGAAAAAAAAGTAATGTCTGCCAAAATTTGAGCATAGGAATAATAACACTTTAAGTCATTTAACTAGAAATAAAGGAGTCTTTTATAAAAAGAGCATTGAATATTAATATACAAATTCTTTAAAAATGAAGTTGTTTACACTACACACAAATATAAAGCTTTTAAAATGCACTTAAGCCTATATAAGAAATTTGCCAAAAAGTGTTATCTTGTAGACACTGAGAATTGTAAATGTGAATATATAATGACATCATTAACATTATAAAGTTTTTATTTTTTCAATCACCAAACATTTATGCAAAATACTCAAAAAAATGACATAAAATCATGCAGAAAATATGGCACTGCCTAACCTCTGCAGGAATTAGAATAAAAAATTGAAAAAAGAACACTGATTAAGAGGAGTATAAATGTATTTAAACATACTGTAAAGCAGAAGAAAACAGTGTTATGAAAAAAAAATCTCAGATTGTGTCCAGGTGATTCATATCTTGTGTGAGACTTTTCAGGTTCATTTAGCACAGACTTCTGAGTTTCTTTTATTTCAAACATTTATGCTGTGAGGAAGGCAATTTGGCAACCAATTTTAGAGGTGGTTGCAGCATATCCTGCTAAATTGTCATGTTTTTCCCCACAAAACACTTAAATAGCACAAATACTTTGTCAGATCAATAGTAAAATATTCTCTAAATGAAAGACTGAAGATCATTAATCAAACCTACATCAAAGTGAATGGCTTAACTTTACTCCATTGGAAGATTAAATCTAAGCATTTAAGTACACACACAATAAAAATATGTGATGTGCAATATTTTCCATCCATTCACTTTCTATATGACAGTAATACTGCCAAATTTGAAACTTTATTTTATACAAGAGCTGTCTTACAAATTACAAGTATCTTCTATACTTAAATAGTAGAGAACCAATGTTAAAAACAATTCTAGAAGAGGTAAGAAATAAAATATCGAGACCTGAGGAGAGTAAGTAACAATCAAATTGATGTGTGTGCTTGTGGCTTCAGGATTTCCCAGGTTCTAAGCCCTCTAATCTTCATGGGAACTGCATCATTCTCCTCGTTTCCTTTCATGCTCTTAGGACCACCTCACCTAAGGTTAGGCCCTCTTCACATAGGAGACCAAAAAGGAGAGCTCTGGCTCAGAAATCCACCATGTATTTTTGTTAATCTGGTCCCTGCAGTCCTCTTCCTCCTGTCCAACTTGGGACTGTTTGACACCTGCCTTCTCTTCCCCCTCACCTCACAGTGTCATCCTTTTCTAGCTATATTCTGTTTTTTAGATTATAAAGGATTGACTGCCCTTACATTGCCTAGACTTTTCCTCTAGCTCTGACGTTTTTGGTTATATCCTCCTTCAAATGAACCCATCTATTTAGACTGGATTCCCAGACTGCTCTGCAGAGCTTGTTTTAGGATTCCTGGTCCCACATTCCTTTTATTTAAAATCTACAGCCTAGAAAGAGGTCCCCAGAGTAGACCATCTCCAAGAACATATAGAAATCTTATACCAAAGATTAAAGCATATCTTTTATTTCTCATTTCTTCAAATTAAAAGAAAGCCAAACAATAAACAGACTTCTTACTTAAAAACAAAATACATTTCTTCAAATTAAAAGAAAGCCAAACAACAAACAGACTTCCTACCTAAAAACAAAATAAAATGTTAATATGTACCATCATATAATTCAAGCAATTACCTCTTATTACCAAAAATACTGTGTTACAAACTTTCCAAGTAGTGTTGCTAATCATCATATAAAGGTGATCAGCCTGAAACTAAGATCTTAAATTTTAAATTAAATATATACCAGTAGGTTATGGTGGAGGGAAAAATAGTACATAAGAGCTATAAGCACTTTCCATCTAGTAAGCGATACAACTAAATTTAAACTTTTATAAAATTTCCTTTATTTAGGGTTGGGGAAAACTTGAAATTGATCTTTTAGTGACAAAAATGTCAAACATGTACTCACCTACTTATTGTTATTGAGGAAAAACATGAAGTAAGCCTCCGCATGTGTTGTTGACTGAGGAGTCTGATGTAGTTTGACAGGGTGCATAATTTTATATACGTTTTAACTGTCACAGCTAAGCCTTGGTCTATTTGGTAGGCTTTTTTTTTTTTTTTTTTGGTTTGATGGATATACATAGTGCACAGTGTGACCTATACACTATTGCAGGATCCATGAAACACCAAGAATCGAACAGATGGCATTTGCAACTTTATACTCTGTGTGGAGGCTGTCTGAGTGATTTGCCTCTGTATTACCTAACTTAGAGCCCAAGTGGCCAAAAGCTGTGGGAAGCAGTGGGCATGTATTGTGAAAACCAAAATGGGACTACAGACCTACAGACACATGGGGGAAAGAGATTACATTTTACCCAACAGCATTAGAATATACTTTTTTTTTCTTCAAGTGAACATGGAATATTATCCATGTTCATATTTTAGGTCATAAAACAAATCTTAATAAACTTACAAGGATTGAAGTCATACAAAGTATCTTTTCCAATCACAGTGGAATGAAGCTAGAAATCAGTAACAGCAGAAAAACTGGGAAATTCACAAATATGTGGAAATAAACAATACACTCTTAAACAACCAATGGGTTAAAGAAGAAATCATAATTAAAAAAAATATGATGCCATAAATTGGATAACCTCAATAACATTGACAAATTCCTAGAAACACATAACCCCCTAAGACTGAATCACAAATAAATAGAAAATATGAACAGATCTATAACTGGTTAGTATATTGAATCAATGATCAACAATACCATAAAAAGAATAGCCAAGATCAGATGGTTTACCGATGACTTCACCAAACATTTAAAGAATTAACACAAATCCTCCTAAAACTCATCCAAGAAATCATAGAGGAGGGAATACTTTCCAACACACTCTGTGAGACTAATATTATCTTAATACCAGAGCCAGACAGACATTACAGGAAAAGAAAATTACAGACCAATATCCCTTATGAATATTGATGCAAAAATTCCTCTAAAAATACTAGCAAACTGAATTTAACAACATTTTTAAAGGATCACACACTGACCAAGTGGAATTAATTTCTAGAAGGCAAAGATAGTTCAACACATAAAAATCAATGTGATACTTTACATTAATAGAATGAAGAAAAAGCACATGATCATCTCACTTGATAAACAAAAAGCATTTTACTGAATTTATCAGCCTTTTATGATAAAAATACTCTATAGGGAAATACCTGAACATAATAAAGCCTACATAAGAAGAACCTACAGCTAATATCATACTCAGTGGTGAAAGACTGAAAGTTTTCACCTTCAATATCAGGAACAAGGCAAGGATGCACAGTTTCACCACTTCCAATCAGCATAAGACTAAAAGTCCTTACCCAAGCAATCAAGGAAGAAAAAGAAAGCAATCAAATTGGAAAGGAATAAGTAAAATGATCTCTGTTCACAATGATATGATCTGCTATGTAGAGAGCCCTAAACATTCCACTATAAAAGAGAAATTATTCGACTTAATAAACAAATTCAGCAAATCTATGTTGTATAAAATCAATACACAAAATCAGTTGTATACTAAAAATAATGTGAAATAGAAATTATGAAAATAATTAGATTCACAGTGACATCAAAAAGTATAAAATACTTAAAAATAAATTTAACAAAGAGGGTAAAAACTTGTAAACTAAAAACTGTGAATGTTGGGACCTTCCTGGTGGTCCAGTGGTAAAGAATCTGCCTTCCAATGCAGGGCATGTGGGTTCAATCTCTGATTGGGGAACTAAGATTCCACATGCCGTGGGGCAACTAAGCCCAAGTGCCACAACTAGAGAGACTACAAGCTGCAAACTACAGAGCCCACATGCTCTGGAGTCTCTGTGCCACAACTAGAGAGAGAAAACCTGCACGCCAGAACTAGACAGAAGCCTGCGCGCCACAACAAAGAGCCTGCATGCCGCAATGTAGAGCCCACACACTGCAACAAATGATCCCACATACCGCAACGAAGATCTCGCGTGCTGCAAGTAAGAGCCAACGCAGCCAAAAATAAAAAAAAATAAATTTAAAAAACTACAAAAGTTGCCAAAATAAGTTAAAGATGATACAAATAAATGGAAAGATATTTCTTGTTCATAGGTTGAAACTTTTTTATATTAAGATGTAAAAACAACAAGTGACCTACAAATTCAATCTTATCCCTATTAATATCACAAAAACATTTTTGTAGAAATAAGAAAATTTATTCTAAAACTTATGTGTAATATCATGGGCCCACAAGTAGCCAAAAATAACTTTGAAGTCTAACAGTTCCTGATTTCAAAACTTACCTCAAAGCTACAGCAAAACAAAGTGGTACTAGCATACAGGAAAACATAAACCAATGGGATAGAATAAATAGCCAAGAAATAAATCCTTTTATAAAAATGGTCACATGATTTTCAATAGTGTTACCACAATCATTCAGAGGGGAAGGATGATCTATTCAATAAATGATATTGAGAAGCTGGATATTCATATGCAAAAGAATGAAGTCTGAATTTTATCTTACACCACACATGAAAATTAACTCAAAATGGATATAAGACCAAAACATAAGAGCTACCTATAAGACACTGAGAAGAAAACATAGGGCAAAGATTCACAACATTTGATTTGGCAATGATTTCTTGAATTTGACACCAAAAGCATAAGCAATGAAAGATAAAATAGACAAACTGGATTACACCAAAATAAAAAAAATAAAAAAAAACCCAACATTTGTGCCTCAGAAGACACTGTCAGTAAAGTGAAAAGGAAACCTTAGGATGATAAAAATATTTGTAAATCATATATCTGATAAAGGGTTAATATCCACAATATAGAGAGAATTCCTATAATTTAACAACAAAAATCAACAACCTATTAAAAATAAGCAAAGCATTTGAACAGATATTTCTCCAAAGAAGGTATGCAAATAGCCAATGAACACATTAAAAGATGTTCAACATCACTAAACGTTAGGGAGACAGAAATGAAAACCATACTGAGACACTTAATACCCATTAGGATAACTATTTTTTTTAAAAGGAAAAGAAACACAAATCAAAAAAAGCAAGCATTAGTAAGAATGTGTACAAATTGGGACCCTTGTGCATTGCTGATAGGAATGTAAAATGGTGCAGCTGCTATGGAAAGCACTATGGTAGTTCTTCAAAAAAAATTAATAATAGAATTACCATATGATCCAGAAGTTGCAATTCTGGTTATACACCAAAAGTATTGAAAGCAGGAATTCAAAGAGGTATTTGTACACCCATGTTTATAACAAAATTATTTACAATGAACAAAAGTTGGAAGCAACCCGTGTCCATCAATGGATGAATAATTAAACAAAATGTGACGGAACATTATTGGAACATTATTCAGTCTTAACAAGGAAAGAAAATCTGACACATACTACAGCATGGATAAGTCTGGAAGACATTCTAAATGGAATAAATCCTGAAGGGGTATATACTGCATGATTCCACTCATATGATGTACCTAGGGTAGTCAAATTCATAGAGACAGAAAGTAGAATGGTGGTTGCCCAGGCTGAAAAGAGGGAGGAATGGGGAGGGTGTTATTATATAACACATAATGAGTTTAATTTTGAGAAGATAAAAAATGTTCTGGAGATGGAAGTTGGTGATACTTGCACAACAATGTGAATGTAGTTAATGTTACTGAACTACACACTTAAAATATTTAAAAATCAATTTTAAGTTAGGTGTATTTTATCTCAATTAAAAAAAATAAGTCCAGAAAGATCCCACCTCAAAAGTTTGCACTGCCTGTTTCCTCTGCATGGGGAACTCTTGTCCCAATTAATTTACACAATTATTATTTTTTATTAAAGTACAGTTGATTTACAATATTATATTAATTAGTTTCAGGTGTACAACAGTGATCAATTTTTTTTTTATAGATTATACTGCATTTAAACTTAGTACAAAATGGTGGCTATACTATACTGTACAATGTATGCTTTTTGTTTATTATTTTATACATAGTAGTTTGTATCTCTTAATTCCACACCCCTATCTTATCCCTCTTCCCTTCCCTCTCCAAATTGCTAACCACTAGTTTGTTGTCTACATCTGTGAGTCTGTTTATATATATATATATATATATATATATATATATATATATATATATAAAATCTTTTTTATCCATTCATCTGTTAATTGACCCTTAGGTTGCCTCCATATATTTGCTATTGTAAATAATGCTGCCATGAACATTGTAGTGTATCTCTTTGAATCAGAGTTTTTATGTTATTCATGTATATACCCAGGAGTGGAACTACTGTATCACATTGTAGTTCTACTTTCAGTTTTTTTGAGGAACTTCTATACTGTTTTCTATAGTGGCTGTACCAGTTTACATTCCTACAAACAGGGTGTAAGGATTCCCTGTTCTCCACATCCTCACGAACATTTGCTATTTGTGGTCTTTTTGACAAAAGCCATTCTGACAGATGTAAGGTGATAAATCACATTCTGATTTTGATTTTAATTTCCCAGACAGTTAGTGGTGTTGAACACCTTTTTCTGTGCTTGTTGGTCATCTGTATGTCTTCTTTGGGAAAATGTCTATTTAGAGCTTTGGTCCAGTTTTTAAATCAGGTTGATGTTTTTTTGATATTGAGCTGTTTATATATTTTGGATATTAATTCCCTATTGCACATATTATTTGCAAATATTTTCTCCCATTCAGTAGGTTATCTTTTCATGTGGTTTATTATTTCTTTTGCTGCATGAAAGCTTTTAAGTTTGATGTAGTCTCATTTATTTATTTTTGCTTTTGTTTCCTTTGTCCTGAGGAGACAGATCCAAAAATATATTGTTACGGCCTGGGTCAAAAAGTGTTCTACTTATCTTTTCTTTAAGGAGTTTTATGGTGCTGTCCCAACGTGCTGGAGCAGAATCCCTAAGGGTCAGGTCCTAGCTGGTTCCATTCCCTCTAAGTGTATATATTCTCCTTGGGCATTTCTGCCCTAGTGAAAAGCAGTGCTGGAGCACAAGGAGCTGGAGTGGATGCCTTGTGCAGACTGAAGTGCATGCTAGGAGATCCCAGCAATCCAGCCAGAGCCCCAGGCATTTCCCAATCCACTGCCTCAGTGCGCTCACCAAGAATGGCCACCCTCACCCTGTTCACAGTCAGAAGCCAGGCCCAAGTCTGCTCCCCTTCTTACAAGTGTGCACCACCTGCAACAGCACCTTTGCTCCAGTTGAGGGCAGCACTGAGCAAGCAGGACAGGAGCAGGCACTCAGTGCAGGCTGGGGTGTGTGCGGGGAGGGTCCTGGCACACCAGTCAGAGCCCCAGGCAGCTCTAAATGCTCCACTTTCACATGCAAGCTATCAATTGCCACCATTGCTCTGTTCAGATGCAGGACCAGGTGTGAGCCTGGTCCCTTCCCCCCACCCCTATGGACCCCCACTTTCCTCTCTTTAGCAATAGCACCCATCACCCTATTCAAGACTGTGCTGGAGCAGCAGAGCCTGGAGCAGGTGCCTGATGTGGGCTGGGGAGGGCAGAGGAAACTGGCCAAAGCCCCAGGCAGCTTTCTATCTACTTCCTCCTCCTTGTTCCCAGGAGTAAGCAGGTATTTGCCTGTGCTCTTCATGAGCAGAATCTTGGTTTCCTACAGCCCTGGGTAAGTCCCACTGGTATTCCAACCAGCTAAGGGGACTCATCTTCCTGGTGTTGGACCCTGGGGCGGGGATGCTGAACACTTGGCTCAAACTCGTCACTCCCCAGGATGAGTCCCCGAGCTCGTAATGTCCCCCTTCCCTTCTGTGTCCCCTGCTGGGGGCATAGGTCCCCACCTGATCACTTCTCTTCCTACCAGACTCCATGTGGATCTTTCTTTACAGTTTTGGGTGTAGAATAGCCTTTCTGCCACCCTCTAGACTGTTTACAGCAAGACAGTTCCTCCACATATAGATGTACTTTTTATATGTTTGTGGCGGGGACTACGCCTCTGTCTAGACCTCATTCTGGTCCACAATTAATTTTTTAGCTCTTCTGTTCTTCACCCAAATGTCATATTTCTTTCTTTTTTTTTTGCGGTACGCGGGCCTCTCACTGTTGTGGCCTCTCCCATTGTGGAGCACAGGATCCGGACGCGCAGGCTCAGCGGCCATGGCTCACAGGCCCAGCCGCTCCGCGGCATGTGGGATCTTCCCGGACCGGGGCACGAACCCGTGTCCCCTGCATCGGCAGGCGGACTCTCAACCACTGCGCCACCAGGGAAGCCCCAAATGTCATATTTCAATGAGTCAAATCCTGAGCATCCCAGTTAAACTTATAGTACCCTACCCAGGAACTCCCAAACTACCTGTACCCAATCTGTTTTTAATAATATTTATCACATTATACCTATTTATTTATGTATTATGTCTATCATTTTTGTCCGTTTCCTCACTAGAAGTTAGGCTTCATGACAGCAGGGATTTTTATCTGTTTGCTTACACATGTATCTCTAGCATCCAGGACAGTGCCTAGCAGATGCTTTATAAACCTTAATCCTGAAAGTTGAAAGGATATTGCTGTATAATTAATTACATATGTGATGTCATGCCTGGGCCTATGGGTACTGAGACACACCAAGTCTAATTATAAGCTGTAGGTTTTACTTTTCACTATCACTGAGTGTTTATCAAAAGGTCCACCATGATCTCAGCTGATATTTGGGGGGAAATAAGCAAGCAATATCCATCCAGGCTTGAAAGTAGTATAGGAATAAAGTATATATCCCGGGAGAAGTTCAGACCAAGAACTCCTAGAGGTGATCAACAAACAACAAAGCAATCTGCTAAGAGGAAAAAGATTGGTCCTCAGAGCCAAATAGATGGCCAAGGTATAAATAATAACTAGATTTCATTTATGACTATTTCCGGGCTGTACCCAGAAATGTCTACTATTATGGAATCTAGTAGAAAACTAGTTTCCAGCAGTCAGGAATGATGGGATTCCAAAGTCACTGTGTTTTGTAATATTACTAGAAATATTACTTCACAATCTGCTGAAGGATAGAATAGTCCACTTAATGTTATAATAATGCTACTCTAAGATAGGTGTTAATACCTTTTAATATTATAAAGGGAAACCTTAAGCCCCCAAAATGTCCCATTACTTTCTCAGTTATGTTGAACTCCCATTTATGATTTCAACGTAAAACTTTGCAAGGAGCAGAGATATTGCTGTTTTCTTTGTTAAAGAAAGCATGACATTTAATTTGTAAAGAAAGCATGACACTTCATTCTAGAATTTAATTTTACTTTCAAGGTAGCTAAGAAAGAGAAAATTATTACAGTAATCAAAACTTTCCTGATGAATCAGTTTATATACTCCTCTGTATTGTAAATGCAAATGTTGTAACAAAATAGTCAAGAAAAATATATATATACATATATAAATATATAAAAGATATAAAAAGGGCATAGAAAACGGTAACATAATTCATGAGTTAAGTCTTTCAAAAATATATTTTAATGAACATCTTTTGAATATAGGCAAGTAACTTTTCTAAAGTATTTTTCCTTTGAGATTTCAATAAAATGTTGGTGATAACATTACCAAATATCTATTTCATCTGGGTATAATTTAATTGTTTACATATTAATTTTCTCATCTCACTCTGATGAGGAGAAGAATGCTCTAATGTAAATTCTGTTAAGTTTGTCATTTTATATCTACTCGACATAGTTACCCAAATTTATTATTGGTATCATCAAATTGTTCTTAGCAATTTCAAAGCATTTGGAGAAGAAAAATGTACCAAGTTGAAGAGGAAGTAAAACTTTCCTTGATATAATTAATGTCCATTTTTATTTTTATTGTCTGGTCAGTTATTTTAAAAGGTTACAAGATAATACAGTAAAATTTTGATTGATATACTTAGCCAGTATCTTAGCACTACAGGAGGTAAAATAAATTTTTTTATTAAAACGAATTTTAATAAAAACAATTATATTAAATTCTAAAAGAAAGGAGAAAGCTAGTTCAACTGAGATTTCTCACTGGGCTTAAAAATGTATGAAATTAAGAGCAGTGAAAAAAGCATTATAATCTAGCTATAGGATGCCCCAGAATGTGATTGACTTACTTCATTTCAGGACAAATTTTCAAGCTGATTACTTCACCTCATTGTACATAAAACAATTACTTTTATCTGAAGGTTTCTAGTGATTGTCTAAATGGTTGTACATGAATGTGTCTCTTCTGGCTAAAGACTCACCATAGGCCCATGTATAGAAACCATAACCAAATATTAGCTTAATATTAATTCAAGTGCTTGCTTGTAGTTCTGCTCCTGTAAATCAGACTTTGCTCTCTTAATCTGCGATGCTGGGTCTTCCTGGATATGATAACTTAAAAAAGTCTAAGTTATGTTTTAAACAGTTAGATGTGTGGAATATACATATAATTATATGTATACATAAATACTTTAAGTAAACATGTTACAGTCAGTCAAACTTGAATCAAATAATAAAGGCTCCCTGTTCTAAAATTTTTAAAAAAAACTTCATACCATTAATTATAAAGCATAACAAATAAATATTTCCTGCATATTTTAGGCCCTGAAGATATAAGCACTCCAATGTCAAGTTGCAATAAGGCAAAGTTTTCTATAGGAGGCAGTCTTGTATATTAAAGGCACATTAGGAGTTAATTAACTGGGGCAAAGGACAGAGGACAGTGGATATGATTCCCAGCAGAGCCATCATAAAGAGAAATTGCAAAACATTCACAGGGAACTAAAAAGTGGTTTTGAGTGGCTGACCAATAAAAAGTAAGATAGGAGAAAGATGAGACAAGAGAGGTAGGAAGGGACCAGAGAATGAGAGCTGCAGAGGGAGCTTGAATTATATTCTGTGGGTGATACAGAGCCATCAAAAGGTTTTAACCAGGCAGGTTACATCACTGAACCTAAAGAATTCATTTTGTTAGGTGAAGTAAAACAACAACTAGCAACCAAAGCTTCCTCACATAACCTTCAGGAAATATTGGGATATTACATATCCCAATATATGTAATATACCAATATTATGTATTGGGATACATTACATTACTTTGAGCCTGCTTATTCAATGCAGCTTTTAAGGAAGAGCTGAGATTTTACCTCGTCCGTCATTCTGATTCCATGGTGATTTGGTTGACAGCTATCAATTCTATTCACATGATCAGAGCAATAGATACATAAAAGAGAAAAAAAATCCTAAGAATTATAAAATTCTTCCATCCATCTTTCCAACCATCCATCTATCCTTCCATAATTCATCCATGCATCTATCATTTATCTGTTGCAGAATTCATTTAAAAGACCAAGGGCTTCCCTGGTGGCGCAGTGGTTGAGAGTCCGCATGCCGATGCAGGGGACACGGGTTCGTGCCCCGGTCTGGGAGGGTCCCACATGCTGTGGAGTGGCTGGGCCCGTGAGCCATGGCCGCTGAGCCTGCGCGTCCGGAGCCTGTGCTCTGTGACGGGAGAGGCCCCAATAGTGAGAGGCCCGTGTACCGCAAAAAAAAAAAAAATAAAAAAAAATAAAATAAAAAAAAGACCAAGATCCTTCTCATCTCCATGTCTTGCACCTGTTTTCCATTCCCATTGTGTTTAATATCATCCTCATTTTGAGGTTTAACAAGTCATTCCAGGCTCACGTAGTACTTTTCTTGCTCCAGACCTGGAAGTGGCTGTTTACCAAGAGGTCTTGGTTCCTTTAGATAGAATATTAATCTATCCAGAAAAGAATTCAGAGTGATGATAGTAAAGATAATCCAAGATCTTGGAAAAAGAATGGAGGCACAGACTAAGATTCAAGAAATGTTTAACAAAGAGCTAGAAGATATAAAGAGCAAACAGAGTTGAACAATACAATAACTGAAATGAAAAATACCTAGAAGGAATCAATAGTAGATGGAATATTTTATTATTTGGGTGCAGGGGATGTTTATTGTTACTGCCTTAGTTATTACTTTTAGGCCTTGTCAGTGGACAGAGATAAGCAATATATATTATTTTTTGAAGAGGAAATACATCATGAGTCCATAGTGATATTTTAAAATGTTAATGTTGACTGACATTTATATAAAACTCTAGAATATGCAAAACTAAGTAGTTTCTTTTGTGGATGCATCCTAAAGTGATAGTCCTATAAAACAAAGGAAATAAGTGATTTCTGTTCCAAGCAGGATAAGGTGAGCTCCAGAGGGAGAGATGTTGTAATTCAGAAGTGGCCTCTGGGAGTGCTGATGGTGCTCTTTTCCTTGATGGAGGTGGTTACATAAAGTGTCTCTTCAGTTTAGAGCAGTTCTCTGTGTTCATGAAATTTTGGTATGCATGCAGTTTGCTAGGTTACACGTGTGTTCGTGCACTTGATGTGCATGCAGTTTGCTAGGTTACACGTGTGTTCATGCACTTGGTGTACATGCAGTTTGCTAGGTTACACGTGTGTTCATGCACTTGTGCATGCGGTTTGCTAGGTTACGTGTATGTTCATGCAGTTTGTGTGCATGCGGTTTGCTAGGTTACACATATGTTCATACAATTTTGTGTACATATTAAAGTTCACAGTATAAAATTAATTTTAAAAAGTTGCTGTGGCCTGCTCTTCCCAACTTTTCTTAAGCATCACTGAGTTTTACTCTTCCCAACCTTCTTTTCCAACTACTCAGTGCTAGTTTTGAATATTCCATGCTTTAAAAAATTCATGCACAGCATCTGGTACTTGTTGGAGGAATGACACCAAAGACTTCTAATAAATAAACATGCTTTGGCTTATTAGATTAGCTTTAACAGGACAATTATTCTTTTTACTGTCTGGTAATATTGGTCCACGCATGGGTAATAGCTCCATTTTCTCTCATTAACTGTTTTATCAAAGGCCACCATCCTTGGCTCTAAATGTCTAATTTGTGTTCCATTTATTTTAAACCAAAAATTTTTGCTGAGAACTTTGTGAGTGCCCTGAACTGTGCCACACACCTAGTCAGCAATACTCCTTCTCCCCATTCTTGAGGACATTCTTATTATGTTGATGAAATATCTTGGTGGGAAGTTGATTACTGGGAATCCTGTTTGCCCTCAACATCTGTAGCCAGCTAAAAGGCAAATGCTATTGTTGTAAGTTCAGATTTGTAATTGTAATTACAAATTATAATAAGAAATGAATCTAGTTTTCGACATACACCTTATTTATAATAGGTGTATGCTGATATAAAGTAAAGGTTAAGTGTTATTTTTTTTTATTCACATTAAATCGATTCAGAAGAGCAGTTTATTTTTAACTTCTTGTGTTTTATTTGTTTTGTTGTTGTTATTGTCTAGAATAACTGGTAAATGGTAGAGCTGGGATTTGAATCCTGGACATAGTTCTCTTAGTTTAAATCTCATTCATTTCAATATTTCATTCTAATTTTCTCTATTAACCAGGTCTGATGCATCAACCCTAGTAATTACTATGAACGTGACACAGTCGTATTTGCAGGCCAAGCTTTTGCCTTTATCTGGTGTTTCAGAACCATGTGAATCCCAGAACACTGGGAAAATTGGGCTCTCACGTACTTGGCTAGAACCCAACACACTAACTAAAGCTGAAACTATCACTTATTTAGAAAAATGGGCATTTTGTTGCTATTAAAATGGGATAAGAACTAAATTCAACAATTTTTGAGGTGGTACAGAGTAGTGGAAAGAATCTTGGCATGAAAGTTGGGAAATATGGATTTGTATCCAGTTTCTGTGCTTGCTTATGTGAGGTCATCGTAAGTAGGCACACAAACTCTGACAGCTTCCCATGTTTTACAGGTCCAAATTCCTCTGCATTCTGCCTCTATTGTAGCTTTCCTAGCTAACCTGTCTTTCCTGTCTAACCATTTAAGTGTCTTTTCCTGTCTTTCAGAGCACTCATACCCTGTGTCTACCACACACACACACACACATCCTAGTCATTCTGGATTTTGTTCTGAGTATGGTAAGGACTTTGCAACCTCAGGGCCAATACGTGGGCAGTTCCCAGGAGCTGTTATTTGATTTCTTCCTGAGTCAGCAAGACAGTGTCCTACTGTCTTTGTCAAGGTTACACATACATGAAATAAACTGACCTAAACTCCATAACTCAGATAAAAATGGGAACGTATTTTTCAAGGGCTCTCAAAGGGCCTCTTGAGACCATAGGCTGAAAATATCAGATACTGGGGTATTGCTGGAGTAGAAAAACCTAAACTGTAATTTGCTAGAGGTTTGCGGTGGACAAACCTGTGAGTTAAAGACTCTGTGGCATCGGAGAGTGGGGCACCCTTTTGGGGGTTTTACCTACAGCTAGGTGAAAGCTCCTAGAGCTCCACAAGTTTCTCGCAGTGAAGATCAAAGAAAAATCCTCTCATGCTTGTAGGAAGGAGAAGGGAAAAGTGGCCCTTTCTAAAATATGTTTGATGATTCTGTTATTCTTAGCAAGGTCTGGCCTTAAGGGGAACTACTTTTCCAGTGTCTAACCCATCGGTGTTTTGTCAGAGCCTTACTGACATGGGGGGGGAGGAAATACCCAACTCCATCCCATTCTAGCTTTCCACATAGGGAAAGAGAAATACTCCAGATCCCCCCAGTCATCCTGAACACCTTGCCACAAGTCTGGCCACACTAATGCCTTCCAAGACAGTCTGAGGATCTGTCAAGAATGATACCTGGGTGAACCCCAGAGGAAAGAGGTTCTGAGTCAAAGCAAGAAGCACAAATCTTCCCACAAGGAAAACACTCCTGGTGGGTGCCAAGCATGATGAGAACTCCTCTGCTTTGATCAGCAAGAAATCACACAAGGCAGTCTCTAAAGAGGAAAACCAAAGGCTGCTCTCAGGAGACAGAACAAAGGAGAAATCAACCTCTAGTGGTGTCAAGAAAGAGAAGGAAAGAGAAGACAACAGCATTAAGAAGTTCTATCCCCCTTGGAGGTTGCTTCAGACAACTTTAAGAAGCCAAAACACAAAGTCTCAGAGAAAACCAAACCAAACCAAACAAGGAATGTCCAGAGAGTGCTGACACAAGGATGGTGGCAGGAGACTTGTCCAGGGTAAATGAGAAGGTTTCTAAAACCTAAAGACACAAGATAGGAAACTAAAAACTTCTATCTTGGATAGAAGGTCACAGGGTTGTTACCCTGCAGTTGAAGAGGTAGATATGGATGATGAATTCTAGCAGCCCACCATGTCTTGTGAGTTATACCTTAGCTATGACCAGCCTCAGAAAAAAAAAGTAAAGATTGTGAAAACTTTAGTCACTGAACTTGGAGAAAAAAGACTTACAAAAAAATAACAAGTTCTAAAAGCACTAGTAAAAAAACAGTGGGCCCCATCCAGAAATTACTTAACGTAAAGGAAGACAAGTCAGAGAAGCTACATCCAACTAGAGCTAATTCTGTCAAGCTGGAAAAGGTCCTCACCAGGGTATTACCAGTGTGGCCAGTCCTCCCACTTGATTACCCAAGTAAGAAATCAATTACCATCCACTTTCTGCCCTTGAATTGATGTCCTCCCTCTAACCAAAGCAAAAAAAAACCACTCTCTTCACCCCAGGAAGATGAAGTTGGACTTGACTCAGAATGAATTTTAAGATGCAGGTGTATTCTAATTTCCATGTGTGCCTATCTCCCCCACCCCAAATAAATAAGAGCTGAAAATAGAAATAAAGTTGAATTAAACACATAATAAAGAAAGCTATACTCCTTGTATACCTGTTAGTGTAATGAGATTCATACCAGTTACAAATAGTTGTTGGTAACTTTCTTGTGTTTACCTTTGACAGGCAGATAATCAACATTCATGGAGTCCCTGTTTTTAATGGGCATGATATTAGCAACTACAAAATGAACTGCCATTTCCTTTAAACGTGGAAATCTATTCAGGAAGACAGTTTACATGCTAATGAAAAAGCTCAGAAGCATGAGTCTTCAGTCATAACTTTTTAAGGATATTTTGGAAAAAGCTCTTCTTAGGTCCAAATTTAGTTAGTTAAAATTTTTCTTTAACACTATTGCTTTAATTGGCATTTCCCACACATCACTTGTAGGTTCAGCAGCACGTACAGATAAAACAATCAGTAAACGTTCTTAAATTATTTTAAGGTCATGTCCCTTATGTTTTTTTTCCATTTAGGGAACCATAAGTATATCTTAGCTTAGTTGTAAAAAACAGAAGTTTTAAAATTTCTAAAGTTTCAAAACATTTATTTAAACAAAAAGTTGAATTATCTTGGTCAAACTGGGCTAGAATAAAAAATGTTAAGGATGTCCAGGTTTATAGCTGATAACCCACCTGAGTTTGGAAATAGTCTGAAAATAATATATATTTTAATCAGCCTTGAAAATGGTAGGCATGAAAAAATGGCTGTTGAATGAGAAAAATGAATACATGTTAATAAAAATGAATTAGTATGAGGAAACATATTTGAGAATTGAAATGTTGTGGAGGTTTACTAAATGCACTTACCACAAAATCATAGTTAAGCAAATGCAAATAATTTTTCACTTGCAAGTGGTAACACATATATTGTCTTCCTGAGCCTGATACTTGAATATATATATTACAATAAAAACTGGAGAGAACTTAGCTATAGAATAAATTACATGAAAAAGTAACATAGGGACTTCCCTGGTGGTGCAGTGGTTAAGAACCCGCCTGCCAGTGCAGGGGACACAGGTTCGAGCCCTGGTCTGGGAAGATCCCACATGTCCCAGAGCAACTAAGCCCATGCACCACAACTACAGAGCCTGAGCTCTAGAGCCTGCGAGACACAACTACTGAGCCCGTGTGCTGCAGCTACTGAAGCCCACGCACCCTAGAGCCCGTGCTACTCAACAAGAGAAGCCACCGCAATGAGAGGCCCACGCACCGCAATGAAGAGTAGCCCCCACTCACCGCAACTAGAGAAAGCCTGTGCACAGCAACGAAGACCCAACGCAGCCAAAAACAAATAAAATTAAAACAAAGGTTTTTTCTTTTTTTAAAGAAAAAGTAATATATGAAGAGTGTTTAGAATTGTTTCTGGCACATAATAAGTACTATATGGTCAAGCTATTATTATTATTACTGCTACAGTACGGAAACAAAGGAAAAGGTTAAGTTTGGGTGGATATTTGTTTCACTCCAACCTCACAAAATAGGTAACATAATAATGTCTTTAAAATAAAAAAGAATAACTACACAGTGGATAAGGTTGACATCAAATCGTAATGAGTCATGCTGGTAATACACAAATTTACCTCTGTGGTTTTCCTTCCTCAAACCCAGAACAGTAGGGTAATCATGAAAAGAAATCAGGCAAATTCCTATAGAGGGATGCCCTACAAAATACCTGACCATTACTCCTCAAAACTCTCAACGTCATCAAGAACAAGCTGAGAAACTCATCTGAGAAACTGTTACGTCAAAGAAGAGTCTAAGGAGACATGGGGACTAAATATAATGTGGCACGTTGAATGGGATCCTAGAACAGAAAAAAACATTAAAAACTGAGTAAATCTAAATGAAGTATAGACTTTAGTTAATAATAATGAATCAATATCAGTTTACTAATTGTGGCAAATATACTATACTAATATAAGAGGTTAATAATAGGGGAAACTGGATGTGGGTTACATGGGAACGCTCTTCACATCTTTTTTAAAAAATCTAAAGCTATTCTGAAAAATGAAAATAATTTGTTAAAAAAGTACTACTGGAAGTGTGACTGAGTCATTTGGTAAAAACAAGTTAGCCAATTGATGCAAAAAGATAAAAGTGGCAAAGCAAGGAAAGGAAAATAAGTGTGTATGGAGCACCCAGTATGTCCAAGATGCTCTGCTAGGCACCGTGCATGTGCAAAGTAATTTACTTACTTTATGTCTTATAATTGCATATAAGGAGAACATTGTTATTCCAACTTTTAAGTGAATAAACTAAGTAGGAGAGGTTAAGTGACCTGTCTAATATCAAAAATGCAACAAAGAGTAGTAAGAGTGTCAACCTTGGTTGTTTGTTTAAATTTTTATTGTGGTATATAAATATAACACAGACATTTCCATTTTAACCTCAGTTTTCAGTGAAAAATTCAGGAACATTAATTATAATCACAATGCTGTATAACCATCACCACTAACTCCAAAATTTTTCATCATTCCACACATAAATTCTGTATCCATTCCCCCCTTCCACTAGCTCCAGTTAATGTCTAATCTACTTCATGTTTCTATGAATTTGTTTATTCTATATATTTTATATAAATGAAATCATACAATATTTATTCTTCATATAGCTTATTTCATTTAGTATAATGTTTTTAAGTTTTATCTATGCTGTAACATGTATCAGAATTTCATTAATTCATATAGCTGAATTATACTCCATTGAATGTATATTTTATCAGTTGATGTATGTTTGGTTTGTAATTCCATATGAAATTAAGGAACAGCTTTTTCACTTCCAAAAAAAAAAAAAAAAGGCTCCGAGATTTGCCTCTCTCTCCCTGGCCAGTGGGATTTCAACTTCTCATCTCTGGCCACCTGGTAATTTTGGACTAATGAAAACCAGGTGGGTCTATTTTTATCCATCCAACTGCCATGGGCAGATTCTCCCAGGAAATGTATGTATTCAGGTCCTGTTGTTTTACATAAGAGGATCAGGCATCTCTGTTTCTGTCTGTGCTACCCTCCTACTCTCTTCTCTCCAGCTCTGTAGGCATGATATAATGTGAATGTATGTGTTTAATATTGTGTGTGTGTGTGTGTGTGTGTGTGTGTGTGTGTGTGTGCTGATAAGGAGTGAACAGCAACCAACCAGATTGAATGGGCTAAAATAAATGGCTGGTCAATCAGAACAGCCGGTACTTTAATCCCAGGGCATACCATCTAAATGTCAGCTTCATACATAACCATTTCATATATTCATTGTCTAACCATATGCATTGTCTAACCATATGCATACCCATTTCATATATTCATATGCATTGTCTAACCATATGCATTGTCTAACCATATGCATAACCATTTCATATATTCATTGTCTAACCATATGCTCACTCATATGCTTCTCTGATTGTTATCATGCATGTATGATGTAATTATTGATACAGACTTTGAAAAAATTTTTATCATGATAAAAATGCATCATATAAAATTTATCATCTTAACAATTTCTAAGTGTACAGTTCAATGGTGTTTAGTATATTCACATTGTTTTGCAACCAAATTCCAGAAATTTTTATCCTATGAAACTGGAACTCTGTACTCCTTAATAACAACTCCCAAATTTCCCCTCCTCTCAATCCCTGGCAATCACCAAACACCTTTCTGCTTCTATGAGTTTGACTATACTGGATACCCTCATAAAAGTGGAATCATGCAGTGTTTGTCTTTTTGTGATGGGCTTATTCCACGTAGCATAATGGCCACAAGTTTCATTCATGCTGTAGCATACATCAGACTTTCCTTCCTTCTGATACTGAATAATATTCCATTCTAGGTATATGCATATATACCATATTTTGTTTACCCATTCAGCTCTGAATGGACAATTATGTTGCGTCTACCTCTTGGCTATTGTGATGGATGCCGCTGTGAATATGGTTGCACCCATAAGTCTTCAAGATCCTGCCTCAATTCTTTTGATATTTACTCAGAAGTGGCATATCGTATGGTAGTTGGTAGCTGGATCATATGGTAGTTCTATTTTTAAGTTTTTGAGTAACCTCCATACTGTTCTCCATAGCAATTTCACCAATTTAGATTGCCACCAACAGTGCACAATGGTTCCAATTTGTCCACATGCTCACCAGCACTTGTCACTTTATTTATTTATTTATATCAGTGATCCTAATGGCTGACACATATGCTCTTAGTACCTTAAGGTTTGAGGAGTGTTTTTTGTTTGTTTGTTTGTTTGTTTTGGCTATCACAGTCTTGAGCACAGTATTCAATTTACAACAACAAGAAGAAGTCATCAGTAGGGAATTGTACTGGTGGAAAAAAATATGCCTTTGCTAACAAACGGTTTCTACAAAAATACTGGAGCATATAATGTGAAATTTTAAAGAACAGTCTCTTGTTTTTGTAAACCTATCAGGAGTTCCATACAGGACCACTAGTTCACATTCTCTACACGTGACCAAGGAACTACAGAGCAACTTTCGGATGCATTATTCATTCCTCATGGCTGTATTCCTGCTTTTCTGTGCTGATCCATAAATGCATGAGTGGTTAATTTAATCTGATGTCACTCCCCAAAGCTGGTGCAGAGCTCCACCATTCCTGCTGTCACAGTTAAGGGGGGGGGGGGGGGTCATGTGTCATGAACAAGGGAGGCTTGAACAAGAGGATACGTTTATGATTCAGACATCATTACCAGGGTTTAGTCAAATTAATATTAAATGTATAAAAGCTATGTTCTCAAAATAATCTATTTATTATTTAAGGACATCCCAGGGTTCTCTCCAGCCAGGAGTGTTGCTCTGACACTGCTGAGGCATGCCAGGAACGGGGAGAAGACAAATTGTTCAGTGAAGTTTAATTTTTTATGCATGTTTTATACATAAGTAAATTGGAACACGGAGATTAGATCACACTCCAGCTGTTTCCTTTTAAATTGTGTTGTCCCTGTTATGTTACTCTAAGATAATAATAAACACTGTCTTCTCCCTGGGGTAACACATGAACACAGCACGAAAGTGATGTTAGCCTGAGTCATGTGCAAATTGTTTCATGTCCCTTATCAGGCACTGGTCACTATAGATTCTCTTTTGCTGGAGCCTTCAAATTGTTTTTTATGTTTTTATTGAGTTTGTTTATACATGCGAAGGTCAGCAAGGTTAAACCAATCACCAAAGGTTACCTAGTATGTTAGCGTTGGAGGTGTTACTGTATTACTCAACAAAGCAGTTTATTCTCCTCTGCCTTTAATTAAGCCATATTAAGCCATGTAGTCAGGATGCTTTTCTCCTGGATGAAACTTTATGTCAATTCACTAATGCATAGCTTATATTTTCTGTGTATTTTCTCTCAATGAAATACATACTGAAAGAGGTGGACCTAGAAACATATCAGTCTCACTATACTAACTTTTAAAAATGGTGTGTAGAGAATAATTTACATAGGCTAAGGAAGCAAAATCATGCAACAGGTGTTCATTGATTATGTACTATATCTAAGGTACTGTTTGGGCAATGTTGGAGATTAAAAAATATTAAGCAGATGCATCGTCTCTATGCGGAAGGAACATATCTACCTGCTATGGGGAGAAGACATAAAACAGCCCAAATCCCCACACAAAACACAAACAGTCTCTATGAAATGTTCATCCTTGAAGATATTGTTCATTCAAGGACCACTCTCCATTACTCAGCCATAAAAAGGAACGAAATTGGGTCATTTATAGAGACGTGGATGGACCTAGAGACTGTCATACAGAGTGAAGTAAGTGAGAAAGAAAAAAACAAATATTGTATAAAATCGCTTATATGTGGAATCTGGGAAAATGATACAGATGAACTTATTTGCAAAGCAGAAATAGAGACACAGATGTAGAGAACAAATGTATGGACACCAAGGGGGGAAAGCTGGGGCAGGGGTGGTGGTGGGATGAATTGGGAGATTGGGATTGACATATATACACTAATATGTATAAAATAGATGACTAATAAGAACGTGCTGTGTAAAAAAATAAATGAAAAAAAAAAAAAAAGGACCACTCTAACCTGTGTCCGGCTGGTTCTAGAACCTAATAGCTTTCCCTACTTCAATTCACCTTTAAACATTCTTGCTGCTCAAAATATTCTTGTCTCATAAGAGATACCAGCTCAGGGAAGATAGATTGATAACTGACTGTGGAAGGGCTTAAATATGCAAAACCACTGGACTCTGTCAACTTTAGGGCGCCAAAGAGCTGTACAGAAACTGAAAATGTGTGGTGAATTGAGCTTCATGAACAGAGGTTCAAGATGTGTTGACATGTTATCAATATCCAATACAGTGGCTATGGTATATCAATAATGTAGAACATTTTCATAATTGACAAGTCCTTCTCAGGAGGAAGCTAATGATCACACTCCTTCAGTGAGTGAGGCAGCCACTTAAATGTGTTTCTTCAATTTCCTTGGCAGTTGTAGTAGTAAGATGGTGTCTATATGACATTTTTTTCTCTTGAAATGTTAACGTATTTTGTCTCTTACTTATGACTTAGTAAGGAACTTAGAGCAGCTTTTCATTGAAGGTGCTCAAAATACAAAGTTCGCACTGTTCTCTTTTTTTTTTTTGCGGTACGCGGGGCTCTCACTGCTGTGGCCTCTCCCATTGCGGAGCACAGGCTCCGGACGTGCAGGCTCAGCGGGCATGGCTCACAGGCCCAGCCGCTCCGCAGCATGTGGGATCTTCCCGGACCGGGGCACGAACCCGTGTCTCCTGCATCGGCAGGTGGACTCTCAACCACTGCGCCACCAGGGAAGCCCTTTTCTCTATTTTTAAATGCTGTCTTTTCCCCTGCAATTGTGACTGGTGTTTTCACTCTGTGATCTTCCTAATTTGTTGTGTGATTCCTGCTTGGAGTATCAGATATTTCAAACATCTGTCCTTAAGAAATTGCCATTATTTTACTAGATATCCACTAAATTAGACATTTATCAAATACCTTGGTTCGGAGGTATAAGGAATCCTCTAAAACTATTTTTACCTTTAAATTGGACATGGTAAGGAGTAAAATGTCTTTGAATTATTCCTACCCTCATCCAGAAATCTTTAAAAAAGTTATTTAATTCATCTGTGAATATTGAAGTAAAGTAAAACATTTGCCATTGTCTTCAAAATTCTGTTTCTTCAACTAGAGAACAAAAATATTTGAGCCAATTAGAAAAAAATAACTGCAAATAATACCAGTACTAAGCAACAAAACAGTAATGCTATAAGAAGATCAGATTAAAGGAGAGGAATAAAATAAATTGTATTTATAAATGATAAAAGCATGTAAGCAGATTACTTTATACAGAAGATCTGATTTATGTTAAACTTATTATAAATAATAGGGTAGTTGATTTTGCCAATGTTGATTGCCAAGAAAATTCCATGCTCTAGGCACTGTGCTGTGTGATGCCAATTAAGTGACAGCCCAGAGTAAGCTCTGACATCAAAGGGTTCAATAGGGTGACCGACAAGTCAACAAATAGTGATGAACTTGAAAAAAAAGTTAAAATGACAAAGGCATGACCCAAACATGAGGTGATCAAAAGAAGGGATTAATTAAGGTGTGTTTGTAATGATTGTGACCTAGGAATGGATGCTAATGGATGCATTTGCTAGGACTATGTTGGGAAGGGCCAGGGTATAACAGGGTTTGCGTAAACTGTCAAGAATGAGGGTCTGTTAGTTTCCTCCGGATACTGTGACAAAGTACAAGCTGAATGGCTTACAACAGCGCTAATCTATTGTTTCACCTTCCTGGAGAAGGACAACATGGGTTTCACTGGGCTAAAATCAAGGTACAGGCAAGGCTGTGTTCCTTTCTGGAGGCTCCAGAAGAGAATCCATTTCTTTGTTTATTCCAGCTTCTAGAGGCCACCTGGATTTCTTGGGTCAGTCCCCACCTTCCTCCATCCTCAAAGCTACCTGTCCTCCCAATTTTCTCTGACCACAGCCAGGGAAATTTCTCTACTTTTAAGTGATTAAATTGACCCCAGCTGGATAATCCATAATAATCTCCTCATCTCAAGGTCCTGACTTTAATTACGTTTGCCAAATCCCTTTTGCTATGTAAGGTGACATATTCACAGGTTACTGGGGTTAGAATATGGACATTTTAGAGGACTGTTACTGTGCCTACCATAGAGAGTATTTCATGTCTGCAGAATTTTTGTTTTCTTTCTCTTTTCTTTTATCAACAAGGTTTTCCTATTGACCATGCTGTGAAAATCTTTTTGTGCCATACCAATAACAATAAATCTGTATTTTAAATGAATATAAACAGAAGGAAAGGTAGATATATAGAAATAGATATAGTTGCAGGTACAGCTGTGGTACAAATGTGTGTAGGTAATTTTATATATTTTAGATATATTTTACATAAATATTAAATATATATATATATATATATATACACTTTATGTCATATCTCCTGTCTTCCACATTTCCTACAGTGTCTAAAACAGGGCTGTGTGCAGAAGAGATATTTGACAAATACCCACTGATGATTAAATGAGAGTTTCCTCTCTTTTTGCTGTATATATCTTTGAACTCCTGAAACTTTAGAAAGTGACCACTATGGATGCTCGAGCCTGTAATGAAACACTGAGACGGTCCTATTATATTGATAAAATAATACACAAGGCATAAAGCAAACAACTTATTGTATTATATTCATGATTCTCTCTTATCTTAAGCACACACAGAAAATACAGTCACCAGTTTGCTGACCCTAATTCCTCCTAGAGTTGAACCCAAGTGAGGAGATTCTCCTCACTGTGCCCTACCCTGCAATGCTAGGAACTGTGCAGTGGTGCTGTCTCCTTATATTCCAATTGCTGTGTGTGCTTGCAGGTAACTCATATGAATTGTTTTCATAACAGCATTGACAATTGTTTTTGCAATGGAGCCTCACAGGCAAGAGGTGATAGGAAGGGAGATGGCTCCATTTGAGTTACAGAGCTGAGCCAGAGAAACACAAAAAGCAGAGACCAGGCAGCTACTGTCATGACCTCAAATAAATGCTTGTTGAATAGGTGGCCTGAGTACACAAACTTTCTCTTTAAGGATAGCACAAAAGGGAGTTAACTATGGGTGATAAAATGAGTCTTTCCCTGCTGTGAACTTGGATGGTGTCTATAGGACATCAAATAATCAAAATAAGTCTGATGAAAAAATGAACAAGTTTAACTGAGTTCAACAAACCTTCATCAGGCCAAGCACAGTGCCAGGCACTGTTAAACACACTGTTACATAAAGAGTTAGGGTTGGGCTCTGTTCTCAAAGTGCTCATGATTTAGTTGACATGGCAACATCAAAGCACATGTAATATGTTGATATATGTATGAGACATAAAGTGAGAAAAGAGGAGGAACTACATCCGGGACATTGTAAGAGAAGGCTTTATAAAGGAGATTTATAGATGACTTTTATCATATCCTTTATTTCTTAGTCATGTAGAGCAGTGTTTCTCTAGTGTTTTTTTTATATATATATATATATATATATATAAATGGGTATATATACCCATTTATACTCTTTAACTTTTGTTGAAGACACTGAAGAGTGTTTATGTGAATTATAGCTATCAATATCCTTATTATATTCAATAAAATAAATTAAAAAATATATCATTATTATAAGTTAACTTCTGTTTTCAAAATTTTTTTATTGGAATATAGTTGCTTTACAATGTTGTATTAGTTTCTACTGTACAGCAAAATGAATCAGCTGTACATATTTATATAGCCCCTCTTTTTTGGATTTCCTTCCCATTTAGGTCACCACGGTGCATTAAGTAGAATTTTCTGTGCTACACAGTATGTTCTCATTAGTTATCTATTTTATATATAGTATCAATAGTGTATATGTGTCAATCCAAATGCCCCAATTACTCCCAACCCTCCCTTTCCCCCTTGGTATCCATACATTTGTTCTCTACATGTGTGTCTATTTCTGCTTTGCAAGTAAGATCATCTATACCATTTTTCTAGATTCCACATATATGCATTAATATACGATATTTGTTTTTCTCTTTCTGACTTCACTCTGTATGACACTAAAACTTTTAAAATCTAAATATTTATTTAATTCATTTAAAAGTAGTAGCAGACATATATTGTTATTAGTTTCATGAAAGACAGCTATATTTTTTAAAAGAACAATTTATTAAAAAGAGTGCGATTGGCTTGCATTTTTAAATGTCTCCAGTGTCTAAAAAGAAAACAGCCATATTCTTACATCTTCATTCAGTCATTTGCAATATGTTCTTAGGTTTTAGTATATGAAGAAAATTCTGTTCACATAGACATGTAGTTGGAAAAGATAATTTATTTAACAGGCATTTCAGATTATTGTGGATAACCTTCTTTGATATGACATTAGAACTCAACAAATTTCATTTTCTTAAGATCAGTTATAATGCAGATTATTTGAATAAATCTTTTATCCCATTCATGATTTTGTTACATTGTGATTTGGTCATTTAGAACTATCCATTCACTAAATTTATGTAGATTTCCCAAACTTTGACACATTTTATCATACAGCATCAAAAATCACCATCATTCATACCTTTACCAGTCTCATCAGAAAATGTTGAATATTGTGAAGCTGTCATATTTATGTCAGCTGATACAAGTTTTCCAAAATCTAATTTTTATTTGAAATTTTGGAATTTATTATTGGCCCAAATACTTTCAGTTATTGTCCTTGAGGTGATTAGCTCACCTTGTTTATTTTCATCAAAATATCCACCAAATATCTAAGTCCGAATAACCATCTTTTGTCTCTCAGTCATTAGTTCAAGTAAAAATTGGGTTCCATGAACAAAGAAGAAAGTTTAGCTTGCAAGTCAGTCATACAAGTGTTTTATCCTTGAGGCAACCATTGTATTTCAATATGCAGCAGAAATGCTTCATGTGCCCTTCTGCTTTTTTTCACACAAAATATTGAAAGAATGTGTACTATGGAGTGATACTTAATTGAAAATAATTTTTACTTCAAGAATATTCTTAATTTAAACTGGCGTTCTGGTTTTTTCGCAAGTATACAGTGGTGATGTTTACAATAACAACCAGCACGAAGTTTGGTGCCTCCACTTGGTTTGTGCTAAGGAAGGCCCATCAGCTTTGCCCACTGTCACTCTTGCACCATCAGCGCAAATGTTTACACAGGGAAAAAAGGCAAAGAACATCTCAGTTTGATTATAAAAATAATGTTGGCCTTGCAGGCGCCTCAAAGTGTCTTGGAGACTGCAAATAGTCTATGAAGCACACACTGAGAGTCACTAATTTATAAAATACAGAATAAAATTCAATATAGCAAAAAATAGCCATAACCCTAAATCATCCAGTGTTTATATTTTCGTGTACCTTTGCTGAGGCTACGAATGTTTAAGAAAACCTGTAGGCAGTACCCTGGATCCTCGTCAATTCCTCTTGCAGCTTATACTTCTCTGACTGTGACTCAGTCAATTATAATAGTGTTTATTAAGAGACCCTACTATGTGCCATGCACTGGTCTTCAAATAGCCACAAGAGGAAACTGAGCTCTTGTTGAAATATTTCTGTTACGGTTGAGAATGTTCTTAAACTCCATGAATAACTTCAGGCAGCTAAACCTAGGCATACATTGTCCTCTTTATTTTAGTCCAGACCTCATTTTTGACCCTAAATGATTTGAATCAGCTGATTATTTACCAACCTTGTCCCCCGAGGCAGGGACTGGATAAAGAAATTTGCCAGAGCAAAGAATCTGTCTGATCTGAGGAAAGATGAGGTATCCAGAATAGCTTCCAGCATCTGGATATTTTAAAAACCAGCTACACTCCTTAATTCAGGGGCTTTCAAATATACACTTCCTTGGAGTAGTGGAAAATATTGATTTCATGTCTTCAGTTTGGTTAAAAGGGTATACGGTTTATATAGCACAGTTCTCCTCTAAACTGCTGAAAAAGCAAGGGGCCAGAAAACATAACCTGAAATGCTAGCCAACATTGTATTAAAACATTTTTAGCTGCATCTCTGATTCTGAAAAGAAAGTGCATATAACCTTACTCCTTTCTGCTTTATAATTTTCCTAGCAATTTCCACCCAGGTTACAGTAATGTTTGTGTCCTCCCCAGCCCAAACCCTTCTCTTGGCATGAAGGTCAGTGTTTATTAAGCCATCATGGAAAGAGAATTTAACCAAAATATACTATGCATCTGTTGTGAACCAAGTGCCATGACTTTGGCCTTCAAGGCCACATGTCAGTACCCACCAAAACATTTTAAAGGATACATGGGTATTACCATTTTGCAGGGGAAGAAAAAGTAGATTAAGTAGGTAAATCACTAGCTCTAACTGTATTGTCCCCCTCTCCCCTATTATCCATTACTAAATGGCAATGATAAGTAGCTATGGAAAGATAATTGATATTGCTCTGCCTTCAGTAAGTACAAGGATCCCTGGATTTCTATGAACAGTGTCCATGAAAAAATGTTGCCTGCCATATCAGTAAACAAAGCATGTTGCAGCCATCAAGACATCACATTACAGCTGCCCCAAAGGTGAGCCCTGAGGGACCTCAGGATGGCGATAAACCGGCTGCCCATTGCCAAGCTCTCAGCCGCTGCAGTCACCCCTCAAACGTGCACCCTGAGGGGACTCAGGATGAGAAAGCACAGGATACTGGCTCAAGACAGCTAAGGTGCGCATCAGAGGAATGATTTCAGTGAGACCAGACTCTTGCATCTTCCCATACATAGATAGGTGCTAAATTCCTTAACTTGAGATATCTGGTTTTCTTTAATTAACGGTAATCTTTTGATGTTCCAACTACCTGGCCTGTGTTGCAAGAACTCCTGTATACCTTGGGTCCTCCCTTGCCTCTTAGGAGCCATCCCTCAGAGCTCTCTGAGATGCTATGTTCCAGGCTTACGTTCTTAGTTTTGCCTGCCGAATAAAGCATAATTCTCAACTTTTAGGTTGTGCATTTTTTTCAGTCGATAAGGGGAAGAAAGTACCTTGATGATCCCAGGTTTTCTTCATATGGATTGTGCATCTGAATTGGGGTCACCACAACAAAACTCCACAAGGAAAAGGATACCATCATGATCAAAGCAATCCACTCCCTTTCCAGGGATATTCCCTTCTTAATATCTAAGAAGCACTGAAATAGCATAAGAAGAAAGTCATGACTTAATGTAAAGCACCACTGAGAATAAACAAGAGATGTAAGCAACTTTTGGCAGGAAAGAAGTCCCTGCAGGAGGCCCCTTTGTCTCTGACACTAACCTTAAACCAGGCACCCCCGTGTTCTACTCATCTCTGGCCCTAGCACACCTTTCATACCTTTTAATCACACAATATCTTGTCTAATCTCTTGGTTCCTTCTATAGATCAAAGAAGTAGAAATGAAAAATAAGTAATTAACAGAGGACTGGATCTCTTCCCTAGCTTCCCCCTTCAGTAATCTCCCGAACAAACTGTGTGAACAAGACAGCATCTAAAGATCACGAGGAGTCCACAAGGCTGCACGCAGTGGGGGATGGTGACAACTCTGAACCCTCATCTCAGTGATTAACTGAGATTACTTCCCTTTTTCCCTTTAAAAACTTTCATGGCTGGGCAGAATCTTCAGAGATGGTTTTTGGGGGACACTGGATCCACCATCTCCCCAGATTGCCAGCATTCTGATTAAAGGCAACTTTCCTTTCCACCAGATTTTGGGAGTATAAATTTTTTAAGAGGTGAGCAGCCAGACCTGATTTGGTAACAGAGAACATGAGGTTAGTGTCCTTGGTCTCTCTAACTGAGGCAACATGTTTGAGGCACATAGAAAAATTACAGAAAATACACCATGTGAATCTTGAATCTAAGTTGGTCAAGCTGTTCATGGATGCAGGCAAGGTCAGTACTCTTCCGTTCATGTGGTGGAAATGGAGCTAGACTTGAGAAAGATCTAAATAATTTAAGTATTTTTTTATTTGTCAAATATGAATAAGTGGTCCAATATAACACCTTAAAATAACAGAGGAATACATTTTTTTTTCTCCTCCAAACTTTGTGGAAGTCACCAAGTCTCATTTTAGAATACATTAAGTCAATCATATATATATCACTAATTTGGGATTTTTTTAATTGCAGTTATTAGAAAAATGGAATTTCGCATTTGTAAAAAGGTGTCTTCTGACCTTTGGAAACACTGGTTCTTTAGTTAACTAATTGTATGCAAATGAAAAAATCAGCATATTTAAATGTAAATTTTACACTCTTTTTCTCATTTTTTAAGTCGTTTTAGTTCTTTCATTGGTTTTGTGCCAGAGCTCAAGAATGTGATTTATTTATGTTTCCCTTTCTACTGTGTACCTAAGATGCGAAAACAGCCTATGTTTAATGATGGTCTGTGCCATCATTAAAAAGTCATTTTAACAAATGATCACAGAAGCCTCGCTACTTGTACTCATCCTCCTGTCTTTCTCCAAATGAGCCAGAAGCAAGCACTTGGATTCACACTTGCCTAGAAGCCATGGCAACCTGCATCCACATCTGGGATTCCAATAGCACAATCTTTATCATGCCATCGCCACCAGACAAGATTTATGAGACCTCCACCTACTGACACCACTGAGCCTGTTCAGTTTCTAGTCAGTTGAGCAGTTCTTAGTAAAGTCGGTTTTCATGCTGATACCACTGTGGTGGACACAGAGGGACAGAGGGAGAAGGAGGATGGATTCTTACTAACATGTGGTCTGTGCCCCACACTGTGCAAGGCTTCTGCATATCCCATGGTCACTAAATACTCATAACCCAGCAAAGAAGGCATCATTGTACTCATTCCCGAATGACAAATGTTTGTATCAAACTGGAAAAAAATAGCCCAAAGTCAAACAACTACAAAGCAAGAGAATTAGAATTTAAATCTAGGTTTTTCCAAGTCCAGATTCCTTAAGATTATATGATTTATTTTGTTTTGTTTCAACTCCCTTCCACAGCCCTCCTCTCCCTCATACATATACACACATATAAACCTATAGGTTGTGCTTGGTCTTGCCTTATATGTTAATTCAACAAATATTACTCATGGGCTACGACAGAAGGGCTTTTATCCAATAAAATTCCCCATAGATTTGCTTTGTCAGTTTCTGAAATTCTCACCATCTGAGATTCTTAGTGTAGTAGGGGTTTTACCACTCTGCCCGCATGTTAATTTATTCCACAGAAGCTTTTGCCTTGTTTCAGTTGTGTCTGTGCCTTATGCCAATGACAATCCTGAGTTATATAAATAAACGATATTATATGTGAACCACCGGAATCAAATGTATAACCTTGATTTCCGATACCAAGCCTGGGGGTTGGGGGGTGTTGGTGGTAACTAGGATCACATGACACAGAGCACACAAGAACCTGGCTCACCTGTGCTCCCAACAGGCTACACAGCAGCCTGCATGCAGCATGGTGCCCTCCATCGATGTGCCCCTCCTTAGTCCTAACCCTGCAGAGACCTGAGCCCCTCTGCCATCACACTCACCTGGCCCAGGCCTTCTCATTGTGATGGGAGAACACATTACCGAACCTGGCCACGCTGCTTGCCACTTACAAGACTAATTCTCACAAATGTTGGTAGAAAGGAAAGGTGCCTTTAATCAGAATGCCGACAATCTGGGGAGATGGTGGACTCCACTGTGTTCAGACTCCTTGTGATTTTTCTTTAGATGTTATCTTATTCACACAATTTGGTCACTGTTTGTTCAGGAGATCACTGAAGAGGAAGTTAGGAAAGAGATCTGGTCATCTGTTCATTACTTATTCTTCATTTCTATTTCTTTGACCTATGGAAAGAACCCACAAGGTAGTCAAGGTATTGTGTGATTAAAAGATTTGAAAGGTGTGCTTTGGCCGGAGATGAGTAGAGCATGGGGGGGAGCCTGGTTTAAGGTTAGTGATAAGACAAAGGGGCCTCATGCAGAGAACTCTTTCTTGCCAAAAGCTGCTTGCAAATAGAGGCACAAAGTCGTAATGGAAGAATTGAGCTTTTCCCTTCTTCAAGTCAGATTCCACAAATCTGTAAAAGACAATAAATAATACCCACCTTGGCGTGTTGTGAAAATTATATACAGAATACTTCTCTTGGTGCTCAGGATGTAGTCTTTGAGTTTAGGCATTATATCGTTGTTAAAGTGCAAATTCCATGTTAGTACTAAAAAATAGCTGTTGTCATCTCATAGGACTAGTCAATATCCATCTGATAATAAAAGACAATTATAAACTAACATACATTTATATCCGTTTGTCAAGTGCTGTTTTACTTTGCACACAGCAACCATTTTATATACATGTATATTTTAAATAAGCTATCTACCTATCTAAATATATAATTATTTACTTATGATATATCCAATAGTCTATTTTCTCCCTTTTATTTATATATTTATGTGTGTAGAGAGAAGAAAAGAGCACATTTATTCTGTGTGAGGTAGTTGTGAGTGACCTATGAAGGAGTGAGCATAGAGGGATTTACAAATAATTAAAATAAGCTCTTTAGGAACTTATAATTAAGAACTATAGGGCTTCCCTGGTGGTGTAGTGGTTGAGAGTCCGCCTACCGATGCAGGGACACGGGTTCGTGCCCTGGTCTGGGAAGATCCCACATGCCGCAGAGCGGCTAGGCCCTTGAGCCATGGCCGCTGGGCCTGCGCGTTCGGAGCCTGTGCTCCGCAACGGGTGAGGCCACAACAGTGAGAGGCCCGTGTACCGCAAAAAAAAAAAAAAAAAAAAGGACTATATATATAAAAATTCCACCACTCAAGAAAAAAAATATATATATATAAGAGCCAAATTTGTGTTGCATTCAGAATATACTCTATGTGTTCTGAAAAGGGAGAATTTGTAGTCTGGGAAATCAGAGAAGTATTTGGGATATGGAGCTTAAACGATGAATAAGGGAGATTACTGCTGTTTGCAAGGAACTGAAGATAGGTATAGGTATTTTGCATGACTTAATTTTCATAGCACTGTGAAGTGGATATTATTTGTCATCATTGTATGGATGAGAAATCTAAGACTAAGGTCACACAGCTAGCATGAAGCAGAGCAGGTTTTTGGATTCATAATCCTTTAATCTTCATGAAAGGCTGCCTCTTCAAAGAAGGAAAGAGTCCTAGGTTATCTCAGATGGGTGGGATGGCAAACCCGAGATGTGGCACACTAGGAAAGGGGGCAGAACGAGATATTTTATTGATGTGAAAGGAAGTTAAGGGATGGTTAGATTTTTTATATTTATTTATAAATTTATTATATATTATTATATATTATTGTATATATATTATATATATAATATATATTATTATATATTATAAATTTATATATTTATAAAGGGAGAATATACTTACGTTTGTATTTATAAAGGAAGAAAAAAGAACAAAATCATTATAGACTGTCACACAGTTCAACAGGTTTTGGAAGTGTTTTGTACATAAATTAGTTGGCAAAATACAAATCTAATCATACTAGTTAAATTATCCTGGTATTATCCTAGTTAAACTGTTTCTGTGACTCATCATCATGTAAAAGATGTGGTCTCAACTGTTAGGCGGCTTTACAAATTGGCTCTTCTCCACCAACTCACTCCACAAAACACACACACACACACACACACACACACACACACGCACACACACCTGTCTATTCTCTGGTTCTCTGCTACCTCATCAGTTTCAATTGCTGCTGTGTATTTGATTCTCCAGCAACTCTATAAAGTTTAGAGTTGTTTCCTCTGTACCCATCTTGATATTTTCACACCCATGCCTTTGCGCATTTTCTTCTCTTTTCCTCAATATATATTTAGATATAGATATAGATATAGATAGATAGATATAGATATTTTGGTGGGAGGAATCAGAAAATGAATTCTCCTCTTTCTCTAAGACTCTAGTTCAGTGCCCTTTCTTCTGTAAAGTGTTCCCGGCCTCTGAAGCCGTCTCTAACTCACCCACAAGTTAGTTTGAATGATGTTCTTTTCGTCTCTGGTGCCTATTTCTGTCCTACCACTTTTGCTGTGATACTATAATGATCTATGACTAAATCTCTTCTTCACCTAAGCCATGGATTTGTTGAAGATGAGAACCATGGGTTTTATTCATCTTCATGTTCCTAATACATGTCAACAGCCTAGTCAAAAAAAAAACTTTAAGAGAATTAATAAAAAGTGAATCTCTCTCAGATTGTTAGACTTTCAAGTCTAGCACATTTTTTAGGGCTTCTATCTGGAAAAAAAATATTAATTATAGTTGAAAGCTTCTGATATCACTGTTGATGACCCCTGCCTTCTGGTCTTCACACCTTTGTGTAACCTCCTCCCCCTGAATGTGGGCCAGGCCCACACTGACTTCCTTCTGTAGCCAATAAAGTGAGACAAAAGTGATAGGATGTCACTTTTCAGATTGGTTTATAAAAGACTAAATTTTGTCATGACTCTCTCTGGGCTTCTAGCTTGCCAGCTCTAATGAAACTAGCTACTACATGGAAAAGCCCATGTGGCAAGGATCTGTGGGTAGCCTTTGGTCTACAGACAAAGAAATAAGACCCTCAGTCCAACAACTCACAATAAACTACATCCTGTCACAACCACATGAGTAAGCTTGAAAGCAGATCCTTTCCCTGTCAGGCCTTGAGTTGAGACCACAGTCCCTACTGAATCTTGACTGTAGCCTGTGAGGGCCCCTGAGGCAGTATCACAGCTGAGCCACACTGGATTCTGATCTATAGAAACTGTGAAATAATAAATGCTGTTGCTTCAAACCAGTACAATTTGGGCAATGATATACATAGCAGTAGATGACTAATGCATTATGCTATGGGAGTTCAAGCTTTACTGAGTTTGTTTTGCACATGTACCTACACATATACACACATCCTTTGCAATTCCATTACTTTTTATGATTTGGACAGGCCTAGTTCAATCTAGGTACATACTGCTGAAATGATACATGTCCTCAGTTTTTAAAATGACTTGAACACTCTTAGGAATTAAAATGAAGCCCAGACATAAAATAATACTCATGTCTCACAAGTACTAGAAGTCAGATGCTTGTGAAATTCTACTTCTCACTGGAGAGAGAACTGCTGAAAATCTGACAATTTTTGTAAAAACGTATATTTGTATTTAACCAAGTACTTATGACCCCATTTAATATCTAGCCTAAATCTAGATTGAGACTTTTTAAGGGTTTAGCTCGTCTCAGGCATTGAAGATGAGTTATATTCTGAAGGTGCATAATCATAATATCTTTTAATAACAGCATTGCAAGGCGGATTCATTTTATTCCAGAAGATTCTAATGGCATTATGCTTATTGTCATTACCCACAAGTAGCGGCATTTTGTTTTCCCACAAATATTTTGTTTTCCGTCTCAAAATACCCAGGGAGAGCATTCAGTATCTTCAATTAAGGAGATTCAAGAATCATCAGCTTGGCATCTCTGAAGAAACAAAAAATAAAAAGAGAAACAATAGAAAATAGTCAAACAGTACAAAAAGAAGGTAAAGTGTCAGTAAAATTTTCTCAACACAGTATGCTTTAAAGGCATGTTTATTTTAACAATCCTATCTGATTTTTATCTCTAATTCAAAATCCTAAGTTGAAGTAGCTAAGAAATGGAATTTGAAACCATATAAAATACAGTTTTCAAGCCAAATATTTCAAAATGGTCAAACCCACTGATTTCTTCTCAGAGCATGAAGCAGAGACCAAGACAGAGTATAAAGTGAGACGTTTCCAACTGCTCGGTCATACCAGCACAACAAAGGGATTTTCTTACCAAAAGGCAAAGGCAATGATACTTCTAAAGCCAGGACAAAAGTACAGTAAAGAAATGAATAAGAAAATAATGCATCTTATTTGAACTTATTGCACAGCTTATCACCACAGACCTAAATTCATACTTCATGTAATTCTCAGAAAACATGAGACAAAGCAATAATCTTACATATGCAATAGAATAAACACCATAAAAGAAAAGGCAGTGAGATATAAAATAATAACACTGGTGAAGTGTACACATGTGTATGTTTATTTGTTGCAATTTAGCAGAACTTACAACTTCAAATGTGTGCTATTGCTTTTCCTTTTGAAGAAATCATGAATAGTCTAGGGATGCCAAAGTGCTTCAGTAATTCTGAGAATTCTTCCTTAAAATCCCTTCAGAGATAGTTGGTGAGAAATGCACCAAACTCAATTGCTCACAGAAAGGCAGGTAAACCAACTAATTTTAGCAGATTGATTGAAGTAAGGTAAATGTGATGGAGTCAGATGACCTGGAAAGTACCTTGCTCCATGTGTAAGGGGCAAATCCCACTCAACTCTGGCCAGTATTGCCACAACGGCCCTCTGTTACCAGACTTACTCATTTCTAAGAGAAGCTGGAAATCATTAACGTGACTTTCTCTGATTTTTATGTTGGTAATTAATTCAAATGCAATTCAATGCAAAATAATTCAAATTATTTTGCAGACTAAAATGCCATGCAAAACAAAACATGTCTATGAGCCAGATTCAGCTTAGGGTGACTGGTTGTAATCAATCATTTATTCCAATGGCAACCCAACAGGTTTGGTTAGAAATAGTTGGACAAACATGGAGAAGGGGAAAGATGCAGTGTTGTTAACCCTTTAGCAAAAAGCATGTGGAAAATAAATGTAAAGACAGGGTAAAATAAAATAATGCTGAGGGAAGTTTCCAAGGCCAACAGTCTAACATTAGAGAAATACTAAAACAAATATTGGCATTTAAGAGGAAGAGTTACACAATAGAGAAGAAATCAAGGGTAAGACTAACAGAATTTGAAATAACACTTAAATAAGGTAGGGTCACATTATATAGCCTCCTCAAAAAGACTATTAGACTAAGTAACCTATGTATTTAGTTCTGATTGGACAAAAGTCTCTTGTGAAATTAAGCTTGCTTGTTTGTGATTGACAGCTCCAATAAAGGAGATATATTTATTGAAATGAAAAAATATTAAAATGATTTTATTGTTTCTACCTTACATAAATATTGTCTATTAGCAGAATAGTTAATGAGGTAGAACAAAGGGAAAAATTTTAATCCTCCCCAAAACATCTGCTACAAATGACATTAGAATTTTGATAGGAATTGCATTGACCCAATAGATAGCTTTTAGTAGTACTGTCATCTTAACAATATTACATCTTCCAATCCATAAACATAGGATGTCAGACCATTTATTTATGTCTGATTTAATTTCTTTCAGCAAGATTTTGTAGTTTTCAGTGTACAAGTCTTTCACCTGCTTGGTTAAGTTTATTACTAAGTATTTTATTCTTTATTATTCTGTTGTAAATGGATTGTTTTCTTCTTGATTTCCTTTTTGGTTTGCTCTTTGTTAGTGTACAATGAACTAATTAATTTTGTGTGTTGATTTTATATCTTGCAAATTTTCTGAATTCAGTTTTTAGATGTAATACGGTTTTTTGGTTGCTTATTTAGGGGTGGAATCTTTAGGATTTTCTACTTACAAGATTATATCATCTGGGAACAGGAATAATTTTACTTTTTTCTTTCCCATTTGGGTGACTTTTATTTATTTTTCTTGCATAATTGCTCTGGCTAGTGCTTCCAGTACTAGGCAGAATAGAAGTAGGAAAAGTAGGCATCATTTTCTTGTTCCTGATCATAGGAAATGCTTTCATCTTTCAACATTGAGTATGATGTTAGCTGTGGGGTTTTCATATATGAACTTTATCATCTTTGGGAACATTCTTTTTATTACTAATTTATTTAATGTTTTCATCATGAAAGGGTGTTGAATTATGTCAAATGCTTTTTCCTCCTCTATTGGTATGATCATTTTCCCTTTTATTCTACCAGTTTGGTGTATTACGTCAACTAACTTCTGTAGGTTGAAACTTTCTTGCAATCTGGAAATAAATCTCTCTTGCTCATGTCTTGTAATCCTCCTGGTATGCTGATGTATTTGGTTTGCTTGCATTTTGTTGAGAATTTTGCATCAATATTAATAAGGGGTATAGGTCTACAGTTTTATTTTCTTTCAGCATCTTTTCTTTGGTATCAGGGTTATGTAGGCCATAGTGAATAAGTTAAGGAGCATTTCCTTATCTTCATTTATTTGGAGAGTTTGAGAAACATTAGTGTTAGGTTTATTTTCTTTTATGTTTGGTAACTTTACTAGTGAAGTATCTGTTCCAGGGCTTTCTTTGTTGAGAGGTTAATTGTTAATTCAATCTACTTACTAGTTATAGGTCTATTCAGATTTTCTATTTATCATGAGTTAGTCTTGGTATGTTGTGTGTTTTTAGAAATTTGTCCATGTCACTTGGTTGTCCAACTTCTTGGTGTACAATTATTCATAGTATTCTTTTATAATTATTTTATTTATGTAAAATCTGTAGTAACATACCCATTTTCATTTCTGATTTAGTAACTGGAGTCCTTTCTCTTTTTTTTCTAGACAATCTAACTAATGGTTTTATTAATTTTCTTGACTATTTCCAGGAACCAAATTTTGGTTTTATTGGTTTACTTTATTGATTTTCTATTATATAATTTATTTATCTCTGCTATAATCCTCATTATTTCCTTCCTTCTGCTAGGTTTAGGTTTAGTTTGTTATTCTATTTCTAGCACCTTAAGATATAAATTTAGATTGTTGAATTGACATCTTTCTTCTTTTTTAATGTATGTATTTCCAGCTATAAATTTCTCTCTTAGCAGTCCTTTCACTGGATCCCATAAGTCTTGATATGTTTTTCTTTTACTTTGTCTCAAAGTATTTCCTAATTTACCTCATGTTTTCTTCTTTGACTCATTGGTTGTTTGAATGTGTTGTTTAATTTTCACGTGCCTGTGTATTTTCAGTTTTCATCTGTTATTTATTTTTAGATTTATTCAAATGTGATTAGAAAAGATACTTTGTATAATTCAAATAGTTCTAAAATTTTTAAGACTTGTTTTGTGGCCTAACATATGGTCTAACCTTTAGAGTGTTCAGTGTGCACTTTGAGAAAAATGTTGTGGGATAGTTTTCTCTATCTACCTGTCAGGTCCAATTAGTTTATAGT
The DNA here is from genome assembly GCF_003676395.1 of Aethalodelphis obliquidens. NCBI lineage: Eukaryota > Metazoa > Chordata > Mammalia > Artiodactyla > Delphinidae > Aethalodelphis > Aethalodelphis obliquidens. Next base: position 7,601,464 of record NW_020837991.1, on the reverse strand, counting down.
GTTGTTTAAGTCCTCTATTTACTTATTGAACTTCTGTCTAGATGTTCTATTCATTATTGAAATTTGAGTATTTAAGTTTCCAACTGTTATTAGAGAAATATCTATTTCTCCCTTCAATTCTTTTAACCTTTACTTCATATATTTTGGGGCTCTGATGTTTGGTTTACATATAATTGCCATAGATTCTTGGTTAACTGACCCTTTCAATATATAATATGCTTCCTTGTCTCTCACAGCAGTTTTTAACTTAAAGTCTAATGTGTCTATTAGTGTAGCCACCTCTACTCTCTTTGATTACTATTTGCATGAACTATGTTTTCTGAAATTATTTCACTTTTAACCTACTTGTGTCTTTAGGATTAAAGTGAGTCACTTGTAGGTAGTATATCATTGGATCCTGTATCTATTTTGCCAGTCTTTGCCTTATGATTGGAGACTTTTATCCATTCACATTGAATGTAATTACTGATAAGGAAGGATTCACTTCTGCCATCTTGCTATTTGTTTTCTGTATGTTACATAGCTTTTATACAGCATACATCCTATAGAAAATTTAAAGTGAAGTTAAAAAACAAAATTGTAATAATACCAGCTTTTATATTTACCCTTGTGTTTGCCTTTACCACAGGACTTTGTCTTCATATGAATTAGAGTTACTGACTAGTGTCCTTTCATTTCAACTTTAAGGAAATCTTTTGCATTTCTTACAGGGCAAGTGGTGATAAACTCCCTCAGCCTTTGCTTATCTAGAGGTAGCTTAATTTCCCCCTCATTTTTAAAGGTCATTTTTACCAGATATAGAATTCTTGGTTGACCTATTTTTTCTTTCAGCATTTTAAATATATAATCACACTGCCTTCTGGCCCCTGAGGTTGCAGATGAAAAATCTGCTGATATTATTGGTTACCCTATTTTTGGGTGAGCCACCTCTCTCTAGCAGCTTAATTTAAGACTCTGTGTTTGGGTTATGGCAGTTTTGTTATAATAGATCTCAGTGTGGCTCTCTGAATTTATCCTACTTGGACTCTGTTGAGCTTATTGGATTTGTAGATTCAAATCTTTTCTCAGATTTTGGGGATTTTCAGCTATATTTCTTCAAATAATCTTTCTGCCCCTTTATCTCTCTCTTCTCCTTCTGAGAATCCCATAGTGCATATATGGTCAGTTTGATGGTGTCCCAGAAGTCCCTTAGGATCTGCTCATGTTTATTCACTATTTTATCTTTTTGCTCTTCAGACTCACTAATATTAATTTCCCTATCTTCAAGATTTCTTATTTCTTATTTCTCCTGCCTTAAATCTTCTGTTAAAACTTCTAGCTAATATTTCATTTCAGCTCCAGAATTTCTTTTAGGTTTTTTTTAAAATATAATTTCTATCTCTGGTATATTCTCATTTATATATATATATATATATATATATATATAAAATTATACATATATATAATTTCTTTGATTTTCTTTAATTCTTTGTCTACATTTTTCCTTAGATGTTTTAGAATATCTGGCACAAATGATTAAAAATCTTTGTCAATTAAATCAGATGTCTGGACTTCCTCAGGGAGTATTTCTGTCAACATATTGTATTTTGTTCCTTTGTGTTGACCATGTTTTCTTGTTACTTTGTCTCATACATTTTATTGAAAATTGATTGCTTTACTGTGACAATATGCTAACTAAGGAAATCAAGTTTCCCTTTTCATCAGGGTTTAATGTTTTTGATTGTTGAAGGCTGTAGTAGTCCTTTTATTTTGAGACTTTCCTTTTTTTCTTCTTTTTGCAAAGACTGTTACTTATCAAGTATGATAACTAAAGTCTCTGTTCCTTTAGCTCATGTTCAGCTAATGTATGAACAGAGATTTCTTTACTGCCAGGAGTTGAAATAAAGCAAAAACAAACAAAAAACTACCATAAAATGAAAAAAAGAAGAATGGTAACCTCTTATTTGCAAACTGGCTCTCTATTGGGGTACTCCTTTACCCTTAAGCTAGGCTTGATCTGAGTCTATGAATCAGCCCAAATTGAAAGCTGAAATCTTCTCAGTACTTTTCTGGTCATGTGTGCCTCAGCCTTCTGCTGTCTTACTATGTTTCCTCCTATACACAGCTGCTTTTGAATGTCCTAATTTTTCAAAAAATGTCACTCCAGCTTCTCTTCTGTGCCTTAGATGGCCTACTACATGTCTTTTCCTCAAGTCTCTTGTCCCTGTGTCTTGTTATCACCTTATCATTTTTATAAGCAATGCCTGCCATTTTTCCTTTATGCTTTCTGAGTCATACAAAAGAGAGTGATCACCTCACTTCAGTTTTTTAGGTATCGCCCAGTCGAGTTAGAACAGACTTAAACAGAATTTTTCGAATAAGATCTGTTCTGCTCCCTTAGGTTGAAGGAGCTGTTACCATGTCCAAGCTTGTACTGATTGCTGTGTGACAGACCAATACATTGAGAGATGAGGTGTTGGGTCAAGGAATAGGGACATTATTTGGAAAGTCAGCAGACCAAGAAGATGGCAGACTAGTGTCCCAAAGAACCAAGTTGGAATTCAGGCTTCTTTTATACTAAAAGGGGAGGGACATGGCTGGTTGTTGTACACTTCCTGGTGCTGACCAGACCCCAGAGAGGATGTGATTATCCTTTGTTCTTGCAGCTGTGCAGAAAGGTCTGGCTGTGATGTTCCTATTAACCTCCAAGAAGACACATCTTATTGTCTGTTCTGCAGTTTTTTATCTCTATATGAATGGAAATGTGTTACACCTTTAAAGTTTAAGCCTGGGAAACAGAGCCTTGCCAATGGGCTATCATGCAGATTTCAGGCTACAGGCAACATTCTTTTACAAAGTGCAGAGTCCACATGACTAAGCATAAAACACAGAGCAGAAAAGTTAGAACCAAAGGGATATTCAGGTTTGTTCTTTTCTATTACAGAGGAGCAATGAGAGCCAGCTGCTCCACTGAAGACCAATGTTGTCACTGCACCAGGGAGTAAGCAGGGTGATGGTGAGTAAAAATGCCACAAAATTTTCTACTTTAAAAATTGATTTTTTTTATTGGGCATTTGCTTGCGTATTGAAAACCTTTGACTATATTTCAGACCTCTAACAAAGTTGATTCAAATGGCTTCTGGTTGTTCCTTTGATGTTTCTGTAGGATAACAAGAATTTGGGGTTTTCTAGTCTGCCATTGTGATGACATCACTCCCCCACTGCCTCCATTTTCAAATCTATTTTTTGATGCTTGTTTTGATTAGTGAATAATAACATGTCAAAATTATTATTTTTTTGATTGCCACTGACACTTCTCATGTTTCTTGACTTTATCAAGGAGATATATTTTCCATTTTATAAGTACTTTGTTTATTGAATTTACCACTTTACATATTGAAAATTTTCTATTAAATTTAAATATATTTTGCAGGATAAAAATATTAGTCATTCTCATTATATTTCCTTTTATTGTATTAAGCTTTCATGAATGATGGTAGTTGTATTGTCTGAAATTTATAATATGGAACAAATGATTAATAACTGATTATAACCTAACAGAAATTTGTTATCCTGAGAGTCTATATTTTTAGGCAATACTTTCAGACTTGGAATATATAGATTTCAAGTTTACTTTGTTCATCCAAGAGATTATTAAACTTTGCTTTTGTCTCTCTATTCCTATTTCCTCCATTCTTCTACTGAAGAAATATACAAATCTATTTGTAAAGAATGGGAGTACATTTGCATGTTTATTGTTTCCTCCTCTCCATTCTTTACAGGTGGATGGATTGTTTTGTGCAAGCAGCATAGGCTCTTGCCAAGGCTGATAACTTACATTGATTGGTGACTCTTCTGGGCAAGGCCTAGCATACTGACCTTCTGCTTTGATTACTCTTTCTGACATCCTGACCTGTTGAGTTAGGGTATTTTGAAACTGTAAACCCAAACATTTCATTCGTTCAGATAATACTCATATGATTATAAGATAACTTTTCACAGAGCTGATTTCTACTGCTATTTGCATAAACAAAGATGACATTTTGGAGATCCTAAGGAATTTGAAATTATTTACAATTTCCAAATCTTGAATCAGAAGATTTTGGAACAATGAATCAGAATGATTTTATCAAGTTAGTGTTGATCAGACTGCCTTCACACACCAAGCATTTTGGAAAGTAGGGGGCAGGATAGAGTGGAGTACATGGAGGATACTGAGTTTGTGCCTGATCAAAAATACATGTTCTCAGAGTATTATTCCTGTAATTATCTTAACCACATAAGCATTTGCTGACTTAGTGACATAATGTTATACTAATAATTATATCCAAAGTTGATAATAATTTGCAGTTTACAATACATTTTGACATATGTCATATTATTTTCATCTTCACCATAGCTCTGTGGAATGGATGCTACTAATATTTTGTTGTCATTCTCATTTATGATTAAGATTAGTGAATTAGGTATTTGATCAAGGTTTAGCAGGGATTAAGTTACAGGCCTCAAACCATACCTTCTAATTCTAAACAGCATAGGTGCCTGATAGAAGAATGTTATATAGACAATCTGAAAGAGAAAGTTTGCCCATAAACTTGGAAGGAAACTGTGGCTACAGAATTCTCTGTCCTTACCATTACTGGGTAAGTTTGAGTAGCAAAGCTTTTTGCTATAAGCAAAAATAAGGAAGAACGGTGGGCTGGATAAGATTAAAAAAAAATTAACTTCTAATACTGTGGTCAAAATTCAAACCTTTCATCACCAGAATGTGTGTCATTTCTGATAATATGAAAATGAACTTTGTAATTAGATAAATGGCATGTTGGATAAATTGCAGTGCCCAAGCGGAAGTGATAGTAGATTTTGTAACCCAGTTTGGAAAGTGACAAATTTCTTTCAACAACATTTTCTCATGATAAAACTACATAAGGATAAAGGAGAAACAGTGCTTTAAAAAGCAGAGTAAAATATTTACAGATATAGTCCATTGCAATCAAGGAAATAGTTACATGCAGAATCTGTTTTTCTATTTGACTCTTACATTCATATTGGTAGAGTATACTATTATTAAGCCTCTTATTTCCTTTATTAAAAATTAGACCTTGCTATGAAGGTCAAAATGGCAATGTGTTGTTGAGTTTTTCTTTTCATCATCTCAAAATAAAATAAAATATGGAGTTTCTGAAATTAAGTTCCTCAGCCCTTCACTTAGAAATTTTCCCTATGAAGAGAAAAGAAAGAAGCAGATTCAAAGTTTTACAGAAGTGTGTACATATATTTTTTTTCTCCTGAAACCTAATGGAAAAATACTAGCAATATGCATCCAATCTCTTAAAATGCAATTATTTACAATTAAAATGTAAACAAGTAGTTTACATTTTAAATAAATTTGTTATTCTGATTTCTAATTCCTAAAACTTTCAGACCCCTCACAGTTATATTTCATACCTTCCAGTTTAGATGCTGGCACATGTTAAGAGTATTTATTCATTCTCAATTAAAGAAAAACCTGATAAAATATGATAAATCATGTCATTACCCATCTTCTCAAGATCACAGAACCTCATTAGACGTTTAAAGGTTAACCGTTGATATTCTCTTTACCTTAAAATAAGGATTTACAGTTAAAAGTAAAAATGATTTTTATAAAAATAAATATTTCATATGCATACTTTATCCTTTTTCAAAGGCTTTTATATCTATTTAATTCAACTCCACAAACCACTGTATAAGAACTAGAAAAATTATCTTAGTTCCCATTTGACATATACAGAAATTGAGGTTGGGAAAGGGAGCCAGGTTCATGGCAAAGCTGATAATACACATCCTGATATCAAGTTCAACGTATGGTAATTAGCTTAAGGGTACCCTCTTAGGATGGCAAAACAGAAGGACAAGGAGGAGGAGGATAATACTGACAGTACCAAATGCCAGAATGGATGAAACAATGATGAAAATCAATTGGAACTCTCACAAATTAATGGTGAGGAAGCAAAATGTTATAGCCACTCTGGAAGACAGATGGCACTTTCTTTTCTTTTTTTTTTTTTTGGCCATGACGCATGGGTTGTGGGATCCCTGGTCAGGGATCAAACCTGGGCCCCCTGCAGTGGAGCTGAGTCCTAACCACTGGACCACCAGGGAATTCCCAGATGGCACTTCCTTATAATGTTTGACATACAGTTACCATATGACACAGCAAGCCCACTCCTGGGTATTTACCCAAGAGAAAAGACAACTTATATTTGCCCAAAAACTTGTACATAAACACTTGTAGCAGCTCCACGCATAGCCATCCTAATGTGGTGATAACCTAAATGGCTTTCGATTGTTGAAAGGATAAACTGTGGTGCATCTGTACAATGGAATACTACCAAGGAAAAACATCAGAACAAACTATTGCTGTAACAGCTTAAATGAATCTCAAAGACATTATGCTGAGTGAAAGAAGTCAGTTTCAAAATGTTACATACTGTATGTTTTCGTTTATGTGACAGTCTCAAAAAAGACAGTACTATTGTGGTGGAAAACAGATCAGTCATTTTCAGAGGGTATGAGTGGGAGGGATAGTGCAACTATTAAGGGATAACATGAGGTGTCTTTTGGGGCTGGTGAAAATGAAAATGTTTTGGTTCTTGATTGTGGTGGTGGTTATAAGAATCTATAGGTAGGTTGAAATTAAAGTATATAAACAATTTATTTTTGTTGTAAGATAATTTTAAAACTAAAATTAAAAGATTAATTTTAGAAGTTTTTTAAATTAAAAAATTTTGTTAAGCTATGTGTAGGTGATGTAGGTCAAGGAAAATTTAACTGATTTTCTAGTATCCTTTGCCAAAGTAAATAGCATCTACAGTATAAATAACAAAACAATTACACTGTTTTGGTCAAATTTGGAATTAAAAAATAAAAGCAGGTAAAGGAAGATTACCTGAATGACATACTCAGAAACATGTGGTTTTCATTCAGTCAATATTTTCCTGATGTCTCATGTGACTTTCAGTGTATCTTTTTCACTTAGTTGGCTGTCAACTTAGGTTTTATACATTCAAAATAACTTATATTTGGAGAGACTATGTCCCTTACCTTTTGAAAATCCATAGCTGACATCTTTTAAGAAAATTTTATATTGTCATTGATGCTAGGGGACAAGCTAAAATTGGCTAAAAGTAAATCCTTTGTAAGATTGTGGATTGATTAAAAAGGAATTATCCTCTGTTCTTTCTAGGATTCTGAAGTTCACAGCAGGTACCTGTAAATATTGAAGACAGATTCATGAATTCCTAAGGAATTTCCATTCACACTTCTATATTATTTCTGATTAACATGCTAATGAACAGTGATCTAATTCAATAGTAATATGTTAACATTCAAAAGGCAAACTGATAATATTCTGTGGATAAATTCAGATTTCTTTGAAGCTGTTTCCTTTCTATCAGATTACTTTGGGTCAAGCAATTCAGATAGCAGTTGTTTCATTTGTAGTTTTTAAATTATAGTTTTTAAGCACACAAATAATTGGGATGAAGAAAATCTGCATATTAGTATTGGGTATCCAACACGATTGATATTTAATGAGTAGATTTACTAATAAATGGTAGAAAGGAATCCCCTCACAAAAATGAAAACCTCTGTGGACTTAAAAGCTTATTAAGATAAAATGTATGCACCATACAATTTACCTGTTTTAAGGGTACAGTTGGTTTTAGCACACTCACAGACCATCACTACAATCTAGTTTTAGAACATTTTCTATTCTCCAAAAAGTAATGTCATGCCCATTTGCAGTTAGTCTCTGTGCCCCACTCCAACCCACCCTGACCCTGAAGGAATAATTAATTTACTTTGTATCTTCATAGATTTACCTATTCCAGACATTTCATGGACATGGAATAATACAATATGTGGTCTTTATGACTGGCTTCTTTCACTTATCATAATGTTTTTGAAATTCATCCATGTTGTAGAATATATCAGTACCTCACTCTTGCTCATGACTAGGTAATATCCCAAGTATAAATGTACCACATTGTACTTATCCATTTATCAGTTGATGGGCATTTGGGTTTTATTCAGTTTTAGGCTATTTTGAATAATGCTGCTATGAACATACATGCACCTGTGTTTTTTTGTGGACATATGTTTTCACCCTCTTGGGAAGATATCAATGAGTGGAATAGCTGGATCTTATTGTAACTCCATGTTTAACATTTTGGGAAAATATCAAACTGTTTTCCAGTGTACCATTGAAAATGGTACCATTTTACACATCCACGTGCAGGTTCTAAGGATTACAATTTCTCTGCATCTTACCAACAGTTATTATATTCTTTCTTTCTTTCTTTCTTTCTTTCTTTCTTTCTTTCTTTCTTTCTTTCTTTCTTTCTTTCTTTTTTTCTTTGAATGTACAGCCATTCTAGTGGGTGTGAAGTCATATCTCATTGTGGGTTTGATTTTCAGTTCTCTATTAACTAATTATGTTAAATATTATTTCGTGTACTTATTGGCCATTCATAAACTGAAACACTTTGCCCATTTTTAAATTGTGCTATACTTTTTTTATATTATTAAGTTGTAAGCATTCTTTATGTATTCTGGATATGAGTCCCTTGTCAGATAAATGATTTCCGAATATTTTTCTCTCAGTCTATGAATTAACTTTTCTGTTTCTCATGGTATACTTTGGAGCACAAAAGTTTTTCATTGTGATGATCAAGAAACTTAAGATGTATGCAGAAGATGCACATTATGGAGGTTATGTAATTCTAGTATTTACTGTAATTTCATATTAGTTCTAGTAGTTTTTGTGTGAAGTCTTTGGGGTTTTCTATAATAGTATCATATCATCTGCATATAATGGCAATTTTACCTCTTCCATTCCAATTTGGATACCTTTTATTTCTTTTTCTTGTCTGATTGCTGTGGCTAGGACTTCTAATACTGTGTTGAATAGAAGTGGTGTGAGTGGGCATCCTTGTCCTGTTCCATATTTAACAGGAAGTCTTTCAACTTTTCACCATTAAGTATTATTATTGGTTGTGGGTTTGTCATAGACAGCTATTATTATGTTGAGACATGCTACCTCTGTACACACTTTGGTAACTGTTTTTATTATGAATGGATGTTGAATTATGTCAGAGGCCTTTTCTGCATCTATTGAGATGATCATGTGGTTTTTGTCTTTTCTCTAATTTCATATTAGATTGAATTGCAAACACAAATGTCTTTTCTTTAACATGAATTGGATGCTGAGCTAAAATATAGTGCAAAAACAGCAGTAAGTTGTTATTGATATAGAGGAGACAGTGATGGGGGTTTTTAGTCCAACTTTCTGGCAGTTATAGTTTGTGCCAATGTAACTGTAACTCCATCTTACTTTGACTCCTAAAATCAGGGAATGATGGAGAAAGGGGATGTGTATATATTTACAGCTCCTCCAGTATTCCAGTTCACTCCCTTCCAGGCACAGGGTAAGATTACACTCTCACATTTGTCTAAAGCTTTGCCCAAGTCATGTGAGCAGAAGCGACAACAGCATTTCAACTGTTTGTAGACAGTGATTGTCACTGATTTTTCGTTTTGCCATAGAAATGGGCAATGTTCCAGAGAGAGGCTGTCCTAAAAGACTTGGTTCAAGAATGAGTAAGTGACACAGGAGTAAGAAATAACCCTTTGTTGTTTCAAGAAATTGAAATTTCATTGTTGTTCATTTCTGCAGTGTAAACTAGTTTCCCTGACTTGGCAATTGCAAAATGTATTAAGCACTCATCTCCTATGCCCATGGATTACATATTTTCTTACTATTAAATCAGTGTTTTATACCCATTTTGCAAATAAGAAAACTAACTTCTTATAGATTATATAATAACTTGGGAATTTTAGTAAATTCCCTTAAGCCTCAGAGTTGGGATGCAAACCTCTTTCTGTCTGACACTCATTTCACCTCACACTCATTGCAAAAATATCTGCTTTATGGACTCATGCATATTTATGAAAAAACTAGAATTATCAGAATTGGAAATTCAAGTGATATTACTAGATTTTATCTACCTCTATCTCCTAAAATAAAACCTCTGTTACAAATTCTATAATTAATTTGGATCCAGATATTTATAAAACTGGATTTAACAAACAGTATACTAGAGTTATGACTCTATATCCAGAAAACAAATGAACAAAAGCAACCAAATAAAATAAAAGTTGTGTTTTGCTGTCTCTTTGTTGATAAAATATATTATATTTTTCAAAATTCAAAACACATGAAGGCAAAAAGCGTATTTTATTTATAGACAATTATGCAGTCTTTTAACAGAAAGAAATATAGAAATTCACAAGTCAGAGGCCACCACAATGAATTAGAGATATGAACTTCATACAGATATAGGAAGCAAAACTTAGAAAGCAGAAAATCTAGTACACTTGAGGTACCTGAGGCAAAATCTTCTGCCACAAAAGATGCAGGATCTGTGACAGCCATGTTGTTATTCACTGTGATTTGATGGAGAAAAATTATCAGAGTAAATTCTCTTATCTGTGTCATGAGACTTCCCTGTACCAAGAAATGGATTGTAGGATTTGTGTTGTTGTTTTTTGTTTGTTTTTGCTTATTTGTTTTACATAAATTGGAAGAAGCTGTGTGGCTGTGAGATAAGTATAAATTCAATAATCAAGTTATTTGGGGAAATATGTGTGTGTATGTGTGCCTGTGTGTCTATTATCTTAGATATACATTTGCATGCAGAAAGAGAGAGAGGCAAAGAGCGCAAATTTAAAGCTACTACTTAAGGTGTAAATTAGGGGTGGAACAGAGGTGCGAAGTTAGGTGGAAACAGTTGACTTAATCCTACTATTTCACAGTTAAGAAGAAGCATGGAATAGGGGAAGAACGTGGATTCGGGTATCAGGCTTATTCATTTTGAGTCCTTTAAAAAACTCATCTGGCAAGATAGTTCATCTCTTTTGCAAACTTGTTGTGCAAATTAAGAGTTCATCTAGTAATATATTCTGCATAATGCCTGTCACAGGGGCACACTCACAAGCACTCGGGCAACAATGATTATTATCATAGATGGCAGGTCTGTCACACTGAAAGGTTCATTTCCTCCTCTATAAAATAATGATAGAAATATTCTGCTGGTTATAATGAATGCCTTGAGTACCATGTGTAAAATAGTAGATAACATTAGTTACCTTCCCTTAGGAACACACGCACACACACACATGCACGCACACACACACAAGCACGCGCGCACACACACACACACACACACACACACACACGCACAAACAAGGTTTTACTTTTTTCCCCACAAAGCTCTATCATTGAATTTAAACTTATGTTATAGATAGCCACCTTGCTTCTCCTTCCAATTTGTGTAAAACAAACGTTCGGTCCTTTCATAAAACAACAATGAAAAATCATTTCCAAGGGTCATATTAAACTTTACATTAGCAGAAAATAAAGTTAGGTATTTTCTCAGTTTATTGTTAAATTCAAATTTACTGACCAAAAAAAATACAAAAACTGGTGTGCCTTCTTAGAATAATCTTAGCATTGAGCGTTTTATACAGATTTAGCTTTAGCATTCTACTCTTCTTCTTGTTTCATGATAAACTCTGGTCTGAAGTTTTAATCCTGCCATCTGTATCTACTTACCTTTCTTGTGTATGAGTCACACATTGGGTCTGTGAATGCAAAGCTTTGTTGTACTCCACATGCTATGCTGGTGAAGTTCTCGTGTTTCTGTTATTTACTTGTTCATTTGATTATGCCTTATTTCCCTAACTAGAGAGGGTACATATAACAGCATAGATGCAGTCACCATTGTGTCTGCCAAAGAACATAGCACAATAATTGGTATGACCTACATAATAAAGATATGTGTTTGTATAGTTTCATTTTTTGGATGGGGTACATACATACTAGAAAGAATAAGAACTTTGTAATCAGAAGGAGCTGAGTTTTAATACCAGTTCTGTCACCTATTAGATATGTGTGTGACTATAATGTGAGTGTGTAAGCCTCAGTTTACTGATTTGTAAAATAGAGATACTGATATTTAGCTCAACATGCTGTTATAAGATTTAAAACATGATGTTTGAAAGTGCCAAACATGCCACTCAGTGATGCGGATTTTACAATTTACAGGTGCAGGAACAAGGCCCAGATAAATTGATTTGGTCAAAGTCACACAGCTTGTTAATTACAAACTCAGGAACCTTTGTATCTAATCTCCTTTGTAAGATTATACCTTGCGGTTCAATTCATACAGCCCTGCAGATTTTTCTCATGTGAAAACATATCTGCTTCGTGCTGTAAATTCAAGTGTATTTATAGCCTGTCCTAAAGAACCCTCATTTTAAGATTGTTAGTTATTTAACACATTCCTTTTACAAGATTTAATTAATATCTTGGGTGCCAGACATTGTGATTTGGATTACACTTCATTGTCATAGGGTGACCAGATATCCTATGGTCCAAAACATGACACTTCTGATAGTGAAAGGTAGTGGGATAAATGCCAGATAGAATGTCAGGGCAACAATTGTAAAATGAAAATTTTTCCAAGGCAAAGTAAGACATACAGTTGCCCTATTTATAGAATAAGTAAAAGATTGAGGTGGCAGCCTTGAAAAAAGGCAAATTATCACAACTTTAAATGAGTTTAATAATACCTATTTGAATGAAAGGTGTAAGAAAAACGGATAGCATGAATGAGTCATTACCTAGTAGCTAAGATTATCATTCTGAGATTTGTGAAATTTACTAGCCAAAATATATGAAAATCTGGACAATTATCACAGAATAATGTTTATGTCAATTATTCAGTAACACATGGGCAAGCTCTTTCTTCAGAATGTACAGATTAATTCTACAGTGTCATAAACTTGTGCAGGTAAATTCTCTGACATCAGCTTCTGGGGAGCATGCATATGTGGGTTTGGGAAATTTACCTGTGTTTAACAAATACGCAGAAAATTCACTGTCATCCTTAATTCTCCTAAATTTTCCAAACCTTACAGTGTACATATAAAATGACCAAGTCTCTCATTGCATTGGTGATGTGTTTATAGCCATCAATAGCAACAATAATTTTTTAATCAAGTTTTGCTCTTTGGAGTAGTCCATTTATTTTCACCATTATGGCACTGAAATTAAGTGTCAGATCATCTTTTTAGTCAGAAATTTTTCTTTTGTTTGTTAAAATCTCTGTAGTAGTCAATAGAATACTTTCAGGAAAGGATTGCTGTATTAAAAAAGAGAGAGAGGGCTTCCCTCTGGTGGCACAGTGGTTGAGAGTCCACCTGCCGATTCAGGGGACGTGGGTTTGTGTCCCGGTCCGGGAAGATCCCACATGCCGTGGAGCGGCTAGTCCCGTGAGCCATGGCTGCTGAGCCTGTGCATCCAGAGCCTGTGCTCCACAATGGGAGAGGCCACAGCAGTGAGAGGCCCATGTACGGCAAAAAAAAAAAAAGAGAGAGAGAGAGAGAGGAGAAGAAAGAAAGGAAGGAAGGAAGGAAGGGAGGAGAAAGAAAGAAAAAGAAAGAAAGAAGGAAGGAAGGAGGGAAGGAAGGAAAGAGAAAGAAAGAAAGAAAGAGAAAGAAAAAAGAAAGAAAGGAAGGAAGGGAGAGAGAAAAAGAAAGAAAGGAAGAGAGAGAGAGAAAGGAAGGAAGGAAGGAGAAAGAAAGAAAAAGAAAGAAGGAAAGAGAAAGAAAGAGAAAGAAAGAAAAAGAAAGAAAGAAAGAAAGAGAAAGAAAGAAAGAAAAGGGAAGGGAGGGAGAGAAAAAGAAAGAAAGAAAGTAAGAGAGAGAGAGAGAAAGAAAGGAAGGAAGGAAGGAAGAAAGGAAGCAAAAGGAAAATACAGAGACTGTTTCCACTCTGATGTTCCCTGATTCCCTCCAGAGCCTGGATGTATTTCTCTTCAACACCTTATGCTCTTATGTTTTCTGCAAAGATCTATGTTCTTTATTTGTTAAATGTCTAAGAGTATTTGCTTATGTGAAGGAGCTTTAAAGTATTAGATATTAAATGTTTGCCTGGTTGAGAGGAACATGGATCTTTTGGAATAAATAGATATGCCACCAACAAAAAACATATCAAATAATAAAATGTTCATGGTGCCCAGTATTTTTTTGTTACTCTAAATTTATTTATAGATTTGGGCTTTCTAATAATAGTCAGTGCATCTCTGTTATATGGTGAACGAGGGCACCGAGAGGGAGAATTCATTCTAATCATATTTAGCATCACAGAAATAACCACACAAACAAATCAACCAGCCTCTCACATTGTAAACACTGGGTAGACAGATGATTACACTGCTAAGCTCTTTACCTTGAAACTAATTCTCACTGGTTGAAATGTTGATTTATTTCCTACGAACTGCATTTATTTCAATGTTGAATAAATTATAAGAATCTACTAACTTTGGGACAAAGCTTGAATACCTTTTTTACTTTTACATTATTGATTGATTTATAAAATTTATTTAGAAAAGGACCAGAGATTGCCTTTACAATAAAATTCCATGTAAGGCCCCAAAATACTAATGCAAATAAAATAAAACAGAATAAAAGTAAGGGTGTAAAATTTTATATATATAATTTATTTGTTTTATTTATTTATTTATATTTGTATACATAGGTATTTGTTTATTTGTCATGTCGAAAGAGAAACCCAGTGGGCTATATTACTCTATAATAATAAGTACATAAATTGATCAGGAGCCTGTAAATGAAATCCCTCACAATCTTCTCTACTTCGATACTGTTCCCTCATCTTCCAGCTTGTCCTGAAACTTCTCACCACCTATTTATAAATAATCAATGCTCCTCTGTGCTCCTCTTGTTATTACCTTTGTTGAGTTCTTTTGCTTTAAATGTTTTATCACTCTATTTTTCCCTCTACTAACTTGGAAATTCATACTTTCAGTAGTTGTCTTAGAATATTCAACACATACACTTAAGTTACCTATGTTTAGATTAACCAATAATTTAAATACCTTCCAGAGAGATTAAGAAATATAAACACCTAAAACAAAAGAGAGGAAAAAAACTTTAAACAATTATGTATTTTTAACTACTCCCAAATTATAGTATTATTTTCATTGCATTTTAATTATTTTATTTAGTTATTTTAAAACACTCAACATGACATTATTTTTACTCTTTTATCCAATAAATATTCATTAAGATTTAACCCAGTTTAGCTCTTTCCCAAATCATATTTTTTACATCATATGTTTTACATTGGGGATCACATTTCCTTCTATCTAAGTATCTTCTTGAGAATTTTTAATGAGGTTCTGTTGTTCTCGAACCACCTAGTTTTGTTGGTTGTAAATTGTTTTTAAGTTGTTAATTCTAAAAACTATTTTCTCTGAATATAAAATCCCAAGTTGGCAGTTGTAAATATAATAAATATTTTTCTATTATTTGCTAGCTCTTATCACTGCTGTCATTCTATCATTACATTGAAATGAATGCGTCTTTTTTCCTGCATGATTTTAGTACATATTTCTTAAATGCTTTTTTATTGTGGTAAAAGTCACATAATATAAAACATACTATTTTAACCATATTTAACTGTACAGTTCAGTGGCACTAAGTGCATGCACATTATGAATGTGTCTTTTTATTTTCAGATCCTTTTAAGATTTTCTCTATCTTTACTATTCTATTTTTTTCCCTTTAGATGTGTCTCATTGTGGTTTTCTTTATATTTCTCCTTATTAGAGTGTAGGACTAACTGAAACTCTGATTTCATTTATTACTTCTAGAATTTTTTCATCCATTGTAGCGTCACATATTGCCTCTCTCCAATTCCCTCTCTACTCCAATAATTTCTCACTTTCTTCTCCATGTCTTTTTATCTTTTGCCATCTTTTCATTTTCTGTGCTGCATTCTGGAAGATTCTTCTGATTTATCTTCATGAATTATTTCTTGAGCATTATTTATACTGCTGTTCAAATCATCCATTGAGTTTTTAAATTTTAGCTATTGTATTTTTCAGAAGATCAGTTGGATGTTTTGCTTTTCAAATTGGATGTTTTGCTTTTCAAATGTATCAGGTCACATTTTATAGTTTCCTAGTCCCTAGGGAAAATTTCAAGCTAGAGTTCTTAATTTTTCCTCTTAACACAGTGAGCATAGTTGTTTCATAACTTGTGTCTCTGCAACACTTATTCTACTGTACATCTGGATTTAATCCAGGTAAAGTTTTTGAGAGAGGAGATTATCCTAGATTATCTGAGTGGTTGATAAATGCCACCACAATGTCTTTATAAGAGCCAGGCAGAGACAGAAATAATGTAATTCCATGGCAATGTAACCACAGAAACAGAGATTAGAGTGATGTAGCTACAAGTCAAAGAATGGCGGTAGCCACCAGAAGTTAGAAGACGCAAGGAATTGATTCTCCCCTAGAGCCTCTGGAGGGGGTGTAATAGGACCTAACCTTGATTTCAGCTCAAAGATATAAAATTTTGGACTTCTGGTCTTCAGAACAATGAGAGAATAAATTTCTCTTATTTTAGGGTATGAAGTTTGAGGTAATTTGTTAAAGCAGCCACAGAAAACTGATACAAAAGCCATAGTAATCAAGACTGAGTGATATTGGCAGAGGGACAGACACAGAGATCAATGCAAGAGAAGGAAACCAACTTAAAAATAGACTCACACAAATATACCCAGTTAGTTGTTGACAGAAGTGTAATAGCAATATAATAATAAAAAAGACAACTTTTCCAATAAGTACTGCTGGAACAATTGGACTTTCATAGGCAAAATAAAAATTTAAAAACCCACAAAATAATCCTGCACAAATTCTACCTGTTTCATACATTATACAAAAATTAACTCAAAATGGATTATAAATTTAAATGTAAAATGCAAAACTGCAATGATGTAGTTCTGACCTCACACCAGTCAGAATGGCCATCATCAAAACATCTACAAACAATAAATGCTGGAGAGGGTGTGGAGAAAAGGGAACCCTCCTGCACTGTTGGTGGGAATGTAAATTGATACAGCCACTATGGAGAACAGTATGAAGGTTCCTTTAAAAACTAAAAATAGAGCTACCATACAATTGTAGTGGGACCCAGCAATCCCACTACTGGGCATACACCCTGAGAAAACCATAAGTCAGAAAGAGACATGCACCACAATGTTCATTGCAGCACTATTTACAATAGCCAGGACATGGAACCAACCTAAATGTCCATTGACAGATGAATGGATAAAGATGTGGCACATATATACAATGCAATATTACTCAGCCATAAAAAGAAACGAAATTGAGTTATTTGTAGTGAGGTGGTTGGACCTAGAGTCTGTCATACAGAGTGAAGTAAGTCAGAAAGAGAAAAACGAATACTGTATTCTATTGCATATATATAGAATCTAAAAAAAACATGGTACTGATGAACCTAGTTGCAGGGCAGAAATAAAGAGGTAGACATAGAGAATGGACTTGAGGACACGAGGTGGGTGGGTGGTGGAAGCTGGGGTGAAGTGAGAGTTGCATCGACATACATACACTACCAAATGTAAAATAGATAGCTAGTGGGAAGCAGCAGCATAGACAGGGAGATCAGCTCTGTGCTTTGCGATGACCTAGAGGGGTGGGATAGGGAGGATGGGAGGGAGGCTCAAGAGGGAGGGGATATGGGGACATATGTATGCTTCTGGCTGATTCACTTTGGTGTACAGCAGAGACTGTACTATATTCCAATAAAGTTCAATTAAAAAAATAAAACAGCATCCAAAAAACTAAAATACTCAGGACTAATTGTATCCAGGGAGATGAAAGTTTCATACAGTGAAAATGATAAAACATTGCTGATAGAAATTTAAAGGACCCCAGTGAATCAAAAGACATCTTGAATTAGAAGAAAATATTGTTTAGGTGGCTATAGTACTGAAAACAGTCTATGGATTCAATGTAATGTCGATCAAATCCCAATGGATATTTATGCAGAAATGGAAAAGCTGATCTTCAAATTTATGTGGGATTGCAAGGGGCTCCAGTTGGCCAAAACAATTTTGAAAATGAACAAAGCTGAATGACTCACTCTCCACAATTTCAAAAATTACTACAAGGATATAAGAATCATAATAGTGTGGTACTGACATAAAGATAGACATGTAGAACAAAATAATATAATTGAGTGTTCAGAAATAAACCCATACATCTATGACCAAGTTATTTTTGACAAGAGTACCAAGACCATTCCATGAGGGAAGAACAGTCTGTTCAGCAAAGTGTGTTGGGGCAAATGGACATCCACATGCAAAAGAGTGAAGCTGGATTCTTACCTCATACCATGTACAAAAAGTAACTCTAAATGGATCAACAACCTGAATAGAAGAGCTAAAACTGGAAAACTATTAGAAGAAAGCATAAGGTAAATCTTCATGACTTCAGATTTGGCAGTGGAATCAGATTTGACATGAAAAGCATGAGCAATGAATTTTTTTAAAAAATTAGATTTCATAAAAATGAAAAGTTTATGTGCATCAAAGGACATTATCAAGAAAGTGAAAACACAACCTACAAAATGGAAAAAGACGTTTACAAATCATATTTGAAAAAGGGCTTGCTGTGGACTGAATGTTGTGTTCTCACGAAATTTGTATGTTGAAGCCGTAACCCCAGTGTGATAGTATTTGCAGTTCGGTGTCTTCTGGCACTAGTTTTAGATGAGGTCATGAGGGTGCGCCCCCCTCCATGATGGGATTAGTGCCTTTATCAGAAGAGGAAGAGAGCAGAGCCCTCTCTTTTCTTCATGTGAGGTTACAGAAAGAAAACAGCCATCAGCAAATCAGAAAAAGGGCCCTCACCAGACGCCAACTCTGCTGGTGTCTTGATTTTGGACATCCTAGCCTTCAGAATTGTGAGAAGTAAATGTTTGTTATTTAAGTCACCCAGTCTATGGTATTTTCCTATAGCAGCCCAAACCGACTAAAACAGGTCTGATACCTAGAATATATAAAGAACTCATACAATCCAACAAGAATAATTTTTAATTGAAAAATGGGCATACAAATTAGATAGTCATTTCTCCAAAGAATATATAAAAATAGCCAATAAGCATACGAAAATATGTTCAGTATTAATAGTCAGTGTGGAAATAGGAATCAAAACCACACTATGGTACCAATTCGTACCCACTAATGTGGGTTTAAAATTAAAACAGAAAGTAACAAATTTGGTTAGAACCTGGAGAAATTGGAACTCTGTGCATTGCTGGTGGGAATAGAAAGTGATTCAGCTGCTAGGGAAAACAATTTGGCAGTTCCTCAGAAAGTTAAACATAGAATTGCCATATGGCCTACCAATTCCATTCCTAGGAAGAAAATTGAAAACATGTATTCAAACAAATACACGTACACATATGTTCACAGCAGCACTATTCACAATAGCCAAAAAGAGGAAACAGCTCAAATGTCCACAGAGTTTATGAATGGATAAACAAATTATGGTGTATACATGAAATGGGATATTATTCAGCCATGAAAAGAAATAAAAGTACAGGTGCATGCAACGACATGTGTGAATCTTGAAAACACACTAAGTGAATGAAGCCAGACACAAAACATCACATATTGTATAATTCCATTTCTATGAAATGTCCACAATAGGTAAATCCAGAGAGAGGTTTACACATTGGTGGTTGCCAGATGCTGAGGACAGGACAGAATGTTGAGCATCTGTTTAATGGGTATGGGGTTTCCTTTCAGTGTGATGAAGGGCTTTTGGAACTAAATAGAGGTGAGGGTTACAAAACATTGTAAATGTACTAAATGCCACTGAATTGTTCACCCTAAAATGCTTAATTTTATGTAATGTGTATTTCAACTCAATATATTTTTTAAAGATTTATATTGCACCTACAAGAAAAAAAATATATTTCTCATGTAGTTTACATGTTTTGAGGAGAAGGAAACACCCTGGACAGATTGTTTAAAAAAAGAAAAAAAAAAAAAAGCACAGTAAGAAAACTGCAAACAAGTCTAACTTAGGAATATGAATTAAAACAACAGCAACAAAAACTAAATCCAGAATTAGCTTAGAGTCCAGGCGTATATTAAAAACATATTAGCCTATGACCAAATGAGATTACTTTGAGAAATCCAGATCTCTGAAAATATAGGAAAATTCATAAAAATAATTAGCCAGTTTAACACACACCAAAATACAACACTAAACTTAATCATGAGAAGTGAAAATAATTGCATTAACAACTCAAAAGAAGAACACATTACCACTATCCATGTAATAAGAAAGTGAAATGAAAGTTTGTATATAGGAAAACAGGAGCAATATACTAACTGTATTCTGGTAGCATGATAATATATTAGAAAATCCAAGTAAAGTAACTGAAAAATTATTACAAGAAATAAGATATATCATTAGAAGACCAGATTCATAAGGATGACGATGGTGTAAGTTTTTTCTTCAAACTAAATATCAAAAGAAGGAAAAAAATACCTTTCAAGTCCAAAAAAAGTTATCTGTTGGCAAGATTTAACCATCAGTCTGAGAGTTGTTAATTTTTGGCAATGTGTTATTTCATGATTTCCCTACGTTATAACATACAAAATTCATATTTAAAAATATTATACAACTTTTATAAACCTGTACTGTGTCAGAACCAGTGTTTATATCCTCATTTTTCTGAAAGCAAATAATGGGACATAATTATTAATCTATGCTCTAACAAGAAATGATTAAAGAAGACTGATTAATGGGTATTTACTCCTATGTAATTGGGTAATTTTAGGAGAAGCTGAACCATTGGAACCCTACAGAACAAACTTCTTATATTAGTGATTGTTTTCATTCAGTCACAGAATTCTTTCCTTCCTTCCTCACTGCCTCCTTTCCTTCTTCCTAACCTCCCTTCCTTCTTTCCTCCCTCCCTTCCTTCGTCCCTTCCTCCCTCCCTTCCTACCTTCCTTCGTCTCTTCTTCCCTCCCTCCCTTCCTTCCTTCCTCCCTTCCTTCTCCACATCCTCCATTCCTCCCTTCCTTCCTTCCTCCCTTCGTCTCTTCTTCCCTCCATATCTTCCTCCCTTACCTCCTTCCTTCCTTCCTTCATCTCTTCCTCCCTTCTTCCCTTCCTTCCTTCCTCCCTCCATCACATCCTCCCTTCCTTCCATCCTTCCTTCATCTCTTCCTCCCTCCCTCCCATCCTTCCTCCCTTCCTTCCTTTCTCCCTCCCTCCCTCCCTCCCTTCCTTCCTTCCTTCCTCCTTCCTTCCTTCCCTTCTTTCCTCCCTCCCTTCCTTCCTTCCTTACTTCCATCGTCTCTTCCTCCCTTCCTCCCTCTATTCCTTCCTCCCTCCATCCCTTCCTTCCTTCGTCTCTTCCTCCCTTCCTCCCTCCCTTCTTCCTTCCTTTGTCTCTTCCTCCCTTCCTTCCTTCCTCCCTCCCTCCCTCCCTTCTTTCCTCCCTCCCTTGTTTCCTTTATGTCCTCCTCCCTCCCTCCCTCCCTTCCTCCCTTCCTCCCTCCCTTCCTTCCTTCCTTCATCTCTTCTTCCCTCCCTCCCTTCCTTCCTTCCTCCTTCCATCCCTTCCTTCCTTCGTCTCTTTCTCTCTCCCTCCTTTCCTTCCTTCCTTCCTTTACATCCTCCTCCCCTCCTCCCCTCCTCCCTTCCTTCCTTCATCTCTTCCTCCCTTCCTCCCTTATTCCTTTCTCTCGCCATCCCTTCCCTCCTTCCTCCTTCCACGCTTCCTCCCTTCCTTCCTTCCTCCTTCCCTCCCTCCCTTTCTTCCTTCCTCTCTTCTCCCTCCCTCCCTTTCTTCCTTCATTCATCTCTACATCCCTTCCTCTCTTCCTTCCTTCCTCCCTTCCTCCCTCCCTTCCTCCCTCCCTTCCTCCCTCCCTTCCTCCCTTCCTTTGTCTCTTCCCCCCTCACTCCCTCCCTTCCTTCCTTCATCTCTTCCTCCATCCCTCCTTTCCTTCCTTCGTTCTGTCGCCCCCTCCCTTCCTTCCTTCCATTCTCCCTTCCTTCCTCCCTCCTTCCCTCTCCTCCTTCCTCCTTCTCTTTGTCACTATCTCTATCTCATTTTTTCTTCCTCTGCTTTTGTCTAGGAATGAATTCTTTAGAAGAACTTCTCACTCTAGGTTGTTGAAAGTGTAGTCTCCAGGACTAGGAAGTCACACAGACCACAAACTGATGCAAAAAAACTAGAGGTTACTACGAAAGAATGACAGCAATTGCGACAAATGCAGGAAAAGATGAGAGTGAATTGTTGATCAGAGCCAGAAAATTAAACAGGTTAAAGGCAAGTACTTTCTGAGACTTTGACACAAATGTGATTGTAGGGTACACTGATTTGGCTTAAAAGTCCAAGAGCCAAGTTCAGTGGTGCAGGCAAGTCATGCATTTAATGTTCACACTTTTGTTTAATATCTTCCCAGGATCTATGTTAGGAATTCATACTTCAGTGAGGCTGGGTACGAAAACTTACAAAGTTAATGCAATTCATCAGGAAATGGAAAAGAGTCACTAAAACAGTATAATGACCTAATACTTGGCAGTAATATCATCCTCATTCTGGCAGTAAGCTTCAAGGAGATGGAAAGGGCCTTCAAAGAGTTACAGGAAAATCTGTGAAAAAGGGAAATTTTAGCTATAATTTATTTTATTATGATCAACTGACCTCATCTAAATGAAATCAGTCGATCAAAATAGCAACTTGTGTCATTCCATTTATCAAAACCCAATTCTAAAAGAAGATAATTCAATATTTCTCCATGCTGCCAACTATGTAACCAAAGTATTCATTTTTTTCAGAATTAAAATAGATATGCTTTTTTGAGGAGGGTGGTTTAAATTTATATTTCTACATTTATCAGTTTCAGAAGTGGTGGTTTACTCCCCCTCATGAAAGATGAAGAAATTAGCATATTTACACTTCCTTCCACCCCCAAACCTGCTGGTTTTATGAGCATCAAGTGGTACTTTTTAGAAAGTGACAACTTTAAAATTATTTTTATGTCATATGGCCATTATTTTGAGTATTACAATATTTATACTATGTATTGTAATGTACCATGATTATATAAGCTTGGTTCCACTTTTAAATGGACAAAATGTTCTCTATAAGTTATTTTGCAAGCAAATCCCTAACTTTTCTCTGAATAGGTTTTGTGGATCATAGCTTGAAGTCCTTTTTTGGTTGTTTTTTGGTTGTTTTTTTCTTCCTGCATGAAAAAAATCAGTGGTAATAAAGCTATTGGATCTTTTCATATGTGAGAGTGTCTTTGTGTTATATTCACACATGTAAAACAACTAGATGTGGAAACGTCAGGTTAACACAGATATCTCTTCAAAGCTGTGGACTATATTCTATTTTATTCTGAAATATGAATATGATGTTGTTGAGTAGAAGTCTGAGAGCAACTTGTATTTGTTTCCTTTGTTACTTTAGTCCAGTCTTCATGTTTGTAGGATTTTTTTTCATTATGCTTAAAAATAAGTACTCAAAATATAACTCATACTTTTTACCCCACTTCTTTTGGGGAATTACTAGAAGATGATTATTAACAAATTCCTTTAGTACAAGAATTTTTTATCCTATTTTATCTTGGAAAATTTCCCTTTTCATTATTATGTTCTCTATTTGAGAAATTCAAACTTTATAAATTTAACCTGATATTGTCTGTTTTCCTTGAGATGCTTCACTAGTTCTGATTCCATATTAAATTCTGTGATCATGTTATATGTGTATTCCCCTATTTGCTCATATAGATACATTTTTAGTCTATATTCCTAACATCATGACTTTTGTCTATTGTTTCATTTATTATTACTTTTATTATTATTGTTTCACTTTTATTATTTTCCTTTTTTTATTTTATTAATTTCATCTAGAGTGGTTTCTGCCTAAAATTATATTCTTTTCTAGAGTTGAGTTGTCCCAACTATGTATATTCTTTGAAATTACACGATTTTTTTTCTTTTTTTTTAATAATTTTTACAAGTTTGGGGGAATAAAGGTCAAAGACAAGTGCCATAAATTTCTAAGTTACATAGGGTAACACTGTCAGCTGTAACAATAAAGCTCCACATTTTGGTAGCTTAACAGAACTGAAGTTCATTTCCTGCTTACATAACAACCCAGTGTTGGCAATCCTGGTCTGAGGGGATTAAGGAACCTAGGCCCCTTCCATCTTGAAACCATACTATCCACTTAGCGCCCTGCATTTTTTCTGTTAGCAGAAGGAGAAAAAAGAAGACGTAGAGAAAATTCATCTGCTATTTAAATGTCATGTCCCAGAGCAACACTCATTGCATTTGTTAGCACTGTATTGACAAAATTAGCCCCATGGTCACAGCTAGAAATGGGGTGGGAGGCTGGTAAATGTAGTGTCTGCCTGGGAAGCATCTTTATATCTCTATACGGCTATACATGGAAGGGAGAGTAACTGTGTTGATGGACAGCTACCGCATCTGCCATATTCCATCCCTCTCACCACTGATGATCAGTGAACATCCCTGTCACATGTAGTATATATTCACCCCCCTCGAAGGAAGATAACCCAAAGTCCCGTAGAGTCACAACAGCTAGCTCAGAGTTTAGGCTCTCTGGGTTATATGCAGCCCATTCCTTCATTTCTGGATGAGACTCTTTGTAGTCTTGACAAGTCACCTTATCCTTCAATATTATGGTAGGACAAAGACAAGATAACTGCCATAGAAACTCTCATTCAGAAAAGAGAAAAGTAGGAAACATAAGTATCATGTTTCCATAGGGAGGATAAATACCTGCTGGAGAAGTGTTATGAACACCTCTACCCTGGCAATAGGGGAAACTACTTGTTTGGATGCTGGTTCTGCTCCCGAGGAATAACTACCTTTTCCAAGTTTCTCCAGATGCCCTTGATCGTGCCTTCTGGGTTATGATTCCTTGTCTCACCTCTAGTCATATTTGAGGTGGTCAAAGGAGGATAATAAGGCTCCCTCCTTGTGCCAGTTATTATTTACTTGTTTCACAGCTCCAAACCTACCCTTCTGCCTTCTGCTTTGTGATACTGATGCTGGCACTATGCAGACCACACTTCTGCTTTGCCATATGGCTCCCTGTTAGTCTCTGCCAATAGGGGCACTAAAAGGAAGCTGTTAGGGAGAAGCAGAGTGAAGAGACTTGCTCTTTCCTGTTTTTACCCCAGTAATGCTTCTTCACCACAGCTGCAGTAGCACCTTCCTGTATAGCAGTTCAATGCAGTTTGGTGCCTGTTCAACACTTGCAGATCTAGCTGGGTTGCCCATCCCTCAGAGACACAAACACCAGCCCAACGGTTCTCCAGCCTCACAGGTATGGAGTCCCTCCTTGAAACATCTAAATGTAATAATTTCAACTTCTTCCCTTTGTTTCTCCAGCTCTAGGGATAATAGCTGTTTCCTGAAATGACTACCTCTAAAATATCTAAGTCTTTTCTCTTTTTTAAGTTAAAAAAAAATTTATTGAAGTATAGTTGATTTACAACGTCGTGTTAATTTCTGCTGTACAGCAAAGTGATTCAGTTATACATATATATACATTATTTTTTATATTCTTTTCCATTATGGTTTATCACAGGCCATTGAATATAGTTCCCTGTGCTCTACAGTAAGAACTTGTTGTTTATCCATTCTATATATAATAGCTTACAGCTGCTAACCCTGACCTCCCACTGTTTTTAGACTTTTCAGTTATCTAGTTAACAGCTTCATATCTGATTAGTAATTCTTTATATTGTATTATCTCTCTTAAAATAACTTGATGATTTCTACCTCCTGACTGGACTTTAGCTGATACAGACAATGGTACCAGAAGAAGCACTAGGAAGTAGAAATTCTGAGATGGGTCTGGAGTATTAGTTGGGTTGTATATTTGGGTTTGAACACAGCATTGGTTCCTTGCCAGTGGGTAATGGGATTCTCCCTAATCTATGGAATATCATGGCTGCATGATTAAGAAAATTTTCACCCGTGCTTGATTTTTTGTGATAAAGTATAACTAAGGAAAGTGCCTTGAGTGATCAAATGGGCTGCTATGTTGACTCATGGCAGTCAGGATGGCTACAACACCTGGCATGGGACAGCTTTTCATGATTATTCTGGAGCATCTACAGAGAAAAAAAAAATTACAAGCTCTCAGGGCACTAAACTCTCAAGTCACAGAGAACCAGAGTTCTTTGAAGGAAACCTTATATACTCTTTCTTATCTTGTAGCCACAGAGATAATATTTCTGAAAATCAAAGCCAAAATTTAATGGTGTGGGTTATAAAATTAAAATGAAATCTGAATTCACAGCCTCACCAATCTTTCATGTAGAAGTTAAAGCATTCCTGAAACCTGGAATAGGGACTTCTGGTAGAATTTAGATGAAGCTCAGAATCTTGGAGCTCCAAGTCACTCTGTGCATCCATTGCACATAGAAACATATTTTTCTTCCAAGCCTGAAAAGGCTAGTCTTCCTTTTCCTTAAAATCCTATAGGGAATTTATAGTAAAACAGCTGTTTTATTTAGGGATATAAATGATCTCCAAGATCCCATCCCAACCAAACTTTGTAGCTGTTGAACCCACAACTACAGTCAGATATTAGCATGTTTCAGGGGTCTACACAGTCTGATACCATAGGAGGTAGCTTACACATCCAAAGTATTGCAAGATTTTGTTAATTTAATTAAGCAGAAACCTGAGGAATATGTATGTCTCATTTCAGTATGTCTCATTGAAAGGATGCTAGACCAGGGAGAACAGAATACAACCAGTGTTGTTTGTTGCTGTTATGGTTGTTATTGTTGTATTGATATGGGTGCACTTACTAGAGATACTGGAAATGGCTCCTCCATCTTATTTGGTTGGTTGAACTCAGGATTAACAATATTTAATGAGGTTGAGATATCAGAAGTTCCTTTGGAAACATAGAGGAAAATATCTAAAATGAACTTACTTACAAAACAGAAATAGAGTCACAGATGTAGAAAACAAACTTATGGCTACCAAAGGGAAAGCCGGGGGGGGGAGTAAATTGGGAGATTGGGATTGACACATACACACTACTATATATAAAATAGATAACTAATAAGGACCTACTGTATAGCACAGGGAACTCTACTCAATACTCTGTAATGACCTATATGGGAAAAGAATCTGTAAAAGAGTAGAGATATGTATATGGTTAACTGATTCACTGTGCTGTAAACCTGAAACTAACACAACATTGTAAATCAACTATGCTCCAATAAAACTTAATTAAAAAAAAACAAAAAAGAGGAAGACATCTAACAGCTTATGAAGATAGAAACGTTGGAGAGGATTTATCATATGCGTCACACTAGCTCATTATTCCCCAAGACAGCCCAGAGACCACTCTCTTCAGTATAAGGCATTGAAAAATCTATTGAAGGGAAGCTCTGTGGTGCTGTCTTGTCCTGCCCACGTGTGACAATGGCAAAGGCCACCATTAAACTTCCTGACTTCAGAGGGACTGATAAGATCCCAGAGCATCAAAGGCCAAGTGACAATGTTGAATTATTAAAGATGAGGCAGGTGCATTTCTCTTCGTAGTCAGCAGAGACTAAATTGTCATCAGACTGTTTTGAACGGCAGGGTCTTGATCAGTAGCTTAGTTATGATAGTTTTCCCAGGAATGAGATAGTTGAGGGTTTCCTTCTGTAACAACCACCAAAAACAACTTCTCTCTGATGCCAGAAACATGAACTCTTCACCACAGTGGAGAATCATACCTTCTCACCTTATTTTTAAAGCTAAGCTAGTTTGCATATCAGAGCCCCTTGACTGAAGGAGAGGCTGATTTCCACTGAGTAAACACTCTACAGCTCTGTCACTGTAAACCATCCTCTGTGCCTTGTTCTAGGGAAATTGTGACCAATTTCTTGAACAACTGTGCATTGGGGAAAAGGACTACATGGCTTTCTCAGAGATTACTAGATGCTGGTTCTATTGCTAATCCCTGAGGACCGAGTCCTAGCTGCTGTGGCCCACAGTTTAAAACGAGGCTTTTGGTGGAGTTCTGACCCAAGTTCAAATAAGAGTGTGCCTAGTAGGTCTGCTTATCCCTCCTGTGATTATTTCCCCACTTACTGAATACATACTTGGAATTGGTCATTCTTAGAAAAGAGCAGAATGCTCCCATTAAATCACAGGATTTTTATACCAGGTTCATATTCTCTCTGATAATTTATTTCTCTCGAGAACCATGTAGGCTTCTGATCTATTTGCATCCGATCCATTCAGTGTCCCAGGAACCACGTTAAAAGTTACCACCTAGACCTAAACAAAGTTCTCAAACTTGTTTTGCTTCTCTCCTTATGGGGCTTAGTTAGCCTAATAGGTGTTGTCACAGGGTCATCTAAAAGGAATAGGCTGTAATGAGAAGGCAATACCCTTAATCTAATCTGCCTTCCCAGTTAGAGTAGGCAAACATTTTACCAAATATTTGGCCTCTTTATTAGAGCAGGCCTCTAACTTTCACATCCATGGTTCTTTTCTCCCTGCCTGAGGAGAGGGTATGAGGAACATTGATTTGGGGACATATGCTTCCATAGCTGCTGGCTGTGCTGTCAACCACTGGAATAAAAATGCATAGTATCTAAAGTCAGAGAAAGCTGTGGTCTGCTGGGGTGAACCAAGAACTGAAGGGAGTCTGTCAGTGCAGAAAAAAAAGTGTTATCTGCAGGAGTGTAGTGTGCAGATTTCTCTAAAGCCTGTAGGAGGGCCAAACCTGCCACCCCAAAATGTCTCTTTGGCATGTGGATTGATTTGAACTGCAAACAACCCAGGTCCAAAAGACTCAGGAAGAAACGTTGACCTTCCCCCTAATTGCCTAAAGTATTTGGATAGAATTGCTGTTCCCAGAGTAAAACTATCATTAGATATATCTCCAAAGAATATGGGCTAGGTGTGTTGGGGGAAACAGGGCCTAGATCTTGGAGCCCACTCTGTATCCCATTGTGTCTGCCTGGCCCAGCAAACATTTGTTTACCAAACACGTGCTTTTCTATCTCCATGTGAATTGTCTTCTCCCCTTTTGACATCCCAAACCACTACCTTAACATTCTTTTTTGTCTTTAGCTGAAGATGGTATTTAAGGTAAGGGATTTAACCGTTTTGGTGAGTCACTCAGTTTTCCTGGATCTCTCCAATGTAGATATGCTATTAAACTTTTGTTTGATTTTCTCTCTTTTTAAAAAAAATATTTATATTTTGGCTGCACCGGACCTTAGTTGCGGCACATGGGATCTTCATTGCGGCACGCGAACTCTTAGTTGTTTCATGCATGTGGGATCTAGTTCCCCGACCAGGGATTGAACCTGTGCCCCCTGCATTGGGAACACGGAGTCTTACCCACTGGACCACCCGGGAAGTCCCTGATTTTCTCATGTTAATCTGTCTCGTGTCAATTTAATTCTCAGACCATCCAGAGGAATCTAGAAGGGTAGAGGAAAATTTCTTCCTCCCTGAAAAACCATGATAAGAAAACCCTTCCATCTTCTAGTATTCCCCCTGTGCTTTCTATTACAAGGCTTGGCATTATACTAATGGCAAGGAGAAATATTTGCAGGACTCAGCTCTATTATGTAAAAGCAGGCAAAGATATGAATTTATAGGTGAGAGGCAATAAGTTGATCACTGCCAGAACTGCATCACCTCTGTCCAGTTAACACTTGTGAAAACTAGTCACATGGTAACATTCAGTTAGGAAAGGGCCTGGAAAACGTGGTTCCTGGATAGGTAGCCATTTGTCAATAAATGCTATGCCATGGGACTGAGAAATGGAATTTTGGTGTAAGCCATCATTTCTGCTACAATTCAAGTTATCCATATATTCATCAGCTTGTTTGAGAATCAAGAAGGATTGGTGTGAGCCATTCATGTCATTGAGAAGTTGAGTAGGGAAAAATAAATCAGAATCTCTGGCCCTTCTGAATGAGACTAGCGTATATTATCTGGCATGTAGTGATCTTTGCTGCCTATAGTCTGCAGTTGTGACAATAGTTCCCACTAAATTATGTTCTGAATCTATAAGATTCCTCCACTGACACTGGATTTACCCACGTACCATCTTTAACTCCAATTCTGGGGATATTAGACATCTTTCTTAAATCCCTATGCTTATTTCCTGCATCATATACTCCCTTTTAAGAAGAGGAATTGTATTCCTAATAAAATTTTAGTCCTATTTTTCCTTATGTTTGGGTGTGCATCCAGATTCTTGGGGGTGTGCTGTTTTTAAAGTCAGTTTTATCATTGCTGTAACTAGTAGGAATTATTCACTTATTTTCAATTAAGTTAATTCAATGAAATGCTGATTACGGAAGAGATATATACTAATTCATGTTAAATTTGTGTAAAGGAGTAAAGTAATCCTCAATGATCTTATAATTCAGAAAGATCTATCATTAATGGGGGGGTATTTTTATAGTTCCTTTTTCTGTGCAAGTTTAATATGTTTTTTGTTTGTTTGCGGTACGTGGGCCTCTCACCGTTGTGGCCTCTCCCGCCGTGGAGCACAGGCTCCGGACGCGCAGGCCCAGCGGCCATGGCTCACGGGCCCAGCCGCTCCACGGCACGTGGGATCCTGCCGGACCGGGGCACGAACCCGCGCCCCCTGCATCGGCAGGCGGACTCCCAACCACTGTGCCACCAGGGAAGCCCTAATATGTTTTAATTGATGCTAAAAGTAAAATTTATCCTTTTAAAAGTAGGGTATAATATTAAATCCTTGTCAACATAGTTTGTAATGTTTGCACAGCATTTACTAATAATGGTAGTGTTCAAACTAAATAATGTTTGAAGTAGTCATTCTAATACTTTTGGCATATCTTATTTTCCCCTGTTATGCTTAACATTGTGATAGACACTTTTACAAATAAAGCAAAAAACCCCCAAAAAACTGGTCTCCCCAAATTTAACTATCTAAAAAAAAGATTTATGAAAGTTGAATTTCAATATTAAAATCGTGGAACTTTTAGGTCCAGATATATGTGGACAGTCGTTTTGTAAAATAATTTTTCATCTTAACAAGAATTATGATGGTATCCTTTTAATGAAACCATCACTAGCACCGAAGCATGTTTTTAATGTCTACCTGCTTAAACTGATATTGTCAACTTTGTCATGTGCTGGGTGCTCAATATCATTGTAAACACCTGGTGTTAAAACTTTCTATCATGTGACGTTGCAATTGTCTGCCACTGAAAGTCCCCACACCCCCCCCATTTGAGGGATTGTCTCATGTTTGCTCTTTAAAATTTTCACTGATATTTTGATTTCTTTCTTGAGAAGTAAGCAAGAAAATAAAACTAGTACTTCTGACATTAGGCATTACTTGTTTTGTTTCCTCATGTGTAAGCAATTTTCTGACATTTCTGATATTTATAGATGCCAAAACTTCTTCTATGAAATCCTATATGAGAATAAAAGAATTAGCTGTATCCTAAAAAAATGCATGGTAATAACATTAACTTTGGTGAGTACCCATTTGCCAAGCACTCGGCAGAAATGATCTCATTTAAGTTTTAAATAACTTGGAAATAGTATTAATTCAGGTACTTTATATGCTGCTTTTTCACAGACACCAACATTCAGTGGCACAGTACAGTGTAGTAGTCGTCAACTTTTTTTTTTTTTTGCGGTACGCAGGCCTCTCACTGTTGTGGCCTCTCCCGTTGTGGAGCACAGGCTCCAGACGCACAGGCTCAGAGGTTCAGAGGCCATGGCTCACGGGCCCAGACACTCTGCGGCATGTGGGATCTTCCTGGACTGGGGCACGAACCTGTGTCCCCTGCATTGGCAGGCGGACTCTGAACCACTACGCCACCAGGGAAGCCCGTAAACCTAGTATCTTATTATCTGACTTCTACCCAGATACAGATGAGTCTTCTTGGGTGCGGCTTCTCCTGATCCAATACCTATAAATTAGGAAAGCAAGTTATCTACACCACTCCATTTCCCAATACACAGTGATGGACCGGGGACAGGATAATCATCAGACACTCATATTCAGAAAGGGGAAGAGTTGGAGAACATAGCAGTCAGTGATTTGTAGCAATTCTGAAATTCAGCCAGCCACGTATACCCAGTTCCCCTACTCTGGGAGCAGAGTATCATCCTTGATAAAGAACTGTTTTTTAGTTCTTTGTGAATGTTTTTCTGGTGCATTTTTCCAAGTATCTCTTGGCTCTGCCCTGTTGAATCTTGGCTTTACCTTCTAAGACAGTTTTGTTTATAATCATGAGAAATAGCTTAAGCTTATTGCTGCATTGTGCTCTCAGCCTGCTCTCTGACCATATAAATTTGGTGAAAAGAGACCTTTTTTCATTTTGAACTATCTCAGTTTCTTTTAATCGAAGTGGACACTGTTTTCGCTAACACAACCTTATTTTGAATATGTGAGTTTCCTAGGTATCTGATTATAGTTTCCTCATGCCTCAGTAAACCCATCCACAATTGTTTTGGAAACAGTAATTTCTGCACTTTGGGTCATGTGATACTTCGCAGTGACACAATAAGTTTCTATTCTTATAAACCTTTTTTTTTTTTTAGCTGTAATGCTTTACTTGACACTTCTTAAATCTCTCAGGGGTCCTAACAAAGAGTTTTCTGCATTTTTTTTTCCTTCACAGCTAATTCTTTCTTACTTTGGGAATCTCTTCAGGGCTGATGGAAATGCTGGTGATCAGAAACAGCTTTATTTCCAGTTCAAACAGATATTGAGTCCTCTTGATTTCTTTCTGTATTGTGCTTGAATACTAAACATTTCCTTCCTAAGTTCATTTCCACTACACTGGCTTTATAACAGGCATCCAAAACAAAGTCAGCTGCCACTTTCAGAAGTCTGCCTGGAAATCTCTTCCGTCAGCTTCCCACATGCATTAAACACGTGTTCAATCTTCCAAGCTACGGCAGAAGGCAATTTGCCAATTGTTCTGCCACCATTTTAACCCCAGAGGTCCCTTTTTCAGTCTCAGGTAACAGCCTTCTCACCACTCTTGCAGCTTTTACCCACTTCCTGGTCCCAAAGCCAAAACCACATTCTAAGATTTTTGTCAAGGCAGTCCCCTATCTCCTGATACCAACTACTATAATGGTATGTAAAAAACATCTCAATACTCAGTGGCTTAAAATCATAACCACCATTTATATTTTCATAATTTTTCATTCAGTCTTAGGCTTGGCTGGGTGTCTTTCCTCTGTTGCATGTGGCTCACTCAAGCCTTTCTAGTGATTGTCTGGAGTATCCAAGATGGTATCACTCACATAGGTACTGTGTCATGTGGGACGACTGGCGATTCCTGTCTCTATTCCTGTGTACTTTTACTCTCCAGCACTTCTCTCTCCATGTGGTGTCTCATCTTCTAGGAGCTGCAATCTCCAAGCAACAAGAGAGCAAAAGCGGTAGCTTCAACTACTCTTAAGGCCTAAGCTTCAAATTTTCACAATGATATTGTTATTATACCTTCTGCTATCCAAATAAGTCAAGGGTCACCCCTACCACAGTGTGGAAGGGGACCATACAAAGAGGTGAATTCAGCAAGATTCAATGACTTGATGACAGTTTTATAACAATCCATCATATCACCTTAGAACAAAGGAATTTTATAGCTCTCTAAGAGATATACATAGTTTTAAATATCTTCCTAGCAATTACAGAAATAGGAAACTTTTATTATAAGCAATTCCCACATACCCTGATGAATAATATCAATCAGGTAATAAACTATCTGTGGAGAAGCACAGTGTTTAAAGTCACAGGCTTTAGAGACAGAACACTCGGATTCACATCCTGGGTTGTCTGCTTGTTTGCTGCATGATTATATATATATTGTTCTTTGCCTATTTTTTTATCTGCACATTAGGATGGGGAAGTTAATAATAGTAACCTCTCTCATAGATTAAATTTAAAAGTGTAGAATAGTTTCTGGCATATGGTAACCTTCCTTAGCTGCACACATGTAACTGTAGGAATAAAATTTAGGAGTAGATGAGGAAGAGTAGAAACAAAATTAAAGCTGAATGTTTGTTTTGACAAATGTATTTTTGAGATCCTAGGAAAGTTCAGAAGTGACTTGATTGAGATTGAAAAGATGATTCTAGGGACTTCCCTGGTGGTGCAGTGGTTAAGAACCCACCTGCCAGTGCAGGGGACATGGGTTCGAGCCCTGCTCTGGGAAGATCCCACATGCTGCAGAGCAACTAGGCCCATGCCTGCGCTCCAGATCCTGCGAGCCACAATTACTAAGCCTGCATGCCACAACTGCTGAAGCCCACATGTTCTAGGGCCCGTGCTCTGCAGCAAGAGAAGCCACCACAATGAGGATCCCGTGCACCGCAACAAAGAGTAGCCCCCCTCTCGCCGGAACTAGAGAAAGCCCGCATGCGGCAACGAAGACCCAATGCAGCCAAAAATAATTAATTAATTAATTAATTAATTAATTTTAAAAAAGAAAAAATGATTCTAAAAATATGAGTAGGAGTGGATGAAAGGAGAAGTGGTACCATAAAATCTAGGCAGAAGGCTGAGCTTGTGGAAAGGCATGATGGGGAAACTGACAGGGGAGGGTTGTGGTCCAGCAGCAGGGGAGGATCAGAAACAAAGTCAAGGGCTAAAAGAGGCTTGTGTTCTGGGTGAGGTGTTTTGTCTCCCTACTGGAATTTATGGGGAGCTATGTAGATATATATAGATATAGATATATATAGAGATATATATATATTCGTGTGTGTGTGTGTGTGTGTGTGTGTGTGTGTGTGTGTGTGTGGTACGCGGGCCTCTCACTGTTGTGGCCTCTCCCGTTGCGGAGCACCGGCTCCGGACATGCAGGCTCAGCAGCCATGGCTCACGGGCCCAGCCGCTCCGCGGCATGTGGGATCCTCCCGGACCGGGGCACGAACCCGTGTCCCCTGCATTGGCAGGCAGACTCTCAATCACTGCGCCACCAGGGAAGCCCTATGGACATATTTTAAGCAGAGTAATTCCATGCATAAATTTGTATTGTAGAGGAACATTCTACAAACAAAGTGATAAAAGTTTTAAAAGACCCTTTGAGAGAGAATCTCTATAACTTGGTACCTGGTTCGATGGTGCTGGCTGCAAGTGAGAAAAAAAAGTTGATGTTTTTAGTGTATTAAAAAAAAAAAAAGATAGTGACACAGATGTTGCATAAAATGAAGAGTATGTGTGCACTCATGTATATGAAGGAGTTTCCCAATAGGTAATACAGGCCTACAACAATTTATACAAAATTCTGAAATCCATAAAGCTCAGAAAACAAAAACAATTTTTTTTTGTTTTTGGCAACAGGAGAAGCTCACCATATTTGGACACATTTGAGGCAAAGTTGTCTGGAATGGATATGAAATATTATTTTAAGTTTTTCACTTAGGTAATCTTTATATTTTTTGTGATTCCCTTTTTAATATAGGGTGGGTATACTACAAAATATTTCATATATATAGTATATTACCATTCTAAAATACTTCTGATCCCTGGAGATACAGATAAATTATGGCTCTGTGCTATATAATTATAAGAAATTAATAGCATTATTATTCAAATCATAGCAAGAAAAGTAGTCAAAATATCTAATTAAATGCATTTCAAATGGAGAAAATGAATTATTGCTATACACCTTATGTCACCTGGAGCCAGATATTGTTAATTTCCAATCTAGATGGCAACACCAAGTTCTGCCTAACCTTGTTACACTCAATCATGACTCCAATGAAACAGTTTGAATAAACAAGTCTGTTATGACTGTCATAACTTGTTAAACAAGATAAAAACAGAGGGCTGGAGGAGATCACTGCATATGGTCAGGAGATTGTAAAAGAAAGTGCTAAGTAGAAACGAGAACAGCTCACACCTTTGTGCTCAAATCATCTGTTTACAAACCAACACTCCACTGCTGGT
Source organism: Aethalodelphis obliquidens (assembly GCF_003676395.1). Taxonomy (NCBI): domain Eukaryota; kingdom Metazoa; phylum Chordata; class Mammalia; order Artiodactyla; family Delphinidae; genus Aethalodelphis; species Aethalodelphis obliquidens. The sequence continues at coordinate 7,565,548 of NW_020837991.1, read as the reverse complement.
AAAGTTATTATTTTATCAATTTAGAAAGATCCCTATGTATTTTCATATCATTTAAAAGAGTTAAGGACTTCCCTGGTGTCGCAGTGGTTAAGAATCTGCCTGCCAATGCAGGGGACACAGGTTCAGTCCCTGGTCTGGGAAGATCCCACATGCCACGGAGCAACAAAGCCCATATGCCACAACTACTGAGCCTGCATTCTAGAGCCCACAAGCTACAACTACTGAGCCCACGTGCCACAACTATTGAAACCCGCACGCTCTAGGTCCCATGAGCCGCGACTACTGAGCCTGCATGCTGCAGCTACTAGAGCCTGCATGCCTAGAGCTCGTGCTTCACTACAAGAGAAGCCACTGCAATGAGAAGCCCATGCACTGCAACAAAGAGTAGCCCTCACTCACCACAACTAGAGAAAGCCTGCACATGGCAATGAAGACCCAACGCAGCCAAACAAAAAGAAAAAAAAAAGTTAAAATGTAATTAATATGGGAAGCATTTACAATGATTGTAGGTAGCCTCTGACTCCTCCAAAATTTAAAATGTTTCAGGAGAATGACCCTAAAATGCCTTCAACCTATTTTGTGTTTCCCATAGAACCAGCATAGTATTACTTGCAAGTTTGACATCAGCAAACGTATACGGGGTGCATTAATCTTCAGGCCCTCTTAGATGCCTTCAAGGGGTTATTAAAATCACACACAGGCTGTTAACTGTTAAAATATATGATGTTCACTGTATTCATCTCTTAGCCATGACCGTGTGAGTTGTCCAGTTTTTCAAAGTCCATGTGAAGCACAGGGTGCTCACGGATGCCCTTTTTGATGTACTCAACCGTTCCCAATTTCCCCGTCAACTGTAGCATATACTGAGTCCTATAACTTACTGTGATTTTATTCAGTCACATGAAGTCATTCTTTATCTAGAATGAATTGTGCATATCTTTCATAGCTAGGAAAAAACATGGGATGATGGTTGGGTGTTGTATTATCAGGAACCATTCAAATCTGAGAATCTCCTTATGTAACTTTCTCATTTGAGTGACACCTTGGCTAGGTAAAGCATTTTTGAGATGTATCATTTTCCTCTCAAAATTTATAAATCGATTCATTGCTTTCCTGGAAATGATACTGTAGAGAAGTCTAATGTTGCTGTGATTTTTCCCCTCTGAGCCTTTTTTTTGGGGGGGGTGGGCTGATGCTTAAAGAACTCATTACTTAATCTTTTTTTTTTCATTACTTAATCTTGATGCTCTTAGTTTTCACCAAGATATACAGTGAATACAGTGTATGCAGTGAAATGTATAGAGTGAAACAATATACCCAGGTGATATATTTGAAAAAAAACTTTTTAGGGTCCAATAATTTGGTAAGTGGCATATACTGCAGCATCCTCCCTGAAGAACCATTGTGCACACTTGCATGTCAAGGCTCTGAGAAACCCAGCGGACAAGGAACCTGGTGGATTCTGCTCCATCCAATGCTCTCCAGACTCATTTAAATATATTTGAACACTTGCTTCCTGTCACTTCAAGCCACAAGCATGGACAAGCCATTCTTTTAGGAAATATTTTATAAATATTGATACCTTCTAAATAATTTTTCTGATACCTTTTGAGTTTTCCCAATATATAAATTTTCATACTATGTTTCAACAGAAAAGTTTTGTTATATTGCATTATTGATTATTGCTTCTATTTTGGTTCTTATCTCTTCAGAAACATTTGTTATCCATTTCCTTTCCTTCATTCCCAACATCATTTCCTCTCTGTACATTTCTATAATTTTCTGAAGTTTTTTCACCAAATCACATGAATCAATATTCTTGGTTTTAGAAGACAGAAATGAACTTCCACAGTATTCAGTAGAAAAAGGCATTTGTAGAAAGCATTTCCAGATACTTAAATCACTCCTGGAAGCTGTAAATGGGCTGCAGAGGTAGACTCAAAAAGATGGCATGGATAGATGGTGGCTAGATACAGAGGGGAGCATCACCAGGAACGCTCTATCTCAGACACCACTGCCTCTGGACACTCACCTGTGTCACTGTTGCCACTGCTCCTAGACACTAGGCAGTGTCCACTGAGCCTTTGCTCTCTAGCACCCTTGCTGCCACACTGCTGAATGCTGGATCTTCTAGAAATCTCTTCCAAATTCCCTGACTTTTCTGTGGAACAGTGTCTCACTTAAGTTCCTGAGCTGTGCTATCTGCTTGGCCACCCTTGGGCCACATGCTCACACTATGTGCTAGAGAGACAAAGAGGAAAATATGGACCCTTCTTTAAGGGAAGCAGGGTTTTGTCTCCTTCTCATATCCCCAAATATAAAGGGTGCTTTTTGCCCAGGCAACCAAATACACACACACACACACACACACACACACACGTCCATTATATCACTAATTTACTTTTTGAATTATCTTTTTCCTTATGTTTAATGTGTACTATTTATAATTATGCTGATGCATATTTGATTTTATAGCATTCTTCATATTATCTAGCTCCTTTGTTGGAAATTTCTGCTTGCTTTTCAATTAACTTTTTACCTAACACTGTTATCCTATCTTATCTCTCATTTTATAGAATCCATGCTCCATAAATTGGACTAAGATAACAGCAGATGCTATTTAAAGTTTACTCCTCTTGCCTACAGTGAATCTGTTGAAAGAATACATTCCTGCCTTTTATTGTTATGTTTTGTTTCTGACATAACAGAAGGTTTTCTTGGGTTTGATATTATTTTTTTATCCATCTTTATCATCCTTTTAAAAGGAGATAACTAAGATTTAGTGCCTATTCCTAAAACAAATTGTCTTTGATATGTTGTATTTACATTTAGGTATCTCTCCTCTGGAATCTTCTACTGGAGAGCTGATTCAGCAACCCAGGATATATGCAAAGGGCCAGGAACACAGGAAATTGAGCACGGGGCAATTAATGCCCCCTGCTGGGCACCAAGTCTCATGTGACTTACATGCTTTCTCACTAGTTTCATCTTCCATGTCAGTAAATAGCACGTACTCTTTCTAAAGAAACTTGTCATTTCTCCACTCCTTCCACTCCACTCCAAACAAACAAAATCAAGTTTGTTTGCTGGCTTCCGCCCTGTGCTAACACCTGTCTCAACAGGAAAGGACACTGTCATGCTTCTAAAGGTGCTACAGGGAGCCACTCCATGGTATGACTTACTGCGTTCTGGGTCTACTGGATTTTGCACATATTTTTTAGCCCGATTCCTGATACTTCCCCTTGACATGTAAAGGACAAGAACATCTCACTTTTTCCCCATGAAGAGCTACAGCTGATACCTTGCTTTTAATTGTAGCCCCCCATTCCTTGGACCACCAAGGTACTATGCTCCTCAAATCTGACAGGTATTGGTCCAAGTGCTGCTGCCTGCTCACCAGGGCATCACATTTCTACTGTGGGGAAAAATCTCCCTCCCCCAGACTCCATAGCTCACCACTGCTATGGCTCTTTCCTTCACTAAAACCAAGTGACACATTCTCCAAACATCCCAGCCTCCTCTCTACCCATTCCAAACTCTTGAGATCTCATGGAAGCCATGATGTCTTTTAGTTACTTCCCACACAACTAAGCTGGCTTCATAGGAAGGAAGTTTCAGCCGTCCTTCCTCAAAGATAGTGGCATCTGAATATCACCCTTCCCTAGTTTTTAATAGTGAGTAATCTATTTTCACTGTTTTGTTGTTGCCGTTGCTGCAGAGATAGAAGGAAGGAGAGTCATCTACTTCCACCCAAGCTTTACCCAAGTATGGATCTGTATGGACTTTTCAGCATTCTCATTGGCTGTCATATCAATCTATTTCCTTACTTGCAAATAAATTACAATTTTCAGGACTTTAAAACTGGCTTTACCAGTTTTATATATCTTTAAAAATTTCTATTTGTTTATTTTTACTCCAATTTGTATACCAAGGCAGAGAATTACTTTGTTACTGTTGGATTTGATTGTAATTCAAAATAATTCATTGGGTTGACTTAGCTCAGTCTTACAGCCCATTGTGATATATTTTTACTCTTTATTTTGATTGCCCTGATAATTTTTAAAACAACGTTTACTGCTGTCTTTTGCTCTTCAGGCTTTCTATATATTCTTCCAGCTTCTTGGTGAAAGTGCAAAAAGACAAAGACAAAGTACAGACCATGTCATAAGAGCCCTTCTTTCATACATTACATATTCACTCATCACTATTACCATATTTTTTCATATTTCTAAGCAATTCGTGAAGATTTTGGCTATTAACAACTTTGGTTAAAATTTGATAAAATTTCCCAAAATTTCCCTAATTTAATGTATCTCATTATAAAGGAAAATTTTTAAAAGATCAAGCCTACAGTACATCAGTGCTTTGTACTGTAACCTTATTTAAGGTAACTTCGTGCAAATTAAAAAAAAAAGTTCATATATAGAAACGGTTGCAGTACAGTGTCTGTATTATCTAATGCTAGGGTTTGGTTGATTTTTGATTGAACAAAATCTTGTCTGAACAAAAATTACTTTACCTATAAATAGTTTTTCCTGATAGAACACAATAATGATGATGGAGAAGCAAATTCAGTGGTTGCTTTTCATGGCAGAATGGGGTTAAATTCCAGTGATTCCACATTTTCTCCTGATCACTCTGAACATAATTCTACAATGAGAGGTTAGTTCAGAATCTTCTGACATTTTGGAAAATGTACAAGATGTTCTTGTCCCTGAGATCCAAAGCACCATTTCTACTTTGGCAGAAGGATTTCCCATGAATAGAGGCATTCTGAAGAATTAATCCTTTGAAAAAATATATTTTTAATTTTAGGTCACATTGAGAAGAAGGTAAAGCCATACAATGACTGGAGAAGATGGTTTAAGAAAGGTGCTTTTAGGACTTTAAGGAAAAATGAATTTATATATTACTCATTTGGTTGATTATAACTGTTAGTCTTAATAAGGTTTATCATAAACTACAGGTAGATTTCACCAAATTCTGTGGAGTGTGCTTTTTGGAAAATTATATTTTATTGTATTATCAGTAAAAGAAATCCTGGATCTTGAGCATCTTTTCATGTGCCTCTTGGCCATCTGTATGTCTTCTTTGGAGAAATGTCTATTTAGGTGTTCCACCCATTTTTTAATTGGGTTGTTTGCTTTTTTGATATTGAGCTCTATGAGCTGTTTGTATATTGGAGATTAATCCCTTGTCAGTTGCTTCATTTGCAGATATTTTTGTGGAATCTAGAAAAATGGTACAGATTAACCTATTTGCAAAGCAGAAATAAAGACACAGAGGTAGAAAGCAAACATATGGACACCAAGGTGGGAAAGAGGGGGCTGTGATAAATTGGGAGATTGGGATTGACATATATGCACTACTATGTATAAAATAGATAACTAATGAGAACCTACTGTATAGCACAGGGAACTCTACTCAATACACTGTGGTGACCTAAATGGGAAGGAAATCCAAAAAGGAGGGGATATATGTATATGTATAGCTCATTCACTTCACTGCACAGCAGAAACTAACACAATATTGTAAAGCAACTATACTCCAATAAATTTTTTTTTAAAAATTAGAGAAAAAAAAAAGAAAGCCTGGAAATAGGCATAACCACAAGCAGCCACAGCAGGCAGGCTGCCCAGCATTACACATCTCCCATGCAGTCTAAAGGCAGTCGATTCCTGTTCTGCTTTCCTCAGTGTTCCCAAGCTAAGATTGCAGTGTCCTTCAGTTCACAAAGGAGTGAGATCTGTCTGACTTTCCAATGCTTGTAGAAAATTGAATATTTTAACATATTTGGGGAAAATGTATCTGCTCTCGTAGGTTACTAGAGTCTTCTTACAGACAGAGGTCATTGTACGTTCTTGACCTGACAAACTAAAGAAATTTAGCATATAAGTAATAAAAAATTAAGGGCCTAGATAAAATACTTAAACTATCCAGTATTGAAAATAATTAATTTTTATGCTTATAGTATAGTTTTAATAGCATGCATTATGGAGGGAGTCATCTTTTTAATTTTTTTTTACATATTTATTGGAGTATAATTGCCTTACACAGGTATGTTAGTTTCTGCTTTATAACAAAGTGAATCAGTTATACATATACATATACATATATTCCCATATCTCCTTCCTCTTGCATCTCCCTCCCTCCCATCCTACCTATCCCACCTATCCAGGTGGTCACAAAGCACCGAGCTGATCTCCCTGTGCTATGAGGCTGCTTCCCACTAGCTATCTATTTTACGTTTGGTGTAGTGTATATATGTCCATGCCATTCCCTCAGTTTGTCACAGCTTACCTTTCCCCCTCCCTATATCGTTAAGTCCATTCTCTAGTAAGTCTGACTCTTTATTCCCATCTTAGCCCTAGGTTCTTCATGACATTTTTTTTTTCTTAGATTCCATATATATGTGTTAGCATACGGTACTTGTCTTTCTCTTTCTGACTTACTTCACTCTATATGACAAACTCTAAGTCCATCCACCTCACTACAAATAACTCAATTTCGCTTCTTTTTATGGCTGAGTAATATTCCATTGTATATATGTGCCACATCTTCTTTATCCATTCATCCAATGATGGACACTTAGGTTGTTTCCATCTCTGGGCTACTGTAAATAGAGCTGAAATGAACATTTTGGTACCTGACTCTTTTTGAATTATGGTTTTCTCAGGGTATATGCCCAGTAGTGGGATTGCTGGGTCATATGGTAGTTCTATTTGTAGTTTTTTAAGGAACCTCCATACTGTTCTCCATAGTGGCTGTACCAGTTCACATTCCCACCAGCAGTGCAAGAGTGTTCCCTTCTCTCCACACCGTCTCCAGCATTTATAGTTTCCAGATTTTTTGATGATGGCCATTCTGACTGGTGTGAGATGATATCTCATTGTAGTTTTGATTTGCATTTCTCTAATGATTAATGATGTTGAGCATTCTTTCATGTGTTTGTTGACACTCTGTATATCTTCTTTGGAGAAATGTCTGTTTAGGTGTTCTGCCCATTTTTGGATTGGGTTGTTTGGTTTTTTTGTTATTCAGCTGCACGAGCTGCTTATAAATTTTGGAGATTAATCCTTTGTCACTTGCTTCATTTGCAAATATTTGATCCCATTCTGAGGGTTGTCTTTTGGTCTTGTTTATGGTTTCCATTGCTGTGCAAAAGCTTTGACGTTTTATTAGGTCCCATTTGTTTATTTTTGTTTTTATTTCCATTTCTCTAGGAGGTGGGTCAAAAGGATCTTGCTGTGATTTATGTCATAGAGTGTTCTGCCTATGTTTTCCTCTAAGAGTTTGATAGTTTCTGGCCTTACATTTAGGTCTTTAATCCATTTTGAGCTTACTTTTGTGAATACTGTTTGGGAGTGTTCTAATCTCGTACTTTTACATATACCTGTCCACTTTTCCCAGCACCACTTACAGAAGAGGCTGTCCTTTCTCCACTGTACATTCCTGCCTCCTTTATCAAAGATAAAGTGACCATATGTGCATGGGTTTATCTTTGGGCTTTCTATCCTGTTCCATTGATCTATCTTTCTGTTTTTGTGCCAGAATCATACTGTCTTGATTACTGTAGTTTTGTAGTATAGTCTGAAGTCAAGGAGCCTGATTCCTCCAGCTCCATTTTTCGTTCTCAAGATTGCTTTGGCTATTCAGGGTCTTTTGTGTTTCCATACAAATTGTGAAACTTTTATTCTAGTTCTGTGAAAAATGCCAGTGGTAGTTTGATAGGGAGTGCATTGAGTCTGTAGATTGCTTTGAGTAGTAGAGTCATTTTCACAATGTTAATTCTTCCAATCCAAGAACATGGGATATCTCTCCATCTATTTGTATCATCTTTAATTTCTTTCATCAGTGTCTTATAATTTTCTGCATACAGGTCTTTTGTCTCCTTAGGTAGGTTTATTCCTAGATAATTTATTCTTTTTGTTGCAATAGTAAATGGGAGTGTTTTCTTGATTTCATTTTCAGATTTTTCATCATTAGCATATAGGAATGCCAGAGATTTCTATGCATTAATTTTGTATCCTGCTACATTACCAAGTTCATTGATTAGCTCTAGTAGTTTTCTGGTAGCATCTTTAGGATTCTCTATGTAGAGTATCATGTCATCTGCAAACAGTGACAGCTTTACTTCCTCTTTTCCGATTTGGATTCCTTTTATTTCATTTTCTTCTCTGATTGTTGTGGCTACAACTTCCAAAACTAGGTTGAATAAGAACGGTCAGAGTGGGCAACCTTGTCTTGTTCCTGATCTTAGTGGAAATGCTTTCAGTTTTTCACCATTGAGGACAATGTTGGCTGTGGGTTTGTCATATATGGCCTTTATTATGTTGAGGAAAGTTCCCTCTATGCCTACTTTCTGCAGGGTTTTTATCATAAATGGGTGTTGAATTTTGTCAAAAGCTTTCTCTTCATCTATTGAGATGATCATATGGTTTTTCTCCTTCAATTTGTTAATATGGTATATCACGCTGATTGATTTGCATATATTGAAGAATCCTTGCATTCCTGGAATGAACCCCACCTGATCATGGTGTATGATCCTTTTAATGTGCTGTTGGATTCTGTTTGCTAGTATTTTGTTGAGGATTTTTGCATCTATGTTCATCAGTGATATTGGCCTGTAGTTTTCTTTCTTTGTGACATCCTTGTCTGGTTTTGGTAGCAGGGTGATGGTGGCCTCGTAGAATGAGTTTGGGAGTGTTCCTCCCTCTGCTATATTTTGGAAGTGTTTGAGAAGGATAGGTGTTAGCTCTTCCCTAAATGTTTGATAGAATTCTCCTGTGAAGCCATCTGGTCCTGGGCTTTTGTTTGTTGGAAGATTTTTAATCACAGTTTCAATTTCAGTGCTTGTGATTGGTCTGTTCGTATTTTCTATTTCTTCCTGATTCAGTCTTGGCAGGTTGTGCATTTCTAAGAATTTGTCTATTTCTTCCAGGTTGTCCATTTTATTGGCGTAGAGTTGCTTGTAGTAATCTCTCATGATCTTTGTATTTCTGCAGTGTCAGTTGTTACTTCTCCTTTTTCATTTCAGATTCTATTGCTTTCAGTCTTCTCCCTTTTTGTCTGGATGAGTCTGGCTAATGGTTTATCAATTTTGCCTATCTGCTCAAAGAACCAGCTTTTAGTTTTATTGATCTTTGCTATCATTTCCTTAATTTCTTTTTCATTTATTTCTGATCTGATCTTTATGATTTCTTTCCTTCTGCTAACTTTGGGGTTTTTTTGTTCTTCTTTCTCTAATTGCTTGAGGTGCAAGATTAGGTTGTTTATTCGAGATGTTTCCTGTTTCTTAAGGTAGGATTGTATTGCTATAAACTTCCCTCTTAGAACTGCTTTTGCTGCATCCCATAGGTTTTGGGTGGTCGTATCTCCATTGTCATTTGTTCCTAGGTATTTTTTTCTTTCTTCTTTGATTTCTTCAGTGATCACTTCGTTATTAAGTAGTGTATCGTTTAGCCTCCATGTGTTTGTATTTTTTACAGATCTTTTTTTGTAATTGATATCTAGTCTCATAACATTGTGGTCAGAAAAGGTACTTGATACAATTTCAATTTTCTTAAATTTACCAAGGCTTGAGTTGTGACCCAAGATATGACCAGTCCTGGAGAATGTTGCATGAGCACTTGAGAAAAATGTGTATTCTGTTGTTTTTGGGTGGAATGTCCTATAAATATCAATTAAGTCCATCTTGTTTAATGTATCATTTAAAGCTTGTGTTTCCTTATTTATTTTCATTTTGGATGATCTGTCCATTGGTGAAAGTGGAGTGTTAAGTTCCTCTACTATGAATTTGTTACTGTCGATTTCCGCTTTTATGGCTGTTAGTATTTACCTTATGTATAGAGGTGTTCCTATGTTGGGTACATAAATATTTACAGCTGTTATATCTTCTTCTTTGATCGATCCCTTGATCTTTATGTAGTGTCCTTCTTTGTCTCTCCTAATAATCTTTATTTCAAAGTCTATTTTGTCTGATATGAGAATTGCTACTCCAGCTTTCTTTTGGTTTCCATTTTCATGGAATATCTTTTTCCATCCCCTTCCGTTCAGTCTGTATGTGTCTTGAGGTGTGAAGTGGGTCACTTGTAGACAGCATATATATTGATCTTGTTTTTGTATCCATTCAGCCAGTCTGTGTCTTTGGTGGGAGCATTTAATCCATTTACATTTAAGGTAGTTCTCCATCTGTATGTTCCTATTCCCATTTTCTTAATTGTTTTGTGTTTGTTATTGTAGGTCTTTTCCTTCTCTTGTGTTTCTTGCCTAGAGAAGTTCCTTTAGCATTTGTTGGAAAGCTGGTTTTGTGGTGCTGTACTCTCTCAGCTTTTGCTTGTCTGTAAAGGTTTTAATTTCTCCATGAAATCTGAATGAGATCCTTGCTGGGTAGAGTAATTCTGGTTGCAGGTTTTTGTCCTTCATCACTTTAAATATGTCCTGCCAGTCCCTTTTGGCTTTCAGAGTTTCTGCTGAAAGATCAGCTGTTAACCTTATAGGGATTCCCTTGTGTGTTATTTGTTGTTTTTCCCTTGCTGCTTATAATATGTTTTCTTTGTATTTAATTTTTGACAGTTCGATTAATATGTGCCTTGGCATGTTTCTCCTTGGATTTATCCTGTATGGGACTCTCTGTGCTTCCTGGACTTGATCAACTATTTCCTTTCCCATATGAGGGAAGTTTTCAACTATAATCTCTTCAAATATTTTCTCAGTCCCTTTCTTTTTCTCTTCTTCTTCTGGAACCCCTATAATTCGAATGTTGGTACATTTAATGTTGTCCCAGAGGTCTCTGAGACTGTCCTCAGTTCTATTCATTCTTTTTTCTTTATTCTGCTCTGCAGTAGTTATTTCCACTATTTTATTTTCCAGGTCACTTATCCATTCTTCTGCCTCAGTTATTCTGCTATTGATCCCATCTAGAGTATTTTTAATTTCATTTATTGTGTTGTTCATTGTTGCTTGTTTCATCTTTAGTTCTTCTAGTTCCTTGTTAAATGTTTCTTGCGTTTTGTCTATTTTGTTTCCAAGATTTTGAATCATCTTTACTATCATTATTCTGAATTATTTTTCAGGTAGACTTCCTATTTCCTCCTCATTTGTTTGGTCTGGTGGGTTTTTATCTTGCTCCTTCATCTGCTGTGTGTTTTTGTGTCTTCTCATTTTGCTTATCTTACTGTGTTTGGGGTCTCCTTTTTGCAGGCTGCAGGTTCGTAGTTCCCATTGTTTTTGGTGTCTGTCCCCAGTGGCTAAGGTTGGTTCAGTGGGTTGTGTAGGCTTCCTGGTGGAGGGGACTAGTGCCTGTGTTCTGGTGGATGAGGCTGGATCTTGTCTTTCTGGTGGGCAGGTCCATGTCTGGTGGTGTGTTGTGGGGTGTCTGTGGACTTATTATGATTTTAGGCATCCTCTCTGCTAATGGGTGGGGTTGTGTTCCTGTCTTGCCAGTTGTTTGGCATAGGGTGTCCAGCACTGTAGCTTGCTGGTCGTTGAGTTAAGCTGGGTGCTGGTGTTGAGATGGAGATCTCTGGGAGATTTTCGCCATTTGATATTATGTGGAGCTGGGAGGTCTCTTGTGGACCAGTGTCCTGAAGTTGGCTCTCCCACCTCAGAGGCACAGCATTGACTCCTGGCTGCAGCACCAAGAGCCTTTCATCCCCACCGTTCAGGATAAAAGGTCGAAAAATGTAGAAAGAAAGAAAGGAAGGAAGGAAGGAAAGAAAGAAAGAGAAAGGAAGGAAGGAAAATAAAGACAAAATAAAATGTAGTTATTAAAATAAAAAATAGTTATTAAGAAAAAAATATTTTTAAAAAAGAAACGAAAAATGGATGTATAGAATCCTAGGACAAATGGTGAAAGCAAAGCTGTACAGACGAAATCTTACGCAGAAGCATACACATGCACATTCACAAAAAGAGGAAAAGGGAAAAAATAATATATGTTGTTCTCAAAGTCCACCTCCTCAATTTGGGATGATTCGTTGTCTATTCAGGTATTCCACAGATGCAGGTAGATCAAGTTGATTGTGGAGATTTAATCCGCTGCTTCTGAGGCTGCTGCATGGGATTTCCCTTTCTGTTCTTTGTTCGCACAGCTCCCAGGGCTCAGTTTTGGATTTGGCCCCGCCTCTGCGTGTAGGTTGCCGGAGGGCGTCTGTTCTTTGCTCAGATAGGACGGGATTAAAGGAGCCGCTGATTCGGGGCCTCTGGCTCACTCAGGCTAAGGGGGGAGGGAGGGGCACGGAGTGCGGGGCCAGCCTGCGGTGGCAGAGGCTGGCGTGATGCTGCACCAGCCTGAGACGCGCCGTGCGTTCTCCCGGGGAAGTTGTCCCTGGATCCCGGGACCCTGGCAGTGGCAGGCTGCACAGGCTCCCCAGAAGGGTGGTGTGGATAGTGACCTGTGTTCGCACACATGCTTCTTGGTGGCGGCAGCAGCAGCCTTAGTGTCTCCTGCCCGTCTCTGGGGTCCATGCTTTTAGCTGCGACTCGTGCCCATCTCTGGAGCTCCTTCAAGCAGCGCTCTTAATCCCCTGTCCTCACGCACCAGGAAACAAAGAGGGAAGAAAAAGTCTCTTGCCTCTTCAGCAGGTCCAGACTTTTCCCCTGACTCCCTCCCGGCTAGCCATGGTGCACTAACCCCTTCAGGCTGTGTTCACACTGCCAGCCCTCTCCCTGAGTTCTGACCGAAGCCTGAGCCTCAGCTCCCAGCCCCGCCCGCCCCGGCGGGTGAGCAGACAAGCCTCTCGGGCCGGTGAGTGCCGGTGCCGATGGGCACCGATCCTCTGTACCGGAATCTCTCCGCTTTGCCCTCCACACCCCTGTGGCTGTGCTCTCCTCCGCGGCTCCGAAGCTTTCCCCCTCCACCAGCCCCCACACTGTCCGCCCGCGAAGGAGTTTCCTAATGTGTGGAAACCTTTCCTCCTTCACAGCTCCCTCCCACTGGTGCAGGTTCCATCCCTATTCTTTTGTCTCTGTTTATTCTTTTTTCTTTTGCCCTGCCCAGGTGCGTGGGGAGTTTCTTGGCTTTGGGGAGGTCTGAGGTCTTCTGCCAGCATTCATGAAGTAGGTGTTCTGTAGGAGTTGTTCCACGTGTGGATGTATTTCTGATGTATCTGTGGGGAGGAAGGTGATCACCTCTTACTCTTCTGCCATCTTCCCCCAGGCTGTAAAAATTTTTATTGGAGTATAATTGATTTACAATGCTGTGTCAATTTCAGGTGTACAAAAAAGTGAATTATATATATATGTATATATATATATACACATATATATACATTATTTTTCATATTTTTTGCATATGTTATTAAAGAATATTGTGTAGAGTTCCCTGTGCTTTACAGTAGGTGCTTGTAAGCTACCTATTTTATGTATAGTAGTGTCTATATATTAATCCCAATCTCCTAATTTATCACTTCCCCCCATGTTTCCCCTTCAGTAACTATAAGTTTGATTTCAAGATCTGTGAGTCTGTCTCCATTTTATAAAAACAGATCATTTGTATCATTTTTATTAGATTCCACATATACATGATATCATATGATATTTGTCTTTGTCTGTCTGACTTAGTTTGATCATTTCTAGGTCCAGAATGTATAAAGAAGATGTGGAACATATTTACAATGGAATATTACTCAGCCATAAAAAAGAATGAAAATAATTATTAAATACTGAAAATCCATGAAAACCATTGCTAAAACATTGGCCATTGAGAAATTAAAGTGAAAAATGTCTTTGAGGTAGACATATCAATGGAAACATAGCTATGAGCTAAATGTGAAGAAGGAGTAGAAAACCAGGAAATTTGTGAGTGAAATTGCCATGAAGAGATGGAGCAGGTGTCGAGAGAATATCACAAGCAGCAGGGAAGTAGTTCTGAAGGAGAATGGGGTCCTACCTTTAGCATTTTCATTAGTAACAATTAGTAAGTGTCTGTAACCTAAGCTAACACATCTCCAGAAAACTGTGCTTATTTTCTGTACACATAAATATATATTTATTTGTATCAACAAACATTTAATTAAACTCAGAAGTATTGACAGTATTATTAGTAATAGTACAAAACTAGAAATAAACTGAATGTTTAACAATAAAAATATATAACAGCATGTACACTCAATGAACTATTAGGCTGTTGATTCAAGTGGTCATTCATATCTGTTAATTACATGTGAACATAGCTATGATGTATGATTATAAAGTTAATGTGGTTGTATTTGGGTATCAAACTATGATCTTTTTAAAAATTTGTTTGAGGGTCGTTATCCAATTATTTTAACAAATTTTGAAAGAAATATATAGTAGCAATAAAAACAACATAACATGTTGACTGTATATTCAAGTGAAAGAAGCTAATTGGAAAAGGTTACATAATGTATGGCTCCAACATATGACATTCTGGAAAAGGCAAAACTATGGAGATGGTAAAATAACAAATCAGTGGCTACCAGGGGTTGGAGGAGTGAGAAGTGAAGGATAAACAGGCAAATAGGTGAAACACCAAGAATCTTTTGGGCAGTGAAAATACTCTGTATGATTCCATATGATGAATACATGTTATTATACATTTGTTCAAAATCATAGACTGTACAACACCAAGATAGAACTGTAATGTAAATTATGAACTTTGGGTGATTATGATGTGCCCATGTAGGTTTATCAGTTGTAACCAATATGGGGAATGTTGATAACGGGGGGCCTGTGCATGTGTGGAGGCAGGGGGTATGTGGGAATCTCTATATCTTCCCTTCAACTTTTCTGTGAATCTAAAACTTCCCTGAAAAGTAAAGTATTACTGAAAAACAAAAACAAATGTTAATATGGGTTTCATTAAAACACCTTAGTTAAAGTTATAGCTCTAGATGCTATTCCAAATAAGCCCCCAAGCCCTAGGGTTTTAATATAAAACTTGATAGTGATTTTATACTATTTTTCATTTAAAATAATATAATATTTATTTATTTATTTATTTATTTATGTTTTGGCTGCATTGGGTCTTTGTTGCTGTGTGCAGGCTTTCTCTAGTTGTGGTGAGCGGGGGCTACTCTTGGTTGTAGTACGTGGACTTCTCATTTTGGTGGCCTCTCTTTGTCACAGAGAATGGACTCTAGGCGCACAGGCTTCAGTAGTTGTGGCACATGGGCTCGGTAGTTGTGGCACATGGGCTCAGTAGTGGTGACTCGTGGGCTCTAGAGTGCAGGCTCAGTAGTTGTGGCACATGGGCTTAGTTGCTCCGCAGTATGTGGGATCTTCCTGAACCAGGGCTCGAACCCATGTCCCCTGCATTGGCAGGCGGATTCTTAACCACTGTGCCAGGGAACTCCCAAAAATAATATAATTTTTAAACTTGTAGAAATCAACACCATCATGCCTCTAGAGCCTAATGTAAGTGCTTTACATATGCTATATACAATTTCAGAAACACATGCCTATACAGGTTATTACATGTTCTTTACAAATTAGGAAACAAAGCCTTGAAAACCTTAAGTAACTTACCCGCGATCACACTGCAATTAACTAGCAAAGCCTGGATTCAAATCTTTATCTGTGTGACTCCAGGTTCACGTCCCTCTTCACCCAGAATCATTGACTCACTGTTCATCCATTCGTAAGCCAGTAGCTTCACAGTGACAAAAAGGAAACTCAAGAAGACATTGCTCAAGGCTTCATCCATGATGCTTTTAGAAAGAACACAGTCTATCTTCACTTTAGCCAGGGTTGGGAATTGTTTTCACAAAACTTTAACTCCCCACTGTGGGAAGACCTCCATCTGATTAGCTATCACCATCCCTTGATCTACAGTAGCCATTCATTGGGGTTGTTCAGTTTTACAGCCATCCACGTTCCAGTGAAGTGATTTGTCCATGGCCATATATAATTATAGTCCAATTGGTTCAGGCAGGGACCATCCAACTGCCCAGACATTCATTTTATTATCAGCCTTGATTTGAGCTTTAATTAAATAATAATTTATTCAGTCCCTCCTTCAAAGAAGTCTGCTGCAATTAATACCCATATATCTCTCCAAGTGTCTATATATATATACTGTGGAAACTCAATAAATGGTGCTAACTTCAGGCTTGGCAGAAAGAGAAATGCTGTTGAGGCAGATGAGGTGGAAACAAACCCAGCAGTGTGATATGTACAATTGAAGCAGTTGATCTTTCATTGGTTAATGCAGGGACACAGCCAGGCATCAGATGAGAGACAGCAATCCAGAGCCGTGTGATATCAGAAACAGCTGCATAACCTTAACTGCTGTGCCCACTGGCTTATTTCCCTTGTCATTGGAAAGATCAGCTATGGCATCTCCACAAGCATACTGACGTTTGACATAGCAGGCTTCCCTGGGGGTTAGTTGTGTGGTGGTCCCAGGCTTAAGCCCTAACAGCCACTGCAAGACAGCACTCCTTTTCCTCAACACTGGCATCCACACAAGAAGCATGGCAAGGGCATGCTGTTGTCGTTAATGACACCACACTGTTTATTTCTAGGAAAAGGAGTTAAAATGCATCTGTAGTAGAGGGGGAGCACTAGCCTAGTGCACACCATCTGCATTCTGCAGATAAGAATATAAGCACCCAATTATAAATAAAACAAATGAAGGTAGTCAGATCACATACACATGTATGTATAGTCAGCCATACATAAAGAGGCACAAAGCATTAACCGTTATAATTGAGAAGTCTAAATGGCAATGAATATTTAAGAAAGGACTTACCTATATCAATGGGTCAAATAGATAAAGAGCGTGTGATTTATCACCAGAATTACTCTTAGGTAAATATGCAGCACACGAGAATGGATTAATACACAGGGCCATCTCTTATTTGCACCTGTCAATGCTTTGCTTCTGGGGGATGCAGAGATTATTCTGCTCCCTTACTTACCATTCCCGAGACCTTCCTATACTCTTTCTCACCAAAGAAAACTACGATTCCTCTTGCCACAGACAAACATCTCATGTTTCTTTTTTATCCTCTCAGGTCAGCCATAAGCTTTATTTAATCATAGAGTTCCATGAACTCCTGAGAAATGGGGCTAAGGAGAGTGGTAACAGAGAGGAACATTGGATTCTTTTCTTATGTGAGGTTAGAGATCCTTGGAAAGTCAGGGACTCCAAAGCCTTATCTCTGTCCTGGATTGTCTGTTTTCATACCCTTCTTTGCAGTGATGCCTGCCATACTCCATTCAGACCTGCCCAGTTTTCAGTCCTCACCCTAAATCTCCACTTGGTTGATTGAGCTCTGGCTACCCACAATCGGAATTCACTGGATCCTGACACTGACAGCCTGCCTAGGATTTTGTATAATCTGTATATATTAATACAGTAACATTCTTGTGTTTCAGTTGTATACAGAGCATCTTCAGCAGTTAAACTAACATCCTGGATGCTATAGAAAACTTACCCATCCTACCTGCTGTTAATGGCCACAACTTCCAAGCAATGTGTTCTGCCTTTTGGATGAGACCTCTCTCTCTCTCTCTCTCTCTCTCTTGCTCTCTCGTTCTCGCTCTCGCTCTCGCTGTCTCACTCTCCCTCTATCTCTATATCTGTTGTTTTTTGTTTGTTTGTTTGTTTTTTCAGAAAACGAGCCTGGCCTCTGCCTACCTAGATAGTTCTTATAAGCTCCTGAGAAATTTATCCAGAATTACAAAGCTGTGGAGGTCATTGTGAACTCCAGAGAGTCTAACCAGGGAGTATAATAATGACCATCGGGACTTCCCTGGTGGTCCAGTGGTTAAGACTCTGCGCTCCCAATGCAGGGGGCACAGGTTCGATCCCTGATCAGGGAACTAAGATCCCACATGCCACATGGCCAAAAGCAAAGAAACAAAGAAAATATATATGCCATATGAATAAATTTGGAAATTACAATGAGAATTAATGGAACCCATTGAAAAACTTAAAATAATAATGACCATTCCCTGCCTTTTGCTCTAACATTTATTCAAGCTTCATAACAGAAGGACCTATGACTAAGATGATTGTTTGGAATCCGTAAGCATAGCAGTAATAGTTTACAAGTTATGGAATTCTCTAAAAGTTCTCCTTTGCCAGTAGTCCTCATTTTGGTAAAGGGCAATTCTGTTTCACCAGCTGTTCAAAGTCAAGAACACTGGAATCCTTGATTCCTTTTCCTCTCTCTTACCACGCATCAGAACCATCAGCAAATCCTGCCAGCTTTGCCTTCAGAATGTGTCCTCCATCGGTTTACTCCTCCCTGTGTACCCTGTCACCAGCCTAACTCAAGCTTCTGTCATCCCTTGCCTGGGCTGTTGGCAATGACATCCAAACTTATCTTTCTGTTTCCAACATGGCCACCCTACACTCTGTTCTCAACATATGATCAAGCACTCTTCTTTTAAAACATCGATTATATTAAGTGACCCATTTGCTCAAAACCCTTTAAGAACTTTGATCCCATTTAAAGTAAACACAAAGACCTTATCATGATCTAAAAGACCCTCAAAGATCTGGCCCCTGCCTGCCTTTTGGACCTGACTTATGTGCTCTTGTTCCCCCTTGCCTTCTTACTCAGACGGGTCTCCTGTCCCAGGCATTCTCCCACCTCAGGGTTGTTGTTGTTGTTGTCTGTATTTTATTTTCTAAATATGAGAGTCTTCTGCAAGGATTATCTACACATTCATGAAGTTGTGCATTCATCCCTACTCTCTATGTCCAGAACATCATCCCAAGCAGAAACTCTGTATCAATTAAATAATACTTCCCTACTACTTTCCTCCCCCAAGGATCTCACAATCTCTATTCTATCTTCTGCCTTTATGAAGTTACTACTTCTAGGTATCTCATATAAGTGGAATCATAAAATATTTATCCTTTTGTGTCTAACTTATTTCACCTGGCAATTTTTTCAAGGTTCATGTATGTCAGATCATGTATCAGAATTTTATACATTTTTAAGACTGAATAATATTCCATTGTATGTGGATATCACATCTTGTTTATTCATTCATTGGTTGATGAGTATTTGGGTTGTTTCTAACTTTTGGCTGTTGTGAATAATGTTGCTACAGAGCACATAAGTATGTGATCAAGTCTCTGCTTTCAATTCCTTTGGGTATATACCTATAAGTGGAATTGCTGAATCATATGGTAATTCTATGTTTAACTTTTTGAAGAACAACGAAACTGCAGCTGCACAAGGGGTTCAATTTCTTCATATCTTCATTAACTCTTATTATTTTCCATTTTGTTGATAATAGTTATCCTAAAGGGTATAACATATTATAATATTGTGTTTTTTATTGTTATTTGTATTTACTTAATGACCAGTGATGCTAAGCATCTTATCCTGAGCTTATTGGTCATTTGCGTATCTTCTTTAGACAAATATCTATTTAAGTACTTTGCCTATTCTTAATTTGGATTATTTGTTCTTCATCATTGAGTTTTAGGATTTTTTAGATAGTTTGGTTTATAACCTTTATAAAATAAGTGATTTGAAAATATTTTTTTCCATTCCACAGGTAGTTTTTTGCCAATATTGATAGCGTACCTTGAGGCACAATTTTTTTTTTCTTTTTTAAAATTTTGATGACTTTAAGTTTATTATTTTCTTTTGTTGCTTGTGCTTTTGGTGTCATATCCAAGAAATCATTGCCAATTTCAAAGTCGTGAACATTTTCCCCTATGTTTAATTGTAAGAGTTTTATACTTTTACTTACACTTTGGTCTTTGATCTATTTTCAGTTAAGTTTTGTGTGTGCCATCATAGAAGGGTGCAAATTCACTTTTTACATGTTGATACCCAGTTTTCTAGGTTACCTTTTCCCCATTGAATGGTCTTGGCACCCTTGTTGAAAATCTTTCTTTTCCTTCCTTTTCTCCCTCCCTCACTCCATTCCTCCCTCCCTCCCTTTTTTCTTCCCTTCCTTCCTCCCTCCCTCCCTTCCTTCCTTCCTTCCTTCCTTCTTTCTTTTGACTAATTGTTGTGGCTAAAAGTCTCAATACTATTTTGAACAGAAGTGGTTAAAAAGAGCATCCTTGTCGTGTTTCTGAAATTGGGGAAAGCTTTCACCTCTCACCATTGTACATGATATTGGCTGTTGACTTTTCATAGGTGATTTTTATCATGTTTAAGTAATTTCCTTCTACTCCTAGTATGTTGAGTATTTTTTTATATTTTAAAATTTTCTTTAAGGTTTTTTATTTCTTTATATTTTAGTTTTGATGGATTGTGTTCTTCTAGGAATTTGTCTGTTTCATCTTGGTTATCCAATTTGTTGGAGTAGATTTGTTGATGGTACACTCCTATAATCGTTTTTATTTCTGTGAGTTCAGGATGGCTGTACTCATATCACTTCTGATTTTAAAAATTTGAGTCCTCTCTCTTTTTTAGTCAATCTGTTTTTTAAATATTGTTGATCTCTTCAAAGAAACAACTTTGGTTTCATTGATTTTTCTCTATTTTCTATTCTTTATTTTATTGATCTTGCTCTAAACCTATTCTTTCTTCTGCTAGTTTTGGGTTTAATTAGCTCTTCTATTTCTAGTTCACTATGGTATAAATTTAGGTTTAACTTATGCATTTACAGATATAAATATTCTTGTCACTGCTCTCACTGCATTCCATAAGTTTTGGTGTGCTGTGACTTCACTTTCATTTGTCTCCAGGTATATTATAATTTTTATTGTTTTTTTTTCTTTGACTAATTGGTTATTTTAGGTGTGTTGTTTAATTTCCATATATTTGTGACTTGTCCAGTTTTCTTCTGTTATTGAGTTTTGGCTTCATTTCATTGTGGTCACAAAAGATACCTTTTAAGATTTCAGTCTTTTACAAATTTTTGAGACTTATTTTGTGGCCTAACATAAGCTCCATCTGGAGAATGTTTACAGTGCACTTTAAAAAAGAAAGTTGGGTGGATTATTCTATATATGTCTGCTAGGTCTACTTTGTTTATAATTGTGTTCAATCCTCTTTTTCCTTACTGGTATTCTGTCTAGGTGTTCTATCCATTATGGAAAGTTGTGCATTGAAGTTTCTAACTATTACTGTAGAACTGTCTATTTCTCCCTTCCATTCTATCAATGTTTGCTTCATGGATTTTGGGGCTCTGACATCTGACATATATGTTTGTTTCATCTTCTTGGTGAATTGACCCTTTTATCAATACATAATATCTTTTTTCCTTCTTTAAAAATGTTTTAATGTAAAATCTATTTTGTCTGATAGCCACCACAGCTATCTTTTTGTGATTATTTGCAGGGAATATATTTTTTAATCCTTTCACCTTCATCCTATTTGATCTATTCAGATCTATTTAGATTTATTTAGAACTAAAACACTTTCTTGTAGACAGAAGATAGTTGGATCATGAATATTTGTCCATTCTACCAATTTTTGCATTTTCATTGTAAAAAAATACATTTCCATTTTAAGCAATTACTGATACAGAATAAATGACTTCTGCCATTTTACTATTTGTTTTATGTATGTTTTATAGCTTTTGTCCTTTAACTCCATTACTGCCTCTTTTCATGTTTAGTTGTTTCTTACAATGATACATTTTGATTCCCTTCTCATTTCATTCTGTGGATATTCTATAGATATTTTATTTCTGGGTAGTACGGGGATGACATGACATCTTAAAATTATAACAATCTATTTTGAATTGATGCCAACTTAACTTCAATTGCATACAAAAACTGTACTCCTGTTCAGCTACTTCCCCATCCCTTTGTGTTATTGATTTCACAAATTACATTTTTATACATTGTGCACCTGATAACATTGATTTATAATTATTTTACATATTTGTATTTTAAATTCTATAATAAATAAAAAGTGAGGTTACAAAACAAAATTGCAATAATCACTTTTTCATTTGCCCATGTATTTACCTTTACCATAGATCTTTATATCTTTAGATGGATTTGAATTATTGTGTAGCATCCTTTCATGATGTAGCTTGTGTAGCTGATAGGCTAGGTCTTGTGGTGTTGAACTCAGTCAGCTTTCATCTGGGATTATCTTAATTTCTCCTTTGTTTTTGAAGGACGGTTTTGTTGGATATAGAGTTTTCAATGACAGACCTTTTCTTAGCACTTTAAGTACATTATCCCACTGCCTTCTAGCCTCCAAGTTTTCTGATGAGAAATTGACTGAAAAAATCATTGACAACCCCTTGTATTTGAGTCACTTTTCTCTTGCTGCTTTCAAGATTCTCTCTTCATCTTTAGTGTTTGACAATAATGTATCTTGGGTTATAATGTATCTTGGTGTGGGTATCTTTGAGTTTATTCTAGGTGGAATTTGTTGACCTTGTTGAATTTGTAAAATTTAGCCTTTCATAAAATTTAGGAAGTTTTCAGCCATTATATCTTCAAATATTCTTCTTTCCCTTTATCTCTGTTTCCTTTTTGGGATTCCCACAATGTGTATTGGTCTGCTCTATGGGATTTTACAAGTCATACAGCCTTTCTTCACTTTTCTTCATTATTTTCTCTTTCTGTTCCTCAGATGTGGCAGTTTCATTTGTCATTCTACTTTAATATTTGTTTCCTTCTCTCAATTTCTCTAATCTTCTTCTGAACTCCTCTTATGTAATTTCCATTTCAGTTATTGTGCTTTTTAGCTCCAGAATTACATTTTAGCTCCTTTTAAAAATATATATATCTTTATTAATATTATCATTTTGTTTATACATTTTTCTGTCTTTGCCCATGTCTTTCCTTAGTGCTTTGAAGGCTTTTAAACAATTGTTTTGAAGTCTTTGTCTAGCAAGTCCAATATCTCAGTTTCTTCACATATATTATCTGTTGATTTATTCTGTTCCTTTGAATGAGCCAAGCTTTCTTATTTCTTTGTGCGCATTGTGATTTTATGTTGAAAACTGGACACTGGAACCTTATAATGTGGTAACTCTACAGATCAGGTTCTCCCTGTTCCCAAGGGTTTGCTGTTTGTTGACTATCATAGGGATCAGCCTGAGTTGAAAGTTTAAGGTCTTCTCAGGTTTCTTCTGAGCCTATGATTCTTTCTCAGCACTTAACAGTGCCTTTATAAAATCCCTATGCACATTGTTATTTTTGAATGTCCACTAAAACATATATAGCTCCTTGAGATCTTCTGGAAGCCACTTCAATTGGTGTAGGTTGACACAGTGGCAGTCATCCTCTGTATCTGCACCCCTGTGATCAGAAGCAGGAGTCTGCAATTCAGCACAGAACTCCAACATTTAGAGGACATGGTGCTTATTGCCCATGCTACCTCCAGCAAGCCATGCCAGAAACATGATGCCCATCCCCACAGATGTCCGCCACAAGCCTGTGGGGAAGGGGATGAGTAGATGCTACCACTCTGAAGGCTCACATTGACCAGGCTCAACCACAGATTCCCATCCAGGCTTTCCTTAGAAACTGACAGTGCTCAAAGGAAATAAAGAGTTCCAAAACAGTCACTTTTGACACTTTCTGCCTGGATAATTGATGCTTATTTTGTTGGTTTGTTTGTTTTAATTTTTGAATTTTATTTAATTTATTTTTTTATACAGCAGTTTCTTATTAGTTATCCATTTTATACATGTTAGTGTATATATGTCAATCCCAATCTCCCAATTCATCCCACCATCACCACCACCCCCCCGCCACTTTCCCCCTTTGGGGTCCATACGTTTGTTCTCTACATCTGTGTCTGTATTTCTGCCCTGCAAACTGGTTAATCTGTACCATTTTTGTAGGTTCCACGTATATGTGTTAATGTACGATATTTGTCGATGTTTTTTTCAATGGTTCTGTATGGGAATGAGAACTTGTAGAGTCTTAGTCTGCCATTTTGCTTTTTGCTTACTTTTGAATTTATTCAGATCTCTGTTCAAACGTCATCTTAATATAACGATCTTCCCTGAAAATTCTCTATAAAAAAAACCACTCTCCTTTGACATGCATGTTCTTTTGCTGCTTCATATTTGTTTTTTCTCACATTCGTCCTACCATGTATATTTATCTGTTCATTGTCACCAATTTCTCTAAAATGAAAGTTTCATGCAGGCAAGGACATTTTATCCTCTTTCAACAGCATAGCTCAAAGACCAGAAGAGTGCCTGACTTTTCCTGGGCACTCAGGACAATTTTGCTGAATGATGATCATTGTTCACATGTGACACATACCTTTGCCTTTTTTGAACTGCATGTGTTTAGGCAAAACAAGTTCTTTCTTTTTTTGTTTCTCTTTTCACTGTTTTTCACTTTCCATTTCACTCCTTCACATACACATTGATGAGTAAGTTTAATTCAGGGGTATTAGAGGCAGAGTCGAACATATATATATATATATATCTCATCTATCTATCTCTCTCTCTCTCTCTCTCTCTCTCTCTCTCTCTCTCTATATATATATATATATATATATATTTTTTTTTTTTTT